>NW_028270147.1:58169004-58769004 GCF_037043375.1 Chiloscyllium plagiosum | reverse complement strand
CTGGTTCAGGGACACTGGCATCAGTATTGGAGAAATGGGGTCAGTATTATTGGGATGGCTTGCACCTGAACTATGCGAGAAGTGGTATTCTTGCAAGCTGCATAATTGGGCAAGTAGAGACAGCTTTAAAGTAAAAAAGAGTGTGAAGACTCAAGCTAGGTAAAATGTAACAACAAAGGGAACCAAGGCAGGAGAACTAAATCATCTTGAAAATGAAGTTTGGAGAATGGCAGGAAGGGACTGAGAGATAAAACCAAACAACATACCATCAGTCAGGACTAGTTGCTACAAAGGTAACAAAAAACAAAAAGGCTCTGTATCTGAATTACATGTTCATACCAAAGTAAGTGAATTCAAAGTACACAAGAAGAGAATAAATTTAATCTAATAGCCATTATGGAGATGTGGCTGCATGATGGCAATGATCAGCTTCTGAATATTGAGTGGTTAATGGCATTCAAGAAGAAATCAGAAGCTATCTAAAGACGGAAGGGCAACACAGTTAGTCAGTGATGCTATTGGTGCCTTAGAGATGGCTGCGATTCAGGATATCAAATTGAAGAAATGCTTTTGGGTGGAGATAAGGTTAAGGAGAAGAATGAGGTCACTGGCTCTTGAACAGTAATTACGATGTAGGAAAAAGTATACAAGAAAAGGGCAGTCACTTTGATCTGTGGATCAGTTGAAGAAATCAGATTGATAATAGTAATCTTGCTAAGGAGTTCAAAGAATGATTTTGAGCTAGTTTATTGGAACATATTCTTGAATTGAGCAGGCAACAGGCTGTATTAGATTTGATGTTGTGTATTATAGTAGGAATAATTAATAACTTCAGAGTAAAAGGACTTTTGTGTAACAGCAATCATAATATGAGAACTTAAAATCTGTTCTCCAATCTCCTTAGCTCCCAGAAAAGCAAATCCAGCTTCTCTAACCTAACTTAATCTCAAAAATAACATTCTGTAGTACACAGTGGATGGAATATTCCCAAAAAATGAGTGACATGGGCAATGGTGAGAAATTTTGGAAAATACAATGAGAATGAAAAATCTGATTCTCACCAAGAAAATAAAGCCCAGTTTTCCTCTTAAGGTTCCAATGTTCAAATGAGAATCTTGTTATTGGCAAACATCTGATTCCTATGAATTGTGTCTCTTCTTACCTCATTTATACGCAGTCGGGAAAGTGTGACATTTGAAAAGCACAGCAGATCAGGCAGCATCCAAGGAGCAGGAGAATTGATGTTTTGGGCATAAGCCCTTCATTAGGAATGTCGTATTTATACGCAGTTTGCAATTCTCATAGGTGCTGATGAGAAACTGAATGGCTCCAATTCTGACTTGAATATCAGGGCAGTTACTTAGCAGGTGCAGTCTATTAGTGGCTTCTCCAGTCCTCCATTTTCAGATCCATTCAGCAACTTCTCATTGCAAGCATGCACCCTCGACCAGAACAAATAGTTACAGCACTTGTTATCCAACACTTCAATAAACAGCCATTTACAGTTAAGAATCTGAATAGAAAATCATTACAAATCACAAATAAAATTTAAACCAAGACTAAAAGATGAAGAAAAGATGTTTAATTTAATGTATAAATATATAAATTGGAAAGAAGTAGGTTGATCTTATGTCTGACAGTGGTCTTACCACTGACTCTTGGGGAACACCACTGTTTATCATTCTTCAATCTGAAAAAAGAATTAGCTACAACCCTCTGTTTCTGTCCTTAAGCCAACTCTTTTATATAAGCTGATTAACCCTCCTGTTCTATGAACATCATACATTAATCAGCCTTTTGTATGTTACTTTGTCAAAATTCTTTCTTAAAATTCGTATGGATAATATCCATTGCATTCTCTTTGATCAAACTTTCCTGATACTTCAAATAAATTCAGATAGATCAATCTAGCACAACTTGCCTAAAAATTTGTTGGTTCTCCATAATTAAAGTCTGCTGATAATTTTTCTTGAACATTTCTAAAACTTTTACCAATCTTGATAGTGAACTGACTGACCTGTACTCAGAAGAAATGTCCTTGAACATTTTCTTAAATAGTGGTGCAACATTTACCTTCCTCCAAAAGTCTCTGACACCTCCCCTTGGGTAGGGAAGATTGCAATACAGAAAACACTGCCATTTCCTTCAGCAAACTGTACACAAGTCATGTGGATGAGGCCACTTATTTATCCTAAGCATAGTAAGCCTTTATTCTACATACTTCCTACCAATTTTCACCCTCATTCTCTTTACCTCTACAAACATTGCTTCTACTGATATTGAACATGAAACATTTGTGACAGGGTGGCTCAGTGGTTAGCACTGCTGTCTCACAGCACCAGGGACCCAGGTTCGATTCCAGTCTCGGGCGATTGTTTGTGTGGAGTTTGCACATCTCCCCATGTCTGCATGGGTTTCCTCTGGGTGCTCAGATTTCCTCCCACAGTCCAAAGATATGCAGGTCAGGTGAATTGGCCAAGTTAAATTGCCCTTAGTGTTCAGGGATATGTAGGTTAGGTGCATTAGTCAGGGTTAATGTAGGGGAATGGGTCTGGGTAGGAGGGTCTGGCTCTTTGGAGGGTCAGTGTGGACTTGTTGGGCCGAAGGGCTGGTTTTCACACTGTAGGGAATCTAATTTTTAAAAAATACATGTTACACTTCTGGTTGTTCGGTGTGCTGCTTCAATACTAAGCTAAATGTACTGTTAATAATGAATACTCTTAACCAAATGTCCCCCACAATCACTTGGTCCAGCTGATTCTCTAGCAGCAGATCCAATAATGTCCCTTTTCTAGTTGGATGGAGAATCCACTGATCAAGGAACTTTTCCTGAACACACTTAAGAAACTCCTCACTCTCCTTACACTTTAATCTAACAGCACACCAATTGATATTTAAATAATTAAAGTAGCCACTTTATTATCATTGCACATCTGTGATTTCCCTATAGTTTGTTCCTCTACTTTTGGGAGACTATAGAACCTCCTATGTTTGCTTCATAACAGGCAACTGTAAAGATGAAAGATAAGTTAATGTTTCAAATTAAACCTTTTGTTGAAATCAATTTAGATAAAAGATTGGAGCCAGGATGTGGTCATGTTTGTTTGCTATAATACTGATGCTGATGATTCTGTTGAGGGCTGGATTTTGTTAGGCCAGATATGGCTCCAAAAATGGACCAGAAAGCTAGGACAGTCTTACCATAGTCATTTGAAGGAGCCTGAGTTGGGTATTAGGCCCATTGTGCAGCCAATGAGCTTTCATCGTGGCTCCCATCCCTTTAAGTAGGGAGAATCTGCCTTCACCACCTTCTGGCCAATCTCAGTCCCATTAGCTCCTGGACTGCTGAAAATGCACAATTTTGGGTCACTGTGGTTAATGATGAGGAGTGACACTGCTGGAGAGCGCAGGTTATGTTTGCCGCAGAAGTGGCTATTGCTTCTGGGAGGCCATTCCTTGGATTAGAGAGTTCCTGATTAGAAAAGCCCTATCGGAAGGCCTTACTGGTTCACTAGGTGGTGTCCCCAAGAAGCAAAAGGCTTATAGTCCACAGCTAGCAGCAGCAAGAAAAATCTCTTTGATGGTAGAACTGGCATGTGGGCAGGAGGGCTGATCTCTGCCTTCATCACTTCTGGAGAATGCCATGTTAACAAGAACTCTAATAACTCTACCATTTCTCAGTCGTTTTCAGCCCAGATCTGCTTCCCATTATACTCTTGCAAACCCCATAAAACTCAGTGCTTTATTTCCAGAATTTTTGGACTAATTTTGCACTATTGAGAAACAGGACTCAGATGTAGGGCTAAATCTTATGTCTTTTTGGCTCATTGTGAGTTGTGTTAAGATTTTTGGAAGGATTCTTGCTGTGATTTTAAAGCACCATCTTCCTGTCATGCTCCCTTTTCTGTCCTAGGTCTGCGGTAGTGATACAATGGAGCCCAGTGCAAGCTGGGGAAACTGTACCTCATTTAAGCACTTTAGTCTGAACTGTAGGTAGTTAGGGGTCACTTAGTTCAGTTGTTTGGATGACTGGATTGCAATGCAGGCAGGCACAAACTGTATGGATTCAATTCCCAAAAGCAGCTGAGGTTACCATGAAGGACTCTCCTTCTCAACCTTCTCCTTGCCTGAGACATGGTGACTCTTAGATTAAACCACCATCAGCCACCTCACTCTAATGAGAGGTAAGACCACAATGACTTTACCTTTAGAGTCTTGGCTAGAAGAGGCTTGAAGAGGCTAGAAGAGTCTAGAAGAGTCTAGAAGAGGCTAGAAGAGTCTAGAAGAGGCTTGTTGGGAAGAAACAAGGAGTGACATCACAGGAAAACCGTGGTAGTCTTGTTCTACTGCATAGTTAGAGGCTCGAAGGGAGAGGGCTGATTGGTAAGCAGTAAGTAAATCAGAAATATTTATAGCTTATCTGCTTACAGTTTGTTCTTAAAGCTTTTTGATTTCTTAGTTTTGCTTGAGCAAAGCTGACATAGTTTCTGCTATTAACACTTAATTTGGATCTAACTCACTTTTCAACAACTGTCACATTTACTTGGGCTTTTGTTATGTGGCAACTGTGATCTCGAATCTCCATCATCCTCTAATATTCCCCTGGTCATCCCTTCAGTTCTACACTCCCATGTTTCTTTACAGCACAAGGCATTTCTTTACCTCTGATCTCAGTTCCAAAGAGGTCATATTGATTATGAAACATTAAGTCTCCTTCTTTCTTCAAAATTCTGGTACACCTGAATTTCTCCAGTGCTTTTTATCTTTATTTCAGATTTCCAGCATCCGCAGGTGTTTTGTTTTTGTCCATAGACTAGGCTTGTGTTCTTTTCTGTATAGAATATTAACAGGTGATCAAATTGAAGTGTTTAAGATGACCAAAAAGAATTAGCAGAACAGATGGAATAAACTATTTCCTTCTGATTGGGAAATCCAAGCCCACAAACTTTAAAATTAGAGCTAGAAGTGATATTAGGAAAAACATTTGTTCTCACAAAGATTAGTAGTAATATGGAACCACATCACTTCACTGATGTTAACTTAAAACACCATTCACTTCTAGTTTAAATAAAAGTTAAAAATCAAGATTACAAATGTATTAGATTGGATTTAAAGTTTTGACTATATACAATGAAAAGCATTGATGCTTTCCACCTTCAGTAGTCCATTCATTGCCACACCATATCCTAAACTTGGCTAATGATTGAATAGCATGTCCCCCCCAATCATTCTTTATCATCATACAAGCAATGTTCATTTAGAACAGTACCAGATGAATGCAACAACATGAGAATTGCCTCCTGGACATTCCACCACCTTCAAGAAATGATGGAAAATGCTGAGAGGAAATGTCTCAGTGCTTGTGTTTAGATTTTGTCAGAAATGTGTTAACATTTTAATCATACTTTTTAAAAAAATACATTCACTAGTATCTATTTCTGTGTCATTGCAGTGCAGTGTCTGGAGATGACAACAAAGAGAAAACTTATTGGCCGCCTGGTGCCCTGTCGATGTTTCCGGGGTGAAGAAGAGGTCATCTCAGTATTGGATTATTCCCACTGCAGCCTTCAACATGTACCAAAGGAGATTTTCAATTTTGAACGATCTTTGGAAGAGCTCTACTTAGATGCTAATCAAATAGAGGAGCTTCCCAAGGTAGGAAGAGACGAAACTACGAAGTGTACGTAGTTGAGGTTTCACAATTTAATGCCTCCTTTTAAAGTAATTCATAAGACAATGGGATATTGCATTGAATGAACGATTGACATCTCATCTTGGAGATCTGAAATGAAATCCACCTTGTATTTATGATATGGTTGATTCCCACCTCTGCAGGCTGTGAAGGGCCATTTATGAAAATACTATGAGTAATCTAACCCAACCTCCAAGTGTTTATCTGTGACTAAAGGGTAACACAGGAACTGGTATTTTAATTGGAACTTTACCTTTAAAGTTTAGGGGTTTTTTTAAGAATACCCTGTGAAAGGACTTTTAATTTGTTAATTTGTTTCTCATTTGTACAAAACAGCATAAAGGAATACAGGAAACTTACTTATGGGTCTGCTCTGAACTAACCAAAGTGGATATTAACAGACCTAGGCAGTGTGCCATTGAGGAGGTCCTCTTATTGACAGTCTATTCTTCTTCTGTGATTGCATTCATGCCCATATTTCCTTGGACAGGTTGCCCAGAATGTTCACTGGTGTACTTGAAGTCTTCTGCATGAAGTGGGGAAAGAGTGCATCATCAGCCCTGGGAGTTATGTTTTCAGAATTTTGTGTAAACTCTTTTTCCCATGAAAATGTCCCTTTAAGGGATGATTCTTAAGTAAATATGTTAAGTTGATCATTTAATTGGCTTTTGACATTGGCATATATTTGAAAGTTAGAAGGTATATACTTATAATGTTTCACTTTGTTAATAAATCTAAAAATAAGATTGATTTCTCCTCTTTCACCAAATGATGGTAAGATGTTTAGCATTAAAGAGACTGATTCTTTTTCAGATTCTTCTTTGCCCCAACAAGAACCAATACGCTTGAAATGTACAATATGTGCAACTGTGGCTACGATATGCCTCAAATGTAGAAACATACAAAATAGGAGTAGGAATCAGCCCTTCTGCTCTTTTGAGACTGCTCCATCATTCATTATAACCAAGGATAATCATCCAACTCAACAGACCGTTCCAGCTAGTCCCCTATATTCTTTGATCTTTTAACTGTTAAATGCTATATTCAACTCCTTCTTAAAATCTTTGGTCACTACTGCTTTCTGTGGTCATGAATCCACAGGGTTACCACTCTCTGGGTGAAGCAATTTATCTTTATTTCAGTCATAAATGTTCTACTCAATATCCTTAGACCTACCCCTGGTTGGACTTCCCCACTATATTAGATTAGATTACTTACAGTGTGGAAACAGGTCCTTCGGCCCAACAAGTCCACACCGACCCTCCAAAGAGCAACCCACCCAGACCCATTCATCTACATTTACCCCTTCACATAATACTACGGGCAATTTTAGCATGGCCAATTCACCTAACCTGCACATTTTTGGACTGTGGGAGGAAACCGGAGCACCCGGAGGAAACCCACGCAGACACGGGGAGAATGTGCAAACTCCACACAGACAGTTGCCTGAGGCTGGAATTGAACCCAGGTCTCTGTCACTGTGAAACAGCAGTGCTAGCCACTGTGCCACTGTGCCGCCCTTGAGAAGATCCTAAAAGCATCAACCCCGTCTCATCTTGTTAGAATTGTATAGGTTTCTATGAGATATCTCCTCATTCATCTGAACTCCGGTGAATACAATCCGGTGAGTGTGTGGTGCTCGAAAAGCACAGCAGGTCAGGCAGCATCCGAGGAGCAGGAAAATCGATGTTTCAGGCGAAAGCCTTTCATCAGGAATTCTTTGAAATGTCAATTTTCTTGCTCCTCGGGTACTACCTGACCTGACCTTTTCCAGCACCGCAACTTCGATGCTAATCTCCAGCATCTGCAGTCCTCACTTTTGCCTAGTATAATTCTGATTGATTCAACTATATGTCAGTCCCATCATCCTAGATCAGTCTGGTAAATGTTGTCTGCACTTAGTCTATAGCAGAAACATCCTTCCTCAAATAAGGAGCCAAACTTTTACAAACTATTCCACTCATCCCAATCCTATAAATCTGCAGCAAGACATCCCTGCTCCTATTCTCAAATTTTCTTGCTCAGGAGGACAGCATATCATTTACCATCTTTACCACCAGCTACACCTGCAGGTTTCCCTTAAGTGACTGATCTACAAAGATACCCAGGGCTTATTGCACAATCCCCTCTCTCAAGTTATATCACTTAGATAATAATCTGACTTCCTGTTTTTGCTACTATGTGAATAACCTCACATTTATCCATATTGTACTGTACCTGACGTGTATTTGCCCACTTTCAACTTGTCCAAAACACACTGAAGTGCATCTGTCTTTTCCTCACAGTTCTTCTTCCAGCTTATTAACATTAATATTGCCTAATCATAGTACTGACATAGCCTCAAACCACAGCAGGGCCTAGCACTGGCAAAACAGTAGTACACATTGGCAAATGGTATTCAAGACTGGAAAACAGAAGGGATTCAATGCAGAATAAAAATAAGATAAATGTGTAGTCACATGAAGGGGACAGATTTTGCTAAGAGAAATTTTAAAATCAACCTAGAGGTGTCAGTTGACTTACCACTTGTCAAGATTAAACACAGTGAGACAGTGATAACCAAATCCAATGGGATGCTGATTTGTGTTGCTAAATCAGATAAATTTAAATGTAAGATCATGCTGATGCTTTACAATGCCTTTGCATTGCATGTTCTCAATCACCCCGACATAAGAGAGTCACATAGGTTTTAGAAGTAGTACAAAGGAGAAGTCAATTTCCATTTCATCAAAAGAAACGAAGAAGCAATTTGGTCAATTTTGAAATACAGTTGCCAGCTCCAATTGGAGTGATCTACTCTAATCTATTTTCCATACACTTTCCATGAATTCTTTTATATTTTTACTGTAATGTACATAATCAGGTTTGTTTCCAAATGGTGTTTTCATTTTTGATCAAAACTTTCCAGCTGCGATCAAGTACAGGCTCGAAGCCCCTGTTGGGCATAACAGGGCCATGGAAGGAATTTTAATTATAACATTCAATTAAAAGGCTCCTGCTGGGTTACCTTTCTGAATTTCTTGCCCTCTTAGAGAGTTGGCATCTCACTGATAGAGGCAATCATTGTTAAGGCTTGAGAGAGAAAGACAAGTCTCTTTAGGTTGAGACTCCTTGAAGGGCCAGCTGTAAAAAAATTACCATCATTACCTAGTTTAGCCTATATGTGACTCCAGACCCACAGCGATACTCTTAACTGCCCTCTGGGCAGTGACACCCACATCCCGTGAATAAATAAAATAAAAGGCCTCAATATTATTTTCTCTTCGCAGCTTTTATCTAGCACTAAATTGTGGGGCTGGTCATTATGTGCCCTCACCAGCTGTGTTTTATGGGCATGGGTGCATGTAAAAGTATTTGGGTGGCTAGTTCACCCCATCGTATGGATAGTGGGCAAGTTCCAAAATCAGCAGCTCATCACCAGATTTGCATAAATAACTCAAGATCAGTTGAGCTTTTTTAGAAACTTATTAAAGGGGGCATCTTGTGAAAAGTTAGTACTTCCTTCTCACCCACCTATACTGCAAAACCCACTTCCCAAGCACCTCCCCTTCTTGCCCAAGTGGGGCAAATGCATCCTTTTCCAATATTCTTTGTTACTTTACTCCAGGATCCGTACAGGTCACTTCATTGGCTTTCCTGCAGTTCATGCAGTATCTGAGCTGCTGCTGAGCTGTCGTGCTGCTGGGACTGATAATAGCCTACCATATTGGCCCACAGCTGGCAGAAGTCCAATGTTCCAGCACTAGACCATCCGCAGTATATTGGCTGCAGGGTGGTTTTCTTCCTGACCTGTCAAATCATGTGGACTTTCCTTCCAGGGGAGTTAGCATTCTGCCTACCACCACCTCCCCAGTGTGTGCATGCGCGCACACCCTGTAATTTACTGTCCATGGTGTTTGTTTCAATCTGTGTTGCAATCAACATCTTCATGATCCTTTGTTTCTTCTGATTTCTGTACTAAATCTCTTATGTTTAATATCTATATTCCAACATTCTTAAAAACCATTGGAAACAGTTCATTTAGGATGGAATAAAAATATCTTTTTTAAAGAAAATATGATAGTTAGCTGAAATGGGACACCAGCAGAAATGACTGAGGCCAGGACACTAATCTTTTTTGTTAAATGTAAGTAAATTCTATAATTAGGAAGTTATCTGTTATGTATTCTGGAAGAATACGGTCAGATGTGGATCTTGTTAGGGCAGGGTTTCTTAGGCGACATTTCTCCCTCAACCAACCTCACAACACTAACTCTGTTTTTCTTTCCACAGATGTAGTCAGACCTACTGAGTTTATCCAGCACTTTGTTTTTTTTTTCAGATCTCCAGCATCTGCAGTACTTTGCATTTGTCATAGAACACTGATTATTTACAATTATTAAAATGTGGACCTTGTAATCAGTATGCAAAATTGGTGTCATTTATCAATCACATGATCATAGTTACATGATTTCAAAGTAGGTATTATGAGTATTCACTTTGAGATATACAATCAAATGATAAATTCAAGCTTATACTATGTATCTCCCTTCATTAATTCTTCTTTATTCACAAGAGTTCTCATTCCATTTTAAATAAGATGTGACATGATGGCTTGAAAGAATGTTATACTAATATTATGTCTGATATTACAACATCAAACAAGCTGCTCTCTAGATTTTATTTCTATACTCAAAACAGTAGAAGTAGAAGAATACATGATTGAATAATCTTCATCTCTCATGTAGCGCATAAGGAATGAAAACAATACCACTGAATTATGCTATAGTCTCACTTTAAAATTACAATCAAGATGATTCACATGTTATGAAGTCCAGTGATGATGGAATGTTTCTTTAAAGAGCAGAGGAAGGGAAACATTTGCCTTCTAATTTGATTCTCAATATTACAGCAATTGTTCAACTGCCAAGCTCTCCGTAAACTAAGTGTTCCAGACAATGATCTTTCTAATCTGCCCACCACCATTGCCAGCCTGGTGAATCTAAGGGAACTAGACATCAGCAAAAATGGTAAGCATAAAACATGCCTGCTTTTATTATTAAACATTGAATTGGCGTGGCTTTTAGCTTTCTACTTGTTTAACTGCACGTACTTCCTGTTTTGAGAGATGGATCATTTTTTTCTTTAAATTTTCATCTGCTGTTAGCCCTGTTTTATTTCACTAAACTGGCCAATCTTAATGTTACAAAAAAGCAAAGAAGTATCTCAAGTGGCCGACTATAGAAGCATTCAGGACTGAACCAATCCTATGCTGATCTGATATCCACATTCATTAGTGCACCTTCAGAACTCTAGTAGAAAGTAAATGAGGCCAATACATCAATTTGCAACGGTTCTCCAACTGGCCTCATTAGACATGCGCATCGTGTACAGCATTAGGATTGTGCCATAATTCGAGTATTATCCAATATTAAAATCTCTGTCCAGTACAATGGGAACTATCTGTCTCTTTTTGTAGCCTTTTTCTATCTATTGATTGTGTTCATGCGAATTCTTACTTCTGAGTGTTTTCTCTTCAACCTGCCCTTAAGGCATTGAGTTCCGTTTTTGGGGCATCCTCAGTGCTTTACCTCAGTTTCCATTCATTATGTATCACCTTATCTACCAATTGTCAGCACAACTTATTTAATGCCAAAATGCATTACGACTGTGTCCAATTCTGTACTACTTGCACACGTGTGTTTTCAGAAGTAATCTCCATATAGAAATGTACTCAAATGCCTCTTACTATCCTTGTCCTTACTGCAATTGCTCTTCATGTATCCTGAAGATTATTAGTTCTCTCAGCTTAGACTATTATTTGAATCTGAAAATCTCAGATCTGGATGGCTCAGTCACACATTGTCATTAAAAACAAAGAAAAAGGGAACTTCTGCCTTTTTAAAATGTGGACAGTCACAACATGTTCAAACAAAATATTACTTGAATTTGGCTGCCAATGGTGAATATTCAGTGATTCAAAACAAAGAATAACCGCTCAAAAGATGCTAATATTTGCAGAGTTCCTACTTTCACCAATTAAGGTTATATCTAACAAAATCAGAAATTGATGGGAAAACCCAGCGGGTTTGGCAGCATCTGCGGAGAGAAAGCAGAGTTAATGTTTCAGTTCCAGAGACACTTCTTCAGGATAGTTCTGAGCCTGTTCTGAAGAAGGATCATTAGACCCGAAATATTAACTGCTGTCTCTCCACAGATGCTACCAGACCTGCTGAGTTTTCCCAGCAATTCCTGTCTTTGTTTTTGATTTCCAATATCTGCAGCTCTTTGGTTTTCTTAATTAAGGTTATATTTAGCCTGCATATACATGGTTTATTAAACCAATTTATTTATTCTATGTTGTAAGAAATTGTTATTTTTATCTTTGGCTCGGAATCTGAAGACTCGCCATGCTTTCCAATAAGAACATAACATTTTGGTCTCTTGAATAATGTACATCAGCATTCCACTGTCTCTGAGTATGAGGAATTGATTTAGCTTTGGAGGTCAAACCTATTTTAAAGAACTGGACGAGACAGTTAACATTGAGACAGTTTCAATATTGCATTATTGTAATCATTTCTGAATACCCAGATCAGCATCGAAGAGTATGATTCTGGAAAAGCACAGCATCCGAAGAGCAGGAGAGTCGATGTTTTGGACATAAGGCCTTCATGAGGAATGAGACTTGTGGGCTAAGGGGTTGAGAGATAAATGGGAGGGAATTGGGGCTGGCGGGAAGGTAGCTGGAAATGCGATAGGTAGATGAAGCAGGGGATAGTGATAGGTCAGAAAGGAGGGTGGAGCAGATGGGGGAAGGAAGATGGACAGGTAGGACCATTCAAGAGGGCAATGCTGAGTTAGGAGGTTGGTACTGGGATAAAGTGAGGTCAGGAGAAATGGGGAAACTGGTGAAATCCACATTGATCCTGTGTAGTTGGAGGGTCCCAAAACGGAAGATGAGGCGTCTTCCTCCAGGTGGGGTGTTTGGGTTTGGCGAAGGTGGAGGCCCAGGACCTGCATGTCCTTGGCAGAGTGGGAGGGGGAGTTAAAGTGTTCAGCCATGGGGTGGTGAGTTTGGTTGGTATGGGTGTCCCAGAGAAGTTCTCTGAAATGATCGGTAAGTTGGTGTCCTGTCTCTCCAATGTAGAGGAGACCACATTGGGTGCAACAGATGCAATAGATGGTGTGTGTGGAAGTACAGGTAAATTTCTGTCTGATGTGGAAGTATCCTATGGGGCTTTTGACGGAGGTGAGGGGGGAGGTATGGGCACAGGTTTTGCACTTCTTGCAATGGCAGGGGAAGGTGCCAGGAAGGGACAGTGGGTTGATGGGGCCATGGACCTGATAAGGGAGTCGTGAAGGGAATGGTCTCTCTGAAATGCAGATGGGGTGGGGAGGGAAATATATCTCTGGTGGGGTCTGTTTGTAGGTGACGGAAATGGCGGAGGATGATGCGGTGTATCCAGAGGTTGGTAGGGTGGAAGGTGAGATTCTGTCCTTGTTGTAGTTGGAGGGGTGGGGTTCAAGGGCACAGGTGCGGGAAATGGAGGAGATGTGCTGGAGGATATCGTTGACCACATGGAAGGGGAAATTGAGGTTTTTGAAGAAGGAGGCCATCTGGGATGTTCTACAATGGAATCAGTCCTCCTGGGAGCAGATGAGGTAGAGGCGGAGGAATTGGGAATAAGGGATAGCATTTTTACAGGAGGGAGTGGTGGGAGGATATGTAGTCCAGGTTGCTGTGGGAGTTGGTGGGTTTACAGTGGATGTCCGTGTTGAGTTGGTCACCGGAAATGGAGATGGAGAGGTCCAGGCAGGGGAAGGAGGTGTCTTAGATAGTCTAGGTGAACTTGAGGTCAGGGTGGAAGGTATTTGTGAAGTTGATGAACTGTGCTGTGGGAGTCGGACCTAGATCAGCATCAAGCACTTGCAAAAATGCTAGTCCTCATAACACCTGTTAAATCACAAAGTGACATGTTGGAAGCCTTTTAAACTGTAATTTATCAAGGATAAAATAATAAGCAAACATTGGTTCTGCTAAATTAAATGGAAGCAGCATGTTTAATGTAACCCCACCTCTAAAAGTAATCACACACTCCAATGGATCACAGAATTAAGATATCACATTATTTTGACTGATTTATACAGAATAAAAGGTCTTCGGTTTGACCCCTGTACTGAGTTTGACTGGTTAGCTGCGGTACAGTAAGGGAATCTAATGTTAGCTGAAGTGTCAGAGAGAAATTCAGTTTGTTACTGCTGCTGATCACTAACCTTCAGCCTATGCTAGAATGTATGTGTGCATCAGATGAGTAGAATTGGATTGAGCTGTGATGAGATGTTTGCAAATACTACTAAGTAGGTCCAGACATGAAAAGCATTGTACATCATTAAGGTACTGAAAGCTGCTAGAGGAGAAGGGATGAGAAGAAGTAACATAAAACATGTTGCCATGAGGCCTTTAAATTTATCCTTAATGGGAGGACTAACAGTGTGACTATGTCTATGTCTTGTGTTTGAAAAAATATTGATAAAATGAAATTGTTAAAACACAATTATACCTTTCTTTAAATTAATATTGTTTTCAGATTCTGATATTTTTCTTTTTTTTTGGCAGGTATTCAAGATTTCCCAGAAAATATTAAGTGCTGTAAATACTTATCCGTTATTGAAGCCAGTGTTAATCCCATTTCCAAGTGAGTTAGTAAAGAATCAGTTCCTTGTGTGATGTTATTTTGTCATCACTCAATACCTTTTCATGTCTCCACCCTACAGGAAATTTCGACAAAAGATTGTACTGATGTGAGGCTATGGAATATTCAAGAATAGCTTTTAGAATGTTAAATTATTATTGTCGTAGTGATGAGGTATTTAAATATTATCGACACTATCTTTATTGATCAATAAAACTATGGACCTGTTCAATAGTGCTTTAAAATTGAAGGCAACATACTAACCTGGAAAGTGACTGAATAGCTGATAACTGATGCTACAGATAGGTATTCTAATATACAGGGTTTGATTTATGGCTTCCCATAGCAGTCTCAGCTGGTCATTATATTAATGACACAAGATGTGATACAAAGTTACTTATCAAAGTTTGGCAATGACATTGTAAGCAGTTTAGATGGAAGCACAAAATTAGTGATTAATCAGCTGAATGAATGGGAAAAAATGACAAATAGAAGTCAATGTAGGCAAATTTGAGCCAATTTACTTTAGACTTCAAAAATGTTTGACCAATCTATTTTAAATCAGGCTTATCCAACCTTTTCAAATGGGAGTTACAGGTCTCCCATTTTTTTCATTGTTCCCATTGTTTTCTCAGTTACCAAGGAGTGGTAAACATATTTCATAAAGATAAGTTGTGGCATAATAGTAAATATGAATTTAAAAATGATTCCAAACCAATAATTTGATTATTTACATAAGAGCAATTGATCAAAATTACAATTTAAAAGTGCCAAGCAGAGCTGTCTAACAAAAGCTTATTTTGCCTTTTCAGTTCAGAAGCACAGCTAGAAGGAAACAGATTAGGTTTTAGTAATACTGACTTTGCATTTACATCTGGTAGCAAGCACTCCAAGATACTCTCAGCAGAGTTCAGGGTCAGAAGCAGATAGCCTTTCAATCTGGGTTTTTCTTCTCTGCCAGCCTGCTCCCTGGGTAGATATTTGCAGCAAGGAACAGCAGGAGGATGGAAAAGGTGGGTGTGTCTGGCTCATTCAGTTTCAGTGTTCACACATACTCCCACTTTCACACACTCACGGTTCGCCCACACATGCACACGCCCACACTGCCTCTCTCCTTTTCACAAGTATACCCCACCTCACTCATTCCATCACCACAGACATACTCACACACCCCCACTCATTCACTGTCCCCTCCCACAAACACACATACCCCTCATTACATTCCTTGCCACACACAAAATCCTTCATGTATACACAAACTCTCTCTGACACATTCACTCTCTCCCATTGTTTCACTTTTGCCCATTCTCTCTGTCTCTCTCCCTCTCACCCTCTCCCTCAAAATGGGTGGAATCTTACAGGAGTGATTTGTGACAGAATTACTAGGAAAGTTGGAAAAGTTGATCTCAACATTAGAAGCAAGTTTCCCTTTAGTCAATGGTTGTTACTACTTAAGAAGGATTATTGCTTGTTAAGTGCCTAGTTACCAGCCCACCTCACCATATTAGTATTCAGTCTCCTATCCTACCAAACAAGCTAGACATAAAAAAACTCAAAATAGAAATCAGAGCAGATGCTTGGCGAATTCAGATTACCTCTTGCTTCCAATGGCCTGCTTGTTGGAAAATAGCCACCAAAGTCTCTCAGACAGGTTTCATGGACTCCAGCCATGATTGTCGTAGTTGCTAGTGGGACAACAGCTAATTTAGAGTTATAGAGTCATAGAGATGTACAGCATGGAAACAGACCCTTCAGTCCAACTTGTCCAAGCCAACCAGATAGCCTATCCTAATCTAGTCACATTGCCAGCACTTGGCCCACTAAATCCTTCCTATTCATACACCCATCCAGATATCTTTTAAATGCTGTAATTGTACCAGCCACCACCACTTCTTCTGGCAGCTAATTCCATAGATGCACCACCCTCTGTGCGAAAACGTTGCCCCTTTAGGTCTCTTTTAAATTTTTGCCTTCTCACCCTAAACTTATGCCCTCTAGTTCTGGACTCCCCCAACCCCAGGGAAGAGACCTTGTCCGACGCTCCAGGGAAAACACCCCCAGCCTATTCAGTTTCTCCCTTTAGCTTAAATCCTCCAATCCTGACAACATCCTTGTAAATCTTTTCTGAACTCTTGCAAGTTTCACAACATCCTTCCGATAGGAGGAAGACCAGAATTGCACACAATATTCCAAAAGTGACCTAACCAATGTCCTGTACAGTCACAACATGACCTCCCAATTCCTTTACTCAATGCTCTGACCGATAAAGCAAAGCATAGGAAATGCCTTCTTCACTATCCTATCTACCTGCAACTCCACTTTCAAGGAATTAAACCTGCACTCCAAGTTCTCTTTGTTCAGCAACACTCCCAATACCTTACCATTAAGTGAATAGGTCCTGGTCTGATTTTCTTTCCCAAGATGCAGCACCTCACATTTATCTAAATTGAACTTCATCTGCCACCCCTCAGCCATTTGGCTCATCTGACCAAAATCCCATTGTACTCTGTGGTAACCTTCTTCACTGTCCACTACACCTCCAATTTTGGTGTCATCTGCAAACTTACTAACTATACCTCTCAATTTCTTTAGTCATCCAGCATTCTCTATACCTACCAGCCTTTTCTTTCACCCTGACAGGAATATACTTTTTCTGGATTCTTGTTATTTCATTTCTGAAGGCTTCCTATTTTCCAGCTGTCCCTTTACCTGCAAACATATGCCCCTAATCAGCTTTCGAAAGCTCTTGCCTAATGCCGTCAAAATTGGCCTTTCTCCAACTTAGAACTTCAACTTTTAGATCTGGTCTATCCTTTTCCATCATTATTTTAAATCTAATAGAATTATGGTTGCTGGCCCCAAAGTGTTCCCCCACTAACACCTCAGTCACCTCCCTGCCTTATTTCCCAAGAGTAGGTCAAGTTTTGCACCTTCTCTAGTAGGTACATCCACGTACTGAATCAGAAAATTGTCACAACTTAACAAATTCCTCTCCATCTACACCTTTAACACTATGGCAGTCCCAGTCTATGTTTGGAAAGTTAAACTCACCTATCCTAACCACCCTTTGAGTCTTACAGATAGCTGATATCTCCTTCCAAGTATGTTTCTCAATTTCCCTTTGACTATTAAGGGGTCTATAATACAATCTCAATCTTTTCCTTATTTCTCAGTTCCACCCAAATAACTTCCCTGGTTGTATTTCTGCGAATATTCTCCCTCAGCACAGCTGTAATGCCACTCCCCCTCCTCTCTTGCCTCCCTTTCTATCCTTCCTGTCGCATTTGTATCCTGGAACATTAAGCTGCCAGTCCTGCCCATCCCTGAGCCATGTTTCTGTAATTGCTATGATATCCCAGTCCCATATTCCTAACCATGCCCTGAGTTCATCTGCCTTCCCTGTTAGGCCCCTTGCATTGAAATAAATGCAGTTTAATTTATTAGTCCTACCTTGTCCCTGCCTGCCCTGACTGTTTGACTCACTTCTGTTCTCAACTGTACCAGTCTCAGATTGATCTCTTCCCTCACTATCTCTCTGGGTCCCACCCCCCAAACCACCCCCCACCTTACTCGTTTAAATCCTCCCAAGCAGTTCTAGCTAATTTCCCTGCCAGTATATTAGTCCCCTTCCCATTTAGGTGCAATCCGTCCTTCTTGTACAGGTCATTTCTACCCCAAAAGAGATTCCAATGATCCAAAAATGTGAATCCTTCTCCCATACACCAGTTCCTCAGCTATGCATTCATCTGCTCTGTCCTCCTATTCCTGCCCTCACTAGCTTGTAGCACTGGGAGTAATCCAGATATCACTACTCTTGAGGACCTCCTTTTTAAATTTCTGCCTAACTCTGTGTAATTTCCATTCAGAATCTCAACCTTTTCTCTTCCTATATCATTGGTTCCAATGTGGACAATGACCTCCTGCTGGCCCCTCTCCCCTGTGAGAACATTCTGCACGCTCTCTGAGACATCCTTGATCCTGGCACCAGGGAAGCAACATACCATTCTGCTTTGTCGCTGCTGGCCACAGAAACGTCTGTCTGTACCTCAGACTACAGAATCCCCTAACACAATTGATATCTTCGAAGCCGACATACCCCTCATTGCATTAGAGCCAGTCTCAATACCAGAAACTTGGCTGTTCATGCTACATTCCCCTGAGAGTCCATCACCCCCTACATTTTCCAAAACAGCATACCTGTTTGAAATGGGTATATCCACAAAAGACTCCTGCCCTAGGTGCCTACCTCTCTTACCTTTCCTGGAGCTAACCCATCTATGTGCCTGTATCTGAGACTACCCTCCCCCCCTTCCAATAACTGCCATCCATCACACAGTGTTGCTGTTGCAAATTCCTCATTGCTTCTAACTGTCTCTCCAACCGATCCACTCGATCTGATAATATTCACATCCAACAACATTTATGGCAGATATAATCCGCAGTAACCCTTTAACTCTTTTTAAACTCACACATCTGACAAGAAGTTCATATCACTGTACTAACGGCTATTTTTGCTCCTTCACAATCTACAGACCCAGAAAATAACACCATCTTATTCCTCTACAAAACACTGCCCCAGGTTAAATAATAGTTATGACTTATATTTTAGATTTAATCAAGATACACATCTCTAAAAATATATAATCAAGAAAGAACATACTGCAGCCTTTCTATTGGACACACTTAAAACAATGATTAACTTGGTAAAGCTGACTTTAACAAGATGAGACAGACTGTCCATACTAAACTCAGAAAATCTGCTAATAGGTAAAGCAACTAGAGAACAGTGCAGGATGTTTAAAGAAACATTGAACACTATGCAGGACAAGGTTATGCCTCTGAAAGGAAAATGCTCCATTTCACAGAAATACTCAGCCATGGACAACTGAAGATACAAGGGGCAATATAAAACTAAATGAAAAGGCTTTTGTAAAAGATGTAATAAATGGCACAGATCCTGCTGAATGGGAACGATACAAAGACCAGCCAAAGGCCATGAGCAGATGCAGAAAATAATCAACAAAGCTAATGGAATCCTGGTCATTTATATCTAGAGGATTGGAGTACAAGCCTGCAAAAGCCTCCTTGGATCCCACTTGGAGTACTATGAGCAGGACACTTTAGGAAGGATTGGTCTTAGAGGGGAAGTATGACATTAGTATACAAAAATGGTACCTGGACTTCAGGGGTTATGTTATGAGGAGACACTATACAAATTAGATCTGCTTTCTTTAGAATTTAGAAGGTTAAGGGGTGATCTAATCAAAGTCTTTAAAGTATTAATGGGCAAAGACGGTAGCTGCTAGATCAGTTATTAATTTTAAATCTGAGAGAGAGAATTTTTTTGTCAAATGTAGGTAAACAGGGATATGGGCCAAAAGCAGGTATAATGAGTTAGGCCACAGATCAGCCATAATCTCATTGAATGGCCTACTCCAGTTCCTCTGTACAAATTTCAAACTGATTTCTAGAGTTGACTGATTCTGTTAAAACAAGTGTGCATAGTATTCAGAGTTTCTGGATAATATGGAACTTCTGGGGTTTACGTAAATAATAACACAATGTACTATTGTAATATTATTGTGGAAAATAAAATCACCTGAAATTTACTTCAAGCTTCTCCTGACCAATTACAGCATCTTAGGTTGGAGGTCCTTGTTTTTTATGTCTAGGATTTCTACCAAGCTTCCTCCAATTTTATTTTAGCACTATGTATGGGTCCCATACAAACGCTACTTCGGGTTTATCAATCTCTTCATCAATACTTAGTTTTAATGGGTTTGCATGTCAATAAATGTAATAAATTCTAAACAATCAAGTTGGTAACCATCAAATATTGTTACTGCTAACACCTCAGGCTGCATTGAGAATGTTGTTCTGGCTGTCATAAGGTGTGAAGAAAATTGAACATCATAGAAAATTATTTCACTCTTGCACTTGAGATGTCACCTTTAATCTTCTGTGATGCTCCAGACAAACACCCCAGCCAAAGTAGGTATCCAGGATTTACATGCTGTGGCAATTCCAGAGAGGAATGCAGTCCCCATACCTCTTGCTTATGTCACACTTAGACCTGGGGCAGACAGAACTCCCATACCTCCTGGTGTCCAGTAGGAATTCCATTTGCCTTATCATCGGGATAGGAGGCAGCATTTCTGAGTCCTCCTGATTTTCCACCTGTCTCCTTTAGTGCGATCTGAATTTTTTTAAATACCAAGATTGTCCCTGAAATTTCCATAAAGCCTCAGGAACAAAGGAAATACTGGAAATATTCAACAGGTCAGTCAGCATCTGTGGAGAGAGCAAAAGTTAATGTTACAGTTTGATAATCTTTTATCAGAAGTGGAAAATTTAGGGTTCACAGAATCACCGAATTTTCACAGCGCTAAAGAAGGTCAACCTACCCATCACAGCTTCACCTGTTTTCTGAAGTAATGGGTTTTAAAGGGAATGAGGGAGATGGAGCAAAAGAGAAGGACGGAACACAGGTGTTTAAATGATAACAGTGATGTTGCAAGGTAAAAGGAGATGACCATAGGATAAGCAGAGAAAAAGGAAGATGTAAAATAATGTGTAACTTGTAGAGTTCGAGTTTGCAATTGCTAATTTGCTGACTTTAGGTGATTTGATTCACCTACTTATTTAGGGAATGTGAAACGTAGAAGCCAGTAGACAGGTTTTTCATGGCAAAAGAATCTCTGCATTTATCTATATGCAAAAAGGTAAGTATAATACAAGAAATATAGGTAAAAGTACTAAACAATGAAATTTGTACTATCAATTATACAGAGTCATGATGTAGAGATGCAACCACCTGATGAAGCTCTCCGAAAGCTAGTGCTTCCAATTAAACCTGTTGGATTATAACCTGGTGTTGTGTGCTTTTTAAAATTATACAGAGGACAGTGATTAAATACATTTAAATTAAACACACCTGAAACACTATTAGAACCTAATTAGTAGTTTTAATCACGGAAACTTTAATCAGACTTCCTACCTTTGGGATACCATGCATTGTAACCACCCGCCTTCCCTTCCCTGCTAGCTGGGTCAGAAATTTTGGTGTCTCAGAAGTTGACGCTCACCACTGAGGATAACATGATTTTGAAGTACAACTGGTTGTTGAATTCTTGCCATTGGTTCTCTTGGTTTGGAAGAAGGAGCAGCGCTCCTAAAGCTCATGCTTCCAAATAGCCTGTTGGACTATAACCTGGTGTTATGTGGTTTTTAACTCGGCTAGGTAGCCTGAGGTGTAAACGTTTGTTTCAGTTTAGAATGTTAAGTTTTGTTAATTGTTCTCATAGAGTGGACGTGTAAATTGGAATTTCTGGCTGAACAATGCTTCCATACAGCCACTCTGTGTTTGTGTATTTTCCCCAGAGCTCAGCCTAGATGTTGCCTTTACTTTTTAAAAGTTTTGAGAAGTCCAGGGTGTTATCCAGTATTTTAGATGATCGGGATATTTGCTCAATCCTACAAACTGTAAAATGTGTAATGGCATCCATACCTAAAAGGCGTTGTCTGAAAACCTATATTTTCTATATTCATTTGTGGGATGTCAGCGTTGCCCATCCCTAATTTTCGTTTGAGAAGGTGGAGCTGTTTTCTTAAATTTCTGTGCAGTCCACCTGCTGTACATTGACCCACAATGCCGTTAGGGAGGGAATTAGAATCAGAGATTATGTTCTGAGATTATTGTTGATTTTGGAAGGCTGTTAAGGTGCCTAACTAAAAGATGTGGAGGAGCTGGTCTTGGACTGGGGTGTATAAAGTTAAAAATCACACAACACCAGGTTATAGTCCAACAGGTTTATTTGGAAGCACTAGTGTTGTGTGATTTTTAACTTTAACCAAAAGATGAAACGCTATTCCCTGAAATTACATTGAATTTTGTTGAGATAGTGCTGAAGACCGTCATAGTGGGAGACAGACAGAAAATTAAAATGTTAGGTAAATTGAGTTTTTACAAGATGATCTTTCAACTTTGTTTTAACTATTTGAAATGTCCTGCTGCTGGCTTTGGTTTAAACCTTTGTAAAAGCTGAAGAACAAAGTAAAAATCTCTAACATAAGCACTGAATAAGATCTATGCACAGTGATGAAATACAGAGCTACTTACATATCCAGCTCTATTTTCAGCATGTTTGTAGGATGAACCAAGTTCTGAAAGGCAGGTCTCGGACTTTATGAAGAATTTCTGAAATTATCTGAACTCATTATAATAGTTCATATTACTGACCTAAAACTATCCTTCATGGCCTCAGTGGTATGAAAATTTAAAATGTTGAGAGCCGTCTGTGTGGGAACATGCAGTGGGGTAGCAGATGTTTTTATCTTTGGCTTTGAATTTGAAATTAGTCTGGACTGACTGGACAAAATTCTTCACCACGATTTTATATGCATTATGTGAAATGTGTTTTTCCATTTTTAACCCACTTGCTTTGTGCATGTTTTCAAAGTCCCCAAAATTGGTACTTAGAATTAATTTTTCAGCTCCTATAGGAAATGCTACTATATCAGTACCATTTATTTTTTGGGGACACAGCACTCAAAGTTTATTCTCCATGCAAGTTGCACTGTCTCTCGGTGGTTGTTAAAGTTAAAAATGACACAACACCAGGTTATAGTCCAACAGATTTATTTGAAAGTACAAGCTTTTGGAGCGGTACTCCTTTGTCTTTTGTGATAAATACTGTGTTTGATGATCCTCCATAAATTCTGTGGCCTACGATCCTCCCCCACTAGCTACCGGACAAAATAGCAGCGCTCCGAAAGTTTGTACTTTCAAATAAACCTGTTGGACTTTAACCTGGTGTTGTGTCATTTTTAACTTTGTCCACCCCAGTGCAAAACCAGCATCTTCACATAAGTGGTTGTTGAATTGATATTAAAAGCAATGGAAATGGAAAGTGCTTCAGTATATAGTATTAACCTTCCTCTGCACAACAGCAACAAATGTATAGAAAAATACAAAACCTAGATCCTACTTCAATACAATGACATATTCGATTCTTTTCAGAGCATAAATGTCAGAAATATTGAACATACATTCATTTGTTTGAGTTGTAAACTGTTTTTGTCTTGGTTTGCAAGATTGGCTGCTGACCAATTTTATAATAGGAAAATATTGATGAGAAAGCATTTTCTGAAGGCTTTATCTTGCATTCATCTGGACAATTCTCACAAATGTCAATGTAAAGGGAAATTAACTGTTTTATACGGTATGAGAACTACTGATGGGTTGACATGTGAGTTCTAATTGGTAAAGGCATTGCCAGACTCAAAGTACTCCGCTTCTTCCTTTCCCGCCGTACCACCCAGTACCCTTCCACCGACACCCTCCTTCGACTGACCGAACTGGTCCTCACCCTGAACAACTTTTCTTTCCAATCCTCCCACTTTCTCCAAACAAAAGGAGTAGCCATGGGCACCCGCATGGGCCCCAGCTATGCCTGCCTCTTCGTAGGGTATGTGGAACAATCCATCTTCCGCAACTACACTGGCCCCACCCCCCATCTTTTTCTTCGCTACATTGATGACTGTATCGGCGCTACCTCGTGCTCCCACGAGGAGGTTGAACAGTTCATCCACTACACTAACACCTTCCACCCCGACCTCAAATTCACCTGGACAGTCTCGGACTCCTCCCTCCCCTTCCTAGACCTTTCTGTTTCTA
This sequence comes from Chiloscyllium plagiosum, assembly GCF_037043375.1. Lineage (NCBI taxonomy): Eukaryota > Metazoa > Chordata > Chondrichthyes > Orectolobiformes > Hemiscylliidae > Chiloscyllium > Chiloscyllium plagiosum. The sequence continues at coordinate 58,744,961 of NW_028270147.1, read as the reverse complement.
TCTCAGGCGACCGAATCAACACGGACATCTACTACAAACCAACCGACTCCCACAGCTACCTGGACTACACCTCCTCCCATCCTGCCCCCTGTAAAAACGCCATCCCATTCTCCCAATTCCTTCGGCTCCGCCGCATCTGCTCCCAGGAGGACCAGTTCAAAATACGTACAACACAGATGGCCTCCTTCTTCAAGGACCGCAATTTCCCCCCCAACGTGGTCGACGGTGCCCTCCACCGCATCTCCTCCACTTCCCGCTCCTCCGCCCTTGAGCCCCGCCCCTCCAACCGCCACCAGGACAGAACCCCACTGGTCCTCACCTACCACCCCACCAATCTCCATGTACAGCGCATCATCCGCCGTCACTTCCGCCACCTCCAAACAGACCCCAGCACCAAGGATATATTTCCCTCCCCTCCCCTATCAGCTTTCCGTAGAGACCACTCCCTCCGCGACTCCCTTGTCAGATCCACACCCCCCACCGACCCAACCTCCACTCCCGGCACCTTCCCTTGCAACCGCAGGAGGTGCAACACTTGCGCCCACACCTCCCCCCTCACTTCTCTCCAAGGCCCCAAAGGAAACTTCCATATCCGCCACAGATTCACCTGCACCTCCACCCACATCATCTACTGCATCCGCTGCAGCCGGTGTGGCCTCCTCTATATTGGGGAGACAGGCCGCCTACTTGCGGAGCGATTCAGAGAGCACCTCTGGGCCACCCGGACGAACCAACCCAACCAACCTGTAGCACAGCATTTCAACTCCCCCTCCCACTCCACCGAGGATATGCAGGTCATTGGACTCATCCACCGCCAAACCACAACAACCCGACGGTCGGAGGAGGAGCATCTTATCTTCCGACTGGGAACCCTCCAACCGCAGGGGATGAACTTGGACTTCACCAGTTTCTTCATCCCCCCTCCCCCCACCTTGTCTCAGCCGGATCCCTCCAGCCCGGCACCGCCTTCCTGACCTGCAGTCTTCTTCTTGACCTCTCCGCCTCCATCCTACTCCGACCTATCACCCTCACCTTGACCTCTTTCCACCTATCACATTTCCTACGCCCCTCCTCCAAGTCCCTCCTCCCTACCTTTTATCTTCTCCTGCTGAACACTCTCTGCTCATTCCTGAAGAAGGGCCTGTGCCCGAAACGTCGAATCTCCTGTTCCCTGGATGCTGCCTGACCTGCTGTGCTGTTCCAGCAATAAAGTTTCAACATAGAAAATGCACCAATTAGATGATGACTAATAGGGCTTGTTCCTGTGCTGTATTGTTCTTTGTACTGATTGTTATTTATCAGTCTTACATTACATTTAAAGCAGGTATGTTGACTCTAGCCAAGGTATTGTCATCTGAAATGAACCACAAAAATGGCTGTCACTTCTTTTGTTGAGCTGAAACAGGCACAATGAATATGCATATTCTTTCAACTAAATATGTTGTCATATCAGCAATACCCTCATTCCATGCTGCCAAACAATAGGGAACAAAAAAGGAAACTCTGGATTTCAGAAGTCAAAAGATTCACTATAAAGATCACAAAGCTACCTAATTTAATACAATGTCATTAAGGGCAGTAAAGGACAATAGTTTATCATAATAGGATTTTTAAAATCTCAGGTTTTTTTATCAACAATAAGTAAAAGATCTCTTTTTTTTGCAACTGTTTCAGACTTCCAGATGGATTCACCCAGCTGTTGAACTTAATGCAACTCTACCTAAATGATGCATTTCTGGAATTTCTTCCAGCTAATTTTGGAAGGTAATGAATTATTTTAATTCGTTCAATATAGGAATATTGATGCCAGTTTATGTTTTACTTACAACTACGAATGTTCTCATTATTCTTCAGTGCACATTTTATGTAGTTTTACTTAAGGAATGTATTTGCAAGATACAAGTCGAAATATATACCAATAGAGGTAACAATCCAGAGTTTATATTTTTAAAACAATTTTTTAGACTGCAATTTTAACTAAATTGCCATTTTTAGCTGCATTTTGGACTGGGACTTATGTTTCTGTACTGTGTTCCTGTTACTGTCATAGTTTAATGTTAATAGTAATAATGTGTCATTACCAATGATCGTAAGGGATGCTGAATACATTAAAATAAGCATGACTGGTGTTAAAATGTCAAGTTCATGACACCAGCTCATAATTCATCAAGAGTAACTAGATAAGAGGTATACTTGTTGCTAGTTTAATTGATTTATGGTGGAGGATCTTTATTTTGGAAGCTGCAACTTGAAGAAACCCTGAAGAGGGGAACAGAATTTTTAGAACTTTTTTTAAATTTCTAGCTTAATGGATTCAGCGTTTCTTCTGTCACTTTGTGAGACCACTCTGAACCTTTCCATCCTTTCAAAATAAGTAGCTGTGATCCACAATTTTCGATTTCAATCAGCAGGGGCAGGAACTGAAAAACCTGGGAGGGTATACAAGTCTAAGCCTTTGCAGATATGTGGGAAATTGTGAAGGCCATTAGAAAAGCTTACGGTAACCTTTAACTTTATAAATAGAAACATGAGACATTGTTACACTCCCCATGGAGAAAACATAAAAGAAAATAACTAAATTTATTGAATGACTTCCAAATAAACAAATTTCCAACAAGATTCTACATTTTTATAGCATTTACTTTAATACAGATTAAAAAGTAATACTAATAATGAATTAACTGGCAAATCATATTTCAAACAAAGGTATAATTTTTACTTTAATGAGTTCTAGAAAAATGTATCTTACGCAAATACAAGCATTTGCATCGTTACTTGCACAAATATAACATTATCTTGCTACACATAGTTCACTATTCTTTATTAACGGTAGATAGTCTGGTACGTGTACCTGACAACAACTTTCACCTTTAAATTTCATGGTATGCTTTGTGTCACAAGACACACTTTAATGAAGACTTTCTCCCTGAAGTCACAATAATCCTGATAATGTAACTCTTTAGAGTTCTTTTTAACTTGACCACGAAGTAACACCCCAGTCAACTGTGGCCACTTCTATGAAAACACCCAGCTCTTTAGCATCTCTGAGTAATTCACACAATGTTCCAGCTTTAAGACCTCTTGAGTCCATTTATACAACACATCCTTTTTTTCTGTCTCCTTGGCTGCCAAGCTGAAAAACTGACCTTCACCTAACAGTATCGTTTTTTTTTTCTCCTCTCAAAACATTTTTGTGATCCCCTTTTTGACTCAATCTGTTTTCTCTTTGAGCTGGATTTCACATTAGTAATGTGCAGGTTTTGGTGAGGTGGTGGGGGTGGAGGGGTCAGGGGGCAGCAGGTGTACATAAAATAGTCTGGAAGACTAGCTACTAGAGTTCCAACAATCCCTGAGTTGATTCTCATGATATACAAGGTGGTCAGGTACTGAAATTAGCAGACTGCCTGTCCTGTGTAAATAAATAACTTTTTCTTAATTCAGCCATGAAGAGTTTGTATTGCTGGCTGACCAGTATTGATTGCCTGTCCATCGTTGCCCTTGAAGATGGTGGTGAGCTGCCTTCTTGAACTGCTGCAATCCATGTGCTGTAGTTGACCCACAATGTCCTTAGGGAGGGAATTCCAGGATTCTGACAGAGCATCTTAGATTTCTTAATACAGACTTAGGATATACAGCAAGGGAATGATGTTAAACTCATGTGGAACTCTAGTTCGGCCTTAATTTAAGAATTTGCTGCACTTTAGGGAAGATATGAAGTTTTTCAAGTGATTGTCAAAGAAAATGCATGAAAATGATTCTAGGCACATGGAAATTCAGTCATGTTGAGAGTCTGAAGAGGTTGGGATTGTTTTCCTCAGGATATTTGATCAAAGTCATCAAACTTTTATTGGTCAGAGTATTGAGTACAGGCATTGGGAGGTCATGTTGCAGCTGTACAGGACATTGGTTAGGTCACCGTTGGAATATTGCGTGCAATTCTGGTCTCCTTCCTATCGGAAAGATGTTGTGAAACTTGAAAGGGTTCAGAAAAGATTTACAAGGATGTTGCCAGGGTTGGAGGATTTGAGCTATAGGGAGAGGCTGAACAGGCTGGGGCTGTTTTCCCTTTGGCGTTGGAGGCTGAGGGGTGACCTCATAGAGGTCTACAAAATTATGAGGAGCATGGATAGGGTAAATAGACAAAGTCTTTTCCCTGGGGTTGGAGTGTCCAGACATAGAGGGCATAGGTTTAAGGTGAGAGGGGAAAGAGACCTAAGGGGCAACTTTTTCACGCAGAGGGTGGTACGTGTATGGAATGAGCTGCCAGAGGAAGTGGTGGAGGTTGGTACATTTGCAACATTTAAGAGGCATTTGGATGGGCATATGAATAGGAAGGCTTTGGAGGGATATGGGTCAGATGCTGGCAGATGGGACTAGATTGGGTTGGGATATCTGGTCGGCATGGACGAGTTGGACCGAAGGGTCTGTTTCCATGCTGTACATCTCTATGACTCTATAAAACGATAAGGGGTTTAGACAGAGATACATGGGAAGAAACTGCACAAAATGGTGGAGGATTAAGTACAAGAGGCTGCTGGTTTAAAAAGGTTATTAGCAAAAGAAGCAAAGGACACAAGGAAAGTTAAAAATCACACAACACTAGGTCATAGTCCAACAGGTTAATTTGAAGGCACTAGCTTTCAAAGCGCTGCTTCTTCATTGGGTGGTTGTGCAGCAGAATCATAGATACAAAATGTATAGCAACAGGATTGCAGTGTCATTAGAATGTAATATTAAACCAATTTAGTTCAGTTTTTCATCTTTTACAGTGTTCATATTAGTTTTGGTTCCTTCATATATAAATCCCAGAACTTTTTTAAAGTTACATTCTTGAGATAGCTTTTAACAATAGGTGCCATCTCATCTCAGATAATGCATTGAAGATGTGAAGCTAAAGTCTGTCTGCGTCCCAATGTTAGGTCAGACTGATTCTATTTCTAAAGTGGGATTTACAGAATTTTACATGGATTTATGCAGTTTTTGAGCAAAAAATAAAATGTAATCCTGAAAATAAAAATTTGCCCGACAATACTTTTATGTGTGTATGTGCAGGGAGACAGTGTGTGTGTGTGTGTGTGTAGTGGAGTCACCTGTAGTGTCACATGAACCAAGGGTCCCAGTTGAGGCCATCCCCATGGGTACTGAACTTAGCTATCAGCCTCTGCTTGGCCACTTGGTGTTGTTGCCTGTCCCGAAGTCCGCCTTGGAGAATGGTTACCTGAAGGTCCGAGACTGAATGTCCCGAACTGCAGAAGTGTTCCCCGAATGGGAACGAGCACTCCTGGTTGTTGATTAGATTACATTACAGTGTGGAAACAGGCCCTTCGGCCCAACAAGTCCACACCGACCCGCCGAAGCGCCACCCACCCATACCCCTACATTTACCCCTTACTTAACACTACGGGCAATTTAGCATGTCCAATTCACCTGAACTGCACATCTTTAGACTGTGGGAGGAAACCGGAGCACCCGGAGGAAACCCACGCAGATATGGGGAGAACGTGCAAACTCCACACAGTCAGTCGCCTGAGGCGGGAATTGAACCCGGGTCTCCGGCGCTGTGAGGCAGCAGTGCTAACCACTGTGCCACCGTGATTGTTGTGTGGCGTCCATTCATCTGTTGCCACAACCTCTGCTCAGTCTCGCCAATGTACAATGCCTCAGGGCATCCTTGCCTGCACCGTATGAGGTAGACAACGTTGGCCAAGTCACATGAGTACTCACCATGTACATGGTGGGTGATGTCCCCACGTGTAATGGTGGTGTCCATGTCAACAATCTGACACGTCTTGCAGCATCTGCCATGACAGGATAGTATGATGTTTACCTGAAAGCCAGGCAGTTTGCTATGAACAATGATCTGTTTAAAGTTTGGTGGTTGTTCAAAGGTAAGAAGTGGAGGTGTGGGAAAGGTCTTGGTAAGGTGCTCATCCTCATCGATAATGTGTTTCAGGCTGCGAAGAACATGGCGTAGTTTTTCGGCTCCCGGGAAGTACTGGACAAATTCTTTGAGGAGGTGACCAAGCATGTGGATGAGGGTAGAGCAGTGGATGTAGTATACATGGATTTTAGTAAGGCATTTGATGAGGTTCCCCATGGTAGGCTTATGCGGAAAGTCAGGAGGCATAGGATAGTGGGAAATTTACCAGTTGGACAGAAAACTGGCTAACCGGTCGAAGTCAGAGAGTGGTGGTAGATGGTAAATATTCAGCCTGGAGCCCAGTTACAAGTGGAGTTCCGCAGGGATCAGTTCTGGGTCCTCTGCTGTTTGTAATTTTTATTAATGACTTGGAAGAGGGAGTCGAAGGGTGGGTCAGTAAATTTGCAGATGATACGAAGATTGGTGGAGTTGTGGATAGTGAGGAGGGCTCTTGTCGGCTGCAAAGGGACTTAGATATGATGCAGAGCTGGGCTGAGGAGTGGCAGATGGAATTCAACCCTGCCAAGTGTGAGGTTGTCCATTTTGGAAAGACAAATAAGAATGCGGAATACAGGGTTAACGGTAGGGTTCTTAGTAAGGTGGAGGAGCAGAGGGATCTTGGGGTCTATGTTCATAGATCTTTGAAAGTTGCCACTCAGGTGGATAGAGCTTGTAAGAAGGCTTATGGTGTATTAGCGTTCATTAGCAGAGGGATTGGATTCAAGAGTCATGAAGTGATGTCACAGCTGTACAGGACTTTGGTTAGGCCACATTTGGAGTACTGTGTGCAGTTCTGGTCGCCTCACTTTAGGAAAGATGTGGAAGCTTTGGAGAGGGTGCAGAGAAGATTTACCAGGATGTTGCCTGGAATGGAGAATAGGTCGTACGAGGATAGGTTGAGCGTGCTAGGCCTTTTCTCATTGGAACGGAGAAGGATGAGGGGTGACTTGATAGAGGTGTATAAGATGATCAGGGGAATAGATAGAGTAGACAATCAGCAACTTTTTCCCCGGGTACAACAGAGTGTTACAATGTGACATAAATTTAAGGTGAAGGGTGGAAGGTATAGGGGAGATGTCAGGGGTAGGTTCTTTACCCAGAGAGTGGTGGGGGCATGGAATGCGCTGCCTGTGGGAGTGGCAGAGTCAGAATCATTGGTGAACTTTAAGTGGCAATTGGATGGGTATATGGATGGGTGCTTAAGCTAGGACAAATGTTCGACACAACATCGTGGGCCGAAGGGCCTGTTCTGTGCTGTATTGTTCTATGTTCTATGTTCTATGTTCTAAACCCTATTGGTTGCAGCTCATGTCTGTCTCCTGAGGAGGTCATTAGGGTTTCTCGCTGTGGCATGTTGGAATTGGAGGTTGATGAGTTGAGCATCGTACCCTGTTCTTATGAGGGCATCCTTGAGTACTTCCAAGTGTCCGTCACGTTCCTCCTCATCTGAACAGATCCTGTGTATGCATAGGGTTTGTCTGTAGGGGATGGCTGTTTTAATGTGTTTAGGGTGGAAGCTAGAGAGGTGTATCATTGTGAGGTTATCGGTGGGTTTGCGTTAGAGTGAGGTGTTAAGGTGCCCATCCTCGACCTTTAACTTCACATCTTCAATGCATTATCTGAGCTGAGATGGCACCTATTGTTAAAGCTATCTTGAGGATGTAACTTTAAAAAAAGTTCTGGGATTTACATACGAAGGAACCAAAACTAATACGATTACTCTAAAAATGAAAGACTCAAGCGGAATTTGTTTAATATTACATTCCAATGACACTGCAATCCTGTTGCTATAAATTCTGTGTCGTATGATTCTGCTCCACAACCACCTGATGAAGAAGCAGCAATTCGAAAGCTAGTGCTTCCAAATAAACCTGTTGGACTATAACCTGGTGTTGTGTGATTTTTAACTTTGTACACCCCAGTCCGACACCGGCAACTCCAAATCTTGACTGAAGGAAAGGTTGTGATCTAGAATGCACTGTCTGAGACTGTGGTTAATTTGAAGCATGTAAAAGAAAATTGATTATTTTCTGAAAGGGGAGAACATGCAAGGCTTCAGGGAGAAGGGGGGGTGAGTGACACTAAATAAATCAAACTTTTGGAGAGTTGCCGGAGAGTTGCCACTGACATGATGGGCTGAATGGCCTCCTGTAATGCAATAGTATAACTGTTCTGTGATTCTGCTTTCATCCACATCTCTGGGACATTGACGCTTTGATAACTGAGAAAACAGGAGTGGGGGCGGTGGTGGGAGAGGGAAGTGGGGGTGATGCTTTTGGCCATCTACACAGTGTCCAGTCCATTCAAGCTGATTTATGTAGTTTTGTTTCAACATATATAGAGCTGGCTTCAAGAAGAACATTAGTGTTCATTTAATGATCTTACCATTGAATTTAAAGGATGGGACTATTGAAGGAATATTCTTCTGTTGCGGATACACAGTTCAGATCCACTGTGCTGACATCTGCTCGGTACATGGACTTTTCTGTTGACTTACGGTGATCTTTGCAATCAACCACTCTCTGCCATAGTTTGTAGATGATGAAGCTGGCACAGTGGATAAAATATTGCATCTCTCAATAATGGTGGCCATTTGAAAGAGGAGTGTTTTTCCTTAAATCATTCATGGGATGTGTGTGTCACTGACTAGGCCAGCAGCTATTGCCCATCCCTAACTGCCCCTTGATTAAATGGTGAAAAGTTTCCTTCCTGAACCATTGCTGCCCTTAGAGTGTAAGGAAACCTCCAAAGTTGTTAGGAAGGGAATTCAGGAATTTTGCTCCATTCCTGATGAAGGGCTTATGCTCGAAATGCCGATTTTCCTGCTCTTCAGATGCTGCCTGACCTGCTGTGCTTTTCCAGCACCACTCTAATCCAGAATTCAGGATTTTGACCCAGCAACATTGCTAAAATGGTGAGCGACTTGAAGGAGTTCTTGCTGGTGGTGGGATTCCCATGCATCTGCTATCCTTGTCCTGCTAGATGGTAGAAGTTAGGGAGCTTGGAAGCTGCTGTCTTAATAACAAGATGAAGTAGGAGTAAATTCAGCCCCTTGAGTCGACTCCACTGTTCAATAAGGTCAAAGCTGATCTATTTGTGTTTCAAATTCCACATTCCTATCAATCCTCGATTTAAGCTTAGATTTTTGTTATGCAATGGAATTAAATTACTACCAATTTAAAAATATTCAATGATCCAACCTCCATCATCTTTCTGAGGCACAGAGTTTCAAAGTTGCACAACCTTTTTAAAAAACAAGTCCCTTGTCTCTGTCCTAAAAGGACAAACCACTAATTGTAAAATTGTTCCTCCAGTACTGGTCTGACCCACAAGATGAAATATCCTTTTCACATTCACCTTATTAAGACCAGACAAGATACTAAACGCAGCAGTCACCCGCACTTTTCTCAACTCCAGTGGAAACAAGCCCAGTCTGTCCAACTGTTCCTCATAAGACAACCCACTCATTACTGAATCAATGTAGTAAACCTCCTCTGAATCACCTCCAATGCATTTACATCCTTCCCTAAATACAGGGACAAAAACTGCACACAGTATTTGAGATGTTGTCTCATGTATGCCCTGTATAACTGAAGAGTAACTAAAATCAAGATAATGTGCTGCCTATATCATAATATAGCTGGTGTGGGCATGTGGGGTGGCAGTGACCAGACTGTGTTTTAACATTCCTTCCCATTAACCCCTCTTCTACACCATTCATTTCCTCCTTTAAATCCATCGCTTTATTGATAATCAAGACTGAACTTGAGTTCAAAATAATAGGCCATGTTGGATTTGTTCCACATTTTTTGGACAATACATACCTAGACATTTTTCATGTTCAGGGGCCCATTGTCTTAAGCAATATCCAGTACCTTTCTGCTGCTTCTTGATGTTACGTGGAGTAAATTGAATTGGCTGAAGACTAATTTTTGTGATGCTGTGAGTCTTTGAGGAGATCAAGATGGGTCCTCCGCTCAGCACTGGATGGTTTGTTGGTCCATTTCAGAGCCCTTTAAGAGCCCAACATATTGCTGTGGGTCTGGACTTACATGTGGACACCAGAATTAAGTACATCAGAATTTCCCAACCTAAAAGATATTAGTGAACCAGATCAGTTTTTTATCAATTGACAGTGCTGTTAGATGTTCTTTTAATTCCAGATTTATTGATTAAATTCAAATTTTGTCATCGGCCATGGTTGGTATTACACTCACATAGCTAGGCCTTTCGATTCTTCAACAATGACATTACCACTATGCTGCTACTTTCTTGCTCCCCCTCCCCCCATTCAATCCTTGGGAAAGGAACCTTCCATGGTACTATGCTTGTCAAACTGAGGTAACCTCTCCGCATATGAACATGTGCACGTGCCAACTGGAGCAAAATGATCATCTTAGTTCATCAGGACTACTCTGCATCCCTCAAAGTCTTGCTTCTGTTTTCAAATACTTCATAGTCCGAATGGAGAAGACATTGATCAAAAAAACTAGAAAGATTTCTAAAAGACCTCCATTTAGAGTATGTGTGGCCTTTTCATTAATTTTCTATTTAAATGAATAGCAGCATTAATGCAAGATTTTCTTCTTATTCTGATCATTTGAATGATTAGAAAGATTATTAAGTCCCATCATGAATGATTATCAAGCTGTAACAAGGATCAAGTGAAAACTTATAACTCGGGCCTGATCAGGAAAATCCAAGCTAGGCAAGTTGGACAGAAATCATGCAAAACTATCCTATACTTTAAAGTAGACACTAGACTTAAATCTGGTGTTGTTTGATAGTAGAATTATTGTGAAAAAAGTCAAAAGAGCACCATTCATTATTGTGATACGGTTCAGCAGTTTCTGCTGTCCGCTAGGTCATTGGGGTAGAAAGAATCGGCTATTGTTATCACCCCATGTTGAATATTCTGAAGACATGTTTCACCATAGAAAACATTAAAATACCGGGCAAATTTTAATATACACCTACATACAGGGATTAGTCAAGCAGTGAATCTTCTGCCAAATGATGAACCTTGATAACCCAACAGTGTGAGTCACATCTTGTAGGTGAAAGCCACCATATAATTGGATTTATTTGGAACTCCCAAAAATACTATCTAACATTCAATAGCTCAACCACATATACAGCTTCTGGATTAGTGGTGCTGGAAGAGCACAGCAGTTCAGGCAGCATCCAAGGAGCAGCGAAATCGACGTTTCGGGCAAAAGCCCTTCATCAGGAATAAAGGCAGTTTATCTCTCCACCCTTCAGGCTCACTGCCTTTATTCCTGATGAAGGGCTTTTGCCCGAAACGTCGATTTCGCTGCTCCTTGGATGCTGCCTGAACTGCTGTGCTCTTCCAGCATCACTGATCCAGAATCTGGTTTCCAGCATCTGCAATCATTGTTTTTACCACATATACAGCTTGAAGAGGCATGATCCCACATTAATCCACAGGAAATAAAATTAATTAGTTTAATTTATTCTTCATTCATTTTTATATTACACACATGATAAATCACAAATCTTGAGAGGAATCCACTTGCAATCACAGTTCTCTTAATTTTAATGGAGGTAAATTTCATTTAAAATATACTCTCCAATCTAATTGCAAAGCAGTCTAGGGAAACAAGTAAAAATACCTGAGATCATAAAGAGTACATTCTTAGCACATCAATGCATGGCATCATGCAAGAAATAAAAATAGGAAACTGCAAATACTCAATAAATCTGGCAGCATCAGTGGATGGAGAAACAGTTAACAGAATTTTCCCACTTTAATCACTTCCAAAATGATCGTTTTGTTTTGCCCCCAAGTCCTGAACCTGACTTCTGATTGATTAGGTAGGCCTTCTGACCTCCTTACCAATGCTATGTAATTAAGAATCTGTCTGCAAGCTTCTTCATTAATTAGATTGGGATGGGTAGCAGGATTTTGGCAAAGGATTTCTGTTTAAGAGGACTTTTGCATGTTTCAGCAACATTTAGATTTTTGAGACTGCAACAATGTTATGAATGATGAGAAAACCTTGAAAATCTGACCATAATAATCTTCAACTCTTAGCTGTTGGGCAAGCTGAGGAGTTGCAGAGAACAGAACTCTTCCTTGGGAGGAGGATAAAGAGGCAAGTCTTTCCAATTAGCTGGTATAGATGGAGTTGGCTGAGGAAGAGAGCAGCTAAATTGTGTTTTCTTCAACCTGGAGAAAATGCAAGGTAGAACTCCAGGACTACAGAAATTTGTTGCTGGTGAATAATAAACGCATTCATGTGCCAATTCCCTCACTCTAACTTGGACACCCTTCTCCTGTACAACACTCTTTATGTCTACACACCGTACAGCTCCATTCATTACTCTCTGTACAGTTACCTCTCATTTGCATCTGAAGCCAATATTCATACACGATCAATCTGTTAACCCTCTTGTAACCATGTCTCAGTGACCCTCAACTGTTAGTATCCTTATAACACAAGTCAATAGGAGCACTCCTTAAAGAAGAGAGCACAATACTTGGCAAGAGACAAAGGATGTAGCATTGGTCATCTGAGCTGTGTAACCGATCAGAATGGGTGGATTTTTGATGCAGCTGAAATTAATTCCTTCATGTCCATTATTTTATATTACATTCTGAAGAAGGGTCACTGGACCTGAAATGCTAATTCTGCTTTCTGTCCACAGATGCTGCCAGAACTGCTGAGTTTTTCTAGCAATTCCATCATGTTTATGTTCTTTTGACTGGTACCAACGTCAGCAGTGGTATTGGCTGTTCTACATTGTCATCATGTTGGTCTGTTAATACTTATTCAATTAAATGTTCACCACAGATCTCCATTGGACTATATTGCTTAATTTTAATAGCAGTATTTGGTTATTGTCCCAAGACTTGCTGGTTGTTATTCTCTGAGGATTCTTCACTGGCACCATTGATCAAAAACATTTCCTGAAGCTCGGTAAATCTGTGTTTTCTTCCCTGTTGATGATGTGAAATCATTCTCAGGTGCCAGTACAAGTTATTTTATGCAGGTTGAAACTACTTAGGTTTAGAAATTAATCTTGGAGGGCCAATAAATCCTTTCACAAGTATAGTATTTCAATGCTTGATTGAATAATCAAATTTTCTATGTTTTGTTCTTGAACAATGGTTCTTCAACTTTGATCCTATGTCTTCCTGCTAGTGTCGTGTTCTAGATCATCGCATACTCTGAGGGATATTGTCAGCCTCTCTTGTTCTGGAGCCTGTATAACATTAGCAATTACCTCACCATGAATCACCTCTACCTTATTGCCTATTTAACAAGAAATTGTCAAAACTGCAGATGTACCTGTACTTTAGAAAGAAAACTAATAATCAGGAACAACACACAGAGTATTGTTGATCTGTCTGCTTGTAATGAAGAGTAGCCATCATCCACTCTCTTATTTATGTGTTCATTAATCCCAGCAGATTAAGTTGAAGTTGAGATGTTTGAAGAAGATTTTGTCTTGGGCATCGCACAAAATCAAATAATCTACCCTGGAGATCCTTATTTCCAATCAATCTCCATGCCATTAACCATGATATTATTACTATGGTATTTGTATCATAGCTGTAGTGATTCCAAAACATCTAAACAATTGCCAACTATCTTTTAACTCTACCAAGAGGAATTCATCCTGCTCTTTGTGTTTTGCCGTACTAGAAAGACCTATAAGCTGCTATTGCTTTCCACTGTTCCTTCTCTGATGGACGTCCTTTGTGCCTTTTTACCGACAATGCTTCTCAATGTATTGCTTTAAATATAACTTTAAAGTTATTGCAAGTATATATAGTTTCAGTATTGTTTATATCTGTTGTGGAAACTTGTCCTTTACTCAGGATTGAGTAAAATGAGGACTGCTGATGCTGGAGATTGAAGAGTGCTTATGCTTCTGAAGAAGGGCTTATGCCCAAAACGTCGATTCTCCTGCTCCTTGGATGCTGCCTGACCTGCTGCGCTTTTCCAGCAACACATTTTTCAGCTTTATTCAGGATTGTAAATTTTATTTTAAATTAATGTACAACTTGCTTCTTTATTTGGCAATTTCTTTATTTACCAGTCTTTGTTAGCTCAGTATTACTGTTGAAATACATCAAATTCTTCTCAAAAGCTTAAATTATGTTTTCTGGTCATTCTGAAGTAATTCACTGCTTTCAGCTCTGAAACACATATTCCTGATCCTTGACATTTTAACATCATTAAAAGGTTTTAAAATTCTATATTATAGCAACATTCTTTTAATAAAACTTCTACAATTCTTTTTAAACATGTTGAAATCAGTAAACCGTTGAGTTGTTTTTTCTGAAAGTAGTAGTATAATCTGTCCAGTTGTGGGCACTAAAATGGAAGATTCCCACTTTTTTTTCTTACGCTTGCAAAGTTTCCCAGCATTTTGAACAAAATTGAGGGTTTGTGCCTTATTTCTTTTTTGGTAGGGGATTGTTGTGGGTAAATCACCATCAATTACCTTTCTTAGTTCAGCTACTTATTCAGAAATCTCAGACTATGAAGTGCAGGGTTTCTAGACTGAAGCAATGATTTAAACTTTATTGCATGTCGCAACCAAAATAAGGCCCTTCAAGTAAGCAAGCCAAGTCTCAACTGAACTTGACTATTAGCCAACTAATGATGGAAATTGACCATGATTCCACCAACAGCATCTGTCTCTGGAAGTGTCCAGGGGTGGTGTTGTTCTTTTAAGTTCTGCCACTGAACTGTTCTAGTGTTGGATTCTTCTACAATTTTCTCTCTTTCGAGTTTGTGGTGTAACATTATTTGATAATTCAGGCGATTCCTTCATCCCTGACCTTTGATTACACTTCTGGAGACCTCCAGTCTGCAGCTTGCCGTATGAGAAGTAGCTCCCCTGTTCCTTGTTCCATTTTATGTTAGCTGTCTGTTTAAAACAGCCTGTCCTGCAATTACCCCTTTTACCTCAAAACATTACTTCTGCAGGCAGTCTTAATTGCCTATTTGTCACGAGGCAGCAAATTATCAAATAGTGTTATCTCCTGTCTCCCACAAAACAGCTTGTTTGTTGCTTCTTCCCAGGGGTGGTTAATTCACATGTTACTTTTCATTCCTCTATGACAGCTTCTTCTTGTCCCTTTCATTTCCAGAAACTGCTTATTTCAGAGAGCTATTGCTGACTCTTTCAATCTATGAAGTTATTAAAGTTCTGAAGTTTATCATAACAAAATGATTCACACTTTTTTATCTTACAAAATCTTCTTGCAACTAAAATATTTCAATTCTTTGATAAATTTCTCTTGCCCTTGAAATGCTTCTCTGATCTTAATCTTCTGTAGTGGATTTAGGACATTTAAAATGTCCTTCCGATATTCTGACTTTGATACAAAATTATGGTCTCATTTTCAATTTTGCCCATTCCAACTGTGGCAATGCTCATTTTATTGGTCAGTATTCCCTTTTATTTTTCTAGCTTTCTGGCCTTGGAATTGCGCCATTCTGATAGGCTTACAACTTCTTTCCGGGGTGGGGGCGGGGATATTAACTTAGAGTCATAGACATGTACAGCACAGAAACAGACCCTTCCATTCAACTCATCAGTGTCAACCAGGTATTCTACATTAATCTAGATCTGTGGGACTGTGTTCAATAACGACTGAGATTGGTGAGGATTGGAAATAGTCTCTTTATTGAGCATCCACAGTGGCACAGTTCGAGGTGGCAGTGGAATCCAAAGTACAGTTTAACAGTAGCCTCTTTTATACAGTTTATATATATATATATTAATATTTTAGCATTATGGTGTCACATAGTTGTATCTATTGTACACAAGTTTGTGTGACACCTATCCTGGGGAAGCAGGAGATAACTTAAGCATTTGCTAAATGCTGGCTGTTACTCCTGATGGGATTAGAATATCTGTCTGGTTTGAGCT
Source organism: Chiloscyllium plagiosum (assembly GCF_037043375.1). Taxonomy (NCBI): domain Eukaryota; kingdom Metazoa; phylum Chordata; class Chondrichthyes; order Orectolobiformes; family Hemiscylliidae; genus Chiloscyllium; species Chiloscyllium plagiosum. The sequence goes on along the minus strand of NW_028270147.1, from coordinate 58,729,129 downwards.
TGTATAATTAAGAAGTGTTGTCTTTTTTGATTTTGAAGTTAGTAATGTTAGTAGAAATACCAGACTTTTATGACCTAAATAAGTGAGAAATTACATGTGTACTAAATAAAAGTTATAGAGGATATTAAACTGATCTCTTGCAGCTGGGTCATAAGATTTTGTTTACTATTGCCTGGTTTTGACAGTTCTGATGCATTCATTCATGCATGTAGTTTCATAGAAATGCTGTTTTTTTGATAGGAAGTTTCTTCAACGGTGTACCAGCCCTATTTAATGGGTATTTTAAAAATTATCTGCTTATTAATACAAGACGGTAGACCTAAACAAAAGTTAGAAATATGTAGTACAGTGTTATAGAAATAGGTAGTGTAGAAGGAAATTTCAAAAATATAAAAATCAGCAGACTGCTGGTGGAGGAAGCTGTTTGATGTCCTGCAGTGTATTTGGGCCCTAAGAGATGATTACTAAGGGCTAATTAATATTATAATCATTCCATGGTTTTGAGTAGTTATGAAGACACTATGATGGGGATGGCATTGCTCTGAGTAGGTTACAGTTATTCAAGGGTAGTCTTTGATACAGAAACAGCTTTCAGCATGGGGCCAATTTAAGAATTGAAAGGTGTAAAGAAACAGTAATGGGTTGACAGCCTAGAAAGGGATGTTTAATTTAGTTTATGTTATAAGAGTAAAATATACTACAAAACACTGTTTTGTGAATGAATAGAAATGTGGTGTTGTAAACTTGTGCTTGTGAGTAAGTTAGTAAAGAGAATCATGATACAATATCTCTCATCCCATTTGCTCTCATTTGGCCCATATCCCTTTAAACCTTTTCTATTCATGAACCCATCCAGATGTCTTTTAAATGTTGTAATTGTACCAGCCTCCACCACATCTGGCAACTCATTCCATTCACACACCACTCTCTGCAATGAAAAAGTTACCCCTTAGGTCCCTTTTAAATCTTTCCCTTCTTATCTTGAAACCTACTGCTGGAGTTCCAACTTTCAATTGCATCTTGGCTGATTCCTGACTCAGAATTTCTCCATAACTCTGCCTACATGTGACTATTTATCTCTCACATAGGTTTTTCTGCACTTTGTACTTCTGGCACAGCTGCCCTTCACCTTAGAGCGCACCTACTAGCTGTTACAGCTTCCATGATCCTGTGCTTGACATTTCTTCTTAATCAGCCTGTTCAGGGGTCACTACTTCCTGTAAAGACTCCATTCTCCCAGTTCCTCTGTTTCTATCACATCTACTCTGATGAAGTTAAAAATCACACAACACCAGGTTATAGTCCAACAGGTTTAATTGGAAGCACGCTAGCTTTCGGAGCGACGCTCCTTCATCAGGTGATTGACTTCATCAGGAGTGTCGCTCCGAAAGCTAGTGTGCTTCCAATTAAACCTGTTGGACTATAACCTGGTGTTGTGTGATTTTTAACTTTGTACACCCCAGTCCAACACCGGCATCTCCGAACCATGACTATTCTGATGATGCCAGCTTCAACAAGGGGTGCCTCCGAAATGTCCATGTTCTTCCTCAATCGAGGATTCCACAGGACCATAGTTGACATGGCCTCAGCCGGGTCTGACCCAGTTCTCATACTTCAGCCCTTTCCCCCTTACTTCCTTTCCATAACAGTGATAAGATCCCCTTGTTCTTCCCTCCCAACTCACCAGTATCTAGAGGATCATTAGTCACCATTTCCACCCTCCAGCGGGATGCCATATTCACCTCTGCTCCCCTGTCAGCTTTCTGCAAGGACCATCCCCTCTGGGATACACTGATCCACTCCTCCTCCACTGTCAACACCCACATGTACAGCCCTATGGGACCTTCCCTGCAACTACAGGTGTAACACTTGCTCATTCACTTCCTCCCTCCTCAGTATCCTAGGGTCCATACACATCCCAGGTGAAGTAGCACTTTACCTGCACTTTATTCAATCTAGTCAACTGCATTCTTTGCTCATAATGTGGTCTCTCCTCTGAATTGGGGAAACATGCATAGACTATGTGACTGTTTTGCCGAACACCTGTGCTCTCTCTGCAAAAAAGACCCTGATGTTCCAGTTGCTTGCCACTTCAACACATCACCACGTGCCTTGGCCAACACCTCTGTCTCAGGCTTGCTGCAGCATTCCACGGAAACTGAGCAAAAGCTTGAAGATCAACATCTAATTTTCCACTCTACAGCCTTCTGGACTCAATATTGTTCAATAATTTTAGGATTTGAGGTACCTTTCCCCATGTCCTTATCCCAGCCCCTAATCACCAAGTATCAATTATCACATGGTCTGCTATTATGCATTACCCATTGTTAATCACTAATTATCCACTAATAACTATTCATTCTCCCAGGTTATCCCCTCCTTTGTTTGTCCAATTGTCCTTCCATCTTTGGGCTCTATCTCCACCTATTGTTGACTCCTTAAACCACTTCCCCTGCATACCCCGACTCACGCACGCATGCATGCACACATGCACACTCTGCATAAAAAACAACTTTTTCTGATTCAGTATGTGGATGTTCCTTCGAGAGAAGGAACAAAACTTGACCTACTGTTGGGAAATAAGGCAAGGCTGGTGACTGAGGTGTCAGTGGGGCAGCATTTTGGGGCCAGCGACCATAATTCTATTCGTTTTAAAATAGTGATGGAAAAGGATAGACCAGATCTAAGAGTTGAAGTTCTAACTTGGAGAAAGGCCAATTTTGACGGTATTAGGTAAGAACTTTCGAAAGCTGATTGGGGGCAGATGTTCACAGGTAAAGAAATGGCTGGAAAATGGGAAGCCTTCAGAAATGAGATAACGCAAATCCAGAGAAAGTATATTCCTGTTAGGGTGAAAGGAAAGGCTGATAGGTATAGGGAATGCTGGATAACTAAAAAAATTGAGTGTTTGGTTAAGAAAAAGAAGGAAGCATATGTCAGGAATAGACAGGATAGATCGAGTGAATCCTTCGAAGAGTATAAAGGAAGTAGGAGTATACTTCAGAGGGAACGCAGGAGGGCAAAACGGGGACATGAGATAGCTTTGGCAAATAGAATTAAGGGGAATCCAATGGGTTTTTACAAATACATTCAGGACAAAAGAGTAACTAGGGAGGGAATAGGGCCTCTCAAAGATCAGCAAGGTGGCCTTTGTGTGGAGCCGCAGAAAATTGGGGAGATACTAAGGTGAATTGGCCATGCTAAATTGTCCGTAGTGTTAGGTAAGGGGTAAATGTAGGGGTATGGGTGGTTTGCGCTTCGGCGGGTCGGTGTGGACTTGTTGGGCCGAAGGGCCTGTTTCCACACTGTAAAGTAATCTAATCTAATCTAATCTAAATGAGTATTTTGCATCAGCATTTACTGTGGAAAAGGACATGGAAGATATAGACTGTAAGGAAATAGATGGTGACATCTTGCAAAATGTCCATATTACAGAGGAGGAAGTGCTGGGTGTCTTGAAACGGGTAAAGGTGGATAAATCCCCAGGACCTGATCAGATGTATCCTAGAACTCTGTAAGAAGCTAGAGAAGTGATTGCTGGGCCTTTTGCTGAGATATTTGTATTATTGATAGTCACACGTGAGGTGCCGGAAGACTGGAGGTTGGCTAACGTGGCGTCATTGTTTAAGAAGGTTGGTAAGGACAACCAGGGAACTCTAGACCGGTGAGCCTGACCTCAGTGGTGGGCAAGTTGTTGGAGGGAATCCTGAGGGACAGGATGTACATGTATTTGGAAAGGCAAGGACTGATTCGAGGTAGTCAACATGGCTTTGTATATGGGAAATCATGTCTCACAAACTTGATTGAGCTTTTTGAAGAAGCAACAAAAAAGATTGATGAGGGCAGAGCAGTAGATGTGATCTATTTGGACTTCATTAAGGTGTTCGACAAGGTTCCCCATGGGAGACTGATTAGCACGGTTAGATCTCACGGAATACAGGGAGAACTAGACACTTGGATACAGAATGGGCTCAAAGGTAGAAGACAGAGGGTAGTGGTGGACGGTTGTTTTTCAGACTGGAGGCCTGTGACCAGTGGAGTGCCACAATGATCGATGCTGAGTCCACTACTTTTCATCATTTATATAAATGATTTGGATGTGAGCATAAGAGGTACAGTTAGTAAGTTTGCAGATTACACCAAAATTAGAGGTGTAGTGGACAGCGAAGAAGGTTACCTCAGATTACAACGGGTTCTTGATCAGATGGGCCAGTGGGCTGAGAAGTGGCAGATGGAGTTTAATTCCGATAAATGCGAGGTGCTGCATTTTGGGAAAGCAAATCTTAGCAAGATGTATACATTTAATGGTAGGTCCTCAGGAGTGTTGCTGAACAAAGAGACCTTGGAGTGCAGGTTCATAGCTCCTTGAAAGTGGAATCGCAGGTAGGTGGGATAGTGAAGAAGGCATTTGGTATACTTTCTTTTATTGGTCAAAGTATTGGGTACAGGAGTTGAGAGGTCATGGTGTGGCTGTACAGGACATTGGTTAGGCCACTGTTGGAATATTGCGTGCAATTCTGGTCTCCTTCCTTTCAGAAAGATGTTGTGAAACTTGAAAGGGTTCAGAAAAGATTTACAAGGATGTTGCCAGGGTTGGAGGATTTGAGCTATAGGGACAGGCTGAACAGGCTGAAGCTGTTTTCCCTGAAGCGTCGGAGGCTGAGGGGTGACTTTATAGAGGTTTACAAAATTATGAGGGGCATGGATAGGGTAAATAGACAAAGTCTTTTCTCTGGGGTCAGGGACTCCAGAACTCGAGGGCATAGGTTTAGGGTGAGAGGGGAAAGATATAAAAGAGACCTAAGGGGCAACGTTTTCACACAGAGTGTGGTACGTGTATGGAATGAGCTGGCAGAGGAAGTGATGGAGGCTGGTACAATTCCAACATTTAAGAGGCATTTGGATGGATATATGAATAGGAAGGGTTTGGAGGAATATGGGCCAGCTGCTGGCAGGTGGGACTAGATTAGATTGAGATATCTGGTTGGCATGGATGGGTTGGACTGAAGGGTCTGTTTCCATGCTCTACACCTCTATGACTCTATGGCTCTACCATCAGTTCGGAGGAAGGGTCACTGAACTCAAAACATTAACTTTGATACCTGTCTGAAGATGCTGCTAGACCTACTAAGCCTTACCAGCAATTTCTGTTTTTGTTTGGAGATGTTATGATGCATCTCTGCAGTAGATGGGAGTGGAACCTAGGTGTCCTGGCTCAGCTGCTGACTGACATACAAGTTAAACCAGTTGGATAATTGCACTTCCACTTTCGTAATCTCTATATCTGCCTCACCCATCGTCACACGCACTTATCTCTGACCATGGACCAAATCCAGAGATCATAGTGTAAGGCATGTAACTGCCTCCAAGAACAAAGTGTTCATGTAATATTCCCCACCTCTGTATGGTAGTAGTCAAACCCATGAACTGTGAATTGAAGATCCTGGAGCTGCAGACGTTTACTGCAGCTGTGATTACTATGGAACACGTGGGTGTGCTAGTAACCTACTTGGTGGATGCATTGCCATTGGCCAGAAGTAAAGACCAGTAAAACATGTGAATGGCACTTACTGGTCTGACATTTCTGTGTACTTAAAAATGGAGATCTAGTCCAACTGGTAACCTTATTTCCAAGGCAGACTGCACTTTTTGCTGGTCTTTCCCTCTAGGAGACCAGGTGTGTTGGTAATTAGCACAGCTGTTAATATCATCAGTATATGATTGAGGCAAGGTTTAATTCAATTAAACAGGCATTTGAATTGAATGCCACCTGCATGGGTTTCCCAGGAGGTTGACAAGCTCACCATCAAAATTAGATAAAATTAAATGTGCATTACTCTGAGCTTTTATTGATATCTGGATGTGCTTACAGCTGCCTTGTGAGTTCCCTGTGCTAAATATTTCCGAGTTCTGGTCAGCATAGAAGTTTTTAAGAAGTTTTCAGGTTTTGAAATAACAGCACCAGGTTTGAGGTCATGGATGCTTTAGACAATTACTATCCTTGGCAGAATACTGTGGGATCTCCAGGCTTATGGTAGTGGTGCAGAACAACAGTTAGGAGAACAGTGGAAAACTGGAGAGAAGAAAACCTCAAGTATCAAGGTCTGAAGAGGAGCTACCCATATGAGAGGTTCCAGAGAGTTCTTTACCCAGAGAGTGGTGGGGGCATGGAATGCGCTGCCTGTGGGAGTGGTAGAGTCAGAATCTTTGGTGACCTTTAAGCGGCAATTGGATAGGTACATGGATGGGTGCTTAAGCTAGGACAAATGTTCGGCACAACATCGTGGGCCGAAGGGCCTGTTCTGTGCTGTATTGTTCTATGTTCTATCTATGTTCTATGTTCCAAAGATAGAGATTTTGCTTCACAAATTCCCTACAGTGTGGAAACTTTCCTTCAGTCCAAAAAGTCCACACCAACCCTCCAAAGGGTAACTCACCCAGACCAATTCCCCTACCCTATCACTCTACATTTCCCCTGACTAATGCACCTAATCTACACATCCCTGAACACTATGGGCAATTTAGCATGGCCAATTCACCTAACCTGCACATGTTTGGATTGTGAGAGGAAACCCACACAGACATGAGGAGAATGGAAACTTCACACAGTCACCCGAGGCTGGAATCAAGCCCAGGTCCTTGGCACTGTGAGGCAGCAGTGCTAACTCCTGAGTCACCGTGCTACCCTGTTTCCTTGCTTATTTTTAGACTATTGTTTCTATAGACTTTAGGAGAAAGTGAAGACTGCTGATGCTAGAGAACAGAGTCAAGAGTGTGGTGCAGGAAAAGCACAGCAGGTCAGGCAGCATCCAAGGGGCAGGGGAATCAACGTTTCAGGCATAAGCCCTTCATCAGGAATTCCTGATGCAGTAATTAGAAGAACAGACATATGAGTTTGCCTCTGTGGTTTCTTCCCATAGATATAGGGCATTTATGATAATTCAATGCCCACCATATTAACTAGCAACTTTATCAACTTTAAGGAATTTTATTTAAGCATTTCCTGGAGTGTGCAATCATTAGGGAGGAGAAAGTGAGGACTGCAAATGCTGGAGATCAGAGCTGAAAAATGTGTTGCTGGAAAAGCGCAGCAGGTCAGGCAGCATCCAAGGAGCAGGAGAATCGACGATTCGGGCATAAGCCCTTCTTCAGGAATCATCAGAGGACTAGTGAACAATCATAATGCTTTTAAGCTTGTGACAAGTCAACATTACTGATTTATTTTTCAAGCAAACTGAATTAATAGCTGACCGATGGAAAACATGGGATGACCCTCTCAAATTCTTCTCATACCGCCTATCAATGAGAAGTGGGAGCCACAAAAACAAAACACCTATGACTAACCAAGTGCAACATTGAGTAAGCGATTGAAATTTTGAAGATGTGCTTCATGTGCCTTGATAAACTGTCTGTGTGGAGTTTGCACATTCTCCCCATGTCTGCGTGGGTTTCCTCCAGGTGCTCCGGTTTCCTCCCACAATCCAAAGATGTGCAGGTTAGGTGAATTGGCCATGCTAAATTGCTCACAGTGTTCAGGGATGTGTAGGTTAGGTGCATTAGTCAGGGGTAAATGTAAAGTAATAGGGTAGGGGAATGGGTCTGAGTGGTTACTCTTTGGAGAGTTGGTGTGGACTTGTTGGGCTGAAGGGCCTGTTTCCATATTAGAGGGATTCTATGATGATTCAATATTAACAGTACTTTTGTGCATCTGATATAATATGCAACAGAGAGGATTTGCATATGAAGAAGAGGTTCCCATCACAAACCTGCTCCCAGGGCTGCTCTTATAGGAAAATTAATTTGACAGGAGCAAATAACAAAATCTTCTATTGGTCCATTTTCATCAAGACTACTGTCTCACACACCTCCCCCTTTAGGCAAAATTATTCTTATATCATGTGTGCCCCATTTCAACAACCGCTCAATGATCATCATATTTAGTTTCTTCTTTATTTCTTCATTGGTGACAGAGTGTACGTCAGATGTATTTTCAATTATGTCACTAATAAGCTGTGAGCTTCCAGTTTCTCCATATTTGATGCAGATGTGTAATTTATCTCCAAAACATCTTTCTGTGCAACTAGGTTTTGCACACTTTCTGGTGGGTGACCTCTACGATGACACCCTCACTTGTGTTTTGTACTCTATAAATTTCAATCTAACAGACTTGTGAATGAATGCCACTTATCCAGTGATGGATGCTGCATGTTTAAGGATGACTGTGAAGCAGGTAAAATTGTGTAAGTATTTGCATATCATTTGCTGTGAGTATATTTGTATGGTGGGCATCTCTTTTAGTGTTCTTTGCTGTCCTGACCTGTTTCTTTGCCTTGTATTTATCTCAGAAGTCACACGACACCATGTTATCGTCCAATAGATTTATTTGAAATCACAAGCTTTCTGAGTGCTGCTCCTTCGCCAGGCGATCGAGTGCGAATTCACCACCTCAGCAAACTAAGTGCTTTTGAACTTTAGTCAATTTAATGTACAATACAAACAGTATTTTTAAACATGATCTACTTTTGATCCATACTTCCTCCTATCCAGCCAGTTTCCTTAGTTCAACTCTACTCAAATCAAGGTCAATTCAGTGAAGGGCAAGTAAACATAACCTGGCACTTGGAGCATATTATCAACTCAAAGTATTGGAATAATTGGAATGTAATAATTTGCTGATATTTCTTCGTACATTTTGACAATTTTGGTTTGTCTTTTTTTAGGCTCACCAAGCTTCGCATTCTAGAGCTGAGAGAAAATCATTTGAAAACTCTACCAAAGTAAGTTAACACTTACACAAAGTTTTTAACAATTGATTGCTAGCTGAATCTAGAGTACTGAAATAATCAAATTTATACTATGAATGTGAGTTCTAAATTTCAAGGAATGCCCTTACCTAATTGAGAATTGCAAACATCAAACATCTAAAAAGGTAACAATTTGAATCTGGTACATAAAGTTGTGGATAGTGCTAGTAACGAGCAGCCAAACTTAAAAATATTTTCTAATTTTCTTCTTTCCTATCATTTTATAAAGGCATATAATGGAATACAATTCCAATTATCCTGCTTGCTGTTCTCTAATATCTTATATGGTTATTATTCCTATCTAAATATAGACTACGGGTGGTAAAAACTGGGAAATACATATATATTTGTGTATGCATACTGTACATGGCTGAATTTTCTCATTTTGATTTAGTGTTTGATCAAGTGAGGCCTATGGTGTCCAGTCTGTATAGCTGTCAGCAACTTTGTCGAGAAATTTTCTATTCTTCACCTTTTTAAATATGCATTCAGGCACCACAGGGCTGTCCTCATGAAATTGGTTGGCAGAAAAGGTGCAAGTGCAGCTGGAACTTTTTGGCGTTGGCACCCTATTTAAAACCCAGCTACACACCACTTTGCATGCTACGAGGCAGCAACTGCCCTTTACACATTGTTATTATGAAGCCCACACCCAGACAAGCAGTTTAACTCCTTACTTTGCTGATGGGGATCTGGAGGTGCTGATAGATGGGTTATTGGATAGGAGGGCACTACCTTATCCTGCACTGACAAAGGAAGCCTCACCTTGAGACCTAGTCTCGGCCAAGAAAGCAGCCTGAAGAAAGCAGCCTGGATCAGTGCTGTGCCCCAGGGTGAAACAAAATGTGTAGCAGTGAAGAAAGAAGATTAATGATCTTATGTGCTCCTCAAGTGTAATTTCCACTATCTTCCCTCTGCTACCTAACTCTCTCAGGTCCATCACTCACTATAACTCTGCTATTGCACTCACATTTCACCAAGGCTCATGGACTACTGGCTCACTGTTGCATTGATCATATCTATTCAATAGCTCTCACTCATTTCATCCTCTCAAACTTTGAGCTCTCACTGTTTGCTGCGCTTCCTACTTACTCACTGGGGATACTTTATCATTTCTCCTGCATCACCACTAACTGCTTTGCCATCCATTTTCATCATACTCAATCCTCCTTTTCATCTCATTGCAGGAATAATCATCCCAAACTAGGTTGAAAGGTCAAAGACCAGCAGTAGAGAGAAGAGACGCAAGGCTCCCCCTGCTGTGTGAGACAAGCTGGCTGGAGAAGAGCAGAGCTGCTCACATATGCTGTGCTGTTCTCTCATTATAACAGTGCACAAACCCTTTCTCACACTTACATAACTCATTCCCTCCTATTTTATGCAGTTACTGGTGCATCCAACAAATCTTCACCCCGAAGAAGCAGTACCAGAAACTCTCAACTCCACCTTTACTTCTGAGGAAGAAGGCACAAAGCCCTCAGAGCGCACTGGCAAGATTTTCACCTGCACCTTACACTAGCTCAGAGACTTCCACCTCAGTGGATACCCTTTCTAGATTAGATTTGAGAGCACAACCTGGCAAGCACATCAGTGACATATCTCGGCAGTACCAGGCAGAGAATGAGCCCACAGAGTTGTCTATTAGAAACATTGTAAAAATGCACTGAAAGATTCAGAAATACCAGGCATATTTATCAGATGCAGTCAATAAACTGGATCAAAGGATGAAGGACTCTCCCAATGTTACCAGTACAAGGCTGGCTTCAGCATATCAGACAGTCATCTGCATGGACAAGGTTGGTGACCATTGTGAAAAATGAAGTCTAGTAGATTGCTTCAAGACTAAACTCTATGTGCAGGAATTATACTTACAACCACCTTGCGAATGAGCATCTGGAATCAGTGATGATTCAACACATCTCTAAAGGGAAATATTAATTCTATCCATTAGCTTTTCAAGGAGTATCCTGCCATTCAGGGTTTGATGATAGACATGGAAGAATGAAGTGGCAATGGCCTGGTGTCTGAGGGTAGTATGAGAGTCAATTAAACTAAGTATCAGTAATGACCCAATGTGTCTCCATCCCAGGGAGTTGGCTGCCAGATTCCTTTCAGGGCTTTGAGTTTATGTACAAAATTAAGAACCCCCAATGAGATTTCTTGCACCATGTCCTTTCTAAAGCAAGACCAGCTGAACCTGTAAGTTCAGCTACTTGCCACAGAATGGTAAATGTAATACTAATATGAAAATTCAAAGAAGAATGAATATCGAAATACAATGTTTTATTTCTTCTGCAATGAATGATGTGTCCCTAACACCCCTGTAGGTCTGATTTGGAGATGCCGGTGTTGGACTGGGGTGTACAAAGTTAAAAATCACACAACACCAGGTGATAGTCCAACAGGTTTAATTGGAAGCACTCTAGCTTTCGGAGCGACGCTCCTTCATCACCTGACGAAGGAGCGTCGCTCCGAAAGCTAGTGTGCTTCCAATTAAACCTGTTGGACTATAACCTGGTGTTGTGTGATTTTTAACTTTGTACACCCCTGTAGGTATTAGTGTATGCTAACAATGAATTTGGCAGCCCATTTAGCTGTCTGACCAAGTTGCCTTAATAAATAGTGATGCATGAAAAACACCCATATGCCACATTTGTGCTCTCAATTCTTATTTTGCTAGTAATGTAGTTGGACAGGTAAGTTTTGGCTATTTTGAAGTCCCTCCATTTTTGACTAGAAATGTTTTAATTAAACCATCCATTAACGTAGCATTGTTAGTTGATGGCTGATTTCATCAATGAAAAGTTTCCCTAGTCCCTGAAGCAAATGCGTTTTGTATAAATGTCACTGTTAGAATTTTAATCATCATCGAGTGGGAAAAGTTAAAAATAGAGATAGCAGAATTGACACAGTTCCGGTTATGACTTTGGCAAGTACACTCCACTGACAAACCCCATACACTTTCTGATGTGCGAATTTGAGAGAGATTGTGTGCATAAGAATCCCATCCTAGAGAAACTGTATCCCTGTACTAATAAGGCAATTTCACAGGGTGTACCAATAGCTTGTAATGCCTTGATCCGTATGACTCTGTACTACTCTAGCAGTATGTATACGCTTTTAATGATGCTTTGATTTTATTTCTTGAAATATTGGCACATCAGTTTTTTGACATGTAGCATTAATATCAAAGTTTTAATCAATTGAAAAATTCCTCTTGTAACTATTGAAATTCAGAATGCAGCAGATTGGGGAAACCTGAAACTAAATAGCATATTATGGATAATGGTACTCAACATCTTCATCAGGTTGGGAAAAATTTGATCTTTCCCAGTCACCTGGGGAAGATCATTCCTAAACCAGAGGAAGAAACTATTTCAAAGGAAAATATCTCTTTATAAAACTGAAGAGCAGGGTATAAGGTGTATGATGAAATTTTTATTAATTTGACAGTAACTACTTAATGGTCTCAACACTTCCTTGCTAAAATCTGTGACTGAACACATACTGTGCATTTACACATTTTGCTTCTTAAGCACTATGGAAATCTCCAGGCTTTGGTACTATACCTGTGAGACTTCCCGATTGACTGACCAGTTCAGACATTTTAGGAATTGTGTTTAAAGAGTTCAATTTACGTAACTCATGTTGTATTTTGTTTTGGACAAGATGTAAGCTGTTGCTATTTGCAACAAGTACAACTGATAAACTTTGAAGAGAGAACTAATGTCGTCACCCTAACCTGTTCTTTTCAATATCCTAAATTAAGTACTGTAATTCTAGCTTTCTTATGCTATCCTCATGATGATTTAAACTAGGAGAAAGTGAGGACTGCAGATGCGTTCATTCCTTATGGTTGGAGGGTTCCTAAACGGAAGATGAGGCGCCTTTCCTCCAGGCCACACCACCCTCCTCACTTCCCTCCAGGGCCCCAAGGGATCCTTCCATATCCATCACAAATCCACCTGCACCTCCACACACATAATTTACTGCATCCACTGCACCCGATGTGGCCTCCTATACATTGGGGAGACAGGCCGCCTACTTGCGGAACGTTTCAGAGAACACCTCTGGGACACCCATACCAACCAACCCAACCGCCCCGTGGCTGAACACTTTAACTCCCCCTCCCACTCCGCCAAGGACATGCAGGTCCTTGGCCTCCTCAATCACCAGACCATGGCAACACGACGCCTGGAGGAAGAGCGCCTCATCTTCCGCTTAGGAACCCTCCAACCACGAGGGATGAATGCAGATTTCTCCACATACCTCATTTCCCCTCCCCCCACCTTTTCTCAGTCCCAACCCTCGGACTCAGCGCCGCCTTCTTGACCTGCAATCTTCTTGCCGACCTCTCCGCCCCCACCCCCTCTCCGGCCTATCACCCTCACCTTAACCTCCTTCCACCTCTCGCATTCCCAACACCCTTCCCCCAAGCCCCTCCACCCTACCTTTTATCTTAGCCTGCTTGGCACACCCTCCTCATTCCTGAAGAAGGACTTATGCCCGAAACATAGATTTTCCTAGTCCTTGGATGCTGCTTGACCTGCTGCGCTTTTCCAGCAACACATTTTTCAGCTCATGATGATTTAAAGGTGACTTGTTAGACTGTTCTCTGTACTATACTATTCATACCATTTCTATGTTGTATGTTATGAATGAAGGATATTTCTTGTGTTGGATTGATTTTCTTTCCAACTTTTGGTAGCTACTTAAGCTTCCTAGATGTGAAAAAAATTGGTATCAGCATATAGCATTACACTGGCAGAGTTCTACCAAAAGGATACTCTCAAACACAGAAGGGCTGCTCCTTGTCCCAGTTGTAATTCTTGTAGTTGCCACTATAATAATCATTTACTACAGACCCAGGGACAGGTATCTGGTGATAACTGAGGAAGTGATTCTGCAATTGTGCCACTGCTTCACGAAAACTGCAAGCAACCTTGCTTACTTGGTACACCACTGCCATTGGCTGTGCAGGAGGCCACGGTTCTTATATACATCTTAGTAGTTAGGGCTACATCTGTAATATCAAACAGATCGTTGGAAACATGTGTCAAAGATCTTACAGAAGCATTAATTCAGCAGGGCCAAGGATGTTGTCACTTTCATTACTGATCAACAGCATAAAAAGACAGAGCAACAGCACTCTGCGGAACTGCTGTTAGTTTTTTCCAGAATCTAGAAAATTATAGGTTGCATCATGTTAATATTTGGTCCTTGGTTAAAATAATACTTCTGAAATAAATCTGAAAACTTTATTAAAAAATCTCAGTGGTGTAAAAGCAGTAAAACAAAAATTACTTAAGGACATGTTTGCATATTTGAATGGTTTAGTTTTACAATAGCCATCTCTGCTCTTTATGTTTGATGTGGAACAGATTCATGAAAAAAAACAACAAAAGACTGCCAGAAACTAAGAATTTCAAATAAGAAACAGAACTGATAGACTTTTGACCTGTGTTTCTCTCTATGTATGCTGGATTAGAATGGTGCTGGAAAAGCACAGCATTTCAGGCAGCATCCGAGGAGCAGTAAAATCGACGTTTTGGGCAAAAGCTCTTCTCTGGTTTCCAGCATCTGCAGTCATTGTTTTTACCTGTCTCTATGTATGCTGCCTAACCTGCTGAGTATTTCCAATGTCTTCAGTTCTAATTAATAAAAAGTAAAAGACTGGATTGTATAGATAATCTTTCTGTTGCCGGTTCAGGAGGAAAGAGTGAATATTTGTGGATGTGGTGTGTAGTGATTGGAACAGGTGGATCTTGTTGACTGAGATCCTTGATTGGCCCAGATTAACAATCCCAATCCGGAAGCCCTGGCTGACCAATTTAAACAGGGAATGGGGCCTCTGGTACAATGGTAATGTCCCTACCCCTCGACGGGGAGGCCTGAGTTTAAGTCCCACATGGTCCAGAGGTGTGTAATAACATCAATGAACAGGTTGATTAGGAAAATAGTTTTAAAAAATCTTAATCTAGTACAGAATGTCCCCAGGTTACAAATGGGTTCCATTCCTGGTCACATTTGTAAGTTGATTTGTATACAAGTCAGAACACAATATAGTATAAACAGAGGATTTATAATCTCAGTTCAGAGGAATGACTGCAAGCTGGCTGGCCACAATCAGTGTATTATGCACAAGTAAATAAAGGGCGACTTGGTGACAAGATATCGGCCTCTGTGCAGTTATTTCATGGTGATAATCAAGAGGGTCTAGTTTGTTCTGGATGGTGCCAAGCTTCTTGAGTATTATTCATACTGTACTCATCCAGGTAAATGGAATGTATTCCATCACATTCCTGACTTGTGCCTTGTAGATGATTGGAAAGGTTTTAGGGAGTCAGGAGGTGAATTACTCACTGCAGGATTCCTAGCTTCTAACCTGCTGTTGTAGCCACAGTACTCCACTTGTGGTGAGATATCTAAATGTCCACCATAATTCACCATTGTTTGTGCTATGTTGCCATTGTTTAGCCATGTCTATCACTTACTGCTTTTTGCTGTTAAAATCCAAGTAGTATTCTATTGTAGCTTCACCAAGTTGATATCTCATTGTTAGGTGTGGCTCGTGCCTATCCTGGTGTGACCTTCTGCACTCTTCATTTCAACCAGTGTTAAACCACTGGCCTAATGTTAATGATAGCGTGGGCATATGTTGGGCCATTGAGTTTTCAGGTTGTGTTTAAGTCCATTTCTGATGGTGCTGATGTTGATGCCGATGCCGATGCTGATGGTGCTGGTGCTGGTGCTGGTGCTGATGGCCCATAGCACGTTATGGATCAGATCAAAGCCTATCCCTTTTAGCATGTTAATAGTGTCAGCATGATAGAGATTATCCTCATTGTGAAGGTGGGACTTTTGTCTCCAAAAGATTGCAGTAATCACTCTTACACTGTCATGGGCAAATGCATCTGCTGTGTCAGACAGATTATAGTGAGATGAGGTCAAATATGTTTTTCTCTTTTGGTTCCCATACCACTGGCCAGACACCCAGTCTTGCAACAATGTCCTTCGTGATTTGACTAGTTCAGTTATTAGTGTTAAAGTCATACCATTCTTGATGATGGACATTGACGTTCCCATCCAGAGTAAATTCTGCATTCTTGCCACCCTCTAAGCAGTATTCAGCATGGTGGCACAGTGGTTAGCACTACTGCCTCACAGCGCCGGAGACCCGGGTTCAATTCCCGCCTCAGGCGACTGTCTGTGTGGAGTTTGCATGTTCTCCCCGTGTCTGCGTGGGTTTCCTCCGGGTGCTCCGGTTTCCTCCCACAGTCCAAAGATGTGCAGGTCAGGTGAATTGGCCATGCTAAATTGCACGTAGTGTTAGGTGAGGGGTAAATGTAGGGGTATGGGTGGGTTGCACTTCGGCGGGTTGGTGTGGACTTGTTGGGCTGAAGGGCCTGTTTCCACACTGTAATGTAGTCTAATCTAATCTATTCGACATGGTGGAGTGCATGGAGGAGTAGCTGAAGAGACTGTAGTAGTACTCGGTAGTTAGCAAGATTTGTCCTTAACCATGTTTGACCTGATGCCATGAGACATCATGGATTCTAGAATCAATGTTAAGGAGTCACAGACCAACTCCTTTCCGACTGTATACCATTGTGCTGCCACCTCTGGGTCTGTCCATTCAGTGCAACAACCAAATTCCCCATGTGGAGAAGATGTTGCCTAGGATGTGTCTGGAAAAATGATTCTGAGCATGTGACTACGCAAGGCTGTTGTTTGACATGTCTGTCAGTCGGCTCTCCCAATTTTAGGACTTCAATAGTTTGATGCAACTAGTGTAAATGAAAGGAGCTGAAACAAGTTCTAGCATCAACTAGAATCCAGTTACAGAACAGTGTTAAAAAGGCAGAAATCTATCTGAGTGAATACAGCATTCACAAGAAGACAGCTGAATTGATGGTGCATGTAGAAGTCAAAGCATTCAATTTAGTTGCAGTTATGGAGATGTGGCTATAGGTGACCAAGACTGGGAACTTAATAATAAAAAAAAATCAATATTTAGGAAGGATAACGAAAAGCAATGGAATAGTTCTAATAATAAAGTACCTATATGAAAGAGGATCTATGATCAGATGTACAGGATATAGAATCTGTTTAAGTAAAGCTAGAGTGAGCAAGGGGCTGCAAATATTGATAGAAATGGTTTAACCTCCTACCAACCAGTATTGATAAATTTATTGCAGTCATATGTACCAAATACAGTGAAAAGTATTGTTTTGAATGCTATACAGGCTGTCTATACCGTATAAAGTGCATGAAGATAACAGAACAAGGTGCAAAATATCGAGAAGATGCAGAGAGAGAGATCAGAATTAACATAGGTCTGTTAGAACATGGTTAGTAATTTTAATAGACTTAGAATTGAGGTGTAGAAGAGCAGAATGACGATAAGATATGTAAGAATAAGATCTGCTGTAGACAGCTCGCAAAATGTTGCCATGCTCTGGCGTCATCTTGAACAACGTGTCAGTAACAACGTAGGGCACAGTACAAAATGGAAAATTAGTGCATGTAGAAAGTGGAATGCAGTAGGCATGAGTGACTTTAATACACATAGACTAGGTAAAGTTATTGAATACCGATGCTGTGGAAGAATTCCTAGAATGCATTTGAAATAGTTTTCTCAAGCAATATATTGAGGACCCGATTATGGCACAAGTTATTTTAGAGTCACAAAGTGGGGCACTGGAAAAGCACAGCAGGTCAAGCAGCATCTGAGGAACAGTAGAGTCAATGTTTCGGGCATAAGCCCTTCACATAACCCCTGCTGTCCAGATGCAGCCTGACCTGTTGTGCTTTTCCAGTGCCACACATTTGACTCTGACTCTCCAGCATCTGCAGTCCTCACTTTCTCCTCAGGTTATTTTAGTTCTTGTATTGTGAAATGGGAAAGGACTAACTAATGTTCTTGTTGTAAAAGAACCTTTAGTGAAGTGTAACCACAGGATGCTAAAATCTTCGATAAAGTTTGAATCAAAAATACTTCTAAGTGAGCACTGTCATAGATATGAGTATGAAATTGGTTGTAGACATGGGGAATTTTAGAATTCAGCAAAAGGAGGACCCAAAGAAATTGATAAAGAAAATAGAATCAGATAGCAAGAAATGTTTTTTTTTTAAATTGCAAAACTTTCAATTGTTTGTAAAAATGAAAAGATTAGTAAAGACAATTATGGCAGCATTTATAATAAAAATAGAGAAATCTCTCTTTACAAGAAGTCTCCGCAAAATAATAGATCCAAGGGTCCCGTGAACTTATTATGGCATTGGAGACTGGTACTGACAATTACCAAATTCCTGAGATCTAATGACTATCATCTTCAGGTATTGAAAAAGATGGTTAGAGATAATTGATGCTTTGGTGATCATCTTGCAAAATTATATTACTTGTTCAAAGGTGCATAAAGATGGGAAGATGATGAAACAGGGAACTACAAATCTGTTAGCCCTATGTCAGTCATAGTGAAAATATTAGAATCTATTATAAAGGATGTGATTACTAGATGCTTAGATAATTGTCTGATTCAATGGAATAAACATGGATTTATGAAGTGGGAATCATGTTTGACAAACCTGATAGATTTATTTTTAGGATGTCACAAGCAGAGTCAATGAGATGTAACTAGTGATTGTGTTGTACTTGGAAAGCTAAATGTCCCACACAGGAGGTTAACAAACAAAGTTACAGTGCATCAAATTGCATTAATAGACTAGCATTGATTTAGGATTGGTTAATAGGCAGAATCCCTCTGCCTTTAGTCAAAAGCAAAACATTGGGAGGAAAGACATCCTGAATGCGGTTTCTGACTCCGATACCTAACCCATATACCTTTACACTTTTTTCATTTCTATAATTGTTGTAGTGTTTGTGTGTCTGCCCATATTTCAAAATATTACTGCATGAAGCTGCTCAATCTTCACTTTAAGCCCTGTCCTCTGAGTGGCATTCTAACTAACCCAATGGGAGATGGTTTATTTTGTGGCTTATTTGAACAAATAGATGCAAGGGAGGGGTGAGTTGTTGAAGTCACCACTTCATTCAAAAACAACTGTTTTCTGTTTCATAGCTGATTACAAACCCAGTCTATGTCTATTAAAGTCACTCATGACTACTGCATTCCACTTTCTACATGCATTAATTTTCCATTTTGTATTGTGCCCTACGTTGTTACTGACACGTTGTTCAAGATGGTGCCAGAGCATGGCAACATTTTGCGAGCTGTCTACAGCAGATCTTAAGCCCTCCAATTTTAATTATGTGGAATAACGGACCTTGTCATTTAAAAAAAATTTGAATAGTTAGACATTAAATATCTGATGATGCCAAGGAGGATCTTTTCATTTGGTTTTAATGACGAGTAACTTAATTCTATCTAAGGCAAAAGTGATGACTGCAGATGCTGAAGGACTGAAAGGCTTTTGCCCGAAACGTCGATTTTCCTGCTCCTTGGATGCTGCCTGACCTGCTGTGCTTTGCCAGCACCACTCTATTCTAGACCTAACTCTATCTAACGCCACTCATTCCAAGGGGAAGGCAAAAGGGCAATTAGTTCATCTATGTGTGCACATTAAACTTATAGTATGTCAAAAGAACAATCTGATATATTACAATCTGAGACACCATAATAATTCAAAGTTCAGTTCCAATCAAGCTTGAGCTCTGACCCTTGAGGAGGAGGAAGATTATGGCCAGCCACAATCTTGGCCTACTTTGGTATTAATTCCTAACACTACTAGGATTTGAGCCCTTTGACCCTGAGTTCCTCTTCCTCCAGAATGGTCCTCTTCCAGCAGTGTGTATCCAAGCAGCACCTATAAAACAAGAGATACAGCCCAACAGCAACAACGATGAGAAGTAAGTCCCCAGAAGATGGGGAGTGCCAGGTGGGGGCTCAGAATGAAAGTTGAGGAGGGGGTGGGGGGGGGATGGAGATAAGAGCTGACTGAGTGGGTAGTCTGTGAGGGAAGAAGCTGTTTAGGAATAGGGGTTTGAATATGGTGTGGGGAGAGGAGCTGATTACAATGTGTGGGTGGGGAAAGAGGGGATTCTCTGCATCTTCTGTTACCATGGGATATAAAGAGTTTGTTGAAACCTACCTAAGTACGTAAAGTAACATTTTCACATGGTACAGCATCGTATTTCACAAACGAATTTTCATATTTGTATGATGTATTGTTATATACTGATCTATAATACAAGTTCACTTTGTCATTAATGTAGACTTCATCTTGTATTATCTGCACTACTAACATTGAGTGCTGAAATGCTGAGATCATTTTGATTTGATATAAATGCCTTGTTCGATTGTTTTGTTAATGGTAAACACATTTTTAAAAAATTTCTATCTACTTTAAAGTGGCCTAGAAACCTTTGCATCTTGTGACGGGGATGTGTTATAAGAATGGAAAGAGTGGCAGAGAGATCAGAACCAGCGTGAGTGTGAGGAGGTTTTTAAAAAAACACGAGAGAGCACTGAAGATTTCAGATCCACAGTGAGGACAGTTCCCGCGAGAAGACTTCAAAAGCACACGGGCAGCAGAATTCAGAACTGGGTGAGGGTGGAGGGATTGAAGAATGCAAGAGAGCTGTAATGTGATGGGAGGCAAAGCTAAAGTGGGGATAGTTAAGATAGCACGAGAGAACATTCAGAACCTGTGTGTGAATGGAGAGGCTTAAAACAGCAAGAGAGATGGCGAGTTCAGATTTGGGAAGCATAAAACAAGAATACAAAACAGAAAGAAAGACATCGCTGGGAAACAGCTAAGAGCTCAAATTGAGCATTACTGATTATTACTCGGGTAGTGCATTAGTAATTGTAAGTTTTGAATAAGATTTGTAGAGTTGTTTGGTAGCAATTAAAGTTATTCGGAATTTCCTGTGCTCTCCCTGGCTGCTGTGCAGCAGGCACGGTGATCGGTGGGCGCAGACTCAGCAGCTGCACGGCTGCATAGAATACAGGATACATTGCTTTGGGAGTGTATTGTTTATTAATTATAACTTCTTTAAAAAGAATTATTAATTAGTTAACATAATATCATTGGTAAGATAGGGTTTGCTGTGGCTGCAGGATGTGGGACCTTTTGGACTCTGCGCTCTGCATTGTGTGTGTCCGGTTTCAGGGTTTCAGCGAGATTCCAAGCTGCAGCTGCTACAACACAACAGAATGTGGAAGGGTCGGGGGTATTCCCCCTGTTCCCAACCCTGTCTGCTCCCTCTCGCGGGACTGGCCAAATCAAAGAATTTTATTTTCTTTAACTTTATTGATTAAAATTCTTCATTTCTTCTTTCTGCGGCTGCGATGGTGGAGAGAGGTTGGGCGGCTGATCATGTCCTTTTGGGTTGAGCAGCTGTTCCAGCATCGACGAACTGGGCTGCGCTCCTTTTTCCTCTGATGTTTTGGCGGCATCTACAGCAGTGGCAGAGCGAATAATCTCTCGGTTCTCGAGAGTTAATTTGGATGGTCAATCAGCACTGGGAAGTTGTAATGTGATGGGCCATGGGCCTCGAGTTTGGACAGTCTCCTACTGGCTGTACTACAGGCCGGATTCTGGGTCCAGTCAGCAGCAGGGGCTGCTTTAGCATGTTTCCTCCTTGAATCATGGAATCCCTCCAGTGTGGAAACAGGCCCTTCTGCCACAAGTCCACACCAACCCTCCGAAGAGTATCCCATCCAAACCTATTCCCCTACCCGATTACTCTACATTTGCACCTAACCTCCACATCCCACTACGGGCAATCTTGCATGGCCAATTCACCTATCCTGCACATCTTTGGATTGTGGGAGGGGACCCAAACCCACGCAGACACGGGGAGAATTTGCAAACTGCATACAGTCACTCGAGGCTGGAATTGAACCCGGGTCCCTGGCGCTGTGAGGCAGCAGTCCTAATCACTGAGGCACCGTCCTGCCCATTGGTGTTGCAGACCCCTCAGGGACAGATTTGGCGGCAACACAGTGCAGCAGTGTCCCATGGTCACTTAGAAAACCAAAAAGCCATGGACTGAGCACCAAAAAAAAAAGAAATTTGTCCTAACTTTGAGTCAATTTTTATAATTTGTCATTAAAATTGTGGAAGACTGTCACACCTTTTACACATTTTACTGAATTTTCATAAAAAGTTGTATTGATAAGGGATAGCTTTATAGCTGTGCTGAGGGAGGATATTCCCGGAAATACACCAGGGAAATTATTTGGGTGGAACTGAGAAATAAGAAAGGGATGATCACCTTATTGGGATTGTATTATAGACCCCCTAATAGTCAGAGGGAAATTGAGAAACATACTTGTAAGGAGATCTCAGCTATCTGTAAGAATAATAAGGTAGTTATGGTAGGGGATTTTAACTTTCCAAACATCGACTGGGACTGCCATAGTGTTAAGGGTTTAGATGGAGAGGAATATCTTTAAGTGTGTACAAGACAATTTTCTGATTCAGTATGTGGATGTACCTACGAGAGAAGGTGCAAAACTTGACCTACTGTTGGGAAATAAGGCAGGGCAGGTGACTGAGTGTCAGTGGGGGAGCACTTTGGGGCCAGCGACCAGATAGACCAAATCTAAAAGTTGAAGTTCTAAATTGGAGAAAGACCAATTTTGATGGTATTAGGCAAGAACTTTCGAAAGCTGATTGGAGACAGATATTCGCAGGTAAAGGGACGGCTGGAAAATGGGAAGCCTGCAGAAATGAAATAACAAGAATCCAGAGAAAGTATATTCCTGTCAGGATGAAAGGGAAGGCTGGTAGGTATAGGGAATGCTGGATGACTAAAGAAATTGAGGGTTTGGTTAAGAAAAAGAAGGAAGCATATGTCAGGTATAGACAGGATATATCGAGTGAATCCTGAGAAGAGTATAAAGGCATTAGTAGTATACTTCAGAGGGAATGCAGGAGGGCAAAAAGGGGACATGAGATAGCTTTGGCAAATAGAATCAAGGAGAATCCAAAGGGTTTTTACAAAAATATTAAGGACAAAAGGGTAACTCGGGAGAGAATAGGGCCCCTCAAAGATCAGCGAGGCGACCTTTGTGTGGAGCCACAGAAAATGGGGGAGATACAAAATGAATATTTTGCATCAGTATTTACGGTGGAAAAGGATATGGAAGATATAGACTGTAGGGAAATAGATGGTGACATCTTGCAAAATGTCCATATTACAGAGGAGGATGTGCTGGATGTCTTGAAACGGTCAAAGGTGGATAAATCCCCAGGACCTGATCAGATGTACCCAAGAACTCTGTGGGAAGCTAGAGAAGTGATTGCTGGGTCTCTTGCTGAGATATTTGTATCATCGATAGTCACAGGTGAGGTGCCAGAAGACTGGAGGTTGGCAAACGTGATGCCACTGTTTAAGATGGGCGGTAAAGACAAGCCAGGGAACTATAGACTGGTGAGCCTGACCTCAGTGGTGGGCAAGTTATTTGAGGGAATCCTGAGGGACAGGATGTACATGTATTTGGAAAGGCAAGCACTGATTAGGGATAGTCAACATGGCTTTGTGCGTGGGAAATCATTACTCAGAAACTTAATTGAGTTTTTTGAAGAAGTAACAAAAAGATTGAAGAGGGCATTGCAGTAGATGTGATCTATATGGACTTCAGTAAGGCGTTCGACAAGGTTCCCCATGGGAGACTGATTAGCAAGGTTAGATCTCATGGAATACAGGGAGAACTAGCCATTTGGACACAGAACTGGCTCAAAGGTAGAAGACAGAGGGTGGTGGTGGATGGTTGATTTTCAGACTGGAGGCCTGTGACGAGTGGAGTACCACAAGGATCGGTGCTGGGTCCTCTACTTTTTGTCATTTACATAAATGATTTGGATGCGAGCATAAGAGATACAGTTAGTAAGTTTGCAGATGACACCAAAATTGGAGGTGTAGTGGACAGCGAAGAGGGTTACCTCAGATTACAACAGGATCTGGACCAGATGGGCCATTGGGCTGAGAAGTGGCAGATGGAGTTTAATTCAGATAAATGCGAGGTGCTGCATTTTGGGAAAGCAAATCTTAGCAGGACTTATACCCTTAATGGTAAGGTCCTAGGGAGTGTTGCTGAACAAAGAGACCTTGGAGTGCAGGTTCACAGCTCCTTGAAAGTGGAGTCGCAGGTAGATAGGATAGTGAAGAAGGCGTTTGGTATGCTTTCCTTTATTGGTCAGAGTATTGAGTACAGGAATTGGGAGGCCATGTTGCAGCTGTACAGGACATTGGTTAGGCCACTGTTGGAATATTGTGTGCAATTCTGGTCTCCTTCCTATCAGAGAGATTTTGTGAAACTTGAAAGGGTTCAGAAAAGATTTACAAGGATGTTGCCTGGGTTGGAGGATTTGAGGCTGGGGCTGTTTTCCCAGGAGCATTGGAGGCTGAGGGGTGACCTTATAGAGGTTTACAAAATTATGAGGAGCATAGATAGGATAAATAGACAAAGTCTTTTCCCTGAGGTCGGGGAGTCCAGAACTAGAGGCATAGGTTTAGGGTGAGAGTGGAATGATATAAAAGAGCCCTAATGGGCAACTTTTTCACTCTGAGGGTGGTACGTGTATGGAATGAGCTGCCAGAGGATTTGGTGGATTCTGGATTAGTGGTGCTGGAAGAGCACAGCAGTTCAGGCAGCATCCAAGGAGCAGCGGAATCGACGTTTCGGGCAAAAGCCCTGCTCCTTGGATGCTGCCTGAACTGCTGTGCTCTTCCAGCACCACTAATCCAGAATCTGGTTTCCAGCATCTGCAGTCATTCTTTTTACCCAGAGGATGTGGTGGAGGCTGGTACAATTCTAACATTTAAGAGGCATTTGGATGGGTATATGAATAGGAAGGGTTTGGAGGGATACGGGCCGGGTGCTGGCAGGTGGGACTAGATTGGGTTGGGGTTTCTGGTCTGCATGGACAGGTTGGACCAAAGGGTCTGTTTCCATGCTGTATGTCTCTATGACTCTAAATCTCTGTACTGTACTCCAGGAGGTGGTCATATCACTTATTTCAAGGATTATACCTTGAAATGTCCCTTACAGTTAGGGACAAGAAGGTGTGACTGTGAGTCAGGTGGGTAAGGGAGGTCAGAGAATAGGATTGAAAGATCCTCAAACGTTTGAAATATTCCAACAAGTTTGAGAAACATTCTACTTGTTTGGGTGAGAGTAAGGGTTGCAGGGCGGATCAGCTAACTGACCATGACACTGTAGGACAGGAAGCAATTCAAGTGGGGCAAGCAAAAAGGAGTGTAGAGGATAGTCGAGTGAGGAGGTTAGGCACTATTCTGTGCAGCAAAGAGTATGAGTCCAAGTGGCCAGGCTGCCTACTTAGTGCCAGGGTTCAGGACATCTGCTCAGAGCTGGACAGAAACTTGAAGTGAAAGGAGGAAGATTCTGTTATCATGGTCAGTGTAGGTACCAGCAATGAAGGTGCACCTGTGAAAGTGGTTCTGCTTGGATAGTATGAAAAGCTTTGCACCGAATTGAAAATCAGAACCTCAAGAGTAATAACCAGTGGATTATTCCAATTCCTGGAGTACTGCTGTTGATACTAGGGAAATTGGGGGCTGAACTGTTGGAATTGTCTGTAAACCAGAGGTATGTTCATTATATATCATTAAAAAATGCTACAAACGCAAGATTCCTTGTCACAAAAATAGTTACACTTTTTTTTGTCTTTGACCACTAGTTTTCAGACTTTGTAGTCTTTGGCTTCTCAACCTAGATAGTGTGTGAATGTGGGCAGTTAGGTGCACATATATTTCCCATTTGTCAGGAAAAGTGTATTGCACAGTATTAGGGAATGGGGGTTGTCTCGATCAAGATGCCATGTTGTTACCCTTTCAGTTTATATGGACTGACGAAAATTCTCTCAGGCACAAGAGTAGAGATCTGAACCAAAATTCCCCTTATGACTGCCATTTGCATTCCACATCAGATCTCAATTTCTGATTCAAATTTAACAATTGATGTAGTGTTCATTACAATACATTACATTAAAAAGGAAACAATGTTAGCTCATGAATGTATAATGCAACAGAAGCGGAAGGTGCAAATGGTTGTAATAAATTAAGTAAGTGAATAAAACTATGGAATAAAGAGCTCAATATCAGGAACTGTGAAGTCTTTTGGATCCAATCAAGGTAGGTCAGAATCTAAATAAAGCTGGGGATCAGGGCACACAATTATGTTTTTGTCAGCTCTTGAGATTTTCGTTCAGGCTTCTTATTGATTTCCCTTGCATGGAATTCATTAACTCAGTGATTTAATATATGAAATAATAGCTACTTGGACAATATGAAGTTAGATCAGCATAGATCGGTCTCTCATTAGATAAATGACCATGCCCTGAGAGTCACCATACCTCAGGCAAGGGGCAAGGTTGAGAAGGCAGGGCAGTATAGGAAATAACCCTACACTGTTGATGTCAATCTATTGCAAACCAGGCAACTGAACTAACCCACTCCCTGAAGTACAGCTACACTAGCCTGAGAAATAAAAAAGATTAAAATACTTTACTGGTAACTGAATTATGAAATAAGTCACAAAGAAAAGATCTTTGAGGAAATTCTGGAGAAAAAGTGCAAAGTACAGTGAGGTCAATAGATGGGGTTGAAACTAACAACACACAGGGTCAGTCCTTTTCTGCTCCTGAAAATGGTCACCCTCTTTCTTTGGAACTATATTCTAATATTTGATTTCCTTAAAAATTATTGCATTGCTTTGTTGCTGAGTGTACGTTGCCTAGGTTGCCATATATCAGGTGACTTGGCAACATAAAAGAATCATCCACGTCCATGATATAACATTTGTCTTGTTGTACTATAGAAACAGTATCCATAGCAACCAACTGAATTGCAATAAAAGATGAGGTGAATAGTTGAGTGAAATTGTGTCTAATTTTATCTTATAGCATTCAGCAGTGACAATAAACTAGGTTTCAGTACAATTACCGTTCTGATAGGAGGCATTTTTTGTCCGAATTTCATGAAAGACTGATTTTTGTTTTGCTGCTTGCTAATTTATCCAAACTTGGTTGAAAGAATGTAGAATCAAATATTAAAATTTGCTGGTTGTGCTCAGTTAGGTGGTGTCCCATGCAATGCAACAGAAGCGGAAGGTGCAAATGGTTGTAATAAATTAAGTAAGTGAACAAAACTATGGAATAAAGACTCAATATCAGGAACTGTGAAGTCTTTTGGATCCAATAAAGGTAGGTCAGAATCTAAATAAAGCTGGGGATCAGGGCACACAATTATGTTTTTGACTGCTCTTGAGATTTTCGTTCAGGCTTCTTATTGATTTTCAGGGTTCTACTTTTTGGTTTACAGAGGCTCCTTTTTCATTCTAACTAATCAAATTATTAGGTAATGTAGTCAAGTGGTAAAAATAACTTCTGTATTTGTGATTGAATGATCATTTCAACAGACACAGAAGCAGAATCGCATGAATTCATTGATATTCCCAATAATTATCAATCCTCCATTAAACTTCAAGCCGCAACACAAAACATTCATTTCTCAAACACCACAGTATTTACATTAGCACAAAATTACTGGTGCAAGTTAACAGCCAAAGCTTTTTTCAAAATAAATCATAAAAACTTCTACACAAAAGAAGCTCTAACTCTAAGCATACCTTCCACAGACTGGCTGTGACCCAGTCCATGTGTTTTCATCAATATCATAATATATATATATAAAGATTGAATATTTTAACCAATCAGTAACAATCTTCATTAATCAATATCAGATCTCAATTTCTGATTCAAATTTAACAATTGATGCAGTGTTCATTACAATAGCATCAACTACTTTTTTAAAAAGAAAACAATGTTAGCGCATGAATGTATAAAGCCTTAAACCAAAGATGTGACATTCCCTTGCATGGAATTCATTAACTCAGTGATTTAATATTTTTCTTATTCTGAGTTAGCTGAATATTTCTTTGTTCACCATTTTAAGTCGTTCTTTCTCCTTTGTAGCTACTCTCTCCCAACTTACATTGCAGTCTCCCTTCCCTTGCAGCTTCTCTCTACTCCACATCTTTTTTCAGAGTCTCTCTTTCCCCAAATCCTTTGCAACTTCCTCTGCCCCACTGCTCTTGCAGCCTCCTTCTACCTTTCTTCCTGCAGCTCCTTTCCACCACTCCCTCTCCTACAATCATCCTACTTGTAGCCACCTCCCTGGCCCTAGAAGATATCTCTCCATCACCCTTCTGGTCTGTAACCCTGTACAAGTGGCATGGCCTATAGCCCCTAGCTGCTGGTAGAAGGTGGTTGTAGCTCTCCTAGCAATTTCCGCCGTGCCAGCAGTTACTTTCGGAACAGCTCACTGCTTTTCACTGTATGTTTATTGCTGCTAAGGTCACTCATGAGTCTTTCAGTTGCACACGTGAGAAAGAAATATTGTGTGATTGGAGCAGCTCCTCACTGATTCTGTTCATTTGACTAATGGGGTCAACTTTTCTGATTGGTGACTGTAATAATTCAGCTAACCTAACTGAAAAGGATCATAACTTTATTATTGAACACTAAAATAGAGCCACTACTCATGGTGTACATAGGCTAGTCCTAACCTGGGACAGTCAGTTCTATGGCTAGCTTGAAGTCCAGATCCAGTTCAATCAGTAGCTTCATGCCTCTGCTCTTTGTAGTTTTTATAAATGACTTAGATGAAGAAGTGGAAGGGTCGAATAGTAAGTTTGCCAATGACACAAAGGTGGGTGTTGTTGTAATAATTTTAAGGTGATTTAATTTAAGGGGAGAATGTCAGAGGTAGGTTCTTTACACAGAGAGTGGTGGCTGCGTGGAATGCACTGCCAGTAGTGGAGTCAAAGACATTAGAGACATTTAAACGATTGCTGAACAAGCACATGGATGGCAATAAATTGAGGGGTATGTAGGTTAGGTTGATCTTAGATCAAGATAAATGATCGACACAACATTGTGGGCTGAAAGGTCTGTACTGTGCTGTGCTGTTTTGTGTTCTATGTTCTATATTTCAACAAACTAAGGGATTCTTTAACAGTCCTTGAATTGCTGACTTGTGCTCAGTGTTCCACCAATTTCTGCAATTTTGTCAGGAACTCAGTGACTTGTTCCCCAGAAAGTCTGCATGCCGTGTTAATGCTGTAACATTGCAATATAACAGGTGGTTTGGCACCATAGTGGTCTGCTTCCACATCTACCAGTTCATCAAAAGGTTTTGACTCTGGAGCTGCCAGGTTCAACTCTTTATGATGCTGAAAGTTGGGCCACCACAAGTGGTGTGGAGAATGACTTCTTTTAGTGATCCCCTGTATTCCGTCTACTAGTAAAAAGTATCTAATTCTGTCAGCGTAATGGGGCCAATCCTCCACAGCCACATCATAATGTTCCAGTTTCCCAACAGAAGCATTTCCAATATTTCTCCATCACGGTTTTGCCAGGTTCATTGAATGATAAGGCTGTCTGAAACTTTTCTTTACTCTTGTTGCTAGTGTATTAGCTCAGGAAACCTGACTGGAAAGGAACATCATATATTGTTGAACACCAAAATAAAGATACAACTCACAGTACGTAAGGTCAGGACAGACATTTTTAATTTTCTTTTTAAGTCAACCTGTTCAGCAATGTTCTAACAGGCCTTTGGAGCAGGTGAGTCTTGAACCCAGGCCTCCCAATCCAGGTGTAGGGATACAACCACTGTGTCACAAGAGGGCCTCAGGACAGACATTTTAAAAAATAGCCTGGTTTTCTAATCAACCCATCCATAGATGCAATAGTTGAAGCCAGTCCTAGTCCAGGTGTTCATTTCCGGGACACCACCACTGTGCCACAAAAAAGCCAAACACTCATTCACAATAGGAAATTGAATTGAACTGAATTGAATTTATTGTCATGTGTACCGAGGCACAGTGAAAAGCTTTGTCTTGCGAGCAATACAGGCAGATCACAGCGTTAAGTAGCATAGATAAGTAAATAATAGGTAAAAAGCAGCAAAAGCGAAAACACAGGTATAGGCAAATGTTAAGAGTTTGTGAGTCCCATTCAGTATTCTAACAACAGTAGGGTAGAAAATGTTGCAAAACAAGCTGGCTTCTGTACCTTCTCCTCAATGGTAGAGGTTGTAGAAAAGCATTGCCAGGGTGGGATGGATCTTTGAGAATGCTGGCGCCCTTTCCTTGGCAGCGGGCCTGGTAGATGGATTCTAAAGATGGGAGGTTGGCCTTTGTGATTGTCCGGTCCGAGTTCACCACCCTCTGTAACTGTCTCTGATCATGAATGGTACAGTTGCCATACCAGGTAGTGATACATCCAGGCAAAATGCTCTCGATGGCACACCTATAAAAGTTGGCAAGGATACTTGCCATCATATCAAATTTTCTCAGCTGCCTGAGGAAGAAGAGATGTTGTTGGGCCTTTGTAACCAATGTGTCCATATGAACAGTCCAAGAAATCATGTTGTGGATGATCGCTCCCAGGAGTTTGACACGCTCCACTCATTCCACTCTGTGCTGTTAATGTATAGGGGGGGCATGAATAACATCCTGCCGAAAGTCAATAATGGGTTCCTTGGTTTTGCCGGCATTGGGAGCTAGGTTGTTCTCAGTGCACCATTTTTCAACGTCTTCCACCTCCCATCTGTAGTCTGTTTCATCACCATCTGAGATTTGACGGACTGTGATTGTGTTATCAGGGAATTATAAATGCCATTAGTCTGGTATTTGGCGACGCAGTCATGGGTATACAGTGAGTACAGTAGGGGGCTGAGTACGCACCTCTGGGGGGCTCCAGTGTTTAGTGTTAGTGACAATGAAATATTGTCCCCAATCTTCACTGATTGTGGCCTGTGGGTCAGGAAACTGAGAATCCAGTTGCAGAGAGTGGGGCTTAGTCTGAGATCACTAAGTTTAGAAATCAGTCTCAAGGGGATAATAGTGTGGAAGGCTGAACTGTAGTCAATGAATAGGATTCTTACGTAACTGTTCTTAGTATCAAGATGTTCTAGGGAGGAGTGAAGGGCAAATGATGTAGCATCTGATGTGGATATAGCGTGATAAGCTACCAGCACACGTGGCAGTGGTTTGATATGAGCCAATACACAACTGAACTATTTCAGGGGCTCAGGATAAATTCCAGCTGGGCATGCCAGTGCCTGTTATCAACGGGACTCAGTCAATGAGCACCACAAGGAGATTAATTTGTGACTCTCCTAAGGCCTTGTAGGGGTTATCACAGTGCCTCATGTGATTTGGATAAACAAACAAACTGTTTTAGAGTCATAGAGTCATAGAGATGTACAGCATGGAAACGGACCCTTCGGTCTAACCTGTCCATGCCAACCAGATATCCCAACCCAATCTAGTCCTACCTGCCAGCACCCGGCCCATATCCCTCCAAACCCTTCCTATTCATATACCCATCCAAATGCCTCTTAAACGTTGTAATTGTACCAGCGTCCACTACATCCTCTGGCAGCTCATTCCATACACGTACCACCCTCTGTGTGAAAAGGTTGCCCCATAGGTCTCCTTTATATCTTTTTGCTCTCACCCTAAACCTATGCTCTCTAGTTCTGGACTTCCCAACCCCAGGGAAAAGACTTTGCCTATTTACCCTATCCTTGCCCCTCATAATTTTGTAAACCTCTATAAGGTCACCCCTCAGCCTCCAATGCTCCCGCGAAAACAGCCCCAGCCTGTTCAGCCTCTCCCTATCGCTCAAATCCTCCAACCCTGGCAACATCCTTGTAAATCTTTTCTGAACCCTTTCAAATTTCACAACATCTTTCCAATAGGAAGGAGACCAGAATTGCATGTAATATTCCAACAGTGGCTAACCAATGTCCTGTACAGCAGCAATATGACCTCCCAACTCCTGTACTCAATACTCTGACCAATAAAGGAAAGCATAACAAACGCCTTCTTCACTATCCTATCTACCTGTGACTCCACTTCGAAGGAGCTATGAACCTGCATTCCAAGATCTCTTTGTTCAGCAACACTCCCTAGGGCTTTACCAGAACAAGGTTATATAACCTTAATAATAGTATAACTAGCCCGTACAGGGTTAATAATTAAAAATGGATTTGTCACACAGAAGTGTAGTGAAAATAGTAAGCTCTGACTCTCAAGAAAATGTTGAGGTTAGATTTATTAAAACTTAAAATCCAAAATTGATAAGCTGATTTTTTTCATGGAAAGGGAATGGCTGAAAATGAGTCAAAATGATGCTGAAGCCCCTTGCAGAAGTCCCATCCTTGTGTCTGGCATCCAGAATTTTCATTGGGCCGATAAGAATGGAGATGAGACATTTCTGACACATGCACAATTCACTGAGGCAGTGGCACATAAAGTGTAGTTGCATTCACCTGGAAGCTCTTTATGTCACCAAGGATTGTAAAACATAATGTTGGGGGTCTGTAAGTTTGAGGAAAATTTCCAAGTCAACAAGAATTCTTTAATGAAGTCAAGTACCCTTTCATAGAGCTTTGAACATTTTCACCAGATGCCCCAGAACTTCAACAGGCCTGTGGCTGATGCCCAAGGGGAGTTTGATGGGAGCACTGTGGCTTTGGAAGGGAAGGGTTTTTTTCTCTCTCATTGTATGAGCATCTAAATGGGAGAAAAGGAAGTACGTAAGATAAGCACATTTGCACCACAAAGGCACGTAAACAGAAGTAAGAGCTCACCGGTTGTGTAGGAATCATGAGTCAAAATTTGTGTGGAATAACTATTAATAAAATAAAGCCCAATGAAATATTTAAAAGTACGAAACTTGCCTTTGGAGGCAGCACAGGACACACCAGGCAGGAGGAGGAGAAGAACTAAAATTTACCCTGAAGTAAGAGTCAAATGACAGCAAAATCATATCTGGAAATGATAGAGAACCAATGCCCAGGAAGGCTTAAATTATCCTGGAAGTTGGTTACCGATATATGTGCAAAAGCCCACCAATTATCATGCTTTATCAGTGGCATTCAAGGCCATAATGACACTGAATTTTCAAGCTGCCAGCTCTTTACAGGGCTCAGCTGGAGCCCTCTGCAGTATATCCCAATCACTTGTACACATGTGCATCAAGGCCTTCAGAGATGCTGTCTTAGTTTGGGTGGGGGAGCACATGAACCTCCCAGTAGATATAGCATTGCAATCTCAGAGGACAAGGAAATTGCCAAACCAGCAGGCTTCCCTCAGCTACAGGGCCCTGTTGACTGCACCCACATTGCCATAAGGCACGAAATGATCCACATTTTTTTTAAAATTTGCTCGTGAAACATGGGTATCACTGATTGGGATGGCATTTATTGCCTGTTGTTAATTGCTCTTGAGGATATAGTAGTGAGCTGCCTCCTTGAACTACTGCAGTCCAGTTGCTGTAGATAGACCTATGATGCTGTTGGGAGGCAATTCCAGGACTTCTTGAGCCAGAGACAGTGAAAGAATGACAATATATTCCCAAATCAAGATATTGAGTGGCTTGGTTATCTGCTGCTTTTGTCTTTCTAGATGGAAGTGGTCATGGGTTACAAGTTGCTGTTGAAGAAATTTCTGCATTCATCTTCTACATTGTGCATGCTGTTGTTACTGAGTGGTAGTGGTGGATGCTTACGGATGTGATGCCAATTAAACGGGTTGCTTTTTTCCTGGATGGTATCAAGCTTCTAGAGTGCACTCATTTCGGAAATTGGCAAGTAATCCATCACATTCATAAGCAGGAAATCCTTCCACTCACTGAAGTTGGAAGTGGTTTGTGACCTCACCAAGAAATGTGCACAAAACCCTAAGGGAGTCTAAAGCTCTTTGTTGTAACTGTCTCAGCTTTTTCAGATATCAACGTAAGAGTGTAGCTTGCTTCTGGGGAACACGTTGGATGGCTGCAAACAACCAAAAGTGGGTTCACATGTTGATTTGCATTATAATGTAGCTGGCTATTGGCAGCTGATGCAGTTTAGATGTCTTGAATATTCTGGAGATTTGCTATAGTATTACGCTGCAAGGGTGAGCTGAATAGTTGTGTATTGCACGGTACACAATATAGCAAAATGAAGGGGACTACAACTTCAGGGTGGAAGTTGGGTCTAAACCAACAGTATTTGAGCAGGAGGACAATGAGGAAGATGAGCAGGGAGAGGAGGCTCCTGTACAGGCTCATGGAACTGATGTGGAGGAGGAGGAAGAGGCAGCAAATACTGTGGAGCCAGTCCATGTAGTCATACCATATTCTTCTCGACTCTAGAGTCACAAGTTACAACTGCCTGTCCCTACTTAGCAGCTTCCACATAAATTGTCTTTAACACAGAAACCACATTTCATCAGGGAGATATCATCCCTAATGAGAGTAAACCAACAGCACATGCTGATTCCACCATAATCATAACGAAAACATGAGCATCATAAACATCAGCTTCAACATTGTGCAGGAATACATCTTCACAACTGGATTATTCATGTAAATATTAGAAGCCACTAATGAGTCTTTGAAAATACCATCCTGTGCCTATTCAAACCAACCCTATTATGCCAAGAGTGGCAATAGAAAGCAGGACTTTACACCCATGACCTTAGCAAATTAGCAAACAGTGCTGCATTAATTACATTATGTTCAGGGTGATTCCACACATATGTTTGAACATCACCTTCAACTGTCTTCTACATTTTCCACCTACTACCAGAATCTGGTTTCAGAAGTGTGCAACATGTAATGCTGCCGGATGACTTGTTTTCTTGTGAATGCATGGCCTCTTCCCAATAGGAGACAAATGCGCTAAATCCAGTGGGGATACCACACAATCGCACTTCCCTGGAGCATGCATGGCATATTGACATGTGGGAAAACGAGTAAGTGACAAATGGATGGCTGCCCATTGTTTGAACTGCATCTGACAAATTGGATTTGATCTTTGAATCTGATCATTGATCCTTCCTTCAAGGCAATCCTTGATGGACTTGAAATACTGCAAAGAGCAACACAATCTGCAAATTTGAATGTATTATCTGAAGGTCTAGAGAAGGAAACCACCTCCCATTGTCAGGAATGCGCAGGTACACCTTGCTTTTAATGGCTTTCAATAAGAGATATGGATTTCAGCATGTAGTCTTCTGTGCCACTGATAAAAAAATTGCCTTCATTCTGTCAACATTCTCATTGAGAGGGAATCAGTGAATAGAAGCAGACTAAAACATTTTTGGCAACATTTGGAGATCTTTTCAGCAATCTGGTTAACATATCTTCAACTTAGCTGTTCTAATGTTTCAGTTACCTTGACCGGTTCATCAAATAATTACACACGCATGAAATCCATTCTTCAGTGCAACTTCACCATGCACTCCAGCATGATTGTTACTGCACACATATCAAATCACTTCTGCACACTAACACCAAAATCCCATTATTACCTCACGCATTCTTGATTTCTAAATGGTATTATCAAAATCGGAAAGATAGGAGTTGTCTCTGTCTCAAGATTTGGAGGTGTCGGTGTTGGCCTGGGGTGTACAAAGTCAAAAATCACACAACACCAAGTTATAGTCCAACAGGTTTAATTGGAAGCACTATCTTTCAGAGCTCTGCTCCTTCATCAGGTGGTTGTGAAGTGTAAGATCGTAAGACGCAGAATTTATGGCAAAGGTTTACAGTGTGAGCGGTGCATATACAACCCGGTGTTGTGTGATTTTTATTCTGTCTCAAGAAATCCCACTGTCTCATGAAGTGACCAGACTATCACATGTTGTTCTATTTAAAAACAAAAATTCATAGGCAAGGCCACCAATATCTCCAAGAGAAAGCGTTCAACTTATTGGTCTAACCTACACAATCCTTCCATTATTGCATAAAAATACCAAATTAATATATTCAATTGAAATACACACCAGTTGAGTTGTCTCCATTCCTATTTGATGATTTTGTTCCCTAACTCTATCTCCTTCCTTCGATCATTTCCACATAACATTTTCCACATTCAGTAGTTGCCAGCTTATCTTGTTCAGGAGTCTTGGAACAAGACTATGATTGAATAAAAATGTTTTCATAATATTTTTAAAACAAATCAAATATTCCCATGTGGCTCCATGAAAGGCTAAATTTTATTTAACTGTTCTTGTTCAATATAGAATCCCTACAGTGTGGAAACAGGCCATTTGGCCCAACAAGTCCACACCAACCCTCCGAAGAGTAACCGACCCAGGCCCATTCCTATCCCCTATATTTACCCGTGATTAATGTAGCGAAACTGCACATCTTTGGATTGTGGGAGGAAACCCTCACAGAGACAGGGAGAACATGCAAACTCCACACAGACAGTTGCCTGAGGCTAGAATTGAACTCAGGTC
This sequence comes from Chiloscyllium plagiosum, assembly GCF_037043375.1. Lineage (NCBI taxonomy): Eukaryota > Metazoa > Chordata > Chondrichthyes > Orectolobiformes > Hemiscylliidae > Chiloscyllium > Chiloscyllium plagiosum. The sequence continues at coordinate 58,693,026 of NW_028270147.1, read as the reverse complement.
TCTGGCACTATGAGGCAGCAGTGCTAACCACTGAGCCACCATGCTGGCCCAATTTATATGGCATTTCTTTTTCTCAAAAGTAACTTCCTAGATTATACTTGAATTTTCCTTTTTTTAAAACTACTCTAAATTCAAATACTATTTTTGTTGTGCTCATAGGTTTTACAAGCATTATATTTATTTTTTTTGGAAGACTTAGCATCTTTTTAATTCTCAGAAACCAACTAGACTGTTCTTTTTAGATTTAACACTAAAATGTGTTTATCCCCTTAAACTTCAGGTAAACTTCTCTTTCAGTTCTTGAAATAGTAACTCATATCTGCTATTTTATAAATTCCAATTTCAGATTCAGACTTGGTAACTTTTTTAAGGTGATTTTAGTGAAGATACAAATGCTGTCAATCAGGGTAAAAGTAACTTTCATGTTTCCAGTACTTGAAGTTTTGGTGTGATTTTCCCTTATTTTATGATTAGGTGTGGGGGTTAAACATTGTAGATGGCAACGAACATGCTATCTCCATTGTATAGATGAGTCACTTAGTCATTCAACAATCAGCTCATAACAGCTGACAGGCAAGTGTGATTAGATTAGATTCCCTAAAGTGTGGAAACAGGCCCTTCAGCCCAAGTCCATACCGACCCTCCGAAGAGTAACCCACCCAGACCCACTTCCCTCTGACTGTTGCACCTAACACTATGGGCAACTTAGAATGGCCAATTCATCTAACCTGCACATCTTTGGATTGTGGGAGGAAACCTGCGCAGACATGGGGAGAATGTGCAAACTCCACATAGAGCATTGGCATCCTGATTTGCCAGAAGTTGCGATCCAAACTGAGCCAACGGCTTCTGAATCCTGAAGATCAGCGTTGAAGCCTATGCCTCAGAGAATTCAACAATGAAAATGTAAATAATATTTACCTCCTCGTAAGGATAAGTGGGGTTTGGAGGCAAGTGTAGAGGAGTGGCTTTCAGAGATGAGAAGGGGAAGAGTATCTCATCTGGGCCAACTTGCCCAATTATACCCCTTCCTTAACAACTCTGTCACAACTCCTGGGAAGGGAAAATTTTGCACTTGGTCTGAGAAGATAATTGATGACCTGAATGGTTAAGGTTAATTTCTGAAAGTTGAAGCTTTAATCCAAATTTGATGTCTTTACCTGAATTTGCATGATTTATTGATTCTCCAGCTGTGGTGTGTTTCGATGGCTTGGGAAACCCTTTTTTTAAAAAAACAAACAAAAACAAAATCAACTGCAGCTTTGGTTTGAAGCCTAATGATTTAATAATATCCAATTGTAAATTACTAAATTTTAAGTTTTCATTGTACAAAATATACATCTAGCAATGTATAAAATGTTTCTCATCCAAGATTTAATTTTACACAATCAGGATTCTGCAACCAAAAGAGCTAAGTATGGGCACCAACTTAAAAAAAAGCGCCACAAACTTACAGACTGAAAGAGATATTCTGTTTATTTTCGACTATCTCTTTTGATTATCCTTTTTCTCCCTTAAAATAAGTCTTCAGTTCTGAGTTCAAACTGACTTTCTCCCAAAACTTTAACCGTGTTTGTATTTTGAAAGAGCAAACTGATTTAAACTCAAGCTTTTCACCCAATATCTTCCCTGTGCATAGAATCTCATGGAATTTCAGCTTAATTTTAATGTCCATTATTTCCCAAACTGTTTAGTTTATGCCTCAAACTAATGTTTTAATTTTTGATGTTCGCAAACAATACCTTGCTTTAACACTGATTTGATTCAAACATTAGATATAATGCTGCAATAACAGTAGTGGAATCTCTTTGTACATACAGTGGAATTTTTAGTGAAGGCATCTTTAAAACTATTTTGGACCTCATGAAAATCAATAGCCTCTTCCCTCACAATCCTTCAGAGGTCATCCTTGAGCTCTTTGAACAACACTTTGACCACAATATTTTGGCTAATCTCTTGCTTTAACTCTAGGAAATATGTGACCAGGACGATCTATGAAAATCATCAAATGGGGTTTTGCAAATTTAGAATAACTGCAATTTTTGTCTTGTCAATCCCAATGGAATGTTATATTCCTGACTACAAATGTACAGCTAGCCTGCTGTTTCTGCGTCACGTTTTTTTCCCACCAGTATGCAGTTGCAAGGATCCTAGTTAAGGCCCAGTTTCTTGGTCACATCTTGAGAATTGGGTAGGAAGGGGGTATATGGGATGGCAAATGCTCATGCCTAATGGTGTGGATCAGTCATTCCCTAAAGTATTCTACTAACTGAGTATATCAGAATTGCCAGATTGCTGTCGTCTTCATGTCTGTATCTTATGAAACTCTTCCAGCCTTTTCTTGGTAAAGGGCACTCCACTGTGAATAGGCAGAATCCTATATTTCCAATGGAAGGTCCATGATCTGCTATACCTGTCAATGTCAGCACCAAGTCGGACAAATAATATAGTTAAGTGGAGCCAAGGTGCAGATGTGGCATGCTTTAATTGAATGGCAGAACAGGTTTGATATGCTGAATGGCCTATTTTGTTCCCAAGTTATTTCCATATTTGTTCTTTACGTTTACTACTTTAAGGGTTATTCTCAGTCATATTTACTATTGTGCTCTCTTTGACACTCCTTAGTGTGCCCTTGTTTCAGTGCTATATCCTGGCAAACTGCAGTATATTTTACATCAGTTAAATATTACATCATTAGCGTGTTTGCTTAAAAGGGGTGTCTTACTACGTACCAAAATACTCTAATGGAAAAATAATCTATAAAACAAATTTGTGTAAAATAAAATGGATATTTTATTAGTGAGTATGAAGATATGAATTGCAAAATTAAATTGCTCTAAACTGTGGGAATAGTTGGGAATTTAGGCTGAAGTTTCAGCTCATAGTTCCTAAAGAAAACAGCTGTCAATGACTTAACACTTCATTGCTGTAGCCACAGCAAACTTCATCAGGGCTGTCAACTAGAAAAAAACAACCAGAAAAAATGCTGATTTGGAGATGCCGGTGTTGGACTGGGGTATACAAAGTTAAAAATCACACAACACCAGGTTATAGTCCAACAGGTTTATTTGGTAGCACTAGCTTTCGGAGTGACGCTCTTTCATCAGGTGGTTGTGGAGTACACAGTTGTAAGACACAGAATTTATAGCAAAAGTTTACAGTGTGATGTAAGTGAAATTATACATTGAAAAATACCTTGATTGTTTATTAAGTCTCTCATCTGTTAGAATGACCATGTTAGTTTCACTTCTTTCATATGTAAATTACAAAACTTTCTTTAAAAAGTTACATTCCCAGGTGAACTTTAACAATTGGTGTCAGCCCAGATAATGTGTTGAAAGTGTTGACTCCCTGTGTGCTGCTGTCTGTGCCATAATGTTTGGACTGATTCTAATCCAAAAAATGAATTAACAGAATCTTACATGGATTCATGCAGTTTTTGAGCAAAGTACAATGTAACTCTGCAAGTACTGGAGATCTATTTAGTAGATATCAAGGAACTTTTGTAAATTTTTTTTTGAAATGAGGTAGTTGCTGGTATGGCCAGCATTTGTTGTCCATCTTCAGTTTGCCTGAGCAAGTGGTGAGGAGCTGACTTCTTAAACCTCTACAGTTTAACACTGCTATTAGGAAGAGTTCCAGAATTTTGACACAAAAACAGTAAACAAAAGGCAAAATATTGAGTCAAGATTAGAGTGGTGTTGGAAAAGCACAGCAGGTCAGGCAACATCTGAGGAGCAGGAAAATTGACATTTCGGGTAGATTTCTGATGAAGGGCTCCTGCCCGAAACGTCAATTTTCCTGCTCCTCGGATGCTGCCTGACCTGCTGTACTTTTCCAGCAACACTCCAATCTTGACTCTGATCCCCAGAATCTGCAGTCTTCATTTTCGCCTGAAAAGCAAAATACTACCAAGTCAGAATAGTTTTTAGACCTAGCCTGGGGGGGTGGGGCGGTGGGTGGAGTTGATTTGCAAGTGATGGTACTTCCATCTGTCTTTAGAAAAGATCCCAAGTTTGAAAGATGCTGTCAAAAAAGGCTTAACAAATGACTGTATTGCAGCTTGTAGACTATGTATACTGCTGCCGTATGGATTAGTGGTGGAGCAAGTGAATGTTTATGGTGATGAATGCCAAGCAAACAGAACACTTCGATCTTGATGGTATCGAAGTGAGTGTCGCATGAGCTGATTGTTCAATTTTCAGCAGCATTTACAACTTCTCAGATATTGTAGTACTTCATGGTCATATGCAGCAAGATCTGGAAAACATTCAGGCTTAGGCTGATAAGTGGCAAGTAATATTCACATCACAAAATTGCCAGGCTCCAATAGTAGTGGAATCCAACTATTTCCCTTTAACATTAGTGACATTGAATCACATACCGCTAACATCTCAGGCGTTATCAATGATTGAACTAATTATATAAATACAATGGCTTTAAGAGTCTTTTAGTCATAGAGATGTACAGCACAGAAACAGATCTTTTGGTGCAACTAGTCCATGCCGACCAGGTAGCCCAACCTAATCTTATCCTGTTTGCCAGCACTTGGCCCATATCCCTCTAAACCCTTCCTATTCAAATACCCATCCCGATGCTTTTTAAATATTGCAATTGTACCACTTCCTCTGGTAGCTCATTCCATACACACTCCACCCTCTGCCTGAAAATGTTGCCCTTTAGGTCCCTTTTATAGCTTCCCCCCTCACCCTAAATCTATGCCCCTGTTCTGGACTCCCCCACCCCAGGGAAAAGACCTTGTCTATTTATCCTATCCATGCCCTTCATGATTTTACAAACCTCTATGAAGTCACCCCTCAGCCCCGACGCTCCAGGGAAAACAGCCCCAGCCTGTTCAGCGTCTCCCTACAGCTCAAATCCTCCAGTGCTGGCGACATCCTTGTAAATCTTTTCTGAACCCTTTCAAGTTTCACAATATCCTTCCGATGTTGGGAATTCTTTGGTGAATAATGCATTCCTGATTTTTAACAGTCCATCCAACATCTGTAAGGCACAACTCAGGAATGTAATGGAATGTTCTCCACTTGACTGGATGAGTGCAACTCGAACTCAAAAATCTCGATAATGTCCAGAACACTTGATTCATAACCCATCCACTACCATCACTGTGTGTACCATCTACAAGATGCACTTTAGTTCACCAAGCCTTCTTCAGCAGCACTTTCCAAAACAATGACTTCTACCACCTGGAAAAGCAAGGACAGCAGATGCATAGGTGGCCCACTGCCTGCAAGCCTCCCCCTCCAAACCACATACCATCCTGACTTGTAATTATATAATTATCCCCTCAATATGCCTCGAACTCCTAGAACTCCCTTCCTAACGGCACTCTGGATGCATCTATCCCCCATGGAGTACAATGGTTCAGAACATCAGCTCACCACCACCAAATTAGGCGTAGTCAATAAATGCAAGTATTGTGAGTGATGCCCATAGCCTTTAAACATTATGTTTGAATTGGTAGTAAACTTACATTTTCATTCTCAGCACAGTGCTTAGTGTACATAAATACATGTTGGGAATTTGATTAGTTCCAAGCCACAATTTCTGACATTTGAGAATAATGCCACAATATGAATCAGACAGGGCAGGAAAGCAATTGGGATTTGGGAACAGTGGGGAGAAGTATTTCTTCTTAGTGCTAGTGTAATTGGGTTTGTTTTCTAGGAATGAACCTTTGAAGATGACATATTTAGATTTGTACTTGATCCTCTAATAGTGAAGGTGACATGATCAAATATAATGAGTAACAATTAATTATCAAGAATCCTCAGGTACTGTAATTTCAAAATATGACCTTTTTCTGATCTTAAAACATGTTATGCAAAATTGTATTGCTTTATTCAGATGCCATAGCTCATTAGTTGAAAAATTATCAAGCCTGTGTCAAAGAAAACAACTAATCTAACAAAAATTACATTGTTGAAATCTGACATCAGGCACAAGTATTTCAAATCTTAAAGTTGAGAAGAGATTGAATACTCTTAAGAAAAAATAGAGATTGAATGAATGATTTTAATTGAATCAAAATTATTAGAAGGTTGTTTAGTGGATGCAGATTTCTGATCATTTAAATAAGTACTTTATCTTGTTTTGGCCTAAGTAGACCAACATTCAAAACTATCAAAATAGATCAAAAACCTTCAAAATCTCTCCCTTAACACTTTCCAATCTTGATAACTTTTGATAATATTGTGTCAGTGCTCAGAAATGAGATACAGTCTGTTTCATGCACCCAATTTGACATTTTCCACATGAATTGATCTATGTTTTTGTTGAAAAAGACTGATGATTGATGCCAGATTAGACATGTTTAATGCTTTGTTTCCATGCACAAAATGGTTAGCTTGAGACTACCCAAACACATTGAAGACAGATAGAGAAGGCTTTCATCTGATTAGCTTGTCTTCAATTTGAATCTAATGTGCAAAGACAAAAGCTCAGTGTGTCATTCAATGCAACACCAAGTTCCACTTTATTTTTTAAAAATGTCTCAGATTGCAAAATTAAAACAAAGTCTACATTTTTGCAGGACAGTGGCTCTCATGTTAAAATTAGCTAAAGCAGTACAACCCCACAGGAGTTAAATACAGAAAATGCTGGAAATGTTTAGGTCAGGCGTCATCTAAAATAGAGAGGCAGAAAGAGAGATTGAATTTTACAAAAAGATGACTGTCAATTTTGTGGAGTTTCATAAAGGGGTTCTCTCCTTGAGCTCTAGCAAGTTATTTCACATCATTCCCTGCTGCTCATCTTATTATGTGAGTAGCACTTTGATTGGCAGCAGATCCACTCTCTAAACCATCAACACTCAGTAGGAGCTGTTAAAGTAAATTTTGGACGATATCAGCTTCAGATCTCGGACACTTTATTTCTGAAACCCACGGGAGAGATCCAGAGTGCCACCAAAGGAGTCTGGCAGTCTTCTTGTGGAGGCACTCCCCGATGAATATCTGAACATCCCTGATGAGTCCATTAACATCACGGACCTTATCACCCAAGAAATACGGACCCTCCATACCATGGATTACGAGCTTAGCAGTGACTCAGAATGGTGACCATTCGGGGACCTCCTGGGAAAAATTTGGGGCACATTGCTGCACATTGGCATTGTTGCACTCATTGTAATTGCCTGTCTATTGGCCCAGGTAAGTGAAAGCGAACAGATACTGAGAATCGGGGTGCAGCAGAACAGAGAAAAATGCATGCTGCAAGTCAACGCTGGTGAAAATGCATGCATCAGCTGGTATACAGCTTAAGATAATCGCCGGGTTTGGGACAAGGGGGTGTAAGGCGCTACAATGACATTAATCCTTCTCAGGTCTAGAACTAACCACCAGTCCTTCTGAGCTGGTTTGGGGTCTGGGAAAATCGAGGTGTTGCAGGGCGACCTGCATTGAACCAGGATATCTTGTTCCAGGAAAGGGTTAATAAGGGTCTGGATTCCTTGCTCCGCTTCTGGCTTGATGGGATACTGTGGAATTGAGGGTAGAGTCTGATTGTCCTTTAACTTTATGTGTACTGGAGCACAAGGGGTACAGCCAACCTCGTGGCTAGAGGCTGTCCATAACCGGGGCTTGATCTCTCTGGATGGGTCTACGGAGGACGTGTGGTGGGTCAGGATGCCGAATTTCGGCTGTGGACATTCCCAATACTTTAGATGGCCTCCTATAAGGTGCTGCTACAGTGCTGCAGTGAGTTTGGTGAGGGTGTAGGCAAGGTAGCCCAGCTCATTAGGCTTGTGCCCGGGGCCGATAGCTCTGGTGAGATATGGGACAACCAGTCCCGTTTGTCGACAAAGGTAGTCTGGGACCCGAACGAGGTACGAGGTCCCCCTCCTCACCTTCAACCTTGCCGATGACTAAGATGGGAATTCCATGCTTTCAAATGGTGCAAACTACTGGCTGTGTTCTGCGGAGCAGCCGGTGGGGTCGTAGCAAACCGTCACTTGGGGTCCGGTGTCAGTAACAACAATGTAAAGGTGGACCAATCAATGCTGAGTCCCCACCACTGAGCTGTGGAGTCCCAAGGTGAACAGATGATGTCAGATCCCTCACTGCCAAAGTCCACAAGGCCTCCCTGTACATGGATGACGTCGCCGTTTTCTGCTCGGACCCGCTGTCCATGCACAGACTGATGTGCATATGTGACCAGTTCGAACGGGCCTCGGGGGCCAAGATACACCGAGGCAAGAGCGAGGCCATGCTCTTCGGGAACTGGGCCGACCAATCCTCAATCCCCTTCACCATCAGGACTGACCACCTGAAGGTGCTGGGTATTTGGTTCGGGGGGGCTGGGGCATGCGCTAAGTCTTGGGAGGAGCGTATCAGTAAAGTGAGGCAGAAACTGGGTAGATGGAAGCTACAGTCGCTCTCCATCGCGGGATAAAACCTGGTCATCAGGTGTGAGGCACTGTTATTGCTGTTATATGTGGCACAGGTCTGGCCTATTCCCAGAACCTGTGCTGCTGCAGCCATCTTCCAATTTATATGGAGATCAAAGATGGACCGGGTCCGAAGGGACTCGATGTATAAAGTTCTGGGCAACGGGGGAAAAAACACACCCAATGCCACCCTCACCCTGTGTGGCTGCATCTAGCTGTGCGTGGATCCCCGGTACGCAAACACCAAGTGTCACTATGTACTGAGGTTCTACCTGTCCCCGGTGTTGTGAAAGATGGGCCTGGCCTCGCTGCCGCGGAACGCTCTGAGTTGTTGGACCATTCCGTATCACTTGATCTTCGTGGAGAAGTTTATGAAGAAAAACACCTTTGACCACAAGTCCATCAGGAAGTGGTCAGCATGTAGTGTCCTTGAGACCCTTCGGGAAAAGGAGAGGGTGTATCCTATCGAGCGGTTCCCTGAACAGACTGTCAAAGCCATTTGGCAGAATGCCTCATCACCAGAACTTTCCAACAAGCACCAAGACATGGCTTGGCTGGTGGTGAGAAGGGCTCTGCCAGTGAGATCCTTTATGCACGCCCGGACTCTCTCCCGCACCGCACGCTGCCCTCGAAGCGGATGCGGGGGGGACGAGACTGTCACACACCTCCTTCTGGAATGTGCCTATGCAGAAGAAGTCTGGAAAGGAATGCAGTGGTGTTTGTCGAGGTTCGTTGCGAACAGCTCCGTGACGCGGGACTCCGTGCTCCACGGTCTGTTCCCTGGGGGACACACCGAGACGAACATCAACTGTGTCTGGAGGATCATCAATTCGGTGAAGGATGCTCTCTGGGTGGTCCAAAACCTGTTGATCTTCCAGCTGAAGGAGTTGACCCCAACTGAGTGTTGCAGACTGGCACATTCCAAGGTCCAGGACTACATGTTGAGGGACACGCTGAAGCTTGGGGCAGCTGCTGCCAAGGCACGGTGGGGAAAGACCACTGTGTAATGTCTGCCTGCCTAAGTACAGGGTCCGTCACAGTAAGGGGGCTCCACTGACCCCCTGCTAAATATGTGGATAGTAATCGTACAGACCGGTATGTATGAATGATTACTCTGTCTCTGTATGCCAAGAAATGGAATGTTTACATATGTATGGCATGACCAATTGTACAGATTATCAAAATATTTTATGAATAAAGTATATTTTTGAAATAAAAAAAAAATCCCTCACTGCCAAAGTCCAACCAATTTTATTCGTTATCGTGAACGGTATGGTGCAGGCTCATCTGCAGAACTCAGCTGTCAGTGGCACGGTCTTATGAGATATCCTGCTTGTTCCCTCAAAACCAGCAAGGGTCACAGTCTCACCCAATAACTGGAATCCCCTTTAACCTCACAGTTTCCTGATAGAGGGTGGAATTGGTTGCCCCGTATCGATCATAAAGAGGATAGGGATTCCAGCCACCCGCAGGTAATGTGAGATTACTGCTGGGAAGATGTACTGACCACTGGCCCAGAAGTGAGGTGAAGGGGGTCCTGGGCGGCAGACCTGGGTGTAGATTGTTGGACTTGGTGCGAAAGGGACATTTGGCTCTCCACTGACTGGTCTTCCCACAGTTGAAGCACGGGCCTGTCTGTCTAACCGGGTTCGGGTTTCAGCCCTGCATCCCCCTCCTCCTAGGCACGTCAGGGGACACCCCAGTTTCACCTATCCAGGGTCCCCTTGGAGAAAGGCTGTATGGCAGGGGGCCACTGAGTGGACATCTGTAGGAGATTTTGTCGCCGGGGGGTAACCTGGTCCCAGTGAGAATGAGCGGTACTTATGGAAGGCGCGTTGTGACCATATGACAACTGAAGAAACTCCGTATGTGGCTGAGTTCCAGAGCATGGCTTGGGATTGTTTTGGCTGTCCAATAGTAGAAAAGAGCCCTTCTCATCTGTGCCCTGATGTTGTCAGACCAATCCTTGTGGGTACAGATCATGCCCGCAATAACTGAGGGAACGCATTGCAAAATGATAGAACTTAGAACTAAACAATGGTGAGTCTTTCCCATCATTAAAAGCATGGTCCTCAGCAAAGGTCCCGTAACAGGCCACAAATCTGTCCCAAAAGTCCTCTCCAGACTCTCCTGGCTTCGGCCTGCAATCCAGGACTTTCCTGATATTAATAGGCTGTTTCAGGGTACGCTTCTAACAAATGGACAATTTGGTTTGCTTGGGTATCTTCCTAAAATCTGTTGTTCAAATTGTCATATGTGAGACTGGCCCCTTGCTGTCACCTTCACCTATATGCTCCTGCCTATGCAGAAGAAGTCTGGAAAGGAATGCAGTGGTGTTTGTCGAGGTTCATCCCGAGCAGCTCCGTGACGCGGGACTCCGTGCTCTATGGTCTGTTCCCCGGGACACACACCGAGACGAACATCAACTGTGCCTAGAGGATCATCAACTCGGTGAAGGACGCTTTCTGGGCAGTCCAAAACCTGTTGATCTTCCAGCTGAAGGAGTTGACCCAAACTGAGTGTTGCAGATTGGCACATTCCAAGGTCCAGGACTACGCGTTGAGGGACACGCTGAAGCTTGGGGCAGCTGCCGCCAAGGTGCGGTGGGGAAAGACCACCGTGTAACCTCTGCCTGCCTAAGAAGAAAAGGGGGCCCACGCAGTCTTTTGGGCTCTGCTGACACCTCAGCTAAATATATGGACATATGATTGATAAATGTACAGACCTGTATATGCAAATGATAAATTCTGATCTCTGTAAGCAAATGTTTACGTATGTATGGCATGACCAACTGTACAGACCATCAAATTATTTTATGAATAAAGTATATTTTTTAACTTAAAAACAAGTTGCTACCACGCTGGGTCTGGGTGGTCTGTTCAGCCTCTTCAAGGTACCAGTTCCACTGGGCGAGGGGCAGATCATCTGGCCGAACACAAGGAGTGGCCTGGGGTAAAATACCCTCACCGCTCTGTTCTGTCTGATTCAGACTTTAAAGCTGTTTACTCAGGCCAGTGAGACGTTCCCTGTGTTGAGGGATGAGTCACGGCACCAAATGTTAAAGTAAATTTCAGACGACACCAGCTTTAGAGGCTGGACACTTTATTTCTGAAATCTGTGGGAGAGATCCAGAGTGCCACTAAAGGAGTCTGGCAGTCTCCTTGTGGAGGCACTCCCCGATAAATATCTGAACATTACAAGTAAATAGCATTTTTATATCGTGTTCAAGTATAACTGACACATAGAATTCTGACATCACAGGGCGGAATACAAATCTCATTAAGAATATGTGTTTTTCACTCTCACAATAGCTGGAGATGGCTGCCTTCCTGTGATAATATTAAACTGTTCACAGAAACCTGTGGCTGTACTGTTCTCAATCTCATGCTAATTGATAAAGAGGCAGATAATAGGTTTTAGTATCAGTGGTGTGGTTACTCTTCACATACTCTTATTAACTGGCAAGAAAGTTAATGCATGGGAGCAGGGGATAGTTAATGGGATGCCTGATCAGGGGCTGACAGTCCTATTCAAAAAGCGAGTATCTTCACTTAGAACTGGGAGCAAAATCCACACGTTATGGCTCCAGATGACTTTGGTGGTTCAGGGGCAGCCAGACCCCTGCTGTGATCTCGGGCCTCTGCTTGGATAGGCATACAGATTCTGGAGTAGTGGTGCTGGAAAAGCACAGCAGTTCAGGCAGCATCCAAGGAGCAGTAAAATCGATGTTTCGGGCAAAAGCCCTTCATCAGGCTCGGCATACAATCAAATACACAGACAATCATTCCAATAGGGGACCTTTAACCCTTGAGCTCCCACTGCCTCTAAGCACTAGCATAAGCCAGCAAAACAGAACATTTTACTTTTTGGGGTTCACAACCTTCATCAGAGCTGTGCATTGTATCTACAAGATTCACTGCAGAAATTTACCAAGGCTCCTGCGACAATATCTTCCAAACCCATGACCACTACCACCTAGAAGGGCAAGGGTAGCAGATACTTGGGAATACCACCACCTGCAAGTTGCTCTCCAAACCACTCACTGTCCTGACTTGTAAATATATTGCTGTTCCTTCAGTGTCCTTAGGCCAAAACCCAATTCCCTCCCTAACAGAATTTTGGGTCTCCTACAACTCATGAACTCATGAACTGCAGCAGTTCAAGAACAGAGCTGACCACTACCTTCTCAAGGGCAACTAGGGATAGGCAAGAAAGGCTGGCCCAGCCAGCAACACCTACATTCCATAATTTTTAAAAAAGTATACACCACACCGCTACGGTATGAGTGAGTGCGAACAGAGCGTGCTAACAGCTCTATGATGCACCCTGCCCTGATGCATTTGATGAGTTCCCATTCATGTGCATGAAATGACTTAGCAGCTGCATCACAATTAAAGGTATCGGTGCGTTCCAAAGTGCAGCATCGAAGTGGATAACTATTGTAAACAAGCCATCACTCTGCAGGGTTGAGTGGTGAGGCTGCTATGTGTCCTATGCCAAACTCCATGGATGAGGATGCAGGCAGCCACTGCCCCTAAGAGTGTATCCCATGCTGTTGGAGAGTGCTGGGCAAGTTGGAGGCCTGGAGGAAGGAGCAGCAAGCTACAGTAGCCAGGTATCTACATAAGCTTACATATTTGGAACTCTTACCATCCAGTTTCTCTCCACGACCTGGTAAAATAGCAAACTGCAAATACATGAGATGAGATTAGGTGATAATAAGACATTAATGCATGCCCCTCGTCGATTCATGAGCAAGATTCTGATCTCCCCATTAAAACCTTGGTTATTTTGATTTTATCCCTGCCCTCCCCTTCACTGTTTGATCACACAGCATTGCCTTTTGATGTGAAGGGCACTGCTTGTCACTGGCCACTCAGGGTTTCCTTTCTTCCTGGTGGTGGAATATAAATTCTGGTTTGTGGGCGGCACGGTAGCACAGTGGTTAGCACTGCTGCCTCACAGCGCCAGAGACCCGGGTTCAATTCCCGACTCAGGCGACTGACTGTGTGGAGTTTGCACATTCTCCCCGTGTCTGCGTGGGTTTCCTCCGGGTGCTCCGGTTTCCTCCCACAGTCACAAAGATGTGCGGGTCAGGTGAATTGGCCATGCTAAATTGCCCGTAGTGTTAGGTTAAAGGGGTAAATGTAGGGGTATGGGTGGGTTGCGCTTCGGCGGGTCGGTGTGGACTTGTTGGGCCGAAGGGCCTGTTTCCACACTGTAAGTAATCTAATCTAATCTAATCTAATCTAAAAATAAAGATTTACACATTTGTTGTTTTTCGCTGTGTCCTACACCTACGCACACAAAATGGGTGCTGGGGAAAATTAAACACTACCGCTGTCAGGCAGTAGTGTAGGGGAAAAGAGAAAAAGAAAAAAGAAATAAACAAGACATCCTGACACTCTGAGAAAAAGAAACCTTGGTTGTAGAATTGAACGTTTTTTTTAATCTCACCATAATTCGCTTACTGACTTCCCATTGTTCAGGAGCTGGGAAGATTCCATTCAGCATGATATTTCATGTCAATAAGTTCTCATTAGTACTGGGAACTGTTAAAATAAAAAAGAGTTAAAAGCAAGAGAAGGAAGGGAAAGAGCAAAATGAGAGGTCTGTGATAAGATGACAGACAGGAGAGATTAATACCAAAAAAGGTTGGTAGTGCAAGGCCAAAGGGAGTGGTAATAGGACAAATAAACAAAATACAATAGCGCCTCGACATACGAACGACCCGTTCACGAACAAATCGGTTTACGAACAGGATTGTATGTAAAATTTTGCTTCAACATGGGTATGAAATTCAAGGTACGAATGAAGGTACAAATGCAAAAATCCAGTGGTTCCATTCTAATTGTTCTGCTTTGCTATGCGTGCTTTGAATACCCGAACAATGGGAAAATTGATTCAGTTCGCAAACTTTTCGGTTCGCGAACCGGGTCCCGGAATGGATTAAGTTCATAAGTCGAGGCACTACTGTATATGTTGAAAGGAGATGTGAATGATAGAAGTATGTACAACTGATGTCTGAAAGCAAACATGAGAGAAAACGGAAGTCATACCAAAACCTGCAAAGAAAAAGGAAACAAAATTGGGGCACAGGTAATGAGTTAAGTTTAACGTATTCACCAAACCTTTCCTAATTGCAAGAAGAATAATTCAAAAAGATCAGATCCTGTTTAAAGTCAAAATATTGTGTTTCCTGAATTGTTCCCAACTCCCTAAAATGGTAAAATATTTCGGAGTAACAAGGCATTTACCAAGAGAGGCTAACTATCCGGAAAATAAATATGATCATGTATGAGCTTGTACTCACCAACCAATAGAGATGAGGTCCAGTGTGACATGCACTATGGATATATCCAGACACCAGGCCTATTCCTTACAGGCCTTAATTTGGTCACAGTGATTTATTATATCTCCTTTTGCTCATTTGCCAATGCAGCATTTCCTTAATGCTAGTGATATGTATTGTTAGAAGCAATCAGTACTGGAATTTTTCTCTTTATATTTAAAGTCAGGTTTACATGGTGATTTGCTTAATTTAATTTTAGGACGCTGTGTTTTGTGTGAACTAGCATTATGAAACTATTTTAAATTGTTCTTTTAGTTATGAAATTAAATTATATTTTAGTTTCAAGTTCATCTTAAGGCTTGCACGTGGTATTTGCACTGTTTGCCCCTTTTCTGTAGCCTGGCAGTATCTCATTTACATTATCGTGGTTGACATCAGGTCGATCTTATTGAATATGACAACCTGACAGCCAAGCTTCTATCCATGCTAGCACCTTGCCTCTGAGACCATGAGCCCATATCTTAATCAGTAGCCTCCTGTGTGGCACCTTGCCAAAAGCCTTCTTGAAGTCAAGGTAGTAACATCCATTGGCTCTCCTTGATCTAGCCTGCTTGTTACTTCCTCAAAGGATGCAAGAAGATTTGTCAGGCATGATGTCCCCTTCCTGAAACCATGCTGAAATGGCCTTGTTTTACCACACACTTCCAAGTATTCAGAAATCTCATTCTTCACAATGGCATCAATGTGGATTTCACCAGTTTCCTCATTTCCCCTTCCCCCACCTCAGCCCAGCTCCAACCTTCCATGATCAGCCCTACCTGCCTATCTTCTTTTCCATCTATCCACTCCACCCTCCTCTCTGACCTATCACCTGCATTCCCCCCCCATTCACCCATTGTACTCTTTGCTACCTTCCCCCACCCTACTCTCTGACCTATCACCTCCATCCCCACCCCCATTGACCTATTGTACTCTATGTTACTTTCTCCCCACCCCCACCCCCCCTCTCATTTATCTCTCCACTCTGCAGGCACCCTGCATCTATTCCTGATGAAGGGCTTTTGCCCAAAACGTCGATTTTCCTGCTCCTTTGATGCTGCCTGACCTGCTGTGCTTTTCCAGCACCACTCTAATCTAGACCCTAGGTGTAGTCCATCTAGTCCAGGTGATTTATCCACTTTCAGGCCATTCAATTTTTCTAGCAGCTTCTGCTTGGTCATGGCCACCATACTCAGCTCTGCCTCCTCACTCTCTTGAAGTTTTGGGATAATACTTGTGTCTTCCACAGTGAAGACTGATGCGAAGTAATTATTCAGTTCCTCAGCCATTTCCTTGTTCACCATTACTGTCTCTCCAGAGTCATTTTCCAGTGGTGGAAATGTGTTGCTGGAGAAGCGCAGCAGGTCAGGCAGCATCCAGGGAACAGGAGAATCGACGCTTCGGGCATTAGCCCTTCCGAAACGTCGATTCTCCTGTTCCCTGGATGCTGCCTGACCTGCTGCGCTTCTCCAGCAACACATTTCCATCTCTGATCTCCAGCATCTGCAGACCTCATTTTCTCTTCATTTTCCAGTGGCCCAATGCCCACTTTTGCCTCTGTTTTGCTTTTTATATATCTAAAGAAACTCTCTTACAGTCTTCCTTAATATTATTGGCTAGCTTTCCCTCATATTTAATCTTCTCCCTCCTTTTTTTTTGTTGCCCTTTGTTAGTCTTTGTAAGCTTCCCAATCATCTGGTTTCCCACTATCCTTCACCACATTATATGCTTTCTCTTTTGCTTTTATGCTATCCCTGACTTCTCTAGTCAGTAATGGTTGCTTCATCCTCAGGATGAATCTCTGCTGTGTCTCCTGAAATACTCCCAGAAACCCCTATCATTGCAGTTCCACTGTCTTTCCTGCTAGGATCCTCTCCCAGCTAATTCTACCCAGCTCCTCCCTCATGCCTCTGGAGTTGCCTTTATCGAGCGGTAATACTGTTATCTCTGATTCTATCTTCTCCCTCTCAAATTGCAGACTAAATTCTATCATATTATGATCACTGCCTCCTAAGGGTTCCTTCACCTGAAACTCCCTTATCATGTCTGCCTCATTGCACAACACGAAATCCAGTATTGCCTGTTCCCACGTGGGCTCCACCACAAGCTGCTCCACCTGACTAAGGAGCAACGCTCTGAAAGCTTGTGATTTCAAATAAACTGTTGGACTATAACCCAGTGTTGAGCGACTTCTGACCTTACACACCCCCGACCAATATTTACATCTCCACATCGCAATTTAACAGGGAGCATACTCCCTGGCCATTCATTGGCCAGTTCTGTAGAAATAAAGTTGGACAGCTGACACCAAGGCAAAGTCTACACCAGGAAATTTATCCATGTAGGAGCTTGATTCCAAACAGGAATCCAGTCCAATATTTTGAATAATATACTGAGGGATGGCATGCCAACGGGAAGTAATAGATGGCTCAAGTTGCACCCTCAGTTGACACCAGTGGTTATGATGTGACAGCAGGATAAAAGATTATTCTCTGCTTAAATAGGATTGGAATTAGACAAAGGCACCCCTACCAAACTGGAAGTGAAAGAGAGATGTTAGTGGAGAATAGTGTGGTTGGCCATGACAGAAGGCTGCACAGAGGTGGAGTAGGATGTCGTTTTTAAGGTTGTTACAGTCCATGCCATGAAAGGAAACCTGATGAGAGGAGTTCAAACATTAAATGATCACTTTTACTGAAATACTTTAATCATGGATTTAATTTGTTGTTGTTGCCCAATATTTGTTTTACTCCATTGCTTTCCTAGTCCCTTCATATTGACATTGAAATATTCCAATAAAATCTTTTGTCTCTGTTATGAGTCAGAATATTAAAGAATGAGGTCATAAACTGGTTTTCTACCAGCCACTAATAACTGCTTTCTGAAAAATGCACCATTGAAACATCATTGAAGATGAGACTCAGAGGTTGGAGAATTAAACTAAAGAAATTGTTTTGAGACAATTACTGCAACCATGAATATGTGCAAACTGAATCCATCAAAACTGGTAGCCACCTGAAGTTTGCCTGTTCTCCTCTCCCATTCTACCCTGCCTTTCCTCAGATATTTACAATGTAATCAATTTCGCAAATCTGTTTTGACCATGTACAGATGCTTCTATGTTCCTATTGATAAAATTCCAGTGCTCTGTTCCAGAAAATAGGGAGTTTTTGGCAGCCAACCTCCACTGATTCTGAAATTCTGTGCCTATGTATTCACGTGGCAAAAACATCTCACAGAAACCAATGCTCACTTCACTCCAGACACACAACCATGTGCACATACACACATGCGTTCACTTCACAATAAATTACAAGATCAGCATCAAGGAAAGGCCCTTTGGGGTGCCAACCCCTGTGCTTTTGATAATGATTCCTCATGTGAGTTTCCTCCAGCAGGATGATTTACTTGATGTGGCAATGCTATGTTATCTCGCATGATGTAAGAATTGTTACCAGGACATTGAAGAATTCAACAGATAACCAGTATATTAATTCATTACATTGCTTTGGCACATATCTGTCTGGTCTAATATTGAGCTATTATGTTACAATAGAAGACCATGCACCGGTACAGTGTATTGCTTCAAGTGATCTTAGGTAAGATAAAATATGAGATCCTTATGCCCTCAGGTCAAGTACTATAATACAGTGATGATATCCTGTGTATGCTGTTCCAAGAAGTAATGACATATGACCATGAGACTACACCTTCACTAAGTACCAGATTATTCTACCCACCTTAGGCTAGGAGCTCTAATAACAATCTTTCTAGTGGCCTCACTGTAGTACTGTAGCTATGGCCTCTACCTCCAGTAGCACTACCAATGTTGGAGAGCTGCCAGCCTCTCACCCTGCAATAGGAAATCCTGTGGGAAATTGCTCCTTGTGAAGTCAACAACACTATAGCAATTACCACTGCATGAGTGGAACTTAATCCAATGGGACTCCCAGAAATAATCATAACTTGGTCTCCATCAGACTTCCATAGACACCTATGGCCATTATATTCTGTCCACTGACTTCCCACCTTTGAAAAAGGCAACATGTCTGACTTTCTAGCATCTGCAGTCCTCACTCTCCAACATATCTATTCCTGGTTGTTAAAGAAGATAAATTTTCTTAAATCGTCTCAGATTTTAGTGCAATAGTTAGTATAAAGCCCAGGTAAAAGCAAATTACTGTGGATACTGGAATCAGAAACCAAAAGAGAAAATGCTGGAAAATCTCAGCAGGTCTGGCAGCATCTGTAAGGAGAGAAAAGAGCTGACGTTTCGAGTCTAACTGACCCTAAACTCGAAACATCAGCTCTTTTCTCTCCTTCCAGATGCTGCCAGACCTGCTGAGATTTTCCAGCATTTTTTCTTTTGGTTTTAAAATCCAGATTTAAAAAATCTGAATTCCAACAAATGGTTGAATAGTTTTCTGTGAGTACAATGCAGTTTGCCCTGTTCAGCAGTTCCCCCAGAGACAAAAAAGCTGTTTCTCTCTTTCATTTCTCTCCCAAATTATTACACTTAGTTTAATCTGCTATCATTTTTGATAAATATCAGTTTTGTCCAGAGGGCCACAGAATCTTTCTTATAGATGTCTAACATCTCTAAGAACAAATTGCGGCCAAGAGGCACAGATTTCACACATTGGTGTCCACAGTGGCTCAGTCGAGAGCACTCTTCCTTCTGAGTCAGTAGGCTGAGGACTTAAGCCTCATTCCATAGATTTAAGGAAATAAAAAATCTAGGATGATATTCCAGTGCAATTATGAGGGATTGCTACCCTCCATTCTTTTTTTTTAGGTGCAGGAGTAGGCCATTCTGCCCTTTGAGCCTGCACCACCATTCAACATGTACATGGCTGATCATCCTTAATCAGTATCCTGTTCCTGCCTTATCTCCATAACCCTTGATTCCACTATCCTTGAGAGCTCTATCCAACTCTTTCTTAAATGAATCCAGAGACTGGGCCTCCACTGCCCTCTGGGGCAGAGCATTCCACACAGCCACTACTCTCTGGGTGAAGAAGTTTCTCCTCAAGAATATTTAAACCACAATGCTACCTGCTCTCTCAAGTGGATATAAAAAAATCCAATAGCATAATTTCAAAGAAGAGAAGGAAAAATATCCCCAGTGTCTCCAGTCAGATAATTTCATCATTATTACATTGCTGTCTGAGGGAACTTGTGTGCACATTGGCTGTTGTACATCCTACATTAAAACTATGACTACACTTCACAAAGTCATCAACGGCAGTAAAAGGCTTTTTGAGATGTTCCAACATCATGAAAGGTATGACATACATGCAAGACTCTCTTTATGACTAATATGATTAAGTGACCATAATATGATTGAATATTATATTCAGTTTGAGGAAGAGGAGTAGGTCTAAGACAACTTTTTCAAATTTAAATACAGGTAATTATGGGGCAGGAAAGCAGACTTGGCAAAAGTGAATTAGCAAATTAGTTTGAAGGATAGGTCAATGGACATGCAGAGGCAGACATTTAAAGGGATATTTCAGAATACACAGAATAAACACATTTCAAAGAGAAAGAAAAATGCCAAAAGATGGAAACATCATCTGTGGTTAACTAGAAATGTTGAAGATAGAATAGAACTTAAAGAAAAAGTATATAATTCTGTAAAAGCAGGTGATAGGTTGGAAGATTGGACAGAGTATTTAAAAGCCAAAAAATTAATAAAGGGGAAAAAAATCATAGTATGAGAGAAACCTACACAGAAATACAAAAACAAAGAGAAAGAGTTTCCATAAATATTTTTAAAATGGAAAGAGTTAACAAAGTGAATGTGGTTTTCAATAATGGAGATTCAATAATGGAAAAGAAGGAGATAGAAGATGAATTGATCAGGTATTTTTCATTAGTCTTCACTAAATACAATTCAGGTAACATCCCAAAAGCAATGGTAAATCAGACATTGATCGAAGGAGGAACTCAGGAAAATTGCAATCACCTGAGAAGTGGTACTGACTAAATTGTTGGAACTGCAGGCTGATGACTGCCCAGGTACTGATGGACTTCATGTAAGGTTTTAAAAGAAATGGTCAGTGATTCAGAGATGATCCCATTAGATTGGACAATAGTGAATATAACTCATTTATTCTAAAAGGGAGAAAGACAGAAAAAGAGACTGCAGGCCAATCAATTTAACATTGTCATGGGAAAATGTTAAAAGTTATTATTACATAAGATATAGCAGGGCACTTTCAAGATAAAGAATCAGAGTCAAGCATGATTTCTGAGTCACAAAACTAAGTTTGACAAATCCACTAGACTTATTTTAGGAAATAACCCTTGCGGTGTGTTCAAGGGAACCAGTAAATGTACTATACTTTGATTCCTAGAAGACACTTAATAAATCACCACATCAAAGATTATTGCTGAAAATATAAAAGCTTATTGTGTAGCGGATAATATACTGACATGGATAGAAGATTTGTTAGCACTCAGAGAGCAGAGTCAGCATCAATGGGTCTTTTACAGGTTGGCAAGATGTAACAAATAGTGTGCCATAGAACCAGTGCTGGGACCAACTACTTGCAAACCATAAAAATGATTTAGATGAAAGGAAGTTCTGAAAAGGACATAAGGAAGCTGCAAAGTGGTTTCAGATAAGTTAGATGTAGCTAATGTGAGATAATGTGGGAAAATGTGAAATTGTCCTCTATGATCCGAGAGCCCTGCCCCAGGAAGGAGAACTGACAGCCCCATAAGACGTCTGCCTGACGTGAAATCAATTAGACCATACCTGGAGAGCAGCCCAACCACCTCTGCAAAAAACATGGCTGGACCTGTAGCAGCAAATCCACAGGCACTTCTCCACTGGGTCCTAATCAATCTCCCTCCAGTAAAAAACCACACAGTAAATTACCTGCTACACTGGGTCCTCAGCAGACACTCTGAAAACATACACCAAACTGCAGCGTATCTGCTCCACAGGGTCCTAGGAAGGATCACTTAACTGGAAGAAGTCACAATCAACTCCACCAGACCACTGGACCACTCAAATGTAAGAGACCTGCGAGGAAGCGGAGTAAGCGTGCCAGCCTGCTATTAAGAATGAGACTACAGAGTTTCAGGACCCTCCATCCTAGCTTACTCCTAGCAAATGTACAATCTCTGGAGAACAAGATGGACGAATTCAAATCACGGCTCAACTTCCAGCATGAACTGT
Source organism: Chiloscyllium plagiosum (assembly GCF_037043375.1). Taxonomy (NCBI): domain Eukaryota; kingdom Metazoa; phylum Chordata; class Chondrichthyes; order Orectolobiformes; family Hemiscylliidae; genus Chiloscyllium; species Chiloscyllium plagiosum. The sequence continues at coordinate 58,671,102 of NW_028270147.1, read as the reverse complement.
GGGACAGCTGCGCACTCTGCTTCTGTGCTTTCCAGCACTACCCCGGATACTGCCTGACCTGCTGTGCTTTTCCAGCACTACCCCGGATGCTGCCTGACCTGCTGTGCTTTTCCAGCACTACCCCGGATACTGCCTGACCTGCTGTGCTTTTCCAGCACTACCCCGGATACTGTCTGACCTGCTGTGCTTTTCCAGCACTACCCCGGATACTGCCTGACCTGCTGTGCTTTTCCAGCACTACCTCGGATACTGTCTGACCTGCTGTGCTTTTCCAGCACCACCCCGGATACTGCCTGACCTGCTGTGCTTTTCCAGCACTACCTCGGATACTGTCTGACCTGCTGTGCTTTTCCAGCACCACCCCGGATACTGCCTGACCTGCTGTGCTTTTCCAGCACTACCCTGGATGCCGCCTGACCTGCTGTGCTTTTCCAGCACCACCCCGGATACTGCCTGACCTGCTGTGCTTTTCCAGCACTACCCTGGATGCCGCCTGACCTGCTGTGCTTTTCCAGCACCACCCCGGATACTGCCTGACCTGCTGTGCTTTTCCAGCACTACCCCGGATGCAGCCTGACCTGCTGTGCTTTTCTAGCACTACCCCGGATACTGCCTGACCTGCTGTGCTTTTCTAGCACTACCTCGGATACTGCCTGACCTGCTGTGCTTTTCTAGCACTACCTCGGATACTGCCTGACCTGCTGTGCTTTTCTAGCACTACCCCGGATACTGCCTGACCTGCTGTGCTTTTCCAGCACTACCCCAGATACTGCCTGACCTGCTGTGCTTTTCCAGCACTACCCCAGATACTGCCTGACCTGCTGTACTTTTCCAGCACCACCCCGGATACTGCCTGACCTGCTGTGCTTTTCCAGCACCACCCCGGATACTGCCTGACCTGCTGTGCTTTTCCAGCACTACCTCGGATACTGCCTGACCTGCTGTGCTTTTCCAGCACCACCCCGGATACTGCCTGACCTGCTGTGCTTTTCCAGCACCACCCCGGATACTGCCTGACCTGCTGTGCTTTTCCAGCACCACCCCGGATACTGCCTGACCTGCTGTGCTTTTCCAGCACCACCCCGGATACTGCCTGACCTGCTGTGCTTTTCCAGCACCACCCCGGATACTGCCTGGCCTGCTGTGCTTTTCCAGCACTACCCCGGATACTGCCTGACCTGCTGTACTTTTCCAGCACTACCCCAGACGGTGCCTGACCTGCTGTACTTTTCCAGCACTACCCCGGATGCTGCCTGACCTGCTGTGCTTTTCCAGCACTACCCCGGATACTGCCTGACCTGCTGTGCTTTTCCAGCACCACCCCGGATACTGCCTGGCCTGCTGTGCTTTTCCAGCAACACCCCGGATACTGCCTGACCTGCTGTGCTTTTCCAGCACTACCCCGGATGCTGCCTGACCTGCTGTACTTTTCCAGCACTACCCCGGATGCTGCCTGACCTGCTGTACTTTTCCAGCACCATCTCGGGTGCTGCCTGACCTGCTGTGTTTTTCCAGCACCATCTCAGATGCTGCCTGACCTGCTGTGCTTTTCCAGCACCATCTCGGATGCTGCCTGACCTGCTGTGCTTTTCCAGCACTACCCCGGATACTGCCTGACCTGCTGTGCTTTTCCAGCACCACTTTAATCTTGACTCTAATCTCCAGCATCTGCCATATCCACTTCTGCCTAGTTCACAGAAACCTGGCTCAACCCATCCATTCCCAACTGTGCACTTCAGGCTGATGGTTTTTCTATCCATTGTATGGACTGTACAGCGTCCTCAGTTAAGACAAAGGTTGGAGGGGTTTGCTTTTTAATCAACAACTCGTGGACAGTGCAACCCTAGATAGCCATTGCTCCCCATACCTTGAATTCCTCACCATCAAATGCCGCCCCTTCTGTTTACCATGGGAATTTACCACTGCTATACTAACTGCTGTGTAAATACCATCACAAGCAAAGGTCGAGGAAGCTCTGGATGTGCTGTACTCCACCACTAACACCCTGCAGATGGAACACCCTGAGGCCCTGTTTATTGTAACTGGCGACTTTTCAATCAAGCCAATTGAAGGAAGGTGTTGCCCAAGTACCACCAGAACATTGCCTGCCCCACCAGGGGCCCGAACATTTTAGACCACTGCTACACCATTGTGAAAGATGCCTACTGCTCCATTCCCTGCCCTTATTTTGGGAACTCCGACCAGAACGTTGTGTTTCTTCTCCCCGCTCACAGGCAAAAACGCAATACAGGTCCAGTGCTGGTTAGAAGAGACAGAGGATTAACTCCGGTGCTGTCTGGAATCGGCTGATTGGGCCATGTTCAAACAGTCTGCAGGTACCTTGGACGAGTATGTCACCACCGTCACAGACTTTATCAGCAAGTGCGTGCAGGACTGCATACCGAAGAAGTCAATCCAGGTGTTCCCTAACAGGAAACCCTGGATGAATCAGGACATTCGGAACCTGCTAAAAACCAGGTGTGAGGCCTTCAGATCAGGAGATCCACCGGCGACTATGGTAAGGGACTGAATGACATCACAGGTTCTAAAAAGAGACAGTGCAAGATAGCAGATGATGACACATCCCTCCCAGATCGTCTCAACGCCTTCTATGCTCATTTTGAGTAGACCTTCAGCAGAGAGGTAACACCTATTCCAACAAGTCCGGATGAACCTCTCCCAACAGCTACTGCATCAGAGGTCAGATATGTTTTCTTTCTTGTGAATCCAAGTAAAGTGATGGGACCAGATGGAGTGCTAGGCCTTTCACTCAGAGCACGCGCAGATCAACTGGCACAGGTCTTCTCGGACATCTTCAACCTCTCCCTGCAGCAGGTCACTATCCCTGCCTGTTTCAAGAGGGCCAACATCACCTCTGTGCCTAAGAAGGCTCGTGCATTATGTCTCAATGACTATCACCCAGTGGCCAAACCTTCGGTGGTCATGAAGTGCTTTGAAAGGCTGGTCATGGCATTAATCAACTCCAGCCTCCTCACTACTCTTGACCCACTCCAATTTGCCTACAGATCCACATCAGAAGCAATATCACTTGCCCTTCACTCCTCCCTAGAACGTCTTGACACCAAGAACAGCTACGTAAGAATACTACTCATTGACTACAGTTCAGCCATCAACATTAATATCCCTTTGAGACTATTACTAAACTTAGTGATCTCAGACCAAGCCCCACTCTCTGCAACTGGATCTTCAGTTTCCTGACCCACAGGCCACAATCAGTGAAGATTGTGGACAATATTTCATTGTCACTAACACTCAACACTGGCGCCCCCCCAAGGGTTCGTACTCAGCCTCCTACTGTACTCACTGTATACCTATGACTGCATTGCCAAATATCAGACTAATGCCATTTATAGGTTCACTGATGACACCACCGTAGTCGGTCGAATCTCAGATGGCAACGAAACAGGCTACAGATGGGAAGTGGAAGACTTGGAAAAATAGTGCACTCAGAACGACTTAGCTGTCAATGCCAGCAAAACCAAGAAGCTCATTATTGACTTTTGGCGGAATGTTACTCATGCCCCCCTACATACTAACAGCACAGAGATGGAACAAGTGGACAGTGTGAAGCTCCTGGGAGTGGTCATCCACAACAAGCCTTCTTGGACTCTCCATGTGGACGCAGTGGTTACAAAGGCCCAACAATGTCTTTTCTTCCTCAGGCATCTGAGAAAATTTGGCAGGGTGGCGAATACCCTTAGCAACTTTTATAGGTGCGCCATCGAGAGCATTCTGTCTGGATGTATCGCTACCTGATATGGCAACCGTATCATTCAAGATCAGAGACGGTTACAGAGAGTAGTGAACTTGGCCCAGACAATCACAAAGGCCAACCTCCCATCTATAGAATCCATCTACCAGGCCCATTGTCAAGGAAAGGCCCCTAGCATTCTTAAAGATCCATCCCACCCTGGCAATGCTTTTCTACAAACTCTACCATCGGGGAGAAGGTACAGAAGCATGAACACATGCACCAGCCAGTTTTGAAACAGTTTCTACCCTACTGTTGTTAGAATACTGAATGGATTCACAAACTCTTAGCACTCGCCTGTACCTGTGTTTTGGATTTTGCCGCTGTTTACCTATTATTTACTTATCTATGCTATTTAACTATGTGATCTGCCTACATTGCTCGCAAGATAAAGCTTTTCACTGTGCCTCAGTACACGTGACAATAAATTCAATTCAATTCAACTCAATTCAATGACAGGAAGCATTAAAACACAGCATCTAAGTTATCTAAATAGTGAGAGATTGCAGAGTTGTGAAATGCAAAAGGATCAAGGTTCTCTATGAATCACAGAAAGTTAGTATGCAGGTACTGCAATTAGAAAACCTTACAAAATGTTAAAATTTAACTTTATCTTAACCTCAGCCATTGAGAGTGTTCTGAACTCTGAAATTTGAAGTAGCGGAGTCCTTCAGCATTTTAAAATCAGATTCTTATTAAACAAGATGTGAAACATTCTCAGGGATAGGGAGGAATTGAAGGATACAATCAGGTGACCCATGATCTTAATGAATGGTGAAGCAGACTTAGAACATAGAACATTACAGCGCAGTATAGGCCCTTCAGTCCTCGATGTTGTGCCAACCTGTGGAACCAATCTGAAGCCCATCTAAACTATACTATTCCATTCTGGTCCATATGCCTATTCAATGACCATTTAAATGCTCTTAAAGTTGGTGAGTCTGCTACTTTTGCAGGCAGTGTGTTCCACGCCCCTTCTACTCCCTGAGTAAAGAAACTATGTCTGACATCTGTCCTTTAACTATCGCATCTGAATTTAAAGCTATGTCCCCTCATGCTAGCCATCGCAATCTGAGGAAAAAGACTCACTGTCTACACTATCTAATCCTCTGATTATCATATATGTCTCAATTAAGTCACCTCTCAACCTTCTTCTCTCTAACAAAAACAGCCTCAATTCCCTCAGCTTTTCCTTGTAAGACCTTCCCTCCATACCAGGCAACATCCTAGTAAATCTCCTCTGAATCCTTTCCGAAGCTTCCACATCCTTCCTATAATGCGGTAACCAGAACTGTAGGCAGTGCTCCAAATGTGGCCGCACCAGAATTTTGTGTAGCTGCAGCATGATCTCATGGTTCCAAAACTCAATCCCTCTACCAATAAAATCTAATACACCGTTTCAATCTTAAGAGCCCTATCAACCTGGGTGGCAACTTTCATGGATCTGTGTACCTGGACACCAAGACCTCTCTGCTCATCAACAGTACTAAGAATCTTACCATTAGCCCAGTACTCTACATTCCTGATACTCTTACCAAAGTGAATCACCTCACACATTTCCATATTAAACTCCATTTGCCACATCTCAGCCCCGCTCTGCAGCTCATCTATGTCTCTCTGTAACCTACAACAACCTTCGTCACTATCCACAACTCTACCAACCTTAGTGTCATCCGCAAATTTACTAACCCATCCTTCTATGCCCTCATCCAAGTCATTTATAAAAATGACAATCACCAGTGGATCCAAAACAGATCCTTGTGGTACCTCACTAGTAACTGAGCTCCAGGATGAATATTTCCCATTAACTACCATCCTCTGTCTTTCAGCTAGCCGATTTCTGATATAAACCACTAAATCACCCTCAATCCCATGTCTCTGTATTTTGTGCAATAACCTACCATGGGGAACCTTATCAAATGCTTTACTGAAATCCATATATACCATATCAACTACTTTACCATCATCCACCTGTTTGGTCACCTTATCAAAAAACTCAATAAGGTTTGTGAGGCACGACCTACCCTTCACAAAACTGTGTTGACTATCCCTAATCAACATACTCCTCTCTAGATGATTATAAATCCTCTGTCTTAAAACCCTTTCCAACACTTTACCCACAACCGAAGTAAGGCTCACAGGTCTATAATTTCCAGGGTTGTCTCTACTCCCCTTCTTAAACAAGGAAACAATATTTGCTATCCTCCAGTCTTCTGGCACTATTCCTGTAATCAATTACAACATAAAAATCAAAGCCAAAGGCTCAGCAGTCTTCTCCCTGGCTTCCCAGAGAATCCTAGGATAAATCCATCTGGCCCAGTGGACTTCCCATCTAAGTCGAATAGCCTGAATCTCAGTATTCCCCTCAATCACATTGTAAAGCATATATAGCAAATAATTTATAGCACAGAATTTGCTATAAATTCTGTGTCTTATGATTTTGTACTCCACAACCACCTGATGAAGGAGCAGCGCTCCCAAAGCTAGTGCTTCCAAATGAACCTGTTGGACTATAACCTGGTGTTGTGTGATTTTTAACTTTGTACATCTTTTAGGCTTAATTCTGTTGTTAACGTGGTACCTTTTAGAAGATGTCTCTTACCAAGTGTAATATAGTTACCAGTCTCAAACCAATATTATCTGATTAGTATGAAATGCACTTAATACTGGTAAGCTCTGTTGACTATTAGAAGAAGGATTGGTGGAAATAAACTTACCCAAAGGAAGCCCTCATACAACCAGGTTCCAGCTGAGGAATCTCTTACAACAATCACCATTTGATTTTCCTAATCTTCGGATGGAGGTAGGACTTATCAGTTGTTTCCTTAATTATTCATCCTCGCAAGATAACAATCATGTCTACAATGTTAAACTAAAATGGGAAGTATGGATAGCGCAGTTTCCATGAATATTAAGGTTCTGTGGAAAATTACTGCTAACCCTTCATATATATCTAATCTATCTACCTCTCACTAATATGTTTAAATTAATAATTCAGTTGGGAAAAGGCTAAAATAAAGGAAGGAATTCCAATAAATTCACCCTCCTAGCTAGAGCATGTATCACAAAATTTCATGATTTTACATAATTTAAATGGACAGAAAGTCATGGGGAGAGTAATTTTGATTTTGTGGTAAACATTTTCATTGGTAAGGCTTCTGACCGAGAATTTCCATCTATAAAATCAGCATTATCCTTTTAAAAGTTGTTTGGGAAAAAGAAAAGTAAATTAGTTAACTTAGTAATAGTTAAGTATAAATTCTGTTCTATTTGTACTCTATCCCTCAATTTATAAAGCTTGAGATCCCATGTGCTTTAGTGGTTTTATAACTTGTCCTGGTATTTTCAAAGATCTGAACATAAACACCCCCAAGTGTCTCTGTTCTAGCACCCCTTTTACAATTATTCCATTTATCATTTTCTGTCTCTATTCATTTTTCCCATTAAAATGTATCATCTCAATGTACATCAACTTTCCTGTGCCATGAGTAGGCCTCTTCCACATTGCTGCCCACATTCTCTTGAACTGAAAATGTGTTGCTGGAAAAGCGCAGCAGGTCAGGCAGCATCCAAGGAGCAGGAGAATCGACGTTTCGGGCATGAGCCCTTCTTGAAGTTTATTACTATTTTCCTCATTGTTTATTACACTACAGAGCACTACATAGATTTGCAAAAAGTCAAATTGTTACCTGCATGCACAAGTCCAAGTAATTGATATATATCAATATCAGTGGTTCAAATAATGAAACTAGGAGAACTTGACTTCTCATTCAATAAACAGAATTTTCATTTTTATCATAGAATTGTTACAGCCTAGAAGGATGCCACGTAGCCTATTCTGTACATCGGGGAAACCAAACGTATACTTAGGAAATGGTTCGCCGAGCTCACAGAGGCCAAACAGACCTCCAGTCACCGTCCATTTTAATTCCCCTTCCCACTCCCTCTCCGACATGACCAACTCAGCCTCCTCCATTGCCACGATGAACCAAACTGCAAATTGGAGAAACAACATCTCATCTTCACGGCACGTGGCAATGGATGGTACGGTGGCACAGTGGTTAGCACTGCTGCCTCACAGCACCAGAGACCCGGGTTCAATTCCCACCTCAGGCAGCTGTCTGTGTGGAGTTTGCACATTCTCCCCGTGTCTGCGTGGGTTTCCTCTGGGTGGTCCAGTTTGCTCCCACAGTCCATTGATGTGCAGGTTAGGTGAATTGGCCACGCTAAATTGCCTGTAGTGTGGATCAGTCAGCGGTAAATATAGGGGGGTGGGTTTCTCTTCGGAGGGTTGGTGTGGACTTGTTGGGCCAAAGGGCCTGTTTCCACACTGTAGGTAGTCTAATCTAATCTAAAATCTTCCGCCTGGGCAGCCGATAGCCCAGAGGACTCAACATTGAGTTCTCCAGCTCCCCCCGCTCCCCCCTTTCACTCCTCCCAGATTCATTGCTTCCATTGACTAATCAGGTTGTACCCGTTATCTATCTTTACCTATCCTCACTTCAACACCCTGCTCCCACCAACCCCCTTTATCTGCAACTCCCCTTCCACCCAACCCCACTCCTGAAGAAGGGTTACAGCAGAAATGTTGCCTTCTCCACCTCCTGATGCTGCCCTGGCTTGCTGTTTTTTTCCAGCCTCCTGCTTGCCTACCATGCAGCCTATTGTGTCTGCACCGGCTGTCTGAATAAGTATTTCACAGAATGCAGTTCTCCTACCTTCTCCCCGTTATCCTGCACAACCATTCTTTTTCAAGTAACAGTCAAAATCTCTTTTGAATGCTTCAATTCAACCTACCTCCAGTCACAGGCAGTGCATTCCAGACCCGAACTTTTCAATGCGCGATAAAGCTTTTCCTCATATCACAATTCATTTCAATCTGTCCCCTCCCTCTCGATCTTTTTCATGAGTGGAAAAATTCTCTCTGTATTTGTTTTGACCAGACCCTTCATGACTTTGAATACTTGAACTGGATATTCTCTTAGCTTTTTCCTCTTCCATTTTGTTTTATTAACATTCCAATGAAAATTAATGTTAAAAATTATAATTTTTTCGAACAAACTTTTTTTAAAAAATGAGCTTTTTAAAGATCTACAGTGAACCGCTGAGGTTTTTTTATTCTTAATTCAAAACTATAAGAAGTCTATTTGTGTCTTAGAAGGTTTTCTTTACATTGCAAAGGTTTTTTTTTGGAAAAACCGAACAGTTTGTTCTTAAATAAGGAGTGTGTTTTCGTTCCGGAGAGTTGTACATGTGGTCAGCTCTCGAGATTATTTTCTAGGAGAAAGTGAGGAATGCAGATGCTGGAGATCAGAGCTGAAAATGTGTTGCTGGAAAAGCGCAGCAGGTCAGGCAGCATCCAAGGAGCAGGAGAATCGACGTTTCGGGGCCTTCTTCAGGAAGAAGGGCTCATGCCCGAAACGTCAATTCTCCTGCTCCTTGGATGCTGCCTGACCTGCTGCGCTTTTCCAGCAACACATTTTCAGCTCTCGAGATTATTTGTTTTCTTCAAGGATTTTATTGAAGAGGAATCATTTTTATTCAGTTAATCAGCTAAGTGATTGATTTTATTTAAGTTTTATATGTTTGATGTATATATTTTATTTTTTTTCTTCCATTTTACCATCTTTTTTCTGTAGGTGATGTAAGGTAGATTATTTTATATGTAATATGTTATTTAGGCTGAATGTTATTAAGGCCATAAATAAGGTCCAGAATGAGATGGCCAGTAGATTCAGAAAAGTTATTTAGCAGCAGGGTCAGCCAGTTAGATAGGTGACTGTCAGGAAACGTAAGAAGATAGTTCAAAAGTCTCCAATGGCTACTCCTCTATCAAATAGATATTCATTTTTTGGAACAGTTGAAGGGGATAGTCTCTCAGAGGAAAATGGAATGGCCAGTCAGTTATTGGACACTTGGAATGATTCTTATGTTACGCAGCATTTTAAAGATTTACTAGAATGATTGTTATAGGGGACTCTTCTGTCACGGACATAGACAGGAGATTCTGTGGCAGTGAGCATAAATTTAGGGTGATTTGTTGCTTTCCTGATACCAGGATTAAGGATGTTTCTAGACATTTCAACATATTGTTAAAGGTGAGATTGAGAAGCCAGAAATTATTGTAAACATTGGTAGGAATAACTTTTAGGGAAATGATTAAAGCAGGTGAATTTAAGAGGTTAGGTAGAAGATTTTTAAAAATTTTAAAAATAGTAATTTTGGTTTACTCCCAATGTTAAACTCAAACGAGGGAAGGAACAAAAAAAGGTTGAAGGAAATAAATCAGTGCCTGAAGAGCTGGTGTATTGTTCAGGGATTCAGGTTTTTGGTCAATTGGCCTGTCTTTTCGGATAGCAAAGACCTGTTCAAAAAAGATGGGCATAATCTAAACTGGAAAGGGACCAATATCCAAGCCGGGAGATTTGCTCATTCTGTTAAGGGAGACTTCATACCGATAGAGAAGGCAAGTGGAGGGATTTTAAGTAGCATTTTAGGTTTTTAGGGATTTTAGGTTAATGAACTCAGGGCATGTATAAGGACATGGGATTGGAATGTCATAGCTATTACAGAAACTTGGCTGAGATGGACAAGACTGGCAGCTCAGTGTTCTGGGTTTTAGATGCTATAGGAAGGATAGAAAAGAAGGCAAGAAATGAGGGATGGGTGGTGATTTTGATTAAGGAATACATTACTGCTGTAACAAGGGAAAATATTTCTGGAAAATCGTCAAGTGAAAATATATAGGTAGAAATTACAAATAAGAAAGGACAGATCACTTTGATGGCATTGTACTATAGGCCCCTCCCAATAGTAAGAGAGAAATTGAGAAACAAATATATAGGGAGCTCTCAGATACATAAGGTTGTAATATGGGAGATTTTAATTTTCCAAACATTATTGTAGTCCCAGTCAGTGTTAAGGGTTTGGATGGTGAAGAATTTGTCAAATGTGTTCAAAACAATTCTTTATCAATATGTGGATGCTCCTACTAGAGAAGGAGCTAAACTAGGCCTTTTGGGCAATAAAGCAGGGCAGGTGATTGAAGTAAAAGTGGGGGAATACTTTGGGTCTAGTGATCATAATTCTATTATTTTCAATATGGTTATGGAAAAGAATAAACCTCCCATAAAAGTTGAAGATTTTGAATTAGAGTAAGAGGAATTTTAATGGTATGAGACAGGAACTTTCAAAAATTGATTGGAGTTGCCTGATCACAGAGAAAAGTATGTCTGATACATGGGAGACATTCAAGAGTATGATGACGAGAGTTCAGAGGCATTTTGTAAGGGTAAGGCCGATAAGATTAAGGAGCAATGGATGAATGAAGATATTGAGGTTCTAGTCAAGAATAAAAAAGAATCTTATTTTAGATATAGACACCTTGGTTCAATTGAATCTTTTAATTAATATAAAGAGTGTAGGGACATGCTTAAGAGAGAAATCAAGAAGGCAAAGAGGGGATATAAAATAGCATTGGCAGATGAGATTAAGGATAACCCAAAGAGATTTAACAAATACATTAAGAGCAAGACGATAACTAGAGAGAGTGTAGGGCCCCTTAAAGATCAAGGAGGGTATCATTGTGTTGAATCCCAGGAGATGGGAGAGATACTAAATGAATATTTTGCGTCAATTTTTACTGTGGAGAAAGAAATGGAGTCTAGAGGATGCAGAGAAATAAACTTTGATGTTGTGGTTCTGTTCGCCGAGCTGGAGGTTTTTGTTGCAAACGTTTCGTCCCCTGGCTAGGCGACATCATCAGTGCTTGGGAGCCTCCTGCGAAGCGCTTCTTTGATGTTTCCTCCGGTGTTTATAGTGGTCTGTCCCTGCCGCTTCCGGTTGTCAGTTTCAGCTGTCCGCTGTAGTGGTTGGTATATTTTTTCTATTTCCGTGAAAAAACACACCAGATCATCAACGCCACACTCACAGGAATCCGATTCACGAGAGAAGAAGCCAACTCCCATTCCTAGACGTGATGGTACAGAGAACACCGAACGGAGAATTCACTACAAGGGTATACAGGAAAGCCACACACACAGACCAAGTCCTAAACTATGAAAGTAACCACCCCAACACACACAAACGAAGCTGCATCAGGACACTATTCAAAAGGGCCACAACACACTGCAGTACACCAGAACTGCAAAAAGAAGAAGAGGAACACCTATACAAGCTATTCGCCAAAAACGGATACCCGCGCAACTTCATCAACAGATGCCTAAGAGAAAGACCACGGAACGAGGACATATCACAACCAAAAGGACTAGCCACACGACCATACATCAGGAGCATCTCGGAACTGACAGCCAGACTACTGCGACCCCTAGGTCTCATAACGGCACACAAACCAACAGCCATGCTCAGACAACAACTCACCAGAACGAAGGACCCGATACCCAACATGAGCAAAACTAATGTAGTGTACAAAATACCATGCAAGGACTGCACAAAACACTATATAGGACAAACAGGAAGACAGCTAACAATCCGCATACATGAACATCAACTAGCCACGAAACGACACGACCAGCTATCCTTAGTAGCCACACACGCAGACAACAAGCAACATGAATTCGACTGGGACAACACTACTATCATAGGGCAAGCCAGACAGAGAACAGCCAGGGAATTCCTAGAGGCATGGCATTCATCCACAAACTCCATCAACAAACACATCGACCTGGACCCAATATACCAACCACTACAGCGGACAGCTGAAACTGACAACCGGAAGCGGCAGGGACAGACCACTATAAACACCGGAGGAAACATCAAAGAAGCGCTTCGCAGGAGGCTCCCAAGCACTGATGATGTCGCCTAGCCAGGGGACGAAACGTTTGCAACAAAAATTTCCAGCTCGGCGAACAGAACCACAACAACGAGCACCTGAGCTACAAATCTTCGCACAAACTTTGAATAAACTTTGATGTTTTAAGAATATTACACATTATAGAAGAGGAAGTTCGGGACATCTTAAAGAATATTAAGGTGAATAAATCTCTGTGACCTGACCTAATGTATTCCAGAATGTTGTAGGAAGTAATTACAAGACTCCTTGCAGAAATATTTGCATCATCTATAACTACAGTGGATGCCTGATGACTGGAGGATGACTAATGTTGTACCTTTGTTTAGTAAAGGTTGTGAGGAGAAACCGGTGAACATTAGACATGTGAGTCTGACTTCGGTTGTGGGTAAATTGTTGGAGGTGATAATAAAAGATAGGATTTATGGACATTCAGAGAGGCAAAGATTGATTAGATTAGATTAGATTACTTACAGTGTGTAAACAGGCCCTTCGGCCCAACAAGTCCACACCGACCCGCTGAAGCGTAACCCACCCAGACCCATTCTCCTACATTTACCCCTTCACCTAACACTACGGGCAATTTAGCATGGCCAATTCACCTAACCTGCACAATTTTGGATTGTGGGAGGAAACCAGAGCACCCGGAGGAAACCCACGCAGACACGGGGAGAACGTGCAAACTCCACACAGTCAGTCGCCTGAGGCGGGAATTGAACCCGGGTCTCTGGCGCTGTGAGGCAGCAGTGCTAACCACTGTGCCACCGTGCCACCCACGATTATGGTTAGTCAGGATAGTTTTGTGTGAGGAAAATCATGTCTCACAAACTTGATTGAGTTTTTTGAGGAAGTTACCAAAAAGGTCAATGATGGCAGAGCAGTCGATGTTGTTTAATTGGATTTTAGTAAAGCCTTTGACAAGGTTCCGCATAGTAGAGAAATTAGTAAAGTTAGGTCATGTGGGATTCAGGATGAGCTGGCTAATTGGATACATATTTGCTTTAATAGCAGGAGACAGACTAATGGTGGAGGGTTGCTTTTTGGACTGGAGGCCTGTAACCGGCAGTGTTCCACAGGGATTGGTTCTGCGTCCTCTTTTGTTTGTAATTTATATAAATGATTTATATGAGAATATAGCATGGTCACTAAGTTTGCTGATGACACCAAAATTGTTGGCACGGTAGACAGTGAAGAAGGTTTTCTAAGCTGTCTGGCTTGCTGTGTTCTTCAAGCCTCTTGTTTGTCTATTTTAGATTCCAGCTTCTGTAGTTTATTGTCTCTGTGAAAGGATCGTGATTAAATGGGTCAATGGGCTGAAAAATGGCAGATGGAGTTCAGTCTGAATAAATGTGAAGTATTGCATTTTGGTACAACAAACAAGGGTAGGCCTTATACAATTAACGGTAGGGCCTTGGATCGTGTTGTAGAACAGAGGGACCTGGGTGTGCAGGTACATAGATCTCTAAAGTTTGTGTCACATATAGCCAGATGGTTAAAAAGGCATTGGGCACGCTTGCCTTCTTTGCTCAGTCCTTTGAGTATAGGAATTGGGAAGTCATGTTGCAGTTTTTGGTGAAGCCGCTTCTGGAATATTGTATCCAGTTCTGGTTTCCCAGTTATAGAAGGATGTTAACAAGCCAGAGAGTTTTCAGAAGAGATTTACCAGGATGTTGCCGAGTATGAAAGCTTTGAGTTCCAAAGAAAGGCTGGATAGGCTGGGACTTTTTTCACTGGAGCATAGGAGGTTGAGAGGTGACCTGATAGAAGGTTATAAAATAATGAGAAGTATAGATAGAGTTGATGGCAGTTCTCTTTTCCCTAAGGTGGGGAATTTCAAGACTAGGGGGCACATTTTTATAACACATCGGGGTTATTTAGGAAACACCTAAAAGTATGTAAAGGGATCAAGGCGATCAGGATTAGGTGTCGTAAATGCAGCTGGGAGGGGAGCTATCAGGCAGTAGCGTGCCACTTCCCGAAATGTACAAAAATAGTTGGTGGTAGTATAAATCTTGATGCTAGTGGTAGAGAGAGAGGGGAGAGAGAGGGGAGAGAGATTTAAAAAAGACTTGAGACAAATTTTTTTACACAGAGCTTGGTTTGCATGTGGAATGAAATTCCTGAGGAAGTGGTGGATGTGGGTACAATTAAAACATTTAAAAGACATTTGGATAAGTCTGTGAACAGGAAAGGTTTGGAGGGGGCAGACAGATTTAGTTTGGGAATATGTTCGGCATGGACTGGTTGCATTGAAGAGTCTGATTCTGTGCTGTATGACTCTATAACAGCCTCTCCTACCCACCTCCGGAACTGTAATAGAATAAATGAAAACTAAATTTCTTGAAACCAATCTTGTAAACATCTTCTGCAGTCTCTCCAATCCTTTAACATTCTTTCTAAAGTGTAACATCTAGAACTGTCACAGTACTGTAGCTGACGTCAAATTAGTGGCTTATATATGTTCAACATAACCTCCTTGCTGTTGTGCTCTATGCTCATTCAGCCAAGGATGCTGTAAATATTGTTATCTGTCCTGCCACCCTTAATGACCTATGCATGTATACATCAAGATCTCACTGCTCCTGCACCTCCTCCTTTGATGTTGTCACCTTATTTTATATTTTTGTATGTCACTTGTTTTGCCTAAGAATTGCATAACCTTATAGTTCTCCACTTTGAACTTCATCTGCCTATTTAACCAACTTGCATATGTCTCTTTGAATTTCTACACCATCCTCTTCACTGCTTACAATGCCCCCATGTTTTGTATCAACCACAAATTTTGAAATTGTGTGCTGCATTAGTATATATCAAGAATAGCAATGTTTCCAACGCTGACCCCTGCTGAATTTCACTACATATTTTCTCAAGCCTGAAAAACATCCATCAATCATTGCTCTGTTACCTATCATTCATCCAATTTTGTATTCATATTGTTGCTATAGTCCCTTTTTATTCCATGATCTATACCTTTCTCACAAATCTGTTGTGCAGCACTGTATCAAATGTCTTCTAGAAATCCATTTACACAATATCTGCATCAACCTCTTTACCCCATAAGTTAGTTATTTATAATTTTTCTTAAGAAATTGATGCTTAATTAACCTGCTTTTGTTCATATGACTATTAATTTTGTGTCAAATTATTATGACTATAGGTTTTCCTACCTCCAAAGTTAAACTGATTGGTCTGTAGTTGCTTGGCTTGTCTCCATACATTTTTTTGAACAAGGGTGTAACATCTGCAATTCTCAGTCCTCTGGCACCATCCCTGAGTCAAAAATTATTGTTAGTGCCCCTGAAATTTCTATTCTCACTTCCTCAATATCCTTAAATCCATCTCATCCAGTGCCTTGTCATCTTTAAGTATGGACAGCCTATCCAATATTAGATTAGATTACATTACAGTGTGGAAACAGGCCCTTCGGCCCAACAAGTCCACACCGACCCACCGAAGCGCAACCCACCCATACCCCTATATTTACCCATTACCTAACACTACGGGCAATTTAACATGGTCAATTCACCTGAGCTGCACATCTTTGGATTGTGGGAGGAAACCGGAGCACCCGGAGGAAACCCATGCAGACACGGGGAGAATGTGCAAACTCCACACAGTCAGTCGCCTGAGGTGGGAATTGAACCCGGGTCTCAGGCGCTGTGAGGCAGCAGTGCTAACCACTGTGCCACCGTGCCACCCATCTCCTCAATATCAATTTTAAACCTTTTTAGGAATGGAATTTCCTTCTGTTTCACTGTAGCCTGGTAGCATCTTCCTCCTTGGTAAAGATCAAGGCAAAGTATTAATTTAATATTTCAGCCATGCCCTTCTGTAAATCCCCTTTTGGTTCCTACTCAGCTCCCATCCTCCTTTTAACTCTTATCCTTTCCTATTCATGTATCTATTCAAATGTCTTTTAAATGTTGTAACTGTACCCACATCCACCACTTCCTCGGGAACTTCATTCCACATGCAAACCAACCTCTGTGTAAAAAAATTGTCTCATGTCTTTTAACACTCTTTCACTATTTATATACATATAGAATACTTTGGAATTTCCTTTTATGTGTGCCACCAGTCTTTTCAGTTAGCTAAGTTAGCTGGACGGCTGGTTTGCAACGCAGAGTGATGCCAACAGCGTCACTTTATTCCTGCATATGAAGGACTCTCCTTCTCAACCTCTCTGTCCTTATAAGGCATGGTGACCCTCAGGTTAAACCACGACCTGTCATTTCTCCCTAATGAGAGAGCAGCCCGATGGTCTGGTATGGCAACTTTAACTCTAGCCTATTTTTCATATTCTTTCTTTGTTTCTCTTACTTGCCTTTTTAACATTTCTCTGAACCTTCTACATTCAACTTGGATCTTAATTGTATTTTCATCTTGCTAGCTGTTATGAGCATACTTCTTTTTTATCAAAATGCCTACCTTTTTGTCATCCAGGGAGCTCAGAATTTGTTTGCCCAACCTTTTGTTTTTTTGAGAGTATTTATCTCAACTGTTTCCAAATCTTTTCTTTTCCTTTGAGTCCAATTTATTCATCCTCGGTCCATTTTGACCTCATTGAAGTAAACTTTCCTCCAATTAACTATTCTTACTCTAGGTTTTTCATGACCCTTTTCCAAAGACATCCTAAACCTTATGATACAGTGTTCAGTATTCCATAAAACTTCGCCCATGAGACTTGATCGACTTGGCCCTCCTTATTCCCAAGAACCAGGTCTAGCAGTGGTTCTTGGTTGAAAATATGTCGCTGCAAAACTTTCTTGAACATATTATAGGTACTTCTGCTCCCTTTTCCCTTTACAGTGCTAATATCCCAGTCTATATTCAGATGATTGAAGTTCCTCATTGAACCTCAATTACTTTCCATGTATATTTCCTTCTCTACACCCTTCTCACTAATTAGTGCTCTGTCATAATTCTTCACTTTTATTCCTTAGCTAATTTTGTAATCAGACTGTTACTGCTCATTTTATCTCAAAAGTTTAAATATTTTCCAGCAAACATAATAATGGTTCCTTATGAAACACCTTCTGAAAGTTCATATAGATCAGAAGGTGTTTCATAAGCCACACTGACCTCATGCACTTTCTTTGTTACTTTTTCAAAAAAAACATCAAACGTAATTGGGACTTAAAAAGTCCACACTGGCTTTACTTTGAATCCGTGCATTTACAAATATCATTGCCAGGTTTACCCTACTCCGATTTAGTTGAACAAGGGAATAACATTGACAATCCTCCAGGCCTTTGGCATCACCCCTATATCTAACGAGGATTGGAACTGAAGAGTTGGAAGACTTTTTGACTGAGACCTGTAGTGAATGAACATCTGAACATTTTGTTATATTGCCTCTTTTCTGCAATCTCTGTTGTGGTGGTGTAAATAAAGTAGTTAAATAATGGCTCCCTGCAGCTGAGCTTTTGTTAGATTTTCATTGTGTAAAATACAATTGCAAAATTGCAATAAGGCTGGGATGACATTTTTGTTTACATGTCATTTGAAAACTTAAGGGCTGTAGAGCAATGTGACACAAGTTTGGATCACCTAAAGTGATTTTGATTAAACAATAAAGATTGTTTTAAGTAGATAGCATGTTCAGGAAAGAGGAGATTTGACAAAGGGAGAGCAAGCTTAATATCCTATAGTCTAAATTTCTCCTAAAGTGAAAGTCAAAAAGAAACTTAAAGTTTGGTAGTACTGTATTACCCAAACCACCAGGTGAACAGTGTAAATCAAGGTAATTGGTTAAGCCAAATCAATGTTACAGTCCCAACCATTAAATGGAGTTAAAGTTCAGATTTGATACAGCTTACAGATACAAAACAAGCAGATTCCAACTAATGCAAACAGAAGGAAGTAACCAGCCAGATAGATTAATTAAAAGCTTGAGATTTAAACCAAAAACAAAGTGTTGGAGAAATTCAGCAAGTCTGACAGCATCAGTGGTAAGAAAACAAAGTTAACATTTTGTGTCCAGTGACACTTCATTAGAACAAAAGAAAAGTACCTGTGTTAAGAAAACACTTTCTTTTAATACATAAATTACTCTGGTAATATTGGTCATGTATATTACAACAAAACCAAGTATACAATCCAATCTTTACATTTGCATATCGCTGATGTTGGTTTAAACATATTGCATTTTGAGAACTTATGTAAATATAACATTTTACATTTTAATGTACGAGTTGTTCCTTTTTAAATGGAGAGGGCGTGTCATATATTGCAAGATCTGAACGTTTTGTTCTATTGTTCTCTCTGCTACATTCAATATTTGGGAAGTATGATTAAATAGTTTAAATATAGCTGCTTGTAGCTGAGCACGTGTAAGTCTAACTCAGTACAATATACAACAAAGCCATCCAAATCTCAACTGTCCATATCGTACCTTGTCTCAAGTTTTGTTCATCTATTACCTCTATACTTTGTTTTACGATGCTTCAATTTCTCTCATTCTTGTTCACAAATACTTTAATTTTCTTTCTCCTCCTTATCTCTATAGCATACTCCAGTTCTACAACCCTTTCCTTCCCAGATCTGCGAACTCCTCCAACTCTGACCTTTAGCACATTTCTGATTTTAATCACTACACCATTGACAGCCATTTATGCAGCTGTGTAGGTGCTAAGATCTGGACAGGGTGAACAGAAAAAACAGTTGTTCCCCATAGTTGAAAGGTCAATGACAAGGCAGCATAATTTTAAAATGAAAGATGGGAAGTTTAGAGGAGTTTGAGGAAAGCATTTTCATCCAGAGGGTGGTGGGGGGCTGGAATGCACTGCCTGGGAGGCCAGTTGAGGTGGGAAACATCACAACCTTTAAACCTTGGATCAGCGCTAGTAGTGTCATAACATTCAAGGCTATGGGCCTGGTGTGGGAAAGTGGGATAGTATAGGTCGTAGTACATTTTTGGGAGGATAGACCTCGATGGGCAGAGGGGCCCCTTCTGGATCGTATAATTCTAAGATCTGGAAATCCTTCCTAAATCAATTTCTCCACCATTCCTCCTATAGAATGCACCCTAAAACCTACCTCTTTGACCAAGGATGGGTCACCTGCTCTAACATTATCTTTTGTGATTCAAAGTCAGATTCTTTTGATTATAATCTATGAAATATCTAACCTCATTTTCGTAAATGATTACAGTTAGCTGTATAGTGCAAGCTATAAAAGGATTGACTTTGGAAACAACGTCATTTGAAAAGGACCATGCCCTTTCATTTTTGAAATTTCAAATGCATTGCTTTCCCTAATATTCTGATAAAGGATATTATCAGTGTGGTAAATAAGTATCGTTGTGGCAAATTTTTAATTTGTTTTTTGGCCACAGCACTGGCTTTACAGACGGACTGTTCATCATTGAAATTATTGGAATCCCAGGCAAAAAGTTGAAAATCTAATTCAATCTTTTTTCTTTGTTACTGCCGAGTTACACTCTATTTTTCCTTAGGATGTCTGCCTTTCGCAGATTTTAAAAATTCTTTTTATTTCTCTCTCCTTTTGTTGGTTCTCCAGACAAAATTGATGGAGATTCTTGAGTTGGTAAACTATATCAGTTACCTCTTTAATGAATTTGTTGACTGCAGATTGACATTATTTTCCACATTGCAAATATTTTTCCCTCGATCAATGCTCACAAAATCAGATTAACGAGGCGTACATTTCACTATTGTTTGTGGGACAATGTGGACAAATTTGCTGCCAGTCTTGCCTTTGCAACATCAAGAACAGCATTTGAACTCATCTGTGAAACTCTGAGATGGCTTGAGGATGTGCAAGAGGTATAAATGCAAAGTTTCATGTTATATTTTCTTTCCCACATATCCAGTCATGACATCCAATTTTGTGCATTTAAGTAGTTAAGGGTCTTGAACCAACCAAAATGACAAGACATGTAAATTTTAATTCTTATATTTTCATTTGCTACAGGTCAATGCACAGGCTGACACAGATAGATCGATTGGATCTGGGCAGTAATGAATTCACAGAGCTGGTAAGAAATGATGAATAGAAGTTGACTTGTATGGATCAGGTGCCACTAACAATAGCCAGTGACATTTTACTACTGAAAAAAGGAATCTGTTGTATATTGGCCTAGATCATCCATTCTCTAGGTTGTTAGAGATTAGACATATTCCAAAGATATACACTGAGACCCCCCCGGAGACCTTGATGCACTGACTAGGTGGGGATTTGGCAAGAAAACTTTGAATGTGAATTACTCTGCATTTGGAACTATCCAAAAATATCTCCAACTCTGAGTTAGGCCACTTTTGGAAAAATGTGTGCGATTCCGGTCGCCTTCCTATCAGAAGGATGTTGTGAAATTTGAAAGGGTTCAGAAAAGATTTACAAGAATGTTGCTAGGGTTGGAGGACTTGAGCTATAGGAAGAGTCTGAATAGGTTGGGGCTGTTTGCCCTGGTGTGTCGGAGGCTGAGGGGTGATCTTATAGTGGTTTATAAAATCATGAGGGACATGGATAGGGTAACAGACAAAGTCTTTTTTCTGGGGTGGGGGAGTCCAGAACTAGAGGCATAGGTTTAGGGTGAGAGGAGAAAGATATAAAAGAGACCTAAGGGGCAACTTTTTCATGCAGAGGGTGGTACGTGTATGGTATGAGTTGCCAGAGGAAGTGGTAGAGGCTGGTACAATTGCAACATTTAAAAGGCATCTGAATGGGTATACGAATAGGAAGGGTTTAGACAGATATGGGCCAAGTGCTGGCAAATGGGACTAGATTAGGTTGGGATATCTGGTCAGCATGGACGAGTTGGACCGAAGGGTCTATTTTTGTCCTATACATCTCTATGATTCTGTGTGTAGGTTCGGTGGATTGACCCTGCTAAATTGCCCATAGTGTTTAGGGGTGTGTTGGTTAGGTGCATTTGTCCGGGGTAAATGTAGGATAATAGGTTAGGGGAATGGGTCTGGGTGGGTTACTTTTCAGAGGGTCGGTGTGGACCTGTTGGGCCAAACGGTCTGTTTCCACGCTGTAGGGATTCTATGATTCCATGATTGAGGGTTTCAACTTCGTTCTCTAGATAGTTATGCAGAAAATGTTAGATGAAAAGTGATTTGTAACATCTGTGTTAATATATAACTGACCTTCCTAAATCTTTCCTCTCTCCAAACCCCTCCCCACAACCTAACCCACTCCCTGCACCCAAAACCCCTCCAACAATCCTCCCTGAAGCCCCCAATTTGAAAAACCAAAGCCTTTCCCCAGGTCCAATCCATCTACCCTATCTACCAACCAACTGCCTGCTAATCCAGCTTGTCTATTGTCTCACCTACCTGCCACTCCCATTCTATCACTTTACCTGCTCGCCCAGCTGCCACTAAAGACTCTTCTTTGCTCCGTAGTTTCTCAAAGAGACTTTGGGCATACTTAGCTAGTGCCATAAAAAGCGTGCAGTCTATAAAGATTCTCTCCATTACTGTCTTTTAGAATACTGCACTTGCTGATTTTGGAAGAATTCTCCATTGGTAGGCAGGTAGCTATGAAACATTTTGTCTAATCTGGTTTGGAAACAGGAATTCTGACCCAGATCTGAAGATTTGGAGGATTGTAATATAAGGAGTAATATTGTAAAGCCTGATGTCTATTGCATATTTTATGTTCAGCAACTCAGGACTGGATTTCTGTTGAATTAGGGAACGACTCCGAGTTATTTAAAATGGTGATGGGACTCGATTCAAATAGGTAAAAACAATGACTGCAGATGCTGGAAACCAGATTCTGGATTAGTGGTGCTGGAAGAGCACAGCAATTCAGGCAGCATCCGAGGATAGGCAAAATCGACGTTTCGGGCAAAAGCCCTTCATCAGGAATAAAGGCAGAGAGCCTGAAGCATGGAGAGATAAGCTAGAGGAGGGTGGGGGTGGGGAGAGAGTAGCATAGAGTACAATAGGTAGGTGGGGAAGGAGATGAAGGTGATAGGTCAGGGAAGAGAGGGTGGAGTGGATAGGTGGAAAAGGAGCTGGGCAGGTCGGACAAGTCCGGACAGGTCGAGTTACTGGAGGTTAGAAACTAGGATGAGGTGGGGGAAGGGGAAATGAGGAAACTGTTGAAATCCACATTGATGCCCTGGGGTTGAAGTGTTCCGAGGCGGAAGATGAGGCGTTCTTCCTCCAGGCGTCTGGTGGTGAGGGAGCGGCGGTAGAGGAGGCCCAGCACCTCCATATCCTCGGCAGAGTGGGAGGGGGAGTTGAAATGTTGAGCCACTGGGCGATTTGGTTGATTGATGCGGGTGTCTCTGAGATGTTCCCTAAAGCGCTCTGCTAGGAGGCGTCCAGTCTCCCCAATGTAGAGGAGACCGCATCGGGAGCAACGGATACAATAGATGATATTAGTGGATGTGCAGGTAAAACTTTGATGGATGTGGAAGGCTCCTTTAGGGCCTTGGATGGAGGTGAGGGAGGAGGTGTGGGCACAGGTTTTACAGTTCCTGCGGTGGCAGGGGAAAGTGCCAGGATGGGAGGGTGGGTCGTAGGGGGGCGTGGACCTGACCAGGTAGTCACGGAGGGAACGGTCTTTGCGGAAGGCGGAGAGGGGTGGGGAGGGAAATATATCCCTGGTGGTGGGGTCTGTTTGGAGGTGGCGGAAATGTCGGCGGATGATTTGGTTTATGCGAAGGTTGGTAGGGTGGAAGGTGAGCACCAGGGGCGTTCTGTCCTTGTTGCGGTTGGAGGGGTTGGGTCTGAGGGCGGAGGTGCGGGATGTGGATGAGATGCGTTGGAGGGCATCTTTAACCACGTGGGAAGGGAAATTGCGGTCTCTAAAGAAGGAGGCCATCTGGTGTGTTCTATGGTGGAACCGCTCCTCCTGGGAGCAGATACGGCGGAGGCGGAGGAATTGGGAATACGGGATGGCATTTTGGCGGAGGAATTGGGAATACGGGATGGCATTTTGGCGGAGGAATTGGGAATTGGGAATTGCTTCCTCTCCAGACGTTCCCAACAGTACCCCTCCACTGACACTCTCATTCGTTTGGCCGAACTGGTCCTCACCCTTAACAATTTCTCCTTTGAATCCTCCCACTTCCTCCAGACCAAAGGGGTAGCCATGGGCACACGTATGGGCCCCAGCTAGGCCTGTCTCTTTGTTGGCTACGTAGAGCAGTTGATCTTCCGTAATTACACCGGCACCACTCCCCACCTCTTCCTCCGCTACATTGATGACTGCATTGGCGCCACCTCGTGCTCCCGCGAGGAGGTTGAGCAATTCATCAACTTCACCAACACATTCCACCCTGACCTTAAATTTACCTGGACCATCTCGGACACCTCCCTCCCCTTCCTGGACCTCTCCATCTCCATCAGTGACGACCGACTTGACACTGACATTTTCTACAAACCCACCGATTCCCACAGCTACCTGGATTACACCTCTTCCCACCCTACCTCTTGCAAAAATGCCATCCCGTATTCCCAATTCCTCCGCCTCCGCCGTATCTGCTCCCAGGAGGAGCGGTTCCACCATAGAACACACCAGATGGCCTCCTTCTTTAGAGACCGCAATTTCCCTTCCCACGTGGTTAAAGATGCCCTCCAACGCATCTCATCCACATCCCGCACCTCCGCCCTCAGACCCAACCCCTCCAACCGCAACAAGGACAGAACGCCCCTGGTGCTCACCTTCCACCCTACCAACCTTCGCATAAACCAAATCATCCGCCGATATTTCCGCCACCTCCAAACAGACCCCACCACCAGGGATATATTTCCCTCCTCACCCCTCTCCGCCTTCCGCAAAGACCGTTCCCTCCGTGACTACCTGGTCAGGTCCACGCCCCCCTACGACCCACCCTCCCATCCTGGCACTTTCCCCTGCCACCGCAGGAACTGTAAAACCTGTGCCCACACCTCCTCCCTCACCTCCATCCAAGGCCCTAAAGGAGCCTTCCACATCCATCAAAGTTTTACCTGCACATCCACTAATATCATCTATTGTATCCGTTGCTCCCGATGCGGTCTCCTCTACATTGGGGAGACTGGACGCCTCCTAGCAGAGCGCTTTAGGGAACATCTCAGAGACACCCGCATCAATCAACCAAATCGCCCAGTGGCTCAACATTTCAACTCCCCCTCCCACTCTGCCGAGGATATGGAGGTGCTGGGCCTCCTCTACCGCCGCTCCCTCACCACCAGACGCCTGGAGGAAGAACGCCTCATCTTCCGCCTCGGAACACTTCAACCCCAGGGCATCAATGTGGATTTCAACAGTTTCCTCATTTCCCCTTCCCCCACCTCATCCTAGTTTCTAACCTCCAGTAACTCGACCTGTCCGGACTTGTCCGACCTGCCCAGCTCCTTTTCCACCTATCCACTCCACCCTCTCTTCCCTGACCTATCACCTTCATCTCCTTCCCCACCTACCTATTGTACTCTATGCTACTCTCTCCCCACCCCCACCCTCCTCTAGCTTATCTCTCCATGCTTCAGGCTCTCTGCCTTTATTCCTGATGAAGGGCTTTTGCCCGAAACGTCGATTTTGCCTGTCCTCGGATGCTGCCTGAATTGCTGTAATCTCGATTCAAATACTCTTGTCCCTATTTCCAGTGTTGGGCATTTTAGTTTGCCAGTGCTGAATAAATGAGAGAAGTCGCATGACACCAGGTCAGAGTCCAATAGGTTTATTTGAAATTACAGGCATTTAGAACACATGCCCTTTGTCAGGTGTAGTGAGGACTATAACCTGGTGACGTGTGACTTCTGACTTTGTCCACCCCAGTCCAACACAGGCACCTCCATATCCTGAATAAAAGAGCCAGTGATGATCCTATACCCTGCATTCCCTACCTGGCCAGCCCCTTTGCAGGGTGGCACCTCCTAGCTTCCTGCAATTCTCAAAGAGTTGTGCTTGCTTCTCTATGACTCATGGTGAAAGCACAAAGCATTGGTGACACATAGACTGGATTTGGGAACCTCTTGAAAGGTAAGTTCAAAGATGCTGATCCTTGACCCCATGCTCTCCATACCAATTTAATGCTAACACTTATCCCTTCCAGTATGGATGAATGTGCATGAACAATGAGCCATATAATAACGTGGCAAAAGAGAACTACTGAGAAAAAAAGAAAATTTTCAGAATTCTTTCAAAGTAGATTTGCAGTTGAGAACTCTATAAAAATATCCATCAGACAGGCTATTAAAGTATTAGGAATCAAGGCTCCATATACTTCACACTTTTTAATCTTATTCAAATAAACAGTTAGACATTGACAAAGAGACCACAGAAAGAATGACTTGCATGATTAACACCTTTTGTACCGACTCAAAGGCGTTAGTCAAGCAAAATCAACAATTCTCTTACGAATTGTCTTCTGTTCATTATCCTGTTGAGTTTACGCTCTTATCGGACTAGACTCTCAATCAAATATATATAATGAGGACAAAACCATTAATATTTTCCAGTCCTGTAAAAGTGACATTGGGTTAGAATCCCAACTTTGTCCTGCCCTCTTACTGGTTTCATTGAAGATATTTTCTAAGTGATCTTTTTATTTCCAACAGCCACCCGGGACATTTTCCGCCTCAACTTGCCCACCTCCCTCATCCACTCCAACCTCAACGGACAAGGGGAGGGGGCGCAGTGGTAGTCTGGCGCACCGACCTCTACACCGCTGAAGCCAGACACCAACTCACAGGCACCTCCTCCCACTGCCCCCTTGACCATTACTTCACCTCTGATCACCAAACCATCATCTCCCAGACCATACACAACCTCAACACCTCAGAAGATCTCTCACTCACAGCTTCCACCCCCCCACCCCTACCCCAGTGCTACCACCTACCCAAGATTCACAAACCTGACTGCCCCGGCTGGCCTATCATCTGAGCCTGCTCCTGCCCCACCGAACTGATTTCAACATACCTTGATACTGTCCTATCCTGCTGGTCCAGGAACTTCCTACCTACATTCGGGACACCACCCAAATTCTCCACTTCCTCCATGACTTTTGTTGTCCTGGCCCCCAACACCTCATCTTCACCATGGACATCCAGTCCCTATACACATCTATCCACCATGATTAAGGCATCCAAACCCTCCATTTCTTCCTCTCCTGGCGTCCCCACCAGTATCCTTCCACTGACACTCTCAGCCATTTGGCTGAACTGGTCCTCACCTTTAATAATTTCTTCTTTGAATCCTCCCACTTCCTGCAGACCTAAAGGGATAGCCATCGGCACCTGCATGGGCCCCAGCTATGCTTATCTCTTTTCGGTTACGTGGAACAGGCCATCTTCCGCAGCTACACCGGCAATATTCCCTACCTTTTCCTCCGTTACATTGATAACTGTATCGGCGCCACCTTGTGCTCCCACAAGGAGGTTGAACAGTTCATCAATTTCACAACACATTCCACCATAAGTTCACCTGGACCATCCTGGACACCTCCCTCCCCTTCCTGGGCCTCTGCATCTCCATCAAGGTGACCGACTCAGCATAGATAGCTTCTACAAACACACTGACTCCCACAGCTACCTGGACTATACCTCCTCTAACCTGCCTCCTGTAAAAACGCTATTCCTTATTCCCAATTCCTCCGCCTCCAGGAGGACCAATTCCACCATAGAACACACCAGGTGGCCTCCTTCTTTAAGGACTGCAATTTCCCCTCCCAAATTGGAAGTGTCGTGGACAGCGAAGAAGGTTACCTCTGATTACAACAGGATCCTCATCAGATGGGCCAGTGGGATGAGAAGTGGCAGATGGAGTTTAATTCAGATAAATGTGAGGTGCTGCATTTTGGGAAAGCAAATCTTAGCAGGACTTATACACTTAATGGTAAGGTCCTAGGGAGTGTTGCTGAACAAAGAGACCTTGGAGTGCAGGTTCATAGCTTCTTGAAAGTGGAGTCGCAGGTAGATAGGATAGTGAAGAAGGCATTTGGTATACTTTCCTTTATTGGTCAGAGTATTGACTTCAGGAGTTGGGAGATCATGTTGCAGCTATACAGAACATTGGTTAGGCCACTGTTGGAATATTGCATACAATTCTGGTCTCCTTCCTATCGGAAAGGTTTTGTGAAACTTGAAAGGGTCAGAAAAGATTTATAAAGATGCTGCCAGGGTTGGAAGATTTGAGCTATAGGGAGAGGTTGAATAGGCTGGGGATGTTTTCCCTGGAGCATCGGAAACTGAGGGGTGACCTTATAGAGGTTTATAAAATCATGAGGGGCATGGACAGGATAAATGGACAAAGTCCAGAACTAGAGGGCATAGGTTTAGGGTGAGAGGGGAAAGATATAATAGAGACCTAAGGGGCAACGTTTTCACGCAGAGGGTGGTACGTGTATGGAATATCTGCCAGAGGAAGTGGTAGAGGCTGGTACAATTGCAACATTTAAAAGGCACCTGGATGGGTATATGAATAGGAAGGGTTTGGAGGGATATGGGCCGGGTGCTGGCAGGTGGGATGAGATTGGGTTGGGTTATCTGGTCGGCATGGAGGAATTGGACTGAAGGGTCTGTTTCTGTGCTGTACACCTCTATGACTCTGTGGTCAATGATGCCCTCCAGCGCATCTCATCCGTTTCTTGCATCTCTCTGCTCAAACTCCACCCCTCCAACCGCAACAATGACAGAACCCCCTGGTCCTCACCTTCCACCTGATATATCATATCATCCACCGCCATTTCTGCCTACAAACGGACCCTACCACCAAAGATATATTTCCCTCCCCACCCCTATCGACATTCTGTGAAGACCATTCCCTCTGCAACTCTCTTGTCAGGTCCACGTCCCTCCTACCAACCCACCCTTCCCTCCCGGCACCTTCCCCTGCCACCACAAGAACTGCAAAATCTGTGCCCACACCTCCTCCCTCACCTCCATCCAAGGTCCCAAAGCAGCCTTCCACATCCATCATAGATTTACCTGTACTTCCACACATGTCATTTACTGTATCTGTTGCTCCCGATGTAGTCTCCTCTACATTGGGTAGAGAGGACGCCTACTTGCAGAACGCTTCCAAGAACATCTCCGGGACACACGCATAAAGCAACCCCACCGCCACTTGGCTGAACACTTTAACTCCCCCTCCCACTCTGCCAAGGTCATGCAGGTGCTTGGCCTCCGCCAAACCACCCAACACCTTTAGGAGGAACACCCCAACTTCTGCTTTGGGACCCTTTAACCACACTGGATCAATGTGGACTTCAACAGTTTCCTCATTTCCCCTCACCCCACCTTATCCCAGTTCCAACCTTCTAACCCAGCACTGCCCTCATCACCTGTCCTACCTATCCATCTTCCTTCCCATCTATCCACTCCACCATCCTCTCCGAGCTATCACCACTACCCCCACCTTCATCTACCTATCGAAATTTCATCTACATTCCCTCCCAGCCCCACCTCATTTGCATATCTTTGGACTGTGTTACTAATGGCCACGATCACTCATCAGTTCCCCTGATTCATCATGACTTCTAAGTCTTGCCAAGTTGTGTACTCATATGTCTCCTGCTAGGAGAGAAATCAGAGAGATGTGAATATTCTGAATGATTTGTGTAGTGAGGAGGAAAATACAACACTTGTGGAGGGTGACTGAGTATCATGAATGCAAGAAAGCAAAAAAATAAGGCTGGAATGGTTGTTGGCTGCTCAGAGAGAGGTGTGAGTTGTCTCAAGGAAAAGTAAAAAATGATTTGGGGATGCAAGTTTGTTGATGTGTGGATTGTTGAGCAGGGAAATGTAGTGTCAAACCATGAAGCTTGGCACTTGTAAATGTCAAGGCAATCACCTTTCATGCATCCTGATGTCTTGGATTCTTTTATTGCACAGTCTCCTGGTTAGAGGGTCCACACTTCTGTTCCTGACTTCCCTGACCACCTTAATTCATGCTTACTTGTTGGAGAGGCTTTACTCTTTCTTCCATGCTTGAGGGACCCCATTTTATTTCAGCACCAGATTCTACAGCAGAGTTTCCCCATAAGCACGAGGCATACAGACAGCAGCCCCTCATGTCTTCTTCCTATTCGTATACTTGAAGTAGTTTCATGACTACAAGGCACGTCTGCAACATGATTAGTGAACTGTGAATTAATTGCGTTCATACAGCTCCCATTTAGTTTGAGTGGTCCAAATTAAAAGTAAACAGCAATGCTTTCATTTTAAAAACCAGATTAAAGGTTAATGTGCAACTATTTCTGTATGTTTAGAAGGAAAACAACGTGGCACAGTTATTAAATAAAGTAGAGAAACAAAGATTAAAAGTAAATGTAGATAGAAGGTAGAAGTCTCCAGTTAGTTTATTGCAAGCCTGGCTTGCTTGAAGGCTTTTCTTTCAAAACGAAGGGGTTGTAAGTCAGAATTCAGCAGTTGCATGGCTTCTGAAGTTGAGTAGCTGGAGGCATCTTCCACAGATGGATTCAGCAGAACACTGAGTTTGATATAGAGAGAAGGTTCCTGGCTTCTGGTTATAGAAATGGCACTTTCAGATGCTCTGCTACTCTATCGCAGACTAATGGCTGTTTTGAGATCTCATCAGCTTCTTAAGAGTTTTTAAAGTGATCATAGGACTTGGTGGTGTCCCATCACACCACAAGCTGCCGTCCAATTAGAGGTCAGCAGCCTTCAGGCAATGCAGTAGTGAGAAGATAAACCTTTTCATTTTATTTCTCATGAGGGAGAGGGGAGCACATTGTTTCCGTCAGCCATTCCCTTGTGTCCCACCGTGGGGATCCTGTACCTGATCCTGTATCCTGGACCCAGGTTTGAGCTTACCTACCCCAACCAGGAATGTAGGTATCCCTCAATTATCTATTTTTCTTGCTTTTTCTGAAAGTAGGCCCCATTGAGCCACTGGAGAGTCTGGGCCCTGAAAGGGATGTTAATTACTTTAGGACTGTAATTGCTGGTGAATCAATAAAGTCCCTAGTGGACCTATTCATTCAGTACTTCATTGCTAAAGAGATGAGAAGGAGGGTCCAGAACCAATGTATGCAATCATTCGCTCTTCTTGCCACGTTCCTGAGCCCCTCCAGGGGAATATTTCATACATAGTAGCCATTTATATCATGCCTAAAGGGCTACTATTTAACATTTAAAAATCTATTTCTACCCTAAATATGTTTTACAACTTCATAAAGAAGCATTCTAGGCATTAAGTGTGAACTGTAGGTTTAAAATTAGGTATTTAATTGAAAAATGCTTCTAATGGGATTTCAACATACACTTAATTACTTCTAAAGGAATACTCCATGGTTCCCTGCTGAACATCTCTATGACTCGCAAAAGACAGAATAGCCCCGGCAGAAGAAAAACAAAAAGAAGAGAAAGATAGTAAGAGAGAGTTATTGAACCTCAATGATGGGTCTGAAACTCCAGGGTTAAGTTTCAAAATGGCCTTATGCTGAGTACTCATCCAATATTTGCGAAACATAACTCACCCTTTAAAAGAGTTTTCTAAAAAATAACAGCCTTCAATAAGCAAACAAAGATTTTGGAACTGTTACGTGCACCTCATTTAAGTTGAATAATGATTAAAAATTGGTCTAATGTCAAATCTTACAACTTCAGATGAGGCTCTGCATAAAATAAATATTTTGCCCATAAGGGAACATGAGAATCCTGAAAGATGATAAGTTCAGTTATTTGTTTTTTTTTAAAAAATCTTTATTAATGATATTTTATTCCTATTTAATTACATTCAATATAATAAAGTTAGCAATTCATTCTCTTTCTGTTCTTCAATTCCTGGAGCAGTAGGAGAGGTCAGTTTTGGGCATATTTGGGTAGTTGCTTTACCCCAAAACACTACTCGGATAGTGTCTCCCACCCATCCACCTCTCTAACCAAAAAAAAAGTTCTGTGTGTCAGTTGGTAAAATGACAAGTCTTTTCTTTGGTATTTTATTTTTTCAGCGGTCTGTTTCAGAATTTAGAATAGTGGGAATAGAGGTTAGGACACCTCTAGTGTCCTAGCTGCCTTCATTTGTGGAAAGTGCACCCAACTCCAGCTCCTCGAGAACTGTGTTAGGGAACTGGAGCTGGAACTGGATGAACTTCAGATCATTCGGGAGGTGGAGGGGGTTATTGAGAGGAGTTACAGGGAAGTAGTTACTCCACACCAACGTGAAGAAGGTAGATGGGTTACCATCAGGGGTAGGAAAGGGAGCTGGCAGGCACTGCAGGGATCTCCTGAGGTGGTTCCCCTCAACAACAAGTATACCATTTTGGATACTGTTGGAGGGGGGGGGGGGGGGGGACTTACCAGAGGTAAGCAATAGGCCACAGGTCTCTGGCTCAGAGTCTGTCCCTGTTGGTTAGAGGAGAAAGGGGAAAAGGAGCAGAGTTTTAGTCATTGGGGACTCCATAGTTAGGGGGACAGATAGGAGGTTTTGTGGGAATGAGAGAGACTCATGATTGGTGTGTTGCCTCCCAGGTACCAGGATTCATTATATCTCGGATCATGTTTTTGGAATCCTTGACGGGGAGGGGGAGCAGCCCCAAGTCATGGTCCACATAGGCACCATTGATGTAGGTAGGAAGAAAGGTTGTGATCTAAGGCAGAAATTCAGGGAACTTAGATCTAGAACAAACAAAGTTAGCTCTGATTTGTTGTCTGTGCCATGTGCGAGTGAAGCAAGGAACAGGGAGAGAGAGGAGCTGAACACATGGCTGCAGGGATGGGGTGCAGGAGGGAGGGTATTGGATTCTTGGATAATTGGAGCTTTTTCTGGGGAAGGTAGGACCTCTACAAACACAATGATCTTCACCTGAACCAGAGGGGTACCAATATCCTGGGGGAGGGGAGTTTGCTAATGTTCTTCGGGGGTGGGGGGGATGTTAAACTAATGCAGCAGGGGAATGGGAACTTGAATTGTAGTTCCAGTGTAAAGGGGTTGAGGTTAGTGAGGTCAGGGATGGCTTTACAAGGTCATGAGAGGGCACCAGCAATCAGGGTGTTGGTTTGAAATGTGTCTACTTCAATGCCAGGAGTATCTGGAGTAAGGTGGGTGAACTTGCAGCATAGTTTGGTACCTGGGATTTTGATGTTGTGGCCATTTCAGAGACATTGCTAGAGGAGGAACAGGGATGGTTATTGCAGACTCCAGGATTTAGATGTTTCGGTAAAAGCAGAGAAGATGGTAAAAGGTGGGGGTTGGGGTGGGTGTTGGGGGAAGGGTGGGGCCTATGGGGCGGGGGGTGCAGCATTGTTAATCAAGGGTAGTACTACAGTAGCTGAAATAATATTTGAGGACTCATCCACTGAGGTAGTTTGGACTGAGGTTAGAAACAGGAAAGGAGAGGTCACCCTGTTGGGAGTTTTCTATAGGCCTCCGAATTATTCCAGGGATGTAGAGGAAAGGACAGCAAAGATGATGCTCGATAAAAGCAAGAGTAACAGGGTAGTTGTTATGGGGGAGCCAATATTGACTGGGAGTACTATAGTTCAAGTAGTTTAGATGGGTCAGTTTTGTTCAATGTGTGCAGGAGGGTTTTCTGACACAGTATGTAGACAGGCCAACAAGGGGTGAAGCCATATTGGATTTGGTACTGGGGAATGAACCCGGCCAGGTGTTGGATATGGAGGTAGGTGAGCACTTTGGTGATAGTAACCACAATTTGGTTATGTTTACAATAACAATGGGCAGGGATATGTATATACCGCAGGGAAAGAGAAGTTGTTGGCGGATAGGATCAAAGAAAACCCTAAGGGTTTCTATAGGTATGTCAGGAATAAAAGAATGACTAGAGTAAGATGAGTGCCAATCAAAGATAGTAGTGGAAAGTTGTGTGTGGAATCTGAGGACATAGGGGAAATACTTAATGAATACTTTCGTCAGTATTCACATTGGAAAAGGGCAATGTCAGTGAGAATACGGAGATATAGGCTACTAGATTAGATGGGATTGCGGTTGACAAAGAGGAGATTTTAGCAATTTTGGAAGATCTGAAAATAGATAAGACCCCGGGCCGGATGGCATTTATCCTCGAATTTTCTGGGAAGCCAGGGAGGAAATTGCAGAGGCTTTGGCTTTGATCTTTATGTCATCACTGTTGACTGGAGTAGTGCCAGAAGACTGGAGGATAACAAATATTGTTCCGTTGTTTAAGAAGGGGAGTCATGACAACCCTAGTAATTATAGGCCAGTGAGCCTTACTTCAGTTGTGGGTAAGGTGTTAGAAAAGGTTACAAGAGATAGAGTTTATAATCATCTAGAAAGGAATAAGTTGACTCGGGATAGTCAACACCGTTTTTTCTGAAGAGTAGGTCATGCCTCATTAACCTTATTGAGTTCTTCGAGAAGGTTGATGTTGTGTATATGGATTTCAGTAAGGCATTTGAAAAAGTTCCACTCGGTAGGCTATTGCTCAAAATATGGCGTTTCAGGATTGAAGGTGATTTAGCGGTTTGGCAAGCTCAAAGAAGACAGAGGGTGGTGGTTGATGAGAAATGTTTATCTTGGAGCTCAGTTACCAGTGGCGTGCTGCAAGGATCTGTTTTAGGGCCATTGCTGTTTGTCATTTTTATAAATGATCTGGATGTGGGCGTAGAAGAATGGGTTAGTTAATTTGCAGATGACACTAAGGTAGGCAGAGTTGTGAACAGTGCTGAAGGTTGTTGTGGGTTACAAAGGGACATAGATAAAATGCAGAGCTGGGCTGAAAAGTGGCAAATGGAGTTTAATGCAGAAAGGTGTGAGGTAGTTCATTTCAGAAGAAGTAACAGGAATGCAGAGTACTGGGCTAATGGTAAAAGTCTTGGCAGTGTAGATGAACAGAGAGATCTCGCTGTCTAAGCACACAAATCCCTGAAAGTTGCCACCCCAGTTGATAGGGTTGTTAAGAAGGCATGTGGTGTGTTGGCATTTATTGGTAGAGGGATTAAGTATAGGAGCCTGGAAATTGAATATGGCTGTGACCACACCTGGAGTTGGCTCTTCATAACCTTTTTTTTCCCCATTTCAAGGTCATGCTTCAGCTGTACAAGACACTGGTAAGGCCGTACCTGGAGTACTGCGTACAGTTCTGGTCACCGCATTATAAGAAGGATATGGAAGCTTTGGAAAGGGTTCAGAGGAGATTTACTAGGATGTTGCCTAGTATGAAAGGAAGGTCTTATGAGGAAAGGTTGAGGGAATTGAGGCTATTTTCATTGGAGAGAAGGCTGAGAGGTGAGAGGTTGATAGGTGACTTAATCGAGACATATCAGATAATCAGAGGGTTAGATAGGGTGGACAGTGAGACCCTTTTTCCTCGGATGGAGGCTAACATGAGGGGACATAGCTTTAATTTGAGGGGTTATAGATTTAGGACAGATATCAGGGTAGTTTCTTTACTCAGAGAGTAGTAGGGGCTTGCCAACATTATGACATTTAAATGGGCATTGGACATACATATGGATAATAATGGAATGTTGTAAGTTAGATGAGCATCAGATTAATTTCACAGGTCAGTGCAACATTGATGACCGAAGTGCCTGTACTGAACTGTAACATTCCATCTTCTATGTTACTAGCAACCACTTTTATACATTTATGAGGTTTCTAGGCATTCTGTTTGCTAGCATATGCCATTTAAAACATGCATCAATGTTGAACATGAGAAATTTTGTTCATAATTTTGATGTAAATTCATTGAAATGGGGAAAAAAAATGTTATGAAGAGCCAACTCCAGGTGTGGTCACAGCCATATTCAATTTCCATTGTTCAATCACAATTTGAATGAAGATGGCAGGCAACATAGGCGATGTTTTGCAGAGTCACAGGCTCGATCTTTTAATATAGCTGACCCATCAGATATAGAAGCAGAATTAGGCCATTCAACCCATCGAGTCTGTTCCACCATTTGATATGTTTCATGGCTGATATGTTTCTTAACCCTATTCTCTTGCCTTTTCTCCGTAACCTTTGATCCCCTTACTAATTAAAAACCTATCCATTTCTGTCTTAAATACACTCAATGACTTGACTTCCACAGCCTTCTCTCTGAGGCTGTGCCCTACTCATGGAAACATTTTCTCCATGTCCACTCTATTTAGGCCTTACGGTATTCTGTAAATTTCAACGATATCTCCCACCTCATGCTTCTAGACTCCATTCAGTACAGACCCAGAGACCTCATTCGTTCCTCATATGACAAGTCCTTCGTCCTTGGCTGGAAACCTCTTCTGAGTCCCCTCCAATTCTAATGTATCCTTTCTCAGATATGGGTCCCAAGTCTGCTCACAAAGCATCAAGTGTGACTTGATCAGAACCTCAGCCATATATCCCTACTCTTGTTTCTAGCCCATAGCACTGACAGCTATATTTCTGACTGGCTCTACAGGAGTATATCAGGTTCCAAGTGATTGATTGTGATAGTTGACTGTCTAGTCAGGGGAAGTCACCAGTGAGACATCAGAATGATGTGTTGCCTCCCTGATGCCAAGGTCAAGGATGTCTCAGAGCAGATATAGAAAGTTCTGAAAAGTTCTGACCAGCAGAAGGTCATTGTACACGTTGGTACCAAAGACGTAGGTAGAGAAAGGGACAAGGATCTGCAGAGAAAATATGAGAAGTTAGGAAGGAGATTATAATATAGGTCCTTGAGGATATTAATATCTGGATTACTCCTAGTGCCATGTGGTAGTGAGAGTGCAGATGAATGTATGGCTAAGGAGCTGGTGTAAGGGGCAAGGAATCACATTTTTGGACCAATGGGATCACTTCTGGGATGGAAGTGACTATGTGAGAAAGACAGGAATTGGAAAGAGATCAAGATCTTGGTGGGGAGATTTGCTAGTGCTAGTGCTACTTAGGAGGCTTTAAACTAGTACAGGGGGAATAGTGTGGTAGGGAGGTGATAGTGAGAAAATAGGTAAGTCTGAGGCTGGTACAGTTGATAAGGGATAGACGGGCAGGAGACTGGAATAACACAGCAAGCCAGGCAGCATCAGGAGGTGGAGAAATCAGGGAAGCAAACTAAGCAGTCAAGACAGGCAAGAGTATGGTAAAAGACAATGTAAGACTGATAAATTAAACTGCATTTATTTCAATGCAAGAGGCCTGGCAGATGAGTGTAGTTGGGAAAATGGGACTGGGATATCATAGTGATTACAGAAACATGGTTCAGGAAGGGACAGGACTGGTAGCTTAATCTTCCAGGGTGTAGAGGCAGCAGGAAGGATACAAAGGTGGAGCAGGGGTGGAGGGGAAGTGTCATTTTTGGTTAAGGATAACATTATGGTTGTACTTAGGGAGGATATTCCTAGGAGAAGTCGAGGCAAGTTATATGGATGGAACTAAGAAGTAAAAAAGGGATGATCACCTTATTGGCATTGTGATGCAATATCCCAATAGTCAGTGGGAAATTGAGAAGCAAATATGTAAGGAAATCTAAGATATCTGTAAGAATAATAGGATTGTAATGGTAGGGGATTTTAACTGTCCAAACATAGACCGGGACTGCCATAGTGTTAGGGGTTTGAATGGAGTGGAATTTGTTAAGGGTGTACAAGAAAATTTTCTGATTCAGGTCTGGATGGACCTACTAGAGAAGGGGCAAAACCTGACCAACTCTTGGGAAATAAGACCGGGCAGGTGACAGATATCAGTGGGGGAGCACTTTGGAGCCAGCAATCATAATTCTATTAGTCATGAAATTAGTAATGGGAAAGGATAGCCTTGATCTAAAAGTTAAAGTTCTAAATTGGATTAAGGTCAGTTTTGACATTATTAGGCAGGAACTTTCAAAAGTTGATGGGCGGAGGCTGCTGACAGGCAAAGGGACAGTTTGAAAGTGGAATGCCTTCAAAAATAAGATAACAAGAGATTAGAGATGGTATGTTCCTGTTAGGGTGAAAGGCAACGCTGGTAGACCCTCTCCCAGACACACACACACACACACACACATACTCACACTCACTCTCTCTCTCTCTCACAGTCGCTCTCTCCTCCCTCTCCCTCTCTTTCTCTCTCTCTCTCTCTCTCCTCCATCTCTCTCTGTTCCCTCTTTCTCCACTCTCACTCTCCTTCACACCCCCCAATAAACCTGTTGGACTATAACCCGGTATTGTGTGATTTTTATTATGTTACAGAAGAGGTGCATAAAGGTAGATCAATACCTGGGACCTGATCAGATGTATCCCAGAACTTTGTGGAAGCTAAGGAAGAGATTGCTCGGCCCTTTGCCGAGATATTTGTATTATGGACAGTCACGGGTAAGATGCTGGAGGACTGGAGGTTGGCTAATGTGGTGCCATTATTTAAGAAAGGTGGTAAGGAAAAGCTAGGGAATTTTTGATTGGTGAACTCGATGTCAGCGATGGGTAAGTTGTTGGAGGAGATTCTGAGGGACAGGATTTACATGCATTTGGAAAGGCAAGGACAAATTAGGGATAGTCAATATGGCTTTGTGCATGGGAAATCATGTCTCACTAACTTGATTTGAATTTTTTGAAAAGGTGACGAAGGTGGGCCAGAGACCCGGGTTCACAGTGCCAGAGACCTGGGTTCAATTCCCGCCTCAGGCGACTGACTGTGTGGAGTTTGCACATTCTCCCTGTGTCTGCGTGGGTTTCCTGCTGGTGCTCCAGTTTCCTCCCACAGTCCAAAAACGTGCAGGTTAGGTGAATTGGCCATGCTAAATTGCCCGTAGTGTTAGGTGAAGGGGTAAATGTAGGGGAATGGATCTGGGTGGGTTGCGCTTCAGCGGATCAATGTGGACTTGTTGGGCCAAAGGGCCTGTTTCCACACTGTAAGTAATCTAAAAAAAAAGATTGATGAAGGCAGTGTGGTAGACCTCAGCAAGGCATTTAACAAGGTTCCACATGGTAGACTGATTGGCAGGGTTAGATCATATTGAATCCAAGGGGAACTATAGTTAGTAAGTTTGCAGATGTCAGAAAAATAGTGGTGTAATGGACAGTGAAGAAGGTTATCTCAGAGGAATGGCAGATGGAATTTAATTTAGATCAATATGAGGTGTTGCATTTTGGAATGGCAAACCAAGGCAGGATTGACAGAGTTAATGGTCCGGGCTGGGGAATGTTGCTGAACAAAGAAACCTTGAGTGCAGGTGCATAGTTCCTTGAAAGTGGACTCTATGACTCTCAAAATGAATGCCAACATCACATTTGTCTTCCTGACTGCCACTGAACCTGTATGTTAACCTTAAAAGAATCCTGATATAGGACTCGGAAGTCCCTTTGTGCTTCCAAGTTTTGGGGTATTTCCTCATTTAGAAAATAAACTGCACTGCTATTCCTATTAAAGTGCCTAACCTCTCACTTTCTATACTGAATTCCATCCACTACTTCTTTTGCTACCAAGTCCTTCTGAAGTCTTCCCACCTCCTCAACACTTCCTGTCCCTCCACCTATCTTTGTGTCATCAGCAAACTTAATAACAGTGCTTTCATTTCCTTCATCCAGATTGTTAATGTATAATAGACAATAGAC
The DNA here is from genome assembly GCF_037043375.1 of Chiloscyllium plagiosum. NCBI lineage: Eukaryota > Metazoa > Chordata > Chondrichthyes > Orectolobiformes > Hemiscylliidae > Chiloscyllium > Chiloscyllium plagiosum. The sequence continues at coordinate 58,632,121 of NW_028270147.1, read as the reverse complement.
AATAGGTGCAGGAGTAGGCCATTCAGCCCTTCGAGCCTGCACCGCCATTCAATATAATCATGGCTGATCATTCCTAATCAGTATCCTGTTCCTGCCTTATCTCCATAACCCTTGATTCCACTATCTTTGAGAGCTCTATCCAACTCCTTCTTAAATGAATCCAGAGAGTGGGCCTCCACTGCCCCCTGTGGCAGAGCATTCCACACAGCCACCACTCTCTGGGTGAAGAAGTTTCTCCTGAGCTCTGTCCTAAATGGTCTACCCCGTATTTTTAAGCTGTGTCCTCTGGTTCGGCACTCACCCATCAGTGGAAATATGTTTCCTACTGCCAGAGTGTCCAATCCTTTCATAATCTTATACGTCTCAATCAGATCCCCTCTCAATCTTCGAAACTCAAGGGTATTCAAGCCCAGTCGCTTCAGTCTTTCAGTGTAAGGTAATCCTGCCATTCCAGGAATTGACCTCGTGAACCTATGCTGCACTCCCTCAATAGCCAGAATGTCTTTTCTCAAATTTGGAGACCAGAACTGCACACAGTACTCCAGGTGTGGTCTCACCAGGGCCCTGTACAGCTGCAGAAGCACCTCTTTGCTTCTATACTCAATTCCTCTTGTTATGAAGGCCAGCATGCTATTAGCCTTCTTCACTACCTGCTGTACCTGCATGCTTGCCTTCATTGACTGGTGTACAAGAACACCCAGATCTCTCTGTACTGCCTCTTTACATAAATTGATTCCATTGAGGTAGTAGTCTGCCTTCCTGTTCTTGCTAACAAAGTGGATAACCATACATTTATCCACATTAAACTGCATCTGCCATGCATCTGCCCACTCACCTAACTTGTCCAGGTCACCCTGTAATCTCCTAACATCCTCATCACTATTCACCCTGCCACCCAGCTTTGTATCATCAGCAAATTTGCTAATGTTATTGCTGATACCATCTTCTATATCATTAACATATACTGTAAAAAGCTGTGGTCCCAGCATGGATCCCTGCGGTACCCCACTGGTCACTGCCTGCCATTCCGAAATGGAGCCGTTTATCACTACCCTTTGTTTCCTATTAGCCAACCAATTTTCAATCCAATCTAGTACTTTGCCCCCAATACCATGCACCCTAATTTTACTCACTAACCTCCTGTGTGGGACTTTATCAAAAGCTTTCTGAAAGTCCAGGTACACTACATCTACTGGATTTCCCTCATCCAACTTCATAGTTAGATCCTCAAAAAATTCAAGAAGATTAGTCAAGCATGATTTCCCCTTCATAAATCCATGCTGACTCTGTCCTATCCTGTTACTACTATCCAGATGTGCAGTAATTTCATCCTTTATAATAGACTCCAGCAACTTTCCCACCACTGAGGTCAGACTAACTGATCTATAATTACCTGCTTTCTCTCGCCCACCTTTCTTAAAAAGTGGTATAACATTAGCCACCCTCCAATCCTCAGGAACCGACCCCGAATCTATTGAACTCTGGAAAATAATCACCAACGCATCCACGATTTCCCGAGCCACCTCCTTCAGTACCCTGGGATGCAGACCATCAGGCCCCGGAGACTTGTCAACCTTCAGACCTAACAGCTTCTCCAACACCAAATCCTGGCAAATATAAATTCCCTTAAGTTCAGGTCCTTCAGCCACTGTTACCTCAGGGAGATAATGTGAGTAGTTGTGGTCCCAACAATGGCTCCTGTGGAACTCCAACAGTCATCAGCTGCCATCCTGAAAGTAACCCCTTGATCCCACAGTCTACCATCTGCCAGTCAGCTAATTCTCTATCAATACCAATACCTTGACCAGAAAACCATGGGTACTTACTTTATTTGGCAGCCTCCTGGGCAGCACCTTGTTTAAAGGCCTTCTGGAGATCCAAACACATCCACTTGCTCTCCTTTGTCTAACTTACTCATTAGCATCTCAAAGAATGCTAACAGATTTGTTATGCATGATCTCCCCTTGACAAACCCATGCTAACTCAGGCCTACTTTACCAAGCACTTCCAAATACTTTGCAACTTTAGCTGTTATAATGGACTCTAGCACCCTCCCTGACTCGACTCATCACTGAATTATCATCACCACAATCTCCTTGACCATCTCCTTCAGATCTCTGGGTGTAGTCCATCTGATCCAGGTGATTTATTCATCTTCAGACCTTTTCAGCTTCTCCAGCACCTTCTCCTTAGTGAAGGCCACTACACTCACTTCTGCTCCCTGACTCACTTGAAGTTCTGGTATATGATATTGTTGTTTTCCACCATTATGCAAAGTACCTATTGAGTACCTGTACCATTTCTTTGTTCCCCATGACTGCTTCTTCAGCCTTATTTTCCAGTGGTCTAATGTGCACTCTTTTTTCTCTCTCTTGCCTTTTATATGTCAAAAAAAAAAACTCCTGCAATCTTCTTTTGTATTAAAAGTTCACATTCCCTCATATTTCATCTTCTGGCCCCCTTTTTTGCTTTTACAGTTGTCCTCTGCAGGTTTTTAAAGGCTTCCCAATCCTCCGACTTTCCACTAATCTTAACCACATTTTATGCTTTATCATTTGCTTTTATGCTGGCCCTGATGTCCCTTGTCAGCTTTAGCTGTCTCATCCTCCCCTTAGTGTATTTTTTCTTCCTTAAGATGAATTTCTGCTGAGTCTCCCGAATTACCCCCAGAAACTCCTGCCATTGCTGCTCTGCCATCTTCTCTGCGAAGGTTCCCTTTTCTAATTAACTCTGGCCAGCTCCTCCCGCATGTTTTTGTTGTTTCCTTTTACTCAATTGTAATTCCATTAATCTGATTCCAGTTTCTCCCTCTCAAACTGCAGAATGAATTCTATCATATTATGCTCACTGCCCCCTGGGAGTTCCTTCACTTTAAGATGCCTAATCCAGTCTGCCTCATTACAAATCTTCAAATTACAAGCTGTTCCAATCAACCATCTAGTAGACACTCCATGAATTCCTTTTATTGAAATCTGCTACCAACCTGATTTTCCCTGTCCACCTGCATATTGAAGTCCCTCATGATTATTGCAATCATGTTTTTCTTGCATGCCTTTTCTGTCTCTGGATTTATTTTTTGTGCCTCATCTAGACTACAGCCAGGAGGCCTGTACATAACTCCAATTTTAAACTTTGGTGATGAGGGCATCTATGTCTGTGGGTAATTCAGCAGTGTGCAGCTGACTGAATTGCTATCAATGTCCACAAGTGACCTCTGAAATAATCCACCTGAGAGGAAATTTAGTCACAATGACTTTTACTGTACTGGCTTTGGCAAGATGGTGGTATAGTAGTAATGTCACTGCCCCAGTGATATAGAGGTCAAGGCTATTGTTCTCAAGACATAGATTCAAGTCTCACCATAATAGCAAGTGAATCTTGATTTCGGCTAACAAGGCTGGATTATAAAGCTTGTATTTTTGATGGTGATCATGAAACTGTTATTGTTGGAAAAGCCCGCTTGGTTCACTAATGTCCTTCTGATGTCACGAATGTTCACTAACTTACTCCCTTTAGGTAAGGAAATCTGCCATCTCTTCAGGTGATTCCAAATCCACAGCAATGTGGCTGACTCTAAACTCCTACTGAGATGGCTGAGATAATCAATCAGATCAAAGGTAATCAGGGTTTAACATTTCGAGTCCAGTGACCCTGCTTCAGAACTGCCCACTGGACTCAAAATGTTAACTCTACTTTCTCTCCACAGATGTTTCCAGACCTGTTGAGTTTCTCCAGAAAATTCTGATTTTGTTTGTTTCAGATCTCTAGCATCTATGGTTCTTTGTTTTATCAAAGATAATTGTTATAGGCAACACTTTAACCTACCAGCACTACGTTTAGGTTGTGGCTATGAGTGGAATGAGTTGTGACTTTCCCAATGACATGGCATAGATATCTGTGACACATTGCAAGAAGAGTCTCGCTCCAATTCTGCACTGGTTTTCCATCGTGACCTTGATAGCTTTGACAGTTCCAGTAGACCCTGTACTCCTGGTAGTACATCCTGCCCTTGTGCTTCCCTCGACTGTCTACTATAGCCTTTTGATAACTTCTTTGTTGAACATGCCGCTGCTGCACAGAGTTGATAACCACTGTGTAAGAGAGAGCAGGACTCTTTTCCAGATGCATCCCTCCCTTTCATCTGGCATTATACAAGCAAACTATTTCAATGACCCAGTACCAAATCACTTCAAAGGTAAGTAATGACCTCACCCTTGCCTTTTTCCCTCTCGAAGGAAAATGAGCATGAGTCCTTTCAAAATAGGAATAGGCCATTTGTGCTAGAGTCTGTTCCACCATTCAACAAATTATAGCTGATCTGATGATGGCTTTAAATCCTTTTTCTTGACTGCTGTCCATAACACTCCATTCCTTTATAGATCAAAAATTCTGTCAAAAACAATCTTGAATATGTTCAATAACCAATCTTAATTACTTTCTCAGATAACTCCAAATGTTAATGACCTTGTGAGAACAGAAATTCATGTTCAACTTTGTCTTAAAAAGAGACACTTTATTTTGAAACTATTTCCCCTGGTTCTATGTTCCCCCATGAGGGGAATTGTTGGGCTGAATCTTACTATCTTTTGGCAAAATGCCATTTTCAGTGACTTTCATGGATGATCTCTGTTTGCAGGGCTGAGCAAGTTCTCTCATGCAGTTGTCTGAGATTTGTCACATTAACTAACTACCACAACCCTGTTATACCCCTCTTGTCCAGTGTGTCCCTGAATCTCCCATTCAACATATAGCAGCATCTTAGTGCTGACGTAATGTTTAAAATGGCATTGTGTACCTGGTCAAGCTCTGGCAGTCCAGAGATGCCCTGTACGGTTGCAAACATTCACCCCAGGCAAGACAGAGAGGGAGAATTTGGCACCCTACATTGTCAATAGGCACTTGGAGGTCCTGATGGACAAGATGGGACGGAGGAGGGCTGTCCATTTCCCAGAACACAGCCAGGGAGGGTGCACCCTCAGACTCTACCAACCTGGTCAGAGATTCCATCTGGGCCAGTGCAGTCTCCACAGTGCAGAAGACTGCCCAGCAATGCAAGCAGAAAGTGTATGAACATCTCCACTCCACCATTTCTCTCTGCTATCTCACACACACTCTATCTCTGCTACTGCACACACCTCCCACCATGGCTCATGCTCTGCCACTGTCACTACTGCATGCAACATCTTCTCTTACTCGCTCTTAACCATACAGTTCCCCACATCCCCTAATTGGCTTCTGTGCTGCCTACTCACTTTACTTGAGACACTTCACCACCCTTCCTAAACTGTAACAGCACGAACAACTATGCTACCCATGTTAATCTCACTCAATCTCTCCCACTCTCACTCTAGAAGTAAATTGCCTTTAACAGGGCCAGAACAGGTGGCAGAGTGCCAGATATTGATTTCCTTTCTACTGTAAGGAGAGGATCTTGGCCCTGGGCTGGCGAAGAAGGTGAACACTCCTGTGAGGGTGCAGAAATTTCCAAGTAAAAAGCATCACCAGCTTGGAGATAACATTAGCTAGAATAAAGCCAATAGCAGCTGTTGGTGAGCACTGCACTGGTTGAGGAAGAAATGCCCAGGTTGGGGACACTGGGAGCACTGCCAGACATCAGGCACCTGTTCAGGCCCAGGCGTGAGAGGACCCCACAGTGTTGGTAATTAGGGACTTCATGCAAAAACACAAGCTGGCACATGAGCAGCCCACATGTTTGTTAGGGTACTGGGCAATATGGCAAAATGGCTACAGGATTTCAGTAAAATGGATGGGACCCTGCTGCCTCAGGTATGCAAGCATCTGGTTTCCTCCACATGCGGGTTGGTTGCTGCCGTGGTACTCTGGTTCCATCATTCTGAGTACACTAAATATATGCTCCATTGTTCCACCTACTGGTGCTCAGCCACAAGCACAAGGTGAAAACGGGTCAAGGGACCCTGAGCTTACTCAAGATACATCTTCACAAGGAGACAGGGCATTGCAAGAACCTAGGTGGAGGAGGAACCACATTCAGACCTCCCAGCAGTCTCCTTTTTGGAAAACTCTAGAGATGGTGGACCCTTGACTGCCACCATGCCTGCCATCCTCAGCCTGTGGGAGGTCAACTGCAAAGGGTGCACTTGTCTTTGGACTAGACTCGCTCAGCATGTCTGGGAGCTGTTGATAAAAATACCCCTCCTGACTCTTGGCATGTCCCCTGGCAAGAACCCAACAGCCCCCTCCCCACCCCGCCAACGAGGCAAAATGCATGGTGACCTGACTTCTGACACGAGCAAAAAAGCAGTCCATCTGTCTGTCACCACCCAACTGGTGACTAGTCTATGAGTGCCAGGTTCATTAGTGAGCTTATCAATACCTATCAGCAGCATATAGGGGAGATGCAGCCTGTGATTGCAGAAGTAGCCCCATGCCAAATCTTTCAGGTCCGCTGTTGAGGAGCAACGTTTTACTGGCAGCCCTCAATATGCATGCATGTGCGCGCACAAGCTCACCTTTCTGTTCAATTGCTGCCTGAGAATTTTATATTGTAAAGAATCATCCCCCATCCTTCTGAACTACAGTGAGTTACTCCAACCTGTTCCACCTTTCCTCTTAAAACAACCCCTGCATCCTGGAATCAAGGTAATTAATCTCTTAAATTATCACCAATGCTATATATTCTTCCTCTCCTAGATGGAGACCAAAACAGTACAAAAATCACAGGTGTGCTCTCAGCAAGTCCCTGTACCACTCTAGCAAGCCATTGTTATTTTTACACTCTACACGCATTTGCAATAATAGTTTCATTTCTTTTGCCATTGAATTGCTTACTGTACCACATGCTAATATTTTGTGATACGTACATGAGGATACCCAGACTCTTCTGTACTGCAGGCATTTCTTTGAAGACCCTTGGATGTAGGTAATTGGGTCTAAGGGACTTGCCTGCCTTGAGTACCATTAGTTTTCCTCCAACTTTTAGTGATTGTTTAAGGTTCCTCCCTCTTTTTTTGTCCCTAGATCACCTATTATGAGGTGTTTTTTCTGTCTTTTACAAGGAAGACTGTTGTGAGGAAATTCAGCATTAAGATTTATTCAAGCAGATGCTAGGTACGAGTTCCTCCTGGTTATTTTGAAGTATTGCAGAAAAAATGCAAGTCTACAAGAGGTTTTTTGTAATTCTTGACTTTCTAAGTTTTCTACAAGGTTTCTTTACAGACATTAATCATTTCAATGAGTCAGACAATACATGCCCAACAGATCAACCCTGTTTCTCAATGTTAGACCTTACATCTGCTGGTTATTCAGCTGCCCTCTCCTTTATTACCACCTCTGTGCAGCAGTTCACACAGCTAGTGGAGGCAATTACTGGAATATCTGCTAAGCATTCCCTTTCCTGGAACCAATTTTGTTCAAATATTCCATCATGCCTAGAATATATCATAGGGGAAGTGATGGCCTAGTGGTATTATCACTGCACTGTTAATGCAGGGACTCAGGTTTGAATCTGCCATGACAAATGGTGAAGTTTGAATTCAGTAAAAATCTGGAATTAAGATGACCATGAATCCATTGTTGATTGTCAAAGAAACCTATTTTGTTCACTAATGTCTTTTAGGGAAGGAAACTGCCGTTCTTACCTGGTCTAGCAAACATGTGACTCCAGACCCACAGCAATATGGTTGACTCCTAATTGCCCTCTGAGCAATTAGAAATGGGCAATAAATGCCTAGCCAGTGACACCCACATCGTGTGAATGAATAAAAAAGGAAGGAACTCTCATAACTATAGTGTCTTCCCTAAGCTTGTTAATGAATTTAATAAATTAACTTTATTGAGATCAAACCTCTCTTTGTGCAACTTCAAGGCAGATTCCAAATACTTCAACAGCTTTCATGTTTCCTTGTTTTCCATTAGGCGCGGTGGCTCAGTGGTTAACACTGCTGCCTCACAGCACCAGGGACCCGGGTTCAATTCCCGCCTCGGGCAAATGTGGAGTTTGCACATTCTCCCCGTGTCTGCTTGGGTTTCCTCCCACATTCCAAGGATGTGCAGATTAGGTGAATTGGCCACGCTAAATTGCCTGTCGTGTTAGGTGCACTAGTCAGGGGTGAATGTAGGGGAATGGGTCTAGATGGGTTGCTCTTCAGAGGGTCGGTTTGGACTTGTTGGGCTGAAGGGCCTGTTTCCACACTGTAGGTAATCTAATCTAATTAATAATCACATCATATTATCCACCAAGTAATCAATACTCACTTTAGTTAATCTCCTTATATATACTGTAAGAATTCTTACTGTCTGTATCTATGTAGCTTGCTAGTTAACTCATATTTTAATTTCTTCCTTTTTGTTATGTTTTAGTCATGATTTGTTTTCCCAATCTTCAGGTTTACTATGAATATTCACAGCAAATTTATTTTTTAATTTGATATCATCCTTGCACCCTTATTGAGAATAAATGATGCATCTTTCTCATAGAGCCTTTCTTTGTCAATGGAATATATCTTTAAGAGTTGCAAAATATCTACTTAAATGTGTGCTATTGGTACTCCATTATTTTACTTTATAGCATATCTTTCCAGTCTTCTGGAGCCAATTATATTTTCCTACTTTTATAATTGTGTTTGTTTATTTTTAACTGTCAGTTTTGCAGCACCTCAGAAGGCAGAGGAATTCATAAAATAAAATAGATGGCCTGCCTTGATTCCTGAAGAAGGGCTTATGCCTGAAAAGTCGATTCTCCTGTTCCCTGGATGCTGCCTGACCTGCTGCGCTGTTCCAGCAACACATTTTCAGCTATCATCATCTCATCCACTACAGCCTCTATTCCATATTACAGATGATCAGGCAGTCTGCCCAGCCTTGGGCCTATTGAACCCTTACATGTCCAAGCAGTGGGCAATTAAGAGCCTCATTCCAGCTTTGCCATATGTGTGGCAGGACAAGTTGGGGGCAGTTCAGCAGATTTTAGCACACAGACTGCTTTTGGGCAGGAAGAAAGAACCTTAGTTGGGGTTCTCCCTGGGCCAATCACAGTCAAACACTCTTGGCTCTTGTTTTATACCTTGTCCTACACTGTAGCCACTCTTAGGGAATTTGTAAACTAATTCCACCAGTGACTTCTTTCTCCTATTATTTCATATATTTGTCCAAACATATTCTATATCTTAACTTTCCAAGATTTACCATTTTACTGATTTCATCAATAATTAAACTACCTCCTCTTCCTTTTTTTGTTTCTGAAATATAAAATATCCTTGAATATTCAGTTTCCAACTGTGGTCAACTTGCAACCATCATCTTTGTAGCTACCACATCATGTTCATTTATTTCAAATTCTGCCACAGATACATTGTCCTTGTCACAAACACTGCATGAATTCAGATAAAGAGCCTTTAATTTTGTCTTTTAACATCTTTCCCTACATTGACCTTATCTTCTATTGCAGATTTAAGTTTATGTGCTCTGGCCGTCCTGTCACACCCTGATTATCTTTGTACAAATCACTTCTTTTCGTGATTGCCTTACAGGGGGAGATGGGGACACGATGGTAATGTCACTGGAATACTATTCTCGACCCTCAGGCTAATGTTTTGGGGAAGTTGGTGGTTTATTTATTTATTCATTTGTGGGATGTGGGCATCACTAGCTGGCTAGCATTTATTACCAATCCCTAGTTGTCCTTGGGAAGGTAGTGGTGAGTTGCCTTCCTGAACCACTGCCGTCTAACTGCCAAATGCCATTAGGGAGGGAATTCCAGGATTTTGATCCAGAGACAGTGAAGGAATGGCAATATATTTCCAAGTCAGGATGGTGAGTAGATCAGAGGGGAACACGTAGGTGGTGATGTTCCCATCTATCTGCTACCCTTGTCCTTCTAGATGGAAGTGGTCATGGGTTTAGAAAGTGCTATCTGAGGATTTTTTTAATCGTTTCAGCAGTGCATTTTGTGGATAATATTCACTGCTGTGACTGAGTGTCAGTGGCAGAAAGTGGATGCTTGCATGTGTAGTGCCAGTCAAGCGGACTGCTTTGTCCTGGATAGTGTCAAGCTTCTTGAGTGTTGTTGGGGCTGCACTCATCCAGTCAAGTGACTTGTGCCTTGCAGATAGCTGACAGGCTTTGGTGAGCCTGCTCTTGTAGTTGCTGTATTTATCAGGTGAGTCCAGTTGAGTTTCTGGTCAATGATAAATCCCAGGATGTTGATAGTGGGGGATTCAGTGATGGTAACACCATTGACTGACTGTCAAGGGGCAGTGGTTAGATTGTCTTTTATTGGTAATGGTCATACCTTGGCATTTGTGTGGCACAAATGTTACTTGCCACTTGTCATTGGCATTTAGATTCAATTAATCAAATCCGGAATTGAAAGTTGGTCTCAGCAATGATGACCATGCAATGATAATTGATTGTCATTAAACGCATCTAGCTTACTAATGTCCTTTTGGAATGGAAATTAGCCATCCTAACCTGGTCTGGCCTACATGTGACTCCAGATCTACAGTCGTGTGATAGATTGTTTAGCTTTCTGGGCTACTCAGAAGTTCTCAGTTACGAGAGCAATTGGGCAAGAAATGTATGCCTTTCCAGAGACATCCATATCCAATGACAGAAATATAAAAGAAGCTACTTCCCATTAACTTTCTAATTCTTTGTTGGCTTGAGCTGAGCTGCCACAACTTCTCACAGTTTGCAGTGAACTCTTTCAGGCAATTGCAAGTTTGCAACTCAACTTCACCCTGCTGGTATGACAATATTTATGTTCATGCCTTCCCTCACTGGGAATATTTGATGAGGACTTCCAAATGTTTGGCTGCCTGTCACAAATTTATGTTAGTTCTGAAGCCAGGCCTTTTGTTCAGATCCTACTGAATTCAGTAAACTTTATCGTAGTTATGGATGTCTTCCAAGGCCTGCACCCTTACCTGTTTTGCAAAAAAATGGCAGAAGGTCCATCCACTGTGCTCACTGGTCATTTGTTTTCTCCATCCCACTTCCATTTTCTCCTGACTCTGCAGAGGAATTAGTTCCCAGGCTACTGTCACCCAAATCTCTTGAAAATCTCTGCTTAACAGGATTCTGAGACAGCTATATCCTATACACATTTGAACTGAAGACATATCTCTGAATTTATGCTACACTTTAGCAGCAATGGTGCAGAATTATTTGCTGCAATCTGACTTCAGAGCAAAAACTCCCACTACCTGACATCAAAATAGTCGGGAACTCTGGCGTAGGTGTTTTCCTTCAGTCTAGAGTAAACACAAGTATATGTCTCTTCACTGATTTTATCTCTAAATCAATATTATTAGATGTGCCAAGCAAGTAAATTAATACTAAAAATATACAGGCCCTAGACTTGAGCCCAACGAGACATTTATTTAGGTATCCAAGATCCAAAGGTTGGCGCATCCGTTAAGTTCCTGCATATTATTCTGTACAGTCTGAGAATGAAAGGTTCTTACGATGCTAAAACAGTATGGACTCACAAATATGTGAAATCCTGTTTTTGAAAAAAATCCTCAGATGATTCATATTGTCTTAAGGATGCCTTCCCACACTAGCAAATACTATTTCAGGAAATCTTCCATTTCAGGAATATTTCTTCACAATGTAGCTGTTGAAAGGACTTCTGTTGGCCATTAGGTTCCATTTGTGATTAGATGTGTGAAGCTGATTAATTCTTTGAAGTATTCTTGATTGGTTTCCAACATGGGGATTTGTGAGAGGAAGTGGTAGAGGCTGGTACAATTACAACATTTAAAAGGCATCTGGATGAGTATATGAATAGGAAGGGATATGGGCCAAGTGGTAGCAAGTGGGACTAGATCAGGTTTTGATATCTGGTCGGCATGGACGAGTTGGACTAAAGGGTCTGTTTCCGTGCTGTACATCTCTATGACTTTATGGAGGTTTTTTGGAGTTGGGGCAAGCTGAATTCACCAGGTACCTTCTTTGTTTCCATATTGAGTTTCCTCGATGTCTAGCATGTTTAGCAAGTTTAATAAGAGAAAAGGCTGAATATTAGTGACAAAATTGAGACCATCAACAATATGTTTAACAAGAAATAATTGCCCTTAATTGGCAACTTGCTGCTGTCCAATGAAAAATTCACCATGCCACTTGTGATAGGCATAAAAGATGGCACAAGATGTTTCCAATGTCAAGATCAGCCTCCGTGGACTTCTTGTCCAACTCTGACAGAAATCTCATCACAGCCCACATTGCTAAGTCCCCTATAAGATTCCATCCAATATCTCCAGATAAGTTTTGAGATTTGCCCTTGTTTCAAAACTGATTATGAAACATGAAATTCAGCACAACATTGAACTAGTCACACTTCTTGAATGAAGTGCAGTATTTCTAACTTTGCGAGTTACATCTTTAGCTAGAGTTCCATGTGGCATGAACTAAAGGCCCATAAATCAGACCGCCCCATTCTTTTGCTGTAAAATAATAAACAAAGGAAAGGAAGAGCTCAAGCCATACAACATTTACTTGCATTATCTTTGGAGTAGCGACAGAATTTGTTCACAGTCTGAGACAGAAACCACACTGTTTTGGCAATATTGTGCATAATGTGGGCAAGGCAACACTTTTAGGTTGGATTTTTAGGCAGGAATTATTTTTCATGATTGTACATCTCATTTTCACTTGACTGAAATTTCAGTCAGAGTAATGGAGTCTTTTCCTCTATCTGTTCCTTCACCAGTAAACGAGATAAGAGGTTTAAAGTGTCAGAATTCCCAATGTTTCTGCTTTTGTCAGGTTTGAGGTAACTTTTATGTGCATAAGTGAGGCATAGAGTCTTGTTTTGATCACATTCTTTCTATGAAAGCAATTGATTTAAATATGAATACCTATCTTTTGCCTATGACTTAACATTTCCTCTAATTTCATAAATTATTTTAATGTTAGACTAGCTGTTGAGCTGAATTTGAAACTGATGAAGTTGCATCACTTACTCATCATTAAAATGGTTAAATTCTCATCAAAAGTAAAGGAAATCATAGTGCATCGACATAGTAGGTTAATCCATGGGGATTCCCACTTGCAGCCTGAGCAAGGGGAGTAGAACCAAAGATAATGTAGTAAAATGAAACAGTATGCAAGGAGCATGAGACCAATCTCCTATGAATTGTATTACATCCTATGTCCTACAGGTCCAATGAGGGATTTAGTGCCTATGATTTCAGCAAAGCATCCTTAGGTCAAGTATGTCAGTCTGACCAAATGCCTGAATAGCTGTACCAGTGACTCTCAAAGTTTGTACAGCTCCTGTCTTTTATGGCATTGTATCCTGATGATACTAGAGAATACAAATGCAGTTTTAACCAGACTGCAGCACAGGTTTATGTAACAAAAGGCATCAATATCATCTTCAAGAGCAAAAAATGAGAGAAAAATTCTTCAGGTCAGAGGAAAAAGAAAGTTAACATTGTTGGGCCATTCTTCAGAATAGAAAGATATTACAGGTTAGAAAAATGTAAACGGGAGAAGAGGAAGGGAAGGGAGGAATGGAGAGGAGAACAAAGGATACAACGATAAAATACATTAGACAAAATTAACAGAATAATTTGAATAGTGCTGCCTTTCCTCTAGACACTTTGCAGACCCTGATCTTAATATTGAGTGAAATAACTTGAAATGTTAACTATAGTTTCCATTTTCTTTCTATCAGTGATGGTAGTGACCATGGCCCAGATGTTTCCAATAGAATGATAGTTGCTGCAGCAATGTAGGCAGAGGTTCCATGTCAGCACCAAGCAGTTTTCCTAATGTAGCTAACTTTGTAAGAATTGACCAAGAAGCTGAAACATCCGATGGGCAATTACATGACATCTGGAGCTCTCTGAAAATGCCCAATACTCTGTGTTAGAATCAGAGACTTAAGATGATTTAGAATTATTTTCCTTAATAGTTAGCTAGGAGAAGATAGTGGAATCAAAACCTGCTCCACCTCTTGGCGAACTATAAAGCTCAATACCCCAAACCCACAACTGATCCTATTGTCTACACTCTCCAAACCCTCTTGGGCATCAATCCTCCCTCCTGGACCTGTCCGTTTCATTGACCTTAGCCCTGACTATTCCCTAACCCCTTAAGGATGAGCAAAACCTATCCACAGAAAAAGCACAAACCCCTGACGAAACTTCCAATTCCCTGTGGATCCCAAGACGTTACACCCACTGCCGAGACCTGAAACCCCAACCTGTCAGCCCTTGGACACGCATCAGCTCTGACACCTGACTTTCTCTCTATAACAATTCCTACCTCACTGACCCTACCTGACCCAATCACCACCCCTTGACATGAGTTGCCCTCACAGCCCTAATAGCCGCTGATCACTCTACTGACTCCCCATCCTCTCTAAACCCTCACTTGCCTACTTGCACCTTACTCCCACACCAACACAACACCTGTACCCACTACCCACTTGGCACCCTACCTCCTCACCTACCTGACATCTTGCTACCCACATGCCACCTTACTCCCTTTCTCACTTACCTTGACTCAGTAGCAGTCAAAGTGTTTAGGGACCTTTAAACCATAAAAAATGTTGAAAAGCTATGTGTCTGTGTGTGTTTTCAGTACCAATCCACTCTGCTGCTGGCCACTTGGATTTCTGGACTCATTTGCACTACTTTGGTTGGGAAGCCTCCTGGCTCAGAGGTTCACCTGAGAAATAGGAAGCATAGATAGGTAGGCAATGACTAGGTTGATCTGGATCAAAAACAGGGATTCCAACCAGGGTGGGAAGATCAGACCTAAATACACATTGTCTTTTCCAGGTTGGGAAAATAGAAATTGGGAGGTACTTTAGAAGGAAGACTACTCAATCTCTATTCGAGCTGCACTCTTGGTGTCAAAATATATTTCTCGGGCAACTGGGTCTTTCTCCATGTCACCTGTTTTGTATGCATCTCATTCTGCTAACTGTCCCATTGTAAGAACTTTGTATCATGCATAAGTCTTTTTAAAATTTCTTCACATACATTTTATTTCCTGTAAATATTTTTAGCTATTTAACTAGCTAGTGTTCTAGCTTAAACAATTTCAGTTTCCATTTATATATGTACGCTGTTCCTAGACTCCAATATCCGAGTATTTACCTCTTTTTATTTCAGGTTTCAGTATCTGCAGGAACTGCTTTTGTACTAACTTTTTAGCACATTGTTCACCTTTTAGAGTCAGTGGCATTCCCTTTAGCCTGTTTTGGGCACCACTATTAAGTGGACCAAGGCTGCTGCAAAAGCAGAAGTTCATGAAGAATGACTTATTCTATTATGTCTAAGACTCGAAGCCAAGACAATTCAAGCAACTCCTCCCTTACTGGCATGTTATGATGACACCATGTAACACCTACATAATGCATTGCAGGAATTTCAGTAGTTCTTCCTCCTCTTTTACCTGTACCACTGAGAAAGACAAGTTCTCCAAACAGCGGCATGGTTGGGGGTGTGGTAATGACTCACATTGCTGGCATTATGTTGCAGCCGATGCATCAAAGTGAAATTGTCTCAGATATATATCAACGCAAGATACATGGGAAGAGGACAACTTGCAAGTGGTCCTCTAAACAACTCACCATCATGACTTGGCAATATTTTGCTATTCCTTCAGCGTCGTTGGATCAGAACGTTAAAAGTCCATCCCTTGCAGCATTTTCTGTCTACCTAAAGTACATGGACAGCAGCTGTTCAAGAAGACAACTCACCACCAGAAATGCAAATTGAGTGCAGCATAACACTCCCTGAATTCAGGAGTGGACAGTGTTCATATAAACTTAATAAGCTTCAAGGGAAACTTAAAATTAGGATATATATGAAAGAGAGTGGTGAGCCTGTGGAATTCTCTGCCACAGAATGTCTTTGAAGCCAAAACACTGAATTTTCACAAAAGGCGTTAGACAGAACTCTTAGGACTAAAGGGATCACAGAGTATGGGGAGAAAGTGGTAACATGGGACTGAGTTGGATGATCAACCATGATCATAGTGAATGGCAGAGCAGGCTCAAGGGCACACTGGCCTACTCCTGCTCCTATTTTCAATTATTCTATGTTTCTAATAGAGTCCTGAATAATGCAATAAAGATGAAGTTAGCAACTAGATTAAGGATTGTAGATTAAGGCAGTACAATGCAATGAAATGTGATCAATACAATTAATTGTTAATTAATGGATTTCTGGCCATGGTTGCTAAATCATCTTAACTGAGAAGACAGTGGATGAACCCAGTTTTCCCTATCTCTGTTTGACCCTGAAGGTGTTGATGATGCACATACTTGAGGCACCTAAGTCTATCCGGTGAAAGTACACCAATAATAGAGTTAGGAAGAGAGCTCCAAAACTTTGACTCACTGATGATGAAGGAGTTACAATATATTCCTAAACTGGGATTGTTGTGAAATGGAGGTGAACTTGCATGGAGTGGTGTTTCAATGTGCCTGCTCACCTTGTTCTTGTAGGTAGTAGAAATTGTGGATTTGAAAGATACTATTGAAGAAGCCTTAAATAAAAACAAATTGCCAGAGAAGCTCAGCAGGTCTGGAAGCATCTGTGGAGAGAAAGCATACTTATCGTTTTATGTCCAGAGACCCTTCTTCAGAAACAGCAATTGCTGGGTTTTTTTCAGCTTTCCAGTTTATTCAGTTCTTTGTTTTATTGAAGAAGCCTTATAGTAATGAAAATTGCATTTTCAGAATGCCTGCATTTTCTTTGACAGCAAGTCCCTATATCCAGATTGAAGCTATTTTGACTTCCAAAAGATGAAGTTAAAGTTGTTTTTGTCAATGTTATCATTAAACTTATGAGCTGTTCTTATGTCATTCATATTGCTATGAAACTATGAGTAACCTAAAGAAGCAGCAGACAACTAATTGGAATTAAATAAAACAAAGAACTGTGGATACTGGAGATCTAAAACAAAAGCAGAAATTGCTGGTGAAAATCAGCAGATCTGGCAGCATCTTAGAGGAGAAAGGAGTTAAGAACAAAAGGGTAACTAGGGAGAGAATAGGACCCCTCAAAGATCAGCAAGGCGGCCTTTGTGTGGAGCCACAGAAAATGGGGGAGATACTAATTGAATATTTTGCATCAGTATTTACTGTGGAAAAGGATATGGAAGATATAGACTGTAGGGAAATAGATGGTGACATCTTGCAAAATGTCCAGATTACAGAGGAGGAAGTGCTGGATGTCTTGAAACGGGTAAAGGTGGATAGATCCCCAGGACCTAATCAGGTGTACCCGAGAACTCTGTGGAAAGCTAGAGAAGTGATTGCTGGGCCTCTTGCTGAGGTATTTGTATCATTGATAGTCACAGGTGAGGTGCTGGAAGACTGGAGGTTGGCAAACATGGTGCCACTATTTAAGAAGAGCGGTAAAGACGAATCAGGGAACTATAGACTGGTGAGCCTGACCTCAGTGGTGGACAAGTTGTTGGAGGGAATCCTGAGGGACAGGATGTACATGTATTTGGAAAGGCAAGGACTGATTAGGGATAGTCAACATGGCTTTGTGCGTGGGAAATCATGTCTCACAAACTTGATTGAGTTTTTTGAAGAAGTAACAAAAAGGCTTGATGAGGGCAGAGCAGTAGATGTGATCTATATGGACTTCAGTAAGGCGTTCGACAAGGTTCCCCATGGGAGACTGATTAGCAAGGTTAGATCTCATGGAATACAGGGGAAACTAGCCATTTGGATACAGAACTGGCTCAAAGGTAGAAGACAGAGGGTGATGGTGGAGGGTTGTTTTTCAGACTGGAGGCCTGTGACCAGTGGAGTGCCACGAGGATCGGTGCTGGGTCCTCTACTTTTTGTCATTTACATAAATGATTTGGATGCGAACATAAGAGGTACAGTTAGTAAGTTTGCAGATGACACCAAAATTGGAGGTGTAGTGGACAGCGAAGATGGTTACCTCAGATTACAACAGGATCTGGACCAGATGGGCCAATGGGCTGAGAAGTGGCAAATGGAGTTTAATTTAGATAAATGCGAAGTGCTGCATTTTGGGAAAGCAAATCTTAGCAGAACTTATGCACTTAATGGTAAGGTCCTAGGGAGTGTTGCTGAACAAAGAGACCTTGGAATGCAAGTTCATAGCTCCTTGAAAGTGGAGGCGCACGTAGATAGGATAGTGAAGAAGGCGTTTGGTATGCTTTCCTTTATTGGTCAGAGTATTGAGTACAGGAATTGGGAGGTCATGTTGCGGCTGTACAGGACATTGGTTAGGCCACTGTTGGAATATTGCGTGCAATTCTGGTCTCCTTCCTATCGGAAAGATGTTGCCAAACTTGAAAGGGTTGAGAAAAGATCTACAAGGATGTTGCCAGGATTGGAGGATTTGAGCTATAGGCAGAGGCTGAACAGGCTGGGGATGTTTTCCCTGGAGCGTCAGAGGCTGAGGGGTGACCTTATAGAGGTTTACAAAATTATGAGGGGCATGGATAGGATAAATAAACAAAGTCTTTTCCCTGGAGTGGGGGAGTCCAGAACTAGAGGTCATAGGTTTAGGGTGAGAGGAGAAAGATGTAAAAGAGACCTAAGAGGCAACGTTTTCACGCAGAGGGTGGTACGTGTATGGAATGAGCTGCCAGAGGGTGTGGTGGAGGCTGGTACAATTGCAACATTTAAGAGGCATTTGGATAGGTAAATGAATAAGAAAGGTTTGGAGGGATATGGGCCGGGTGCTGGCAGGTGTGACTAGATTGGGTTGGGGTATTTGATCGGCATGGACGGGTTGGACCGAAGGGTCTGTTTCCATGCTGTACATCTTTATGACTCTATGACTCTATAACATTTAATCAAAACTGAATGGAGATTGGAATTTGACTTATAGCTGGTTAGGGACTGGTTAGGGATAGTCAACATGGCTTTGTGCGTGGGAAATCATGTCTCACAAACTTGATTGAGTTTTCTGAAGAAGTAACAAAGAGGATTGATGAGGGCAGAGCGGTGGACATGATCTATATGAACTTCAGTAAGGCGTTCGACAAGTTCCACATGAGAGACTGGTTAGCAAAGTTAGGTCTCATGGAATACAGGGAGAACCAGCCATTTAGATTAGATTAGATTAGATTATTTACAGTGTGGAAACAGGCCCTTTGGCCCAACAAGTCGACACTGCCCCGCCGAAGCGCAACCCACCCATGCCCCTACGTTTACCCCTTACCTAACACTACGGGCAATTTAGCATGGCCAATTCACCTGACCTGCACATCTTTGGACTGTGGGAGGAAACCGGAGCACCCGGAGGAAACCCATGCAGACACGGGGAGAATGTGCAAACTCCACACAGTCAGTCGCCTGAGGCGGGAATTGAACCCGGGTCTCTGGCGCTGCGAGGCAGCAGTGCTAACCACTGTGCCACCATGCCGCCCACAAGAAGAACTGGCTCAAAGGTAGAAGACAGAGGGTGGTAATGGAGGGTTGTATTTCAGACTGGAGGCCTGTGACCAGTGGAGTGCCACAATGATCGATGCTGAGTCCACTACTTTTCATCATTTATATAAATGATTTGGATGTGAGCATAAGAGGTACGGTTAGTAAGTTTGCAGATGACACCAAAATTAGAGGTATAGTGGACAGCGAAGAAGGTTACCTCAGATTACAACGGGTTCTTGATCAGATGGGCCAATAGGCTGAGAAGTGGCACATGGAGTTTAATTTAGATAAATGCGAGGTGCTGCATTTTGGGAAAGCAAATCTTAGTAAAACTTACTCACTTAATGGTAAGGTCCTAGGGAATGTTGCTGAACAAAGAGACTTTGGAGTGCAGGTTCATAGCACCTTGAAAATAGAGTTGCAGGTAGATAGGATAGTCAAGAAGGCGTTTGGTGTGCTTTCCTTTGTTGGTCAGTGTATTGAATACACAAGTTGGGAGGTCATGTTGCAGCTGTACACCACATTAGTTGGGCCACTGTTGGAATATTGCGTGCAGTTCTGGTCTCCTTCCTATCGGAAAGATGTTGTGAAACTTGAAAGGGTTGAGAAAAGATTTACAAGGATGTTGCCAGGGTTGGAGGATTTGAGCTATAGGGACAGGTTGAATAGACTGGGGCTGTTTTCCCTGGAGCATCGGAGGCTGAGGGGTGACCATATAGAGGTTTGTAAAATCATGAGGGACATGGATAGGATAAATAGACAAAATCTCTTCCCTGGTGTGGGGGAATCCAGAGCTAGATGGCATAGGTTTAGGATGAGAGGGGAAAGTTGTAAAAAAGACCTAAGGGGCAACTTTTTCATGTGTATGGAATGAGCTGCCAGACGCTGGTACAATTGCAACATTTAAAAGAAATCTGGATTAGTAAATGAATAGAAGGGTTTGGAGTGATATGAGCCGGGTGCTGGCAGGTGGGACTAGATTGGGTTGAGATATCTGGTCAGCATGGACGGGTTGGACTGAAGGTTCTGTTTCCATGCTGTACATCTCTATGACTCTATGATCCTATGGTGTTTTGCTGCATCTCAGAACAGAAAGTAAAGGCAGTTTCATTATAACCGCTTGAGGAAGAAGAAATAAACCTTTCCCAGAAAAGAATATTTTTCGTTAGTAGAAAATGGGACAAGGGGAAGAAGCAAATTTCTTAGTGGAAAGAGCAATTTTATACAAGTAAACTGGATTGATTTATAAGATTTACTTGGGATTGCTGATGATAATTATATGCAGAAAATTCAGATGGAATCTAATGGTTGATCAAGGCCCAATGAAGATTTGACCTGGCATGGAAAACTGAGAGGAAATTTTGGTCTGCTTGATTGTTTGATGCCATTTGTATGCCAGTATTGTTTGTTGTATTGAATAAAACAAAATATATTTACCCATTTGATGACTTGTGATCCAGAGACTGAAACATTTAGACCATTGTTCCATTGAATTTAAATTCTTTTAACTCTTCCAAATAATGTTTTAGTTACAAAAGCGAAATACTGCTGGAAATCTGAAATGAAAACAAAATGCTGGAGAAACTCAACAGCTCTAGCAGCATCTATGGAGAGAGAAACAGTTAGTGTTTCAAGACTGATCTGACATTTCAGAATGGGCTCATCAGTTTTTTCTTCAGTTCTGAAAAAGAGTCATGTTGGACTCCCACCTTACCTCTGTTTCTCTCTCTGCATGAATATTTGAATAATGCTAATCTTATTTTGATCATTACAGAAAAAGTTTTATAATTAAAATGTTGTCTATTAATTTTTTTCCATTGAGATATTTGAGGATTCTTTATTCTAAAACAAAAATTAGCAATTGAATGGCTTACTCCTGCTCCGAATTTCTATGTTTTAAAAAACATCATCAAAAAGTGATGGCTTAAGGAAATCTGTGCAGAGAGGAAGTGCTAAGTAGAGATGTGAACAACTGAAATTTGAGAGGGTTGGAACAGTATAGCCGAATGTGCAATCACAAAACATTTGAACATTTAAATGTATATTCATTTCGATGACAGAGGGTGCACACAGAAAATTATCATTAATTTAATTGTCCATTATTTGGAGGCATATTTGCAGGGCAAGGAGCATCCCAATTAACTTGGAGATGAAATGATTTATATTAGGTTGTAATAAGGTCTGTGTGGCAACCAGCTGTATTAATTCCATCAAATGTTGATTTCAGTACAAATGGACTAATGGCTTTACACAGTTATTTGTTTCTTTAGCCTGAAGTCCTGGAACAATTGCAGAGCCTGAAAGAGCTGTGGATGGATAATAACTCAATACAGACATTGCCTGGGGTAAGAATCTACACAATATCAGAACTCTATCATCTTCTTTTCTTGACAATTAGTTTATAAAAATTTAGTTAATTTTGGGGGAAGGACATGGGGAGTAGGAAAGCAAAGGAAAGGGGGAAATGTTTGGGGCATATTGAATTGGGAATGTGAGAGCATGTTTGCAATAAAGGAGGGGGAGCATAGGAAGAAGGGATGGGATGGAAGGGGATGATATGAGAAAAATGAATGGATGGATATGGCATCTGAAAAATGACATGGGGAGGATGAAATGGCATGAGATGGGGATTTTAAGAAGTACTGTTGCAATAAATATACTAATTTCACTACAAGTATTTTGTTGATGTTTGCTAATACTTTAATACTTTGATGACTATATAATGCATTGTATTACCATACCCACAAGGCTGCCAACAGTCTTACCTGAAGCTCACTCTCAATGAATGTAGGAAGCAAATTCCCAAGTGCTGGATTTTCCAGTTGGAGGTGGTTTTGGGAGCTTGGATTTTTTTTCCAGGTCACAGACACACCCTTGTATAGATGCATTAAATGAAGGATCTCAATGACCCCAGAGGCAATTCAGCCACATAATTGATGGCTGCTGAGGGTGAATGGAGGTAGAATATCAGGAAAATCCTGTAACTGCTCTTCATGCATGTAGTTGAACAAGGGAGAGCAGGATTATCTTAAACAAAGGGAGAGCTGGCACCTCAGCTAAGGTAGACAACAAATGGTTACTAAAATGTTGGCATTGCTCTTTAGGTTTGTGTCAAAACTTTCACTTCATTATATCAAATATCTGACCACTCCTGTCTCTAAATGAGTATTCTGACATGGTGTCATTTTCCTGACTTTTCCCTGTACCCTTTAACATTGTTTCTATTCAAATAGTCATCTAAATAATCATCTACCCTGATTCAAAGTTATACACTTTGGTAGCAAAAACATGCCTCTCCATGTTCTTCCACCAAGATGTATTTTCCATGTCATCTGCTGTTTATCTGCCCATTTCACCAATTGCTCTATGTCCTTTTGGAGTTCTCCTCATTGTTTACAATGTTTCCAAGTTTTGTATATTCCACAAACTTTTAAATTGTCCCCTGCACATCAACATCTGGATCATTATTATATGTCAGGATAAATTAGGGTTCTCATATCAAGCCTTGGGGAACTCTGGTACAAATCATTCTCTAGCCTGAAAAATATCCATTGATCATTAATCTCTGTTTCCTATTATTCAGACAGTTTTTTTATCCACATTCCTAATGTGCCTTTTATTCTGCGAACTGTAATTTTTCTTATAAATTTGTTATGTGACACCATATCAAATGCCTTTTCAAAGTCCACATACACCATATCAATGGTATTACCTTCATCAATGCTTTCTGTTACCTCTTCAAAAACTCTTAATTATTCAAACACAATTCCCCCTTTTGAAATCCATGCTGATTATGCCTCATCAACCCACCTTTCTCCATGTGACTGCTTATTCCATCCCAAATTATTATTTCTAGAAGTTGCCCCACCACTAAAATCAAACTTAGTGGTCTGTAACTACCAAGTTTATCCTTACAACCTACATTGAAACAGGGCCATAATATTTGCAATTGTCCAGTGCTCAGGCACCTCCCCTAAGTCTAGGGAAGATGAAAGACTATGGCTAGTGCCTTTGGCATTTCTACTGTCACTTCTGTCAATATCCTTGGATGCACCTCATCCAGTCTTGGAGTTTTGTCAACTTAAAGTACAAACAGTCTATCCAACACTTCTTCCTTGCTAATTGTAAAACTTTCAGTGACACAATTTCCTCTTCTGTCACTTCAGCCTGGGTAAAGTCAACTCTTTGGTACAGACAAGTGCAAAGCATTCATTGAATACCTCAGCCACATCCCATGCCTCCATGTGTAAATAACTTGAACAAATGTGTGATGCATTGATCGGCATAACAAGTTATTTAATCTCCTCTATGTCTGTCTAGGAGCACAATTGTCAAAACACTGCCATATTTCCCAAAGGGCTAGTATCATGCATAAAACAAATCAGTTGGAAAAACCTTGAAAATCACTTACATTTATATGGATATGAAAACAGCATGAAAATTCTGCAAAACACGCATTTGCTACATGTAAATTAGCTGCCATATTGCATATATTAAACCAATGACTGCACTCAAAGCACTTCACTGGCTGTAAAGTGCCAGTGAAGTGCTTTGAGACTTACAGCTGTCATGAAAGGCACAATATAATGTAAGTCTTTTTTTTCTTTTCAGTTAAGGTGCTGTCTGCAAAACCCACTGCACCTCACTTATTTCATATCACTGTATTCAAAATATCTCTCACACATTCCTGCAACCTTCTTGAACAAAATTTCTGACTGTTTTCACAATCCCTTCAACCGTCTGGATTTTCCACTGCAATGCCTGGCAATTCTGCCTGTTTCTTAAATAGTATTAAATAATCTCTTCTAAACAATTGAAAAGATGTATAATCTCTTTTATATATATTTTGAAAAAAGACATAAATCTATGTATCATAGTTGTCATGGTAAAAGTATTGGTCGGGAAAGAGCAATATCCTTTTCAGTATGACTAAGAATTATCAAACTAATGCTTGCAACAAAAAGGATAAAGGTTTCAGCAAAATGTTTTCATAGGAGACCATATCCCTTTAATATGTATTTACATTTTATTGTTAAAAGTAATAACTTAATCAAACCAAACACCAATATTTTCTATTAATCAATTCCCATTTTGAAGTTTATAGATTTGTATTCATTTATGTAGCAGTGAAAATGTTTTACATTTCACTCTGCCAGCTAATTATCCCAAAAGTCAAATACTTCATTTTAGCTTTTCTTCCTTCTCCCTTTCTCAAATTTGTGGAGCATATTTCTGCTCAAGTGCATAAGGATGCAAGTGTTGAAACAACTTGGAATATTCACAACAGATACTTGTCTGTGAATTTTCATTAAAATCATCTGGTAATTGCTTAAGTAAAGAATGATTAAATGTTTGGCCAAAATGAGACTGAGAAGTTCAGTGTTTTAGTACATTGTCACCTTGCATCTAGAATCTTGGACTCAAATCCAGTTTAATTTGCGAGGGTGACAATGTCTCCCTTTTCCTGTTTGTGGTAAGAGTCCCCCACAAAATGTGTTTGAAGTTCCAATTTCCATCTTATAGCATAAAACATTATTCAGTTTGCATCAAAATTAAATTGATAATCTCGCTGTGAGAAAGCACATGAATGACAGCTGTGCAACATGAAAATATTATATTGGTACAGCCAGAACTGCTTTTATCAAAAAATGCTTAAAACCAAAGAAGGTTCACTTTCCATACTGTCTTTCTATTGGTGTTCCAGGAATGTTTGATGATAGCACTTTATTGAAACTGACAAAGGTGATCCATCCAAAACAAATTGTGAGAAAGGTTGGAAACCTGAGTCAGCCATTAATTCTTAATACCGACTTAGCTGAGTACAAAATATAACCCAAAAGAATACATAGCTCATTCTTGAGACACGAAATTTTGATGTATTGAATAGATCAATGTATTGATATTTTTCCCTCCTCTTGGTCTAATATATCAACTCATATTGAATTTTGCATTAATACATTAAAGGGAAATCAGTGTATATTGCATTTGATGTTACCCTCAGCTACTTCCTTGACCTGCCTCTGGTCTAGCTGCTGTCTCTTGGACATTCCAGCAGGTCTTACACTGTCCCAAGCTGCTCTAGCAGCCTACATTGTATTCTAAAATCAGACCTATTTTGCCTGGTTAAAAAAAAAGCTGTACTTTTCAACTTGAGCTTACAACTAGGCTTAGTAAATAAAATTAAGGATTTGTTAACAAGTTATACAGACTAGAAAAAAAAACATATCTATGTATATAGCATCTTATATAGATCCACAAGTACATTATTGAATAAAATTTGATAATAAGCCGCATTAGGAGAAATGAGGGCAGATGGCCATTGGTCAGTGAAATAGGTGTTAAAGAGCATGTTAGAGGAAGAAGGAAAGAAAGAGGACCTGAGATATTTAATGAAGAAATATAGAAATTGGAGCCTTAATTGCTGTAAAGACATGATTGCTAATTATAGCATCATTAAAATCAGGGATGCTCAAGAGATCAGAATTGGAGAAATGTAGCAATTCCAGAGGATTGTAGTTCAGAAGATTAAATATCAAAGAGTCATGATGGGGAAGGTCAAGATCAGGGAGGGATTTGAAACATGGATAAGAACATCAAAGTTAAGACACATCCTATTAGACACCGATGTAGATCAATGAGCATTTGACTGATGGACAGGTGGCATTTGTGTAATGCAACACAGACAGCAAACCTTTGGAAGACTGAAGTTCAGACAAGTTAGGAAGTGGAAAGCCCATCTTGAAGTTAAAATAATCAAGTCCAGAAATAATAATGAGGATTTAGCAACAGATAACCTGAAACAAGTGTGGAGTCAGACAGTGTCATAGAGTCATAGAGATGTCAGCATGGAAACAGACCCTTCGGTCCAACCCGTCCATGCCGACCAGATATCCCAACCCAATCTAGTCCCACCTGCCAGCACCCGGCGCATATTCCTCCAAACCCTTCCTATTCATATACCCATCCAAATGCCTTTTAAATGTTGCAATTGTACTAGCCTCCACCACTTCCTCTGACAGCTCATTCCATACACGTACCACCCTCTGTGTGAAAAGGTTGTTCCTTAGGTCTCTTTTATATCTTTTCCCCCTCACCCTAAACCTACACCCTCTAGTTCTGGACTCTCCGACCCCAGGGAAAAGACGTTGTCTATTTATCTTATCGATGCCCCTCATAATTTTGTAAACCTCTATAAGGTTACCCCTCAGCCTCCGACGCTCCAGGGAAAACAGCCCCAGCCTGTTCAGCCTCTCCCCATAGCTCAAATCCTCCAACCCTGGCAACACCCTTGTAAATCTTTTGTGAACCCTTTCAAGTTCCACAACATCTTTCTGATAGGAAGGAGACCAGAATTGCACGCAATATTCCAACAGTGGCCTAACCAATGTCCTGTACAGCCGCAACTTGACTTTCCAACTCCTGCACTCAATACTCTGACCAATAAAAGAAAGCATACCAAATGCCCTCTTCACTATCCTATCTACCCGTTACTCCACTTTCAAAGAGCTATGAACTTGCACTTCAAGGTTCTTTGTTCAGCAACATTCTCTAGGACCTTGCCATTAAGTGTATAAGTCCTGCTAAGATTTGCTTTCTCAAAATGCAGCACCTCGCATTTATCTGAGTTAAACTCCATCTGCCACTTCTTGGCCCATTGGCCCATCTGATCCATTAAATACGACCTGTATTTTCAGATGTTGTCACCAAGGGACAACAGGTAGATGAGTAATAGGAGAGAGGGGGAATCATGGATAGATCCTTAAGATGGAGCCAGACAGGGGATACCAGAGGCACCAATGTAGGAGTGTGAAGAGAGGCCATTAGAAGTCATTCTCTGGCTAAATTAAAGCACACATGATGTGGGTAGTGTACTGACTTGGATAAAGAACTGATTTGCAGATAGGAAACAAAAAATAGGAATAAATAGGTCTTTTCCCAAGTGGAAGGCAATGAATCATGGAGGAATACATGGAATAGATCCCAGCTATTCACATTATATATTACTGATTTAGGTGAGAGAACTAAATGTAATATTTCCAAGTTTTCAGAAAACACAACGCTGAATGGGAGGGAAGCTGTGAGGTGCTTCAGTATGATTTGGACAAGTTAAGTGAGTAGACAAATAATGGCACATGAATTATAATGTGGATAAATGTGGGGCAATCCACTTTGCTAACAGAAACAGGAAGTCAGATTATTATCTGACTGGCGATAAGTTATGAAAGAGGGTGTGCAGCAAAACCTGGGTATCCTTGTATATCAGTTGATGAAATTAATTCTGCAGCTGCAGCAGACAGAGAAGAAAGCAAGTGTTATGTTGGCCTTCACAGCAAGAGGATTTGAGTGCAGGAGATGGGATGTCTAGCTGCAATTCTACAATGCCTTGGTGAGGTCGCACCTGAAGTATTGTGTGTAGTTTTGGTCTCCTTTTCTGAGAAAAGATGTTCCGGCTGTGGACAGAATGCAACAAAGGTTTGCCAGACTGATTTTTGGGAAGGCAGGACTGACATATGAAGAGAGATATGTTAGTTAGGACTGTATTCACTGGAGTTTACAAGAATGAGGGGACATCGTATAGAAGCCTATAAATTGCTAACAGAACTAGACAAGATGAAAACAGGAAGTAGGTTCCCGATGACTGGGGAGTCCAGAATAAGGGATCACAATCCAAGGATATGGGGTAGGCTGCTTAGGACTGAGATGAGGAGAAATTTCTTCATCAGAGAGTCGTGAGCCTGTAGAATTCTCTGCTACAGAATGTGGTTGAGAAAAACATTAAATGATTTTAAGAACGAGTTCGATATAATTTCTTGGGATAAAGGGATCAAAGGATATGAGGAAAAGATGGGAACAGGATGTTGGATGGTCAGCCATGATCATATTGAATGGCAGAGCAGGCATGAAAGACCAGATGACTTGTGCCTGCTCCTATTTTCTATGTTCCTATGTTTACAATGAGACAGATAAGAACGGAACTAGGCTAAAGCAGTCCCACGCAGCAGACTAGGTTGGAAAGGTGTTGCGGGCTGATGCTGTGGTCAACAATATCAAAGGCTGAAGAGAGGTCAGGAAAGACAATGTGAAATAGTTAACATTGACATGTCATATGTGATTCTGTTAAGAGACATTTCAGTACCGTGATCGAGCCAGACATTTAATTGGAGGGGTTCAAGCATTTTGTTCCAGGAAAGATGGATACGTATTTGGGAGATATAACACTTTGAAGGGAATTTGAGAGGAAAGGAAGGTTGAAGATGCAATGGTGTGTGCATGGACAGAGGAGTCGAGAGTTTTTTGTTTGTGTAAAGGGGTGAATCCTGCATATTTCAAAGGGAGAAGTGGTAGCTGAAGCCAAGAACCATTCAACTAATTGACTGACAGGGGGAATAAGGAAGGAAAGTTGGACAGTCAACAGTCAGGTAGAAATCTTTTCTATTTGTTAAGGGATGAGGGTGTCACTAGTCGGACTAGTCATTATTGCCCATCCCTAATTGCCCCAAAGGCAGTTAATAGTTAATTACATTATTGTGGATTTGGAGTCACATATAGACCAGATCAGGTATGG
Source organism: Chiloscyllium plagiosum (assembly GCF_037043375.1). Classification (NCBI taxonomy): domain Eukaryota; kingdom Metazoa; phylum Chordata; class Chondrichthyes; order Orectolobiformes; family Hemiscylliidae; genus Chiloscyllium; species Chiloscyllium plagiosum. Next base: position 58,603,187 of record NW_028270147.1, on the reverse strand, counting down.
ATGGCAAGTTTCCTTCCCTTAAGGACATCAGTGAAACAGGTAGGTTTTTGGAACAATCAACAATGATAGTTCCATGTCATATTTTTATTGAATCCAGTCATTACTATCAGGCATAATAGCATTTGAACCCATGTACCCAGAATATTAACTGAGGTTATAGTGACATACAGCATGGAAACAGACCTTTTGGTCCAACTCATCCATGCAATTCAGGTTTCCTAAACTGAACCAGTCCCATTTGCCTGCATTTGTCCCATATTCCTCTAAACCTTTCCTAGTTATGTATCTGTTGAAATGTTTTTTTAAATGTTGTGTGTGCATCCATCTCTACCACTTCCTCAGGCAGCTCCTTCCATATATGCACCACCCTCTACCCCTCATGTCCGTTTTAAATCTTTCCCTTCTCAGGCGTCTGGATTACTAATCCTACATGCTTTTATTTAAAGACATATAAAGCACATATGTACTTCAAATCAGCAAGAACAATTTTAAATTTATTATTAATTGATTTTAAGTCAACATGTTTGGGCATGTTATGATGCATCTCCACAGTCAGTGGGACTTGATGCTGGACCTCTTGGCCCAGAGGTAAGAAACTACTATTGACTACAAGAGCCATATCTTTGAGCCTTATATCTGATATGTTCATCATCCTGTCATGGAAGTGCCTGTAGTGGAGCAAGTTATAGATCTTCTTAATGATCCTGATCAGATATGTAATGATACACTTTTGGAGCAGTTGGGACCTGAGCCTGGGCCTCCCAGCTCAGAGGTAACAACACTACTACTATGTCACAAGAGCCCCTTAGCATAATATTGACTGCTGGGGAATAACACTGTCGATATTTTCTAATCAAACTGTTCAGAAATGTTATTACTCACCTCTGGAGCAGATAGCTCAGTTAATGTCCATTGCCTAAATATAATTGACAACCAATTACTATTGTAACCATGCTGCTCCTTTAACAAGGTTTTGCTGTCCTTGGCATTTTTATCAGGAGGCCGTAAAGACACAGACAACCCCGAATTGTCTGGGGTTGATCTACTTAAGAATGCTTTCATGTTAAAAAAAAACACTTGTACAATGAAAGGGGAGTGGCCAGTTCTCCCAGCTCAGCTTTTCTCTGGTTTGGTTTGGTTTTAGCAGTCTGGCTGTTCACTGAAAGTAGGCAGCCAGTTTAAGGCTGCTGGTCCAAGAAACAGAACCAAAAACCAGGCGTGAGGCCTTCAGATCAGGAGACCTACTCAAATATAAGGAATCCAGGTATGACCTTCGCAGAGTCATTAAGAGAGCCAAAGACCAATACCGATACAAACTAGAGACCCAGGCAGGCACCTGGCGACTATGGCAAGGACTGAATGACACCACAGGTTCGAAAAAGAGACAGTGCAAGATAGCAGATGATGACACATCCATCCCAGAACGTGTCAACGCCTTCTGTGCTCGCTTTGATCTGAACTTCGGCAGAGAGGTAATACCCATTCCGACAAGTCCTGATGAAACTCTCCCAACAGTCACTGCATCAGAGGTCAGATAAGTTTTCCTTAGTGTGAATCCAAGGAAAGCGATGGGACCAGATGAAGTACCAGGCCGTGCACTCAGAGCACGCGCAGATCAACTGACAGAGGTCTTCTCGGACATCTTCAGTCTCTCCCAGCAGCAGGCCACTGTCCCTGCCTGTTTCAAGAGGGCCAACATCACTTCTGTTCCTAAGAAGGCTCGTGCAGCATGTCTCAATGACTACCACCCAGCGGCCCTAACTTCGATGGTCATGAAGTGCTTTGAAAGGCTGGTCATGGCATTAATCAACTCCAGCCTCCCCACTACTCTTGATCCATTCCAATTTGCCTATCAGACCAACTAATCCACATCAGATGCCATATCACTTGCCCTTCACTCCTCCCTAGAACATCTTGACACCAAGAATAGCAATGGAAGAAACCTACTTATTGACTACAGTTCAGCCTTCAACACTATTATCCCACAAGACTGATTAGTAAACTTAGTGATCTCGGACCAAGCCCCACTCTCTGCAACCGGATCCTCAGTTTCCTGACCCACAGGCCACAATCAGTGAAGATTGGAGACAATATTTCATCCTCACTAACACTCAACACTGGAGCCCCCCCCCCCCCCCCCCAGGGGTGCGTACTCAGCCCCCTACTGTACTTACTGTATACCCATGACTGAGTCACCAAATACCCGACAAATGCCATTTACAAGTTCACTGATGACACCACCATAGTCGGTTAAAACTCAGAGGGCAACAAAACAGACTACTGATGGGAGGTGGAAGACCTGGAAAAATGGTGCACTGAGAATAACCTAGCTCTCAGTGCCGGCAAAACCAAGGAACTCTTTATTGACTTTTGGCAGGATGTTACTCATGCCCCCTACACATTAACAGCACAGAGGTCGAACGAGTGGACAGAATGAAGCTCCTGGGAGTGGTCATCCACAACAAGCTTTCTTGGACTCTTCATGTAGAAGCACTGGTTACAAAGGCCCAACAGTGTCTCTTCTTCCTCAGGCAGCTGAGGAAATTTGGTATGATGGCGAATTCCCTTGGCAACTTTTATAGGTGCGCCGTCAAGAGTATTCTGTCAGGATGTATCACTACCTGGTATGGCAACTGTATCATTCAAGATCGGAAACGTTTACAGAGAGTGGTGAACTCGGCCCAGACAATCACAAAGGCCAACCTTCCATCGATAGAATCCATTTACCAGGCCGGCTGTCAAGGAAAGGCCGCCAACATTCTCAAAGATCCATCCCACTCTGACAATGCTTTTCTACAGTCTCCACCATCAGAAAGAAGTTATAGAAGTAACAGTTTCTCCCCTACTGTTGTTAGAATACTAAATAGACTCACAAACTCTTAGCATTCGTCTGTACCTGTGTTTTTATTTTTGCCGCTGTTTACCTATTGTTTACTTACCTATGCTACTTAACTCTGTGATCTGCCTGTATTGCTCGCAAGACAAAGCTTTTCACTGTGCTTCAGTACACGTGACAATAAAATCAATTCAATTCAATTCAACAGCTATGTGGAAGAAGGTGTTCCATGCTGAATCTCTCTGCCATCTGTTTCTCTCCTGTCAGACCCTGTGTTTGATTTTGCCTTTTGTGCCAAGGATTGTTTATGGGGATTGTTGCAAGTATTTGGAACAGCATCATTAAGTTGGGATAATCTGTTGGGTTTTCAGATGGGTTAAGTTATTCTTTATTCTGTTCTCTTCTGTTTGTACTTCATTTAAACCAAAAACTAAGTGATTGGGCCAGCTGCTTCACTCCTGGAATATCCACTGTACACTTGCTTAAAACAACGAGCAAAGTTAGGGACTGGGCTACTTTCTTGACATGTTTTGAAGGGATCTGGTCCACAATACTATATAGTCAGTAGTGGACAAGGAAAACCTGATCCAATTATGCTAATCATCAAACTATCAATTCCGAACCACGTAGAAATTATCCCAAGTTAGTGACAGTTTTGCTTGTTCTATTCACTACAGCCCTAGGGACAGTATAAGGGAAACAGTACCACAGTGGTAATATCTCAGACCCAGAGGTCTAGGTTCAAGTCCCATCTCTCCAAAGGTGTGTCATAACACATCTGAATAGGTTGATTAAACATATCTTTAAGATATTGAAGTTCCAATGTTAATCCTTAAGTGAGGGAAGAGAAAAACCAAATATTTGTGGTGATATTCATATTGTTCAACAAGAACTGGAATGAGGTGTGAGTGAAAATTGATGCAAAGTAGGTTACAGGCAGCAGACTACTGAATAAGCTAAAGTGTAGCACAGTTTAGAAACAGGAGGAGAAAGAGCAGCAAAAATTCTGCAAATAGCCTCAATGTCATTGAGTTAGACTAACAGCTCATACTTGACAATGGCATGTTTCATGCATGAGAGGGGTCAAGTGGAGCATATTGATATTAACTAAGTGCATATTCAGACATTGGCATTTGTTTGAGGTCCCAGAAGCTAGGATTCAGACAGCAGAAAATGTATGGTCTTTACAGAGATGGGAAAGAAAAGAAGGAAAATTTATTTAAAAATCATTAAACATATTACATATACTGTTTGTTTTTTGTATTTTTTCAGCCTCTAGCAAAGTTGAAACATCTGACATACTTGGATATGTCAAAGAATAGAATAGAAACGATTGAGTCAGATATTTCTGGATGCGAAGGCCTGGAGGACCTCCTGCTTTCATCCAATCTGCTGCAACAGCTGCCTGACACCATAGGTAGGAACAATGTTACCATTTTCTTTTTATAATTTAACCATGAATATTTTCCTAAAAAATATAGAGAAGAATAGAGAATAAATAATAATATAGATACAGTTTATTGTTCAAAATATAGGTGGATGATTTTGAAAGGACATTACATAATGTAAAACTTTGTTTTCCTGGGTTATGGCAAAAGTATCATGAATTAATACAAGTATCTATTTTTTAATAGCGCAACTTGAATTGTAGGGCAGGATTTAATGCCCACCCATTAGACGACTTTCAAGGAGGGGCCTTTTAACTCAGTGAGGAGGCATTCCTGCCCAGTGCCAACTGAGCCATTATGAGGGCAGTGAATGGCCACTTAAGGGCTTCAATCTGCTGCTACTTTTGTTCAGCCAGAAGTGTTTAGTCCAGTCATCTTGTCAGAAACAAAATGTCCTGAAAAGGCCTAATTAAGGAATCAAACATTGGGAAAAGGGAGCTTGCTCAGAGCCAGCCAGAATAGGTCTTAATCCAAAAACATCCTGCCCTCAATCAACTGTGACCTGGATCCATCAGTAACACTCGATTTATCCCTGGCAGCTGCCTCTCCCAGTGGGTTTTCTACTTCCATGATCATTAAATACAGGGAAGGTCCACCAATGTCCATTTAAGTGCCTTAAGAATAAATTAATTCAACAGACCTCCCTCAAAAGAGGAGGTGGAGGGCCTCAGCTGATTCTCCATTTGGCAGGCCTGCATTAAATATTACTCAAACAGTGCACTAAAGCAATCCCTGAAAGCTCACCCAGTGGCTCAGCAGATAAATGTACAAGCTTAGTAAAAGGCATACAAAGCCATCAAGTCACGCAGCATGTAAACAGACCCTTCGGTCAAACTTGTCCAACCAGACATCCTAATCTGACCTAGTCCCATTTGCCAGCATTTGGTCTATATTCCTCTAAACTCTTCCTATTCATTTACCCATCCCGATGCTTTTTAAATGTTATAACTGTACCTACCTCCCTCACTTCCTCTAGTAGCTCATTCCATACATGCACCACACTCTGCACGAAAAAGCTACCCCTCAGATCCTTTCTAAATCTTTCCTATCTCACCTTAAACCTATGCTCTCTAGCTTTGGATTCCTCCAGCCTAGGACAATGTTTGCTGTTCACTCTATCCATGCCTGGCCTGATTTTATAAACCTCTATAAGGTCACCTCTTAATCTCTGCTCCAGACAAAATAGCCCCAGCCTCCTTACACTCAAAACCTCCAGTCCTGGCAACATCCTTATAAATCTTTTCTGCACCCTCACAGGTTTAACAACATTCTTTCTATAAAAGGGCAACCAGAATAGTACGCTATATTCCAAAAAGTGGCCTCACCAATGTCCTGTACAGCTGCAAAAATGATAGCCCAACTCCTAGGAGAAAGTGAGATCTGCATATGCTGAAGGTCAGAATCAAAAGTATCTTGCTGGAAAAGCACAGCAGGTCAGGCAGCATCTGAGGAGCAGAAGAATTGACGTTTCGAGCATAAGCTCTTAATGAAGAGCTTATGTTCAAACGTCAACTCTTTTGTCCCTTGGATGCTGTGTGACATGTTGTGCTATCCCAACTCCAATACTCAATTTTCTGACCAATGAAGACAATGTGTCATACGCTTTCTTCACCATCCTGACGACTTGCAACTCCATTTTCAAGGACTTAAGCATCTGCACTCCTAAGTTGCTTTGTTTGGCAACAAATTCGGTCTCTAGCTATGTTAAGGTGGTTTCAAGTCAAATGCTACTAAAATGGCTGTAACTGACAACATAGCTTGCCATTACAGAGATGAAAATCAGTCAGAGTTCTAGGGGATACATTAGATTCAGGAAGATATAACAATGCTGGATATGGAGGATGTTCCAGATGGTTCAAGGATAGAATCTATTTAGTTCAAGCTAAGAAATAATAAAGGTACAATGATATTACTTGAAATATTCTACATGCCACCAACTAGTGAGAAAGATTTAGAAGTTTTTCCATTCTTCCTTCAGTAGAGTGATGGTACCAGAGGACTGGAGAATTGCAAATGTTCAAAACACTCTTGCTCAAAAAATGGTGTAATGTAAGGAATTGGAACAGGAATGGCCCTTCAAGCATGCTCCACCATTTGACATGATCATAGCTGATCTGCCTCAGCTCTCAGCTGTTCTTTCATTCAAGCTTCTCATAGCCCTCAAGTCCTTTTTATATCAACATCTTTTTCTACCTTCTCTTCTAACATATTCAGTTATCTAGCCTCCTCAATTCTCTGGTGTAGAGAATTCAAGATATTCAGTACAGTCTGAGAAAATAAAATCCTTTGCAGCTCAGTTTCAAATAAACGTTCCCTTATTTTGTATCAAAATACCTCAGTCTGAGATTCTGCCACTAATGAAAACATCTACCTGTCAGGCCCCAAAATCTTCTACATTTCAAAAAACATCACCCCCATTCAAACTTTTTTAGCTGTTCTTGATAAGTCAACCCCTTCACTAGGAATCAGCCTAGTGAATCTCTTTTGAACTGCCTCCAATGCCAATATACCCTTTCTTACAAATAGGGACCAAAATTGTACACGGTAGTCCAGATGTGGCCTCACCATTATCCTGTACAGTTGTAACAAGATTTTCCTATTTTTAAACTCCAGCCTGCTCGCGATGAAGGCCAAAATTCCATTTGTCGTTGCAATTACTAAGTGCACCTGCGTGGCAACTTTGTGATTCATGGATAAAAAACACCCAGATACCTCTGTGATGTACTTTCTGTTTAAATAATACTCTCCCTTTTGTTTCTCCCTACCAAAGTGCATGCCTTTCCTACATTAAATTCCAGCTGCCAAGATTTTGCTCACTCACTCATCCTGTCTGTATTGCCCTCAGATTCCTTCTGTCTTTATCACAACCCATCCACCAATCTGTTTTTGTACTATCAGCAAATTTGAATTCATTACACACTGCCCACTCCTCTAATCATCAAAGCTGTTGATTGATCTTTGTGGCACTCCACTAGTTATGTCTTTCTAACATGTAAAAGACCCCTTAAAACTTACTCTCTGCCTTCTATGTTAACCAGTCCTCAATCCGTGCTCATATATTACCCACAGTACAGTGACCTGCTATCTTGTGCAACGACCCTTTATGTGGCACTTTATCAAATGCCTTCAGATAAGACCAGCAATTACAGTACAAGCCAGTCAATTTAACTTTGATAGGGAAGTTTTTGGAAATGGTAATTCAGGCCAAGTTAATAGGCATTTGAGAACATCAATGTTAATTACAGAAAACCAGCACAAATTTCTTAAGTGTAAAGTATGTGTAACTAACTTGCTTGAGTTTTTAAACATGAATGGCATGGATTTCCAAATGATATTTCATAAAGCAGCATACACAACTGACTCATGAGTATAGTTAGAGCTCATGGAATAAAGGGACAGTAGCAGCATGGAAATGAAATTGGTAAGTGATGGGTATCAGAGATTAATGGTGAACAGATGTTTTCAAGCAAGATGACATTTACAGTGGAGTTCCCCAGGAGAAAGTGTTAGGGCCCTTGTTCCTCTTGATGAAGATTAATAGCTGAGTAGTGGGTGAAATTTGAAGTTTTGAGAGCTGTAAAGGTGAAAATATAAAATGTTGTAATGTGGAATGGGCAAACAAGTGGCAGATAAAATTAAATGAAGAGAAGTGTGCCATGATTTATTTCACTAGGAAGAATGAGAAGAGACAACATAAAATAGAGTACAATTCAATATGAGGTGCGGGAAGGGTAAATATACATAAATCATTGAAGAGGACAGTGCTACTTCAGAAATGGCATTAGCGATCCTGGGATCTATAGAAGGACATTGAGTACAAAGAAAGGAAGTCATGATAAACATGCATAAAACATTAGTTTGGCCTCAAATGGAGTATTGCATCCTGTTCTGGGTACCACACTGTATGAAGGAAGTAGAGAGGGTGCAACAAATATTCCACAACATTATGGCATAAGGATGAGAAATTTCATTTATGTAATAGAATGGGGAAACAGAGGATAAATCATGAGAAATCTGGACAGAGTAGGTAAAGAGAAATTCTTCCCACTGGTCGAAGAGTCTGGAGCCCAAGGACACTCATCTAAGGTGATTGTCAAAAGAAACAAGGGTTAGATGATAAAAATGCTTTTTATCCAGTGAATGGTTAAATTCTGGAATGCATTGGCTAAGACTGTGATGGAAGTAGATTCTGTCATTGTTTCTGAAGATAATTGGATCATTCTCAAAAGTGGAAATATTTGCAAGTGTATGAGAAAAAAGGCAGGGGAGTAGCATTTGGTGAATTATTCTTGCAGAGAGCTGGGAGAAGCAGAAAGGGCCAAATGGCTTCCTTCTGAGGTTAGAGTATTCTACAGTTCCAGTCATGAATATAAATTGGTTGGGAGGTGCACAAACTGAAAGGAAACATTTATTAAAACAGTGCCATCTGTTGGTTTCATACCATTTCTGTAAACAGAGATTACGAGATGATTTTGCAGTATTTGCAGAGCTGCGACACATTCATTTGTGCATTGATGTTGCTGCATTGAGACAGCATGCAGAACACTCAGATAATCTTTCAACTCTTTGCATGCATATCCATTTTTTTTGCTGCAGGGATCATTTTGGTACAAAAAGTATATTTATATTGTCATACACAAATATTGCCCATCAGGCATTCATATTACCTGTGCTGCATCCTCATGGACTTACACAGATGACATTGTCTAGGTTCTTTGAGACACAGGGCAGAATCTAAAAGGGGTCTGAGCAATTTGGCTATGGCAAGATGTGTAATCAAAGCAGATGACAGGAACTGCGAGGACCATCTCGATGTAGAGATGATCTTGCTCCTTTTCGATATTTTCTAAATTAATCTGTTCAGAAATGTTATTACACAGTGCTGGAACTGATAGGACTTGAACCAAGGCCACCTGACTCAAAGGTAATGACACTACCACTGCACTTCAACAGCCGTACTTGCTCTGTATTTTATGCTTTTCACAAGCAGTGTGGTGAGATTCTGAGGAAAGGTCACTCGACCCAAAACGTTAACTCTGATTTCTCTCCACAGATGCACCAGACTGCTGAACATTTCCAGCAATTTCTGTTTGTGTTGGCAAGATTCTTGGTAGGCAGTGGCAAAATGCCAATTTACAGAAATTAGTGTTTATTAAATGCTTTGTTAACGCATCAAATGAGAATTTGTGTTGCAGACGTTTCGTCCCCTGTCTAGGTGACATCCTCAGTGCTTGGGAGCCTCCTGTGAAGCGCTTCTGTGATCTTTCTTCCGGCATTTGTAATGGTTTGTCTCTGCCGCTTCCGGTTGTCAGTTCCAGCTGTCCGCTGCAGTGGTCGGTATATTGGGTCCAGGTCGATGTGCTTATTGATTGAATCTGTGGATGAGTGCCGTGCCTCTAGGAATTCCCTGGCTGTTCTCTGTTTGGCTTGTCCTATAATAGTAGTGTTGTCCCAGTCGAATTCATGTTGCTTGTCATCTGCGTGTGTGGCTACTAAGGATAGCTGGTCGTGTCGTTTCGTGGCTAGTTGGTGTTCATGGATGCGGATCGTTAGCTGTCTTCCTGTTTGTCCTATGTAGTGTTTTGTGCAGTGCTTGCATGGGATTTTGTACACTAATTGGTTTTGCTCATGCTGGGTATTGGGTCCTTCGTTCTGGTGAGTATTTCTGAACTGACAGCCAGACTACTGCAACCACTAGGACTCATAACAGCACACAAACCAACAGCCACTCTCAGACAACAACTCACCAGAACGAAGGACCCAATACCCAGCATGAGCAAAACCAATGTAGTGTACAAAATCCCATGCAAGGACTGCACAAAACACTATATAGGACAAACAGGAAGACAGCTAACGATCCGCATCCATGAACACCAACTAGCCATGAAACGACACGACCAGCTATCCTTAGTAGCCACACATGCAGATGACAAACAACATGAATTCGACTGGGACAACACTACTATTATAGGACAAGCCAAACAGAGAACAGCCAGGGAATTCCTAGAGGCATGGCACTTATCCACAGATTCAATCAATAAGCACATCGACCTGGACCCAATATACCGATCACTGCAACTGACAACTGGAACTGACAACCAGAAGTGGCAGAGACAAACCACTATAAATGCCAGAGGAAAGATCACAGAAGCACTTCACAGAAGGCTCCCAAGCACTGAGGATGTCACCTAGACAGGGAACGAAACGTCTGCAACACAAAATCCCAGCTCGGCGAACAGAACCACAACAACGAGCACCCAAGCTACAAATCTTCTCACAAACTTTGAGCATCAAATGCCCTCATTAAAAGGCAGATTTCCATCTTACCAACATTGACAAACAAGCTAGACATTGGATAAACTCAACCAAGAAACATGAGTGCGTGCCTGGTGGATCCAGCTCACTGCCTGCTCCAAATGGACTCAAGCTGTGCACTAAGCAGGAACATCTCAGGACACAAGTCACAGACACCAGCCACACATACTTTCCTCCACAGACATTGGATTGACTTCTACCAACCTGTCATGATCACCCTGGCACTTCTATTGTTCTTTTGCAGTGTGCTCGGAAACATTAGACTCGCATTGCAGGGCACACCAGGAACTTGCATTGAAAGGCTACAATTGGGGTCACTTTACATATGGATACAGGGTAAAAACAATGACTGCAGATGCTGGAAACCAGGTTCTAGATTAGAGTGGTGTTGGAAAAGCACAGCAGTTCAGGCAGAATCCAAGGAGCAGGAAAATCGACGTTTCGGGCAAAAGCCCTTCATCAGGATTGGAGCTACAGCCCTAGCTCACAGACTGGACCAGACTGCATCTTAGGGCTGTGCACTTGCTCTCTTAGCACTCACTTAGTTAGAGCCTATCTGCATCCTGCCTTGTCTTCCTGCACCAATTAGCGCAGTCACAGTAACAGGCAACTAGCCTTGCTGCTAAGAAATCCTCTGTCTAGAAGGTGCATGTTTTAGTGTATGGCAGTGTGCTACATCAGTCTCACACCTGTACCTGTGTGCCAGCAGTTTATGAGGCAAGCACACTGTGTCTGCAGCAAGCAGGCAGCTGTGTGTCAAAGTCTGAGCTGAGTAGTCCAGAATGAAATTCATAGAGGCAGGTATACGTTAAGTCAATACTTCCCAAACCAGTGCAGGAAATGGGCCATGGTCAGGTGCCCAGTCAGGGTGTTTTGAGTAAAGGGGTTCATGCCTCTGCAGTCCAGTGAGCTATTCACAGTCAGTCCATTGGTGTCGTAATGACAAATGGATAAAGAGTGGAGCTAGGAAAAGCACAGCAGGTCAAGCAGCATCAGAGGAGGAGGGGAGTTGACGTTTCAAGTCAGAACTTTTCATCAGGAAGTGGGTCTCTCTCCACTGCAAACCCCAGGTCAAAAGGGTCATGATGAAAGGTTACAACCTAAAACATCGAGGCCCCTCCCTTTCTGATGCTGCTTGACCTGTTGTGCTTTCTCCAGGTCCATTCTGTATCCACTCTCCAGCAATTGCAGTTCTCACTATCACTAAGTTCATAATAACAAGTTTAGAGTTTAGAGCTAACGTAGCTGGGGAGATGTGCATGCAGTAGTCTGATACGTGTTGCCCAGGCTGTCCAGTCATGTCAGTCAAGGAGGTTGACCACAGTCGGCCTGCTGGGTCCATCCCTGTTAACTAAGGGAAAAGAGGGAGGAAATGAGGGTGTATGACTGGGGACTGCAAGCACTCGGCAGGGGTACAGTACAAATGAAGGGTGAGCTGCAGGATTTGCCAGAGGGTGGCAAGGTGGGGCAGGACAGAACAGAAATGATGGCTCAGAGAGGGTAATTGGAATGGTGTTATTCATTGTCAGGTTCTGCAGTTGGTTTGGAGGGAGCCTACTCAGTCGTTGAGCTTGTTTACCCTGGAGGGTTAGTGAGACAACCCCAGAGACAGTTATCACTGGATGGGCCAGATATGCCAAGGGTCTTCTTGCCACAGGCTAGAACTCAGCTAGAGCTTCCAAGGGTTGGATGGGCAGGCAGAGTGGAGGGTAAAGGACTACCCACCTTTACAGTATCCTGAGTGGAAGGTGTAGTGTGGTACCACCTCCAGCCAGGTGCATTCTGGCACCACCCTGTCTTCCTGTGAAGATGGGTAGCTAGACTGGGGTCAAGATCCTCCAACCTCCTGTCGCCAGGCCTTTGGTACAGGAAATGAGTGCAGGTGTGCCCTCCACTCTAGCAGCCCCTGAGGTTGCTGGCTCTCCATGGTAGCTGCCAATCTGTCCTTGGCTGCACACAAACAGTTTCAGGATTTGCTGCACTGATGCATCCTCTGGGCAGTGAGAGCCATTGCATCTGGTATGACAATCTTCTCTGCCAGAAGAAGACTCCTTTGCCACCACTATTTTCCAACAGGGAATCTTGTCAAAAAAACAGAATGCCATCTTTACCTTCTCTGACGTGTTCCAACACTGTCTGTCAAAAATCAGGACAGCTTCAGAATGCTGCTGCTCAGCAAGGAACCCAGGAGCCTTATAAAATGACAAATATGAAGAAGATCAATGCAGTGGAGTAGCAGGACCACATATAGGCTCCTGCTAGGGGCTCTTTTGCTCCTGCATGATTTAAGTCCTTTCTTTATGCTTCTCTTTTTCTTTCATGTAATTTTTCTTTGTTTTTGTCTATTGGGATGGGTTAATTGGTGAAATTTGTGCGGCAGCTGGAGGGGGCTGAGTGTGCAATGGTTTCTCCTCCCAGCAGCAGACATGGTGATGACAGGAGCAGCAGGGATGTCCTCCTGGCTTTCAGGGATGGCAGCAGTGGCACAACTCCTCCAGGTGGCGATGGCAGCACTGACAAAGCAACGTTTTGGAAGGAGATGCGCAGCAAGGTTCTTGGTGAGATGGCGGCAACACCTTGGTCTGGCTGTGGAAACAGGGACTCTTGGTTCTATTAGATCCAGAGTGGGGACTCCTGGTATTGACAGGACTCCTTGCAAAGGCAGCAGCATGTTGTGCCCGGAGCCAGGATTCCTGGTGTCATCAGGACAGCAGTGGAGTGAGGGATTCCTGGTTGAGGGGTGAGTGTCTGTTCAGCATGGAATCCAGTGTCGGCGAGGTGGGTCCAGGGGCAAAGAGATGGCACCTACAAAATGGCAACTTCTACATTGGTGGATTGACCACAAGAAACGGCAAGGCTGTGGAAGAGGGGTGGTGGTGGTGGTGCAGATGGCGTTGGTGAGCTGGCTTTCCATTATAACTTTTATCCTTTTTATTCTTAAACTATTCAGAATGGTGCTGGAACGTGGTGTCTGTTAAAGCTTTTCACTATATTTTACTGTATTATTCACTGTAAAATGCAGCTGACAATAAATAAATCATCCATTCATTTGTGCAGATGTTAATCATTGCATAGATATACTCTGAGTGGTGAATTGTTTGGGCATGGTGCACGATAAATTGGGGCAAACTCAGATATGCATGACACCATAAGGAAGAGGAAGGTAATTAATGCAGTGAGTTTGGTACAATCGGGCAAGAAAATGTATTGGGCCTTGCAGTGTAAAACCCTTCAAAAAACTTGATACAATTTGGACTCAACCAAAATAATAAGACTCAGCCCACAATCTCTGCTATCACAGCTATTGATTCACTTACAGCACAGAAGGAAGTCATTTTGTCCCAAGAGCAGTTCAGTCAATACCAATCCCCTGATCAATCACCTTGGCCGAGCAGATTTATTTCCTTTGGGTGTCTATCCAATTTCCTTCTGAAATCATTAAGTGTGTCTGTTATATGCAGTCTGGTGCTGTTTATATTAAAAATACAAAATAGACATAAAGGAATTGTGGACTAGAGTGGAACTTTGCAACTACAATTTATTGATGCCCTATTAAATAACGGTTTCTTGGATTCTGAGGAGCCAAATGCCACATATGACTGGGAAGAAGACACCTAAATCTCCCTCGAGTTAAAGACTAGTAAATTCTCTCTCCCTCTATCTACTAAAGAATAGGTACATTTTAAAGTGCAGTGATATAAAACATATTTTGTTAAGTAATGTTTTTGCTTTTATTCATGCATGGGATGTGGGCTTTGCTGGCTGGGCTAACATTTATTGCCTTGGTGAATTTCTGCAGTTTGTCTTGTAGTGCAGTTATATGCAGTTACTACAGGACACCTGCGGTGGAGGGGGTGACTATTGGTCTAATAAAGTGGGATACTTTGTCCTGGATAGTGTCTAGCTACTTGAGTGTTGTTGAAGCTACACACATCCAAGCAAGTGGGAAACATTCTGTTACGCCTGGTTTGTGCTTTGTAGTTAGTGGAGTCAGCTGTTGAGTTACTTACTGCAAGTTTTCCAGCCTCTGATCCACCTTTGTATCTACAGGACTTGTATGGCTAATCCAGTCCAGTTTCTAGTCGATGGTAACCCCCATGATATTGATAATGAGGGATTCAGCAATGATAATGCCACTGCATATCAAGGGATGATTGTTAGATTCTTGGAGACTGGTTGTTGCCTGGTACTTGTATAACATAAATGATTCTAGTCACTTGTCAGTCAAAGTGGACTGCTTCACTGTGTTGTGATCCCAGCTGATGTTATTACTAGACGAGTCACATCCCAGACCGATCATAGAGTTCATATTTTGTTGCGCTTTTTCTTTGATTTTGAGGTGGCCTCTCACTGAAACACAATGCTCCAGATTTGTTTTTAGCAGTAAGACATAAGTTTCTTATGTATTAGAAATGAAACTCAAAATAAATAAAATTATTTGCAAATAACTCAATTTTAAAGACTTAAAAGCACACAGTAAACTACAATCCTGTTAATTACAGTCCTTTACAATACTCTAACACCATAGTCAATTCCCAAACTCTTAAACACAGGGGTTGACTTAGCTATGGCTTTATTTCCCAACCTGGAGATTTTGATTGCCTTTACTTGAGCATTCATACAACTTGCTCAGCTTCAAATAACCCTTCAGTGTTTAATCAATCTCTTCTGAAATGTTTAAGTTCCTTACACTGAGGGATCTATTTCTCCATTGTTCTAAACTATCTCCCTTTCTCAGAAGCAGCTATTTCACACATCTAGTTTCAGCAAGACTTCTGCAAAGCCTAATAACTAAAACCTAAAATCTCTTTTTTCAAGCTATGAATGTTTCTACTAATCAAAAGTAGCAATTGGTACAACTGAATGGCTTGCTAAGTCATTTCAGAGGGCAATTGAGAGTCAACCACATTGCTGTGAGTCTTAGAGTAGGCCAGACCAGGTGGAGATGGCAGAGATGCCAGATGCCACCCAACATCACAGCCACGTAAGGGGCATTTAAACAGTCCTTGGATAAGCATATGGATGATGATGGGATAGTGTAAAGGGATGGACTTAGATTAGTTCATAGGTCAGTGAAACATCGAGGGCTGAAGGGCCTGTTCTGCACTGTATTGTTCTATGTTCTATGTTCTATTTCATTCCCAAAAGGACATTACTGAACCAGATGTTTATTTTTCTGACAATCGGCAAGTCCATGTTCAAATGCAACAAAATCTGGACAGTGTCCAGGCTTGAGCTGACAAGTGGCAAAAAACATTTGTGCCATGCAAATGCTAGTCTATGACCATCAGAAATAAGAGACAATCTAATCACCACCCCTAGGCATTCAATGGTGTTACCATCATTAAATCCCCCACTATCAACATCCTGAGGGTGATCATTGACCAGAAACTTAACTGGACTCACCACATAAATACAGTGGTTACAAGAGAAGGTCAGAAGGTAGGAATCCTGCAGCAAGTAACTCACCTCCTGACTCCTCAAAGCCTGTCCACCATCTACAAGAGTCGAGAGTGTGGTGCTGGAAAAGTACAGCAGGTCAGGCAGCATCTGAGGAGCAGGAGAGTCGATATTTTGGGCAAAAGCCCTTCATCAAGTCGATTCTCCTGCTCCTCAATGCTGCTTGACCTGTTGTACCTTTCCAGCACTACACTCTTCACTTTAATCTCCAGCATCTGGAGTCCTCACTTTCACCATCTACAAGACACAAGTCAGGAGTGTGATGGAGTACTCCCCACTTGCCTGGATGGGTACAGCCCAACAACATTCAAGAAGCTTGACAGCATCCAGGACAAAGCAATCCACTTGATTGGTATTACATCCATAAGCATCCACTCCCTCCAACACTCAGTAGCAGCAGTGTGTACTATCTACAAGATGCACTGCAGAAATTCACCAAAGATCCTCAGACAGCACCTTCCAAATCCACAACCACTTCTGTCTAGAAGGAAAAGGGCAGCAGATATATGGGAACACCACCACCTTCAAGTTCCCCTCCAAGTCATTCATCATCCTGACTTGGAAATATATCACCATTTGTTCACTGTCACTGGGTTAAAATCCTGGAATTTCCTCCTATTGGCATTATGGGTCAACCCACAGCAGGTAGACTACAGTGGTTCAAGGTGGCAACTCACCACCACCTTCTCGAGGGCAACTAGGATGGGCAATCAACGACACCCACATCCCACAAAATGAATTTAAAAAAAGAAAAAAAATCTCTTCTCAATATAAAGTCTAATATGCAACCATTTACTTTGTCTGTTCATTAAACTCTCCCAATGTAAACAAATTCCCATTAGCCTCAAAGATTTCTCTCAAACTGTTTTTTAAAAGAAATAACCATGACTGTACAAATTAATCAATAAACCCCTTCAGACATGCAATGCAAATACTACATGCCACTAGTTCAAATTCAAGTTCAAAAGAAAATGCTATTAAAATGTAGATAAATCTCACACTTTACATCATGAGTATGTGAGCAGACCTAAATATTGCCAAACATTGTGCAACCGTAAACAAACATCTTCATTCCTGAGTTTATGATTTGTGTACTGGAAATAACCTACATTCTTTTTTCTGATGATAATGTTTCTCCAAATGAGAAAACATCAAAAGCAATATCAACTATGTCTCCAATACCTCATAGTAAGTGTTCTGTGACTTATTTCAACAGTGACATGCAAAAATACTGAGGGACAAGTGTCTCAAATCTTATTTCTGAATGTTTATCCTAAGAAACGGAACTTCAAGATAGCTTTTAAAGAAATCATTATATATGTTTTATGCTTTTGTTTGAGAGTATGCCAAGCACGCTGGAAAATTTGATAGCGACAATAAAAGAGTTCACTAACCACATCTGTGAAATAAGATTTATGTTATGGAAAGTATAGTTTGAGGTCAAGAACAACAGCATCAACTGCAGATCCTCCTGCAATGGAACTGAATGTTTGACAAAGGCTTTTGAGAGCTAAGGTTCCACTGTGTAGCTGCCGTTCTTGTTTATTCCAACATGCAATGTAAAAGGACATAGCTCCAGACATATTGGTTTGCTTTATGAGAAATATAATTTTTGTGTATTTGTGGATTATGGATATGTATAAATACATGTACACAAAAAACAAGTATGTAAACTGTATAAACATATAAATAAAAATGGTTATGGATTTAGTAGAAGGGCAATTAAACAATTATACAGGGGAACCTCGATTATCCGAATACCAATTATCCGAAAATCAGATCATCTGAAGAAGATCTCGAGGTCCTGATAGAAACATTACATCAAAGTTGTGTTTCCAGCAGTGATCGCGCCTTTTGTTTGCAGTGATTAAACAAGCACCGTCTCCAAATGGCTGAACTCCCACCCTCTCTTTCCCCCCACACTTTCCCTCCAGACGGGTATTCCCTTCCCCCCACCCCGGCTACCCAGGAATAATCTCTCCAACATTGTCCTGTACAGGGCAAATGTGGAACCTGTCAAACGTTTGCAGTAAAAAGTTATGTGTGTGTGCGTGCGCCTGTGTGCTATTTGGAGGCTTACTCCGGAAACACAGCAGCAGAAGTCTTGTTGTTGGTGTACATTCCAATGCCCCGGAGAGGGGCCGGGGGTGGGGGCGGGGTGTTGCGGTGGAGGGCGGGGATGGGAGCGGGGGATGATGCACTTCATGCTGGGGGGGCGGGAGCGCTGTTGGACAGGGTTGGGGGGGGGAAGGGTTCGACAGGGGGGTAGGTTGGACGGGGGCAGTGTTGTGGGTGGTGTTAGACCGGGTTGGGGTGCGGGGTTGGACGGGGGGGGGGCGGTGTTGGGGGCGGGGGCTCGTGCACTTTGTGCTGGGGCTATGTTGGACGGGGGCGCGGTGTTGGGGGTGGGGTCTCACGCACTGTGACCTGCTGCAGTCTCTTGAATAGGGAGCAGACTTTAAAACTCCAAGCCCCAGTGGAAAGGCATTTAATCGATTTTCCGAATAATCGATAATCCAAACGAAATACTGCCCACCCATCATTTTCGGATAATCGAGTTTCCACTGTATACTTAATAATTTGCCAGTTACAAGTTACTGATTTATTATCTCTTCTACCTACAAGGAATATTGAAAAAACTTACAACATTGAAGGTGGATGACAACCAGCTTAATGTTTTACCCAATGCAATTGGAGGGTAAGTGGATGAGAACAAGATCAAGCTCTGTTATGGTGCCCTGTGAGCAAATGTCTTGCTGATACTCAAATAAAATCAAAATACTGTAGGTGTTTGAAATTTGAAATAAAAGCAGAACATGCTGGAAATGACCAGCAGGGCTAAAAGCATCTGTAGAAAGAGAAAGAGTTAATATTTGAAGAGAAATTTACCTCTTCATCAGGACGTCTTCAGCCCAGTTCTGAAGAGTAATTTTTCGCTCCAAAATGTTGACATTTTTACTATATGCTGCCAGACCAGCTGAGCATTTCCAGCACTTTCTATCTGGCTAATACTCACTGTTCTTAAGATGATTTGTCAGGAATGAATGTTTGGATATGATATTGAGCATCCGAAATGGCTTGGCCTCTGTCTTTCAAGTCTTTTTTTGCAACATAAATATTGAAACCAGTTAGTGAACAATTCTTCCGATTTGTTCTCTTGTGCTATGAAAGCTGAGAAGAACCTTTTCTTAAAGTAAAGTGAAGTAAATGAAATATGATTTTTTTTTAGATTACTTACAGTGTGGAAACAGGCCCTTCGGCCCACACTGACCAGCCAAAGCGCAACCCACCCAGACCCATTCCCCTTCACCTAACACTACGGGCAATTTAGCATGGCCAATTCACCTAACCTGCACATTCTTTTTAGGGACTGTGGGAGAAAACTGGAGCACCCAGAGGAAACCCACGCAGACACAGGGAGAATGTGCAAACTCCACAAGACAGTCGCCTGAGGTGGGAACTGAACCCAGGTCTCTGGCGCTGTGAGGCAGCAGTGCTAACCACTGTGCCACCATGCCACCCACTATATTTAAGCAAAGTTCATCCAATCTTGAATAGATAGATCCCTGCTGTGTGGAAACAAGCCCCTTCGACCCAACAAGTCCACACTGACCCTCCGAAGAGTATCCCATCCAAACACATTCCCCAACCCTATTAGTCTACATGTACCCTGACGAATGCACCTAACCAACACATCCCCGATCACTACTAGGCAATGTAGCATGACCAATCCACCTAACCTGCACGTTAGGAAACTGGAGCACCTGGAGGAAACCCGCACAGACACAGGGTGAATGTGCAAACTCCACACGGACAGTCATCCAAGGCTAGAATCAAACCCAGGTCCCTGGTGCTGTGAGGTAACGGTGCTAACCACTGAGTCACCATGTCAGGTTGAAAGGATCGTCAAATTGCAAGTTCAAGTTACATATGACGCGATTTGAGTTTCTTTTTTTTCATTGCTGGTTCAAAAAAAATTACACTTGAAGCTAACCTGACCCACAAAACTGTCCATGCTGCCAGGGTAAATATATCATGGCAGGATTTCCACTGATTATGTTCATTTGTAGAATTTTGAGAAGGTTATAAGCTTTTTTTGGGGTCACAAAGACATGAATTGGTATGTTTCAAAGCCTTTTAATTTATAAATAAATTAGAGCAGAACTGAATATTGAACCACATTCTACCTAGTAAATACTTAGCAGAGTGTTTTAAGTTCTTTTCGGTTATTTAAAATTGCATTAGATGGTGGTGGATTAGATGCTGTAATGCACATATTTCTGTTTTTAAATCCTTTTTCAAATGTATTGATCAAACCATGACAAACTTAAGAAGACTCTTAAACCTGTCAAAAATAGTGTTAAACCAAGGTTTTGGTTTAATTATGGTTTCAATGTCTGTCTGCTTATGCTGATTCATAGAAGATTTTATGTTAAGCTATATTTAAATGCACTTGAACAGAATCTTGAGAGGAAAAAATATATTACGTTCAACTTAGATTGCCAACTGTTTTGGAACAGAAAAACTAGCCTATTTTATGTGACAATAATTTGGATTTTACATGGACTGCAAGAGGTATTTAAATTTTTCTCTTTTTTGCAGTCTTTCTGTTTTGGAGGAGTTTGACTGTAGTTGTAATGAACTTGAATCCCTCCCTCACACCATTGGATACCTACATAACCTCCGAACCTTTGCGGCTGATGAAAACTTCTTGGTAGAGCTGCCTAGAGAGGTGAGTTGCTGTTTATAACTGTACAACTTTAATAAATAATTATTGAATTTGGATTGAGTTAGAATTAAGCTTTGAGAAATAAATCCTGTTTTCTGTTTTCAAAAGTAGGAGAAAAACGCTAAATTAAAATAAAATTGATGAGAAAGCATAATTTAAATTACTTTAATGAAAAATGCTCAATAAAGACAGTGATGTGTTTGCTTTCCTGCCATTAGCCAGATGCACAAATCAGAAATTTCATACTCACATCCTATCCAAGTAGAATTGTCATTTCATAATTCCTGAAATATTTTATATGTTATATCTTGATGCTTAATCTGTTGTATCATCAGAGTTGAATTAGGTAACACTTCAAAGCTTCCTTCCACCTTCTCTTATACCTAAAATCTTTGGAACTCTACCTCACTTTGTCTTCCTGCAATCTTTGGGCTTCAAGAAAAAGAACAAGCTGGCTAATACAACATAATACCATTACTGAGTGTTAGCCTTGGCTAAATTTGTAGCCTTTGTATCCTGAGACTCTAAGTTCAGGACCAATCTGGTTGATATTCCAAAGTGGTATTAAAAGATACCTGTACTGTCAAAGGAGCTGTCTTTCAATGAGATGTTGAATAAAAACCCAGCCTGACAGTTCGGGAAGATGTAAAAGTTGACATGGAACTATTTTGAAGAAAAGAAGGGGGTTATACCTAATGTGGTCAATATCATCTGTCAATCAAAATCACAAAAGAATGCCATTGCTTAGCTGATCATGCTTATTGTGCAAATTTGCCGCCACATTTCATACTTTACAACATGTGATGACACTTAAAAAGTACTTTATTGGTTTTAATGTCCAATGGAAATGTCTGGTAGGAAAAGTATTATGTAAATCTGAATTTTTTTTTTCTTTTTACTTTTCTTTTAACCTATCTAATCCAAAAAGACAAAGCTAGAGAATCTACAAAGGAATATTGATAGGTTAAGTGGTCAGAAATTTGGCCAACAGAGTATAATATGGGAAAATGTGAACTTGTCCACTTTGACAGAAAGAATAGGAAGGTTGTGTGTTATTGAAATAGAGAAGGATTGTAAAACCCGATGGTACAGAGTACAAGAATCACAAAAAGCTAACATATATGTACAACAAGTAATTCAAAAGCAAATAGAATGTTGGTCGTTGTAATGGGAATTGTATATAAAAGTAGCAAGGTTTTACGGCAGCTGTACAGGGCCTTGGTAAGATCACATCTGGAATGATTTGTCTAGTTTTGGTTTCCTTCTTTGAACTTGAGTATAATTATGTCAACTGCAGTTCAGAGAAAGTTCACTCAACTCATTCCTAGGGTGAAGGGCTTTTTCTCATTATTAAAGATAGAACAGGTAGGACTTGTATCCACTGGAGTTTAGAAAAATATTGAAAAAATGTAAGATCCTTTTAGATTGGATACTGGGAAGATGTTTCCTCTTGTGAAGGAGACTAGAGCGAGGAGATACAGTTTAAGAATAAAAGATTTCCATTTTAAAGTGAAGATGAGAAGTATTTTTCTCTTAGAACACTGTGAGTCTGTGAAATTCTCTTTTCCAAACTGCTCGCTGTGCTGTTGAATTTAGTCAAGATAAAGACAAGGATGTTATGCAGCAGATGGGAAAGTGGAGTTGAGACTGCAACCAGATTAGCCATAATCTTACTAAATACCAAAATTGCTCTATTTTCAATTTGAATATTCTCATGCATTCTAAGCCTTAAACTTTTACTTTGATATATCTCATTAAAAAGTATACGTTATTCTGTTACATTTTGTGTGTGTGCATGTCCAGGCAAATTATTAACATTACAGAACCTAAAGCCTCCATACAACAATCAGGCCTGTACAATGCAATAAATAATAATTGGTTCTCCTAAGTAATACTTGTGTTTCTATGAGACTTTTAAGCCAAGCTCAAAAATCAGCAGGTTTTGTAAAATTAAAAAAGAAACAAAGATCTGAGACAATAGAGTCTCTGGCTTAGACAAAATAGTGCTGGAAGCCCAATGCTAATAACTGCCCCAAAACCCTGCACTCACGATTTTTACCTTGTTAGTGCGAGAGGCAAAGTGGGCACATTTATTTGTGGTCCACAGAAGCAGCCACATATGTTACAGCTGCCTTCCTTCAAATTACTTATAGGGATTTGACCTGTTCGGAGAAGGGCTAAAGTTTCTAGAGTTCTTTGGAGACTAAGTGCACCATTTTTGGAGAAATCACTGAGAGAGGTAGGGTATTCTGTAGGATAATATTTAGAGGAGGTCAATCATATTGAGATTGTTAAAAGTAGATATGAAAATGTATAAAATAGGGTAACCGCATCAAAACTGTTAAGCTGTCAAGACATTTTGTAGTGTAAAAGCAAAGTCATTTTTTGCTATCTTACTCTGCCTGTTGATTTATGCCTGAGGGTATCATTACACAATTTGTACGACATAACAAATTTCACAACCTAACATGTCACAGTAGGTGCATGTCAGATTAGCTTTATTAATACCTCCAAGTGCTTAGAAAGTCTTCAAAGTGGGGCTATGAATACAAAAGCTTATTATAGTAAGGAAATAAGTAGTTGCAGGAAATTAAATATCGTGAATGGGTTTTATCAATGAGAAAGTATTTTTTTTAAATACAGAATTCATCAATAAACGCTAAGAATTTTGTCTTATTTCATCTCAGCACAGTTATTGGTTGAGGTGGCATGGAGATTGTAAGGGCAGAAGGTTTAGCATGGGGATCATGGGTTGGCATGAGTTTACACTAATTTGGCATAGGGCTAGTATGGTCCAGGTGGGATGGGTAAATGGGCAAATATTGGCATGAAGGGGATGAGCCATGGGTTGTAGGTAAAGGGCATGAGGTGGCATGAGTTGACAAAGATAGGACATGGAAAGTGTGTGCGGGTGGTGAGGGCTAGGGGGATTTTTTGTTTCATTCTTTTTCTCACAGCTGAAATAAGGTGTTTAAGCACATAGACCAACCTTTCTGTCCACCTACCTTTGCATCAGACAGCATCCCACATCATTCCATGGTGCTGGATGGACTCCTGCCCATTCTTAGCTCCCTGGAGCAGAAATCCAACTGCTGAGACACTTCATCCAAGCCTGGTTTACGGAGTTTGAATTTTCCCGAGTCTGCTTGAGAATTCAAATTGGGGATAAACATTATAATTGAATTAGTTTCAAAATAATGATGGAAAAGGATGGACTGGATCTAAAAGTCAAAGTTTAAAATTGGAGGAAGGCCAATTTTGACAGTATTAGGCAAGAACTTTCAAAAGTTGATTGGGAGTTGGATATTCACAGGTAAAGGAACAGCCTGAATGTGAGAAGTCTTCAGAAAAGAGATAACGAGAGCCCAGAGACAGTATACTCCTGTTAGGGTGAAAGGAAAGGCTGGTCGGTGTAGGGAATGCTGGATGACTAAAGAAATTGAGGTTTTGGTCAAGGAAAAGAAGAAAGCATATGTCAGGTATAGACAGCATGGATCGAGTGAATCCCTACAAGAGTATAAAAACAGTAGGTGTATACTTAAGAGGGAAATCAGGAGGGCAAAAAAGGGACATGAGATAGCTTTGGCAAATAGGGCTAAGGAGACTCCAAAGGGATTCTACACATACATTAAGGTCAAAACAGTAAATAGGGAGAAAACAGGGCCCTTAAAAATCAGCAAGACTCCCAATGTGTGGAACTACAGAAGATGGGGGAGTTGTTAAATGAGGATTTTGCATCAATGTTGACTGCAGAGAAAGATATGGAAACGAGAGAACTTGGAGGAAAAAAAACGGCATATTTTAAAATATCCATATTACAGAGGAGAAGGTGCTGAACCCCTTAAAATGCATAAAGGTGGATAAGTCCCCAGGACCTGATCATAGAACATAGAACATTACAGCGCAGTACAGGCCTTTTGGCCCTCGATGTTGAACCGACCTGTGGAACCAATCTGAAGCCTATCTAACCAACACTATTTCATTCTCATCCATATGCCTATCCAATGACTATTTAAATTCACTTAAAGTTGCCGAGTCTACTACTGTTGCAGGCAGTTTGTTCCATGCCCCTACTACTCTGAGAAAAGAAACTATCTTTGACCTCTGTCCTATATCCATCACCCCTCAATTTAAAGCTGTGCCCCCTCGTGTGAGCCATCGCCAATCAGGAAAAAGGCTATTACTGTCCATCCTATCCAACCCTCTGATTATCTGATATGTCTCAATTAAGTCATCTCTCAACCTTCATCACTCTAATGAAAACAGCCTCAAGTCACTCAGCTTTTTCTCGTAAGACCTTCCCGCCATACCAGACAACATCCTAGTAAATCTCCTCTGAACTCTTTCCAAATCTTCCACATCCTTCCTATAATGTGGTGACCAGAACTGTACGTAATATTCCAAATGTGGCCACACCAGAGTTTTGTACAGCTGCAGCATGATGTCATGGTTCCAAAACTCAATCCCTCTACCAATAAAGTTAAAAATCATACAACACCAGGTTATAGTCCAACTGGTTTATTTGGAAGCACTAGCTTTCGGAGTGCTGCTCCTTCATCCAAATCATGTCACCAATAAAAGCTAACACACCATATGCCTTCTTAATAACCCTATCAATCTGGGTGGCAACTTTCAATGATCTACATACCTGGACACCAAGATCTGTCTGTTCATCTACACTACCAAGAATCTTCCCATTTGCCTAGTACTCTACATTCATGTTGCTCCTTCGAAAGTGAATCACCTCACACTTTTCCACATTAAACTCCATTTGCCACATCTCAGCCCAGCTCTGCAGCTTATCTATGTTTCTCTGTAACCTCTAACATCCTTCGTCACTATCCACAACTCTACAAACCTTAGCGTCATCTGTAAATTTAATATCCCATCCTTCTATGGCCTCATCCAGGTCATTTATCCTGAACTGGGAGAACTGGCTGATCCCTTTTCATTGTACAAGTGTTTTAAAAAAACACTTAAAATCTTTTTCAAGTAGATGTTTCCAGACATATTGGAACTCCTGCCTTTATCACCCCTGTGAAAAAGATACAAGAACAACATAATCTTGCTAAAGGAGCAGCATTGTCACACCTCTTCCTTAAAAAAAGAACCATCAGTATCCAAAGATGACTTCATTTTAAAACCCCTTAAGTTTACACTGTTAGCACACTACAACAACCATATACATTACATTGACTACAAACATGCAAACATGCGGTATTACATTGTTTCAGTCTGTTTATTCCTGCCGCTGAACACCTCAGTTTCTCATCCAAGCCTCAACAATGCGCGGCAATCACATTTTCTTGTCCTGCCACATGCACAGTTGTTAAATTGAATGACTGTAACAACAAGCTCCACATAAGCAGTCTGGAATTTTTGTCCTTAAATTTCACAACCAAATTCAATGGGTTATGATCAGTGTGTATGATTGTCTCAGATTCTTTACTGGTAACAAAAATGTTGAAATGTTGTAACACCAACATCAAACTCAAAGTCTCCTTCTCAACTGTTGGATATTTTTGCTGATGAATGTTCAATTTCTTGGGGAAATATCCAATAGATCTTTCTATCTTCTTATCATCTTTCTTGTAAGAGCACAGCACCAATGCCCACACACTCACCCACAAAGGTTCGCCTACCACTGGAAGTAACACTAACATCTTATCTCTAATAGCAAAATTGCAAATTTTTGATTTCTTGTCTGCTTACAATTTCATTGCATGCCGTGAAACATTTAAATTTTCCTAACCAACTCCCCAACTCTATTTAACCATTCCCTAAATTTTGACACATAGTCCAAACATGTAGTCTCTGAATTCTGACTTACCAATTTCTCCTTAATCAATTTGAGTGGTTCTCTCACTTCATGCCCAAAAACGAATTCAAATGGACTGAATTTGGTGCATCTCTGATGGCAAAATATACAAATGGAATTCCGTTATCCCAATCACCTGGATAGTCTTGACTACAAGCCCTCAACATGGTCTTTGATGTCTGATGCCACCTTTCTAGAGCTCCCTTGATTTTAGTTGGTACGCAATAGATTTGAATTGTTTTATTCCTAAGCTGTCCATAACTTCTTTGAATAATTTTGAAATAAATTTTGACCCTAGGTCTGATTGGATCTCTGTGGGTAGTTCGTATCTATTGAAAAGTTTGAGTAACTCCTCTATAATCTTTTTAGCTGTGATACTGTGTAATGAATGGTGTCTGGAAATCAAGTGGACACATCCATTATTGTTAACAAGTACTGACTTCCACTTTTTGTTTTATGTAGGGGTCCTAAGCAATTAATTAAGACTCATGTAAAAGGTTCCTTAACTGCAGTTATAGATATTAAAGGTGTGGGTTTTATTCCTGGCTGTGGTTTTCCAATTGCTTGACACGTATGACATGTCTGGCAAAATTCAACTACATCTTTGTGTAGTCCCAGCCAGTAAAAATATTTTTGTATTTTAGCTTGAGTTTTTCTTGCCCCTAAATGGCCCCCTGCTGGTAGTTCATGTGCTACCCACAACACCCCCTTTCTATAACCCACTGGCAATACGACTTGATGAACTTCTGCCCATTTCACATCTGCTTGAATATGTAATAGTCTCCATTTCCTCATTAAGGTCTCATTTTTAAGATAGTTGCACACCAGGATGCATCCAGATTCTTCTTCCATGTATGCTTTTTGATACAATTGGTTTAGTTTTTCATTTTTCTGCTGTAACTCAGTTAATTTCTCTGAACGAAAGATGTCTGCTTTATCATCTACTTGCTCCTGTTTTGTAGCAACCATTTGATTAAACAGGGTCTCTGCTAATTCCACTTCAACTTTCTTATCCATACCCTTTGATCTCTCCTGATTAACTGGTGACTTTGTGACCTCATTACCATACAATCAGGAAAAATCCCAGGATATGCTTCCTGTTCAATTGCCTGAATTTACATTAGCTTTTCAATCACAGTACGTGACACTCCTACCTGTGAACCAGCTACATCATTAACAAGGACAAATTGTATTTCTGGAGCTAAGAGTTTGTCCAGTTCTCCTACCACGTCTTCTTCATTCTTCACTGGACATTCTAAACTCACGCTACAGAAATGAGTGCAGTTTTTCTCACCGTGAATTCCCATTACTAGCACTTTTTCTGGTAATAGCCCTTCAGAAGTGCAAATTTTTCCACATCAAAGATCAAGAGGATCCTGTATCTCTTAATATTGTAACCTCTTTACCTTCTGCTTCTGGCCTATGTAAGTATACTTTACCTTCACAGATATATGGTTTTAGAAGATCTGGCACTCCCTCCTTAACCAAGCTCTGACCAGCTTGTACATTCTGGGGCAGCTTTTCCTCTTTCTTCTGCTTTTAATCATAATTCAAACAGTTACATTTCTTTTCTTTTTCTTTTTCTTTTGCATCTAACTCAAGCTACTTCATTCTCAATTGAATTTTCGCCATCTCCAAAGATTCTGATGGTGTTTTGAGCAAATTTAAGTGCTGAGCTATTGCTGTAATTACTTCTGCTTTCCTCGTGGAAGGAGGCAGCTCCAGCTCCAGCTTGACTGCCAATTCCAGCAGCTTTTCTTTGTTCACCTTTTGTAAAGCCCCCAAAGTCACATCTACTATCACCAGAAAACTCTTTGTGACCGGAAGAGCACCAAGCACTGTTTAAACCAACCAAATTCAATACCCAGAACAAAAGACACCCACACCTACCACTGACTGCCTTTGAGTCCATCAACCCTAATCCCAAATCAGAATTATAGAACAAATCCCGCAAAGAGCTCCCAACTTTTTATGGACCAGACCAGACCCCCTCAAAACATTTCAAGAAGGCAGCTCAGATCATAACATTTCTAGTTGTTTGAAGCAGTGGTAAAGTGGATATTCCAGGAGTGATGCAACTGGCCCAACCACTCAGTTTTAAACAGAACAGAATTTATTCACACCCTACTGAATGAAACACGAAAAAAAGAACCAAATTTAGAATAACTTAACCTATCTGAAAACGCAACTTAATGATGCTGTTCCAAATATTGCAATATCCCCATAAACACCCCCTTGGCAAAAAAGTAAAATAAAACAAGGTTCTTACAGAAGAGCTGTCAGACAGAGACAGTGGATCAGCATGGAACTGCTCCTTTGGGTCCCTAGCAGCTTCTCTGGTTCCCACCTAAAACATGACCAGCAGCTGCAAACAAAACAGCTTGCTAAAACCAAACCAAACCAAGCACTCAACTGGAGAACTGGCCACTCCCTTTTTATTGTACAAGTGTTTTAAACAATACACTTAAAGCTTTTTCAAGTAGATATTCCCAGACATATCAACAACTCTGCCGTTACGACCCCTCTGAAAAAAAACAAGGACAATATAATCTATTAAAGATGCAGCATCATCACAAAAGACATACTCAATCTCATCCTCACCACTTTACCTTTCATAGTTGCATCTGCCTATGGCTGTGTGAGAGCATGTGACCATCACACAGTTCTTGTGGACATGAAGTCTCACCTTTACATTGAGGGTACCTCCACCATATCAGACATACTAAAACTTTAGAACAAACAGATTTTAAACAGTTCTTGCAAGACTGGGCCTCCATGAAGTTAGCAGCAGCAGAATTGTATTCAACTCTTCCATTACCATCAAGCCAGTTAATCAAGCAAGGTCTGGTGAAGAATGCAGGAAGGCATCCCAAGAAAGTTACCACACAGGACTATTTGTATGCCAACCAATATAAAGTCAACTAATTAATCCTAAAACCAATAGATCAGATCTAAGCTCCACCGTCCTATCACATCCAGTCATGAATGGGAGTGGACAATTAAATTCAACGGAGAAGGCTGCTCCACAATTATTCCCGTCCTCAATGGTAGGAAGCCCACAATATTGCAAAGGACAAGGCTTTTGAATTTCAAAGTCTTATGCCAGAAGTGCTGAGTTGTCCCATCCCCTCCCTCAACCAATAACCACTTTCCCCCACTCCCAACCCCCAAACAACAAACATCCCATTTCTCCCCTTCATCCAATAATGGACTCCCCTCCTTCACCCCATCCCCACCAAACACCAGATTTCCCCCACCCCTCCATCGCCACAACAGACTCCCTACCCAAACAACGGACCATCTCCCTCCACAACTGACTCCATCCACCACGCCCCCTCACCACAGACCTCTCCCAACACCTCTACCAAGCTCCCTACCAAAACAAATTCCTCCCACAACACCCCATGCCACAAACAGCTTGGCCTTCTCCCACCTCAGGCTTGGTCCCTTTTTCCACCCTCGCCCCAGGCTTGGCCTCTTTTTCCACCCCAACAGGCATGGCCCAACCTCCTTCTCTTTCTTTCTTCCCTGCGCCATCAAAAAAAAACTCGCCCCCTCTTTTTTCTACACCCATTCCCCCACACATTTCCCCAAGGCTTGGCCCCTGTTTCTTCCCCTCATTTGCCTCATCTATTTCCACATGAATTCGATGGGACAACACTACTATTATAGGACAAGCCAAACAGAGAACAGCCAGGGAATTCCTAGAGGCATGGCACTCATCCACAGATTCAATCAATAAGCACATCAACCTAGACCCAATATACCGGCCACTGCAGCGGACAGCTGGAACTGACAACCGGAAGCGGCAGATTCAAACCACGACAAATGCCGGAGGAAAGATCACAGAAGCGCTTCACAGGAGGTTCCCAAGCACCGAGGATGTCACCTAGACAGGGGACAAAACGTCTGCAACACAAATTCCCAGCTCGACGAACAGAACCACAACATTTCCACCTCAGCTTGCTACCTCCTTCCCACTGCACTCTATCCCTGTCCCATGCTACTGCCTTTTCCGCTATGCTGTCCCATTCCCTCCTCAGCTTGGTAGCCAAACTATTTAATTTTAGTGAATGCAATTATCAAAACATGAAACTTGCAAAACAAACATTTTTTTGATTGAACTGTAAACCAAGTATTTGATAGTGAGTGGAATATATTTGACATGAGAGTTATTTATGGAGGACTTGCATTTGCTTTAATTTTAGCCATGATGTTGAGGTAATAGTGTTGAATTAGAGTCATAGAGTCACAGAGATGTACAGCATGGAAACAGATTCTTTGGTCCAACTTGCCCATGTCAATCAGATATCCTAATCTAATCTAGTTCTATTTGCCAACACTTGGCCCATACCCCTTTAAACCCTTCTTATGCATCTACCCATCCAGATGCCTTTTAAATGCTGCAATTATATCAGACTCCACCACTTCCTCTGGCAGCTCATTCCATACATGTACAACCCTCTGCGTGAAAATGTTACCCCTTAGGTCTCTTTTATATCTTTCGCCTCTCACTCTAAACCTATGCCCTTTAGTTCTGGACTCCCCCACCCCAGGGAAAAGGCCTTGTCTATTTATCTTATCCAT
This sequence comes from Chiloscyllium plagiosum, assembly GCF_037043375.1. Lineage (NCBI taxonomy): Eukaryota > Metazoa > Chordata > Chondrichthyes > Orectolobiformes > Hemiscylliidae > Chiloscyllium > Chiloscyllium plagiosum. The sequence continues at coordinate 58,571,994 of NW_028270147.1, read as the reverse complement.
GCCCCTCATGATTTTATGAACCTCTATAAGGTCACCCCTCAGCCTCTGATACTCCAGGGAAAACAGCTCATATCCTCCAACCGTGGGGACATCCTTATAAATTTTTTCTGAACCCTTTCAAGTTTCACGACGTCCTTCTGATAGGAAGGAGACCAGAACTGCCCAGAATATTCCAGAAGTGGCCTAACCAATGTTCTCTATAGCTGCAAAATGACCTCCCAACTCCTATATTCAATAGTCCAACCAAAAAAGGAAAGCATACCAAATGCCTTCTTCACTATCCTATCCACCTGCAACTCTACTTTCAAAGAACTATGAATTTGCACTCCAAGGTCTCGTCGTTCAGCAACACTCCCTCGGACCTTACCATTAAGTGTATAGGTCCTGCTAAGATTTGCTTTTCCAAAATGCAGCATTTATCTAAATTAAACTCCATCTGCCACTTCTCAGCCCATTGGCCCATTGGATCAAGATCCCATTCTACTCTGAGGTAACCTTCTTCACTGTCCACTACACCTCCAATTTTGGTGTCATCTACAAACTTACTCACTATACCTCCTAAGTTACCGAACATACAATTGATGCGAATGACACTTTGATCTTTTACTATAAATTCTGTGTCCTGTGATCCTGCCCCACTCACTACCTGATGAAGGAGCAGTGCTCCAAAAGCTTGTATTTCCAAACAGACCTGTTGGATTATGAGCTGGTGTTGTGTGTTTTTCAACTTTAATTTTAAAGGTTGCACACAAGCATTTTCTTCTATTTCTCCTCATCTTTTCCTGTCAGTTTTCTGCATCTTTGCTGGGGCTGTTAGTACTTCATGGCTTGAATTTGCTGCCGAGTACAGTGCCTCAGAATATGACCATTCCTGGGTGAGCCTAGACAGGAAATGACAAGCAACTTGACTTTGCAGGCAATGACATCCACACACTTCTTGTAGGAATCCCTGTACTGTTACATTGCATTAATGAAATACTGCATCATTGGAGCCCAAGCTGGTCAGCAGATGACTAACGGGACAGTCTTTCACTAAACTACTTGAATTGCCTCAAATATCCTTTGTTTTTGGCAAGTCCTACCAGCTAACAAAAATATTTTAAATCAACCTATTCTGACATGTTCTGACACACCTTTGGAATAGATGGGACTTGAACTCAGACCTTCTAGCTCAGAGATAAAGCCACTCCCACTGGGCCAAGTGAACTCTACTGACAAGCACTGTTTGAAAGGGGCTTGTGGAAGTAGATTAAGGAATAACTTTCAGATGAACACTTGATATACAAATCCTCAATGAACTTAAAAGGAACCTGGATCTCTATAACCTACAAGGCTACCTCACTGGTTACATGAAATATTGCAGAGCTCTGGGTGGGGGAGGGGGGATGAATAGGGAAAGGCAGTATTAATTGTAGAGACATGCTGAGTGGCTACCTCCTGTTCTGTATGATTCTATGGTTTTCAAGGAACCTTGACTTCAGTGCCACTCTACTTTTACAAGGACTACATAGCACCTTGAATCAGTTTTATAAATAAGAAAATTAAACCTTTTGAAAAGTTGGCAACAAATTTATTCTTGGGTATTGAATATACATTTTTAATAAGGAGAAGAATCATCATTTGACAAGAAGGGCCAGATGTCAGACAGAACTGAAAATGTGTTGCTGGAAAAGCGCAGCAGGTCAGGCAGCATCCAGGGAACAGGAGAATCGACGTTTCGTGCATAAGCCCTTCCTCAGGAATGAGGAAAGTTTGTCCAGCAGGCTAAGATAAAAGGTAGGGAGGAGGGACTTGGGGGAGGGGCGTCGGAAATGTGATAGGTGGAGAGAGGTCAAGGTGAGGGTGATAGGTCAGACTGGGGTGGGGGCGGAGAGGTCAGGAAGAAGATTGCAGGTTAGGAAGGCGGTGCTGAATTCGATGGATTTGACTGAGACAAGGTGGGGGGAGGGGAAATGAGGAAACTGTTGAAATCCGAGTTCATCCCTTGTGGTTGGAGGGTTCCTAGGCGGAAGATGAGGCGCTCTTCCTCCAACCGTCGTTTTGTTGTGGTCTGGCGATGGAGGAGTCCAAAGACCTGCATATCCTTGGTGGAGTGGGAGGGGGAGTTGAAATGTTGAGCCACAGGGTGGTTGGGTTGGTTGGTCCGGGTGTCCCAGAGGTGTTCTCTGAAATGTTCCGCAAGTAGCCGGCCTGTCTCCCCAATATAGAGGATGCCACATCGGGCGCAGAGGATGCAATAGATGATGTGTGTGGAGGTGCAGGTGAATCTGTGGCGGATATGGAAGTTTCCTTTGGGGCCTTGGAGGGAGGTGAGGGGGGAGGTGTGGGCGCAAGTCTTGCACCTCCTGCGGTTGCAGGGGAAGGTGCCGGGAGTGGAGGTTGGGTTGGTGGGGGGTGTGGATCTGACGAGGGAGTCACGGAGGGAGTGGTCTTTACGGAATGCTGATAGGGGAGGGGAGGGAAATATATCCTTGGTGGTGGGGTCCGTTTGGAGGTGGTGGAAATGACGGCGGATGATGCGCTGTACATGGAGATTGGTGGGGTGGTAGGTGAGGACCAGTGGGGTTCTGTCCTGGTGGTGGTTGGAGGGGCGGGGCTCAAGGGCGGAGGAGCGGGAAGTGGAAGAGATGCGGTGGAGGGCATCGTCGACCACGTCGGAGGGGAAATTGCGGTCCTTGAAGAAGGAGGCCATCTGGGTTGTGCGTTTTTGGAACTGGTCCTCCTGGGAGCAGATGCGGCGGAGTCGAAGGAATTGGGAGAATGGGATAGCGTTTTTACAGTGGGCAGGGTGGGAGGAGGTGTAGTCCAGGTAGCTGTGGGAGTCGGTCGGTTTGTAGTGTCAGATGTCAGACAGTAGAATTCTTCCAGAGCTGTGTGGAAAGAACTGGTTCATTGAGCCTTTTGAATTGAATTGTGCAGATTAATCATGGCTCTTTACTTTTTTCTGTTTTATAAAATCATGAGGGCATGATAGGATAAATTGGCAAGGTCTTTTTCCCAGGGTGGGAAGTCCAAAACTAGAGGATATACGTTTAAGGTGAGACGGGAGGCATTTAAAAAGGAACTAAGGGACAACCTTTTCACCAGACAGTGGTGCATGTGTGTAATGAGTTGCTAGAGGAAGTGGTGGAGGAACTGGTACAATTACAATATTTATAAGGCATCTGGATGGGTATGTGAATGGAAAGGGTTCAGAGGGATTTGGGCAAATGGGATTAGATTTATGTAGGATATCTGCTCGACATGGATGAGTTAAGCTGAAGGATCTGTTTCTGTGCTGATATCTCTATGACTCTATGAACAGCTCATTTCAGCCTCATCCTGAACTCCCAGGCATGAAATTGCAGCCTCATCAATGTGATATCAAGAAAAAGCTCAAGGTATTGGATACTACAAAGGTGATGACACCAAACAATGTTCTCACATTAATGTGTCCCAGAACCTGCAATGCCCCTAGCTAACTGTTCCAGTACTCTTCCAAACTGACACTTGTCCAGCAATGTCGAAATTTGACTATATACTATACACAAAATGCAGGATCAATCCAATACAACCAACCTTTGCCCCATCAGTCTACTCTCAATCATAAGCTAAGTGATAGAAGGCATCATCAACAGTGTAATCAGATATCAAATGACATTTGATCGAAAGTAGCCTGCTCATTTTCACTTACTTTCCATTCTGCAAAACCCACTCTGCTCCTGTTTTCATAACAGCCTTGATCCAAACATGGATAAAACTGTTGCACTAAGAAGGCAAGTGAGAGTGGCTGCCCTAGACATCAAGGTAGCACTTAACTGTGCGTGGCAACAAATTTCTCTAGCTAAACAAATCAGTGAGAATCTGGGAAAACTCTCTGCTAGTTGGAGTCATATCTAGTACAAAGGAAGATGTTTTTGCTTGTTGGATGTCCATCAGCTCAGTCATTGAATATCTCTCTAGGATTTCTTTAGAGTCCTAAATCCAACCATCTTTAGCTGCTTTATTCATCATAAGATCGAAGTGGGAATGTTCACCGACTGTACAATGTTCAGCACTTTTTGTGACATCTCAAATTTTGAAGCTATTCATGTCCAAATGCATTAAGATCTGAACAACATTCAGATCTGAACAACATTGGGCTGGTAAGTGGCGAATAATATTCAAGCCGCACAAGTGTTTTGCTAAGAGTATCTTCAGCAAGAAAGTTAAAAATCACATAACACCAGGTTATAGTGTTGTGTGATTTTTAACTTTGTACACCCCAGTCCAACACAGGCATCTCCAATTCAGCAGGAAAGAATGCAATATCACTACTTGATATTTAATGGCATCACCATCACTGAATACACCGCTTTCAACATCCTGGATATTACCATTAACCAGAAAGTGAAATGGATCAGGCAAAGAAATACTGTGGCTGTAAGATCAGGTCAGAGTCTAAGAATTCTGTGGTGAGTAATTGGATGGTTCCTGAGTTACATTATTAGTACAGATGTTAACAATGAAGATTTTATGTCAAGCTTGAGTTTGTAAATGTCAATAAATAAATGCATGAATCTCTGACTTTCATAAATTTAAATCTGATGCTGATTAATGAAAAGCAATTTTATCTGGATAATTATAATTATGGAGATATCTATATGAATGATTACCATCAAGTTGTGATTATAATTGTGATTTTAAAATAGTGAAGTGATGATTTAGGAAAAAAATAATATTCCAATTGCTGTTATACTTTATGTGTGAACATAACAAATTGGGGTTTGAAGACGCTTCCCAAATTTTACAAGAAAGTTTAGAAAGACAGGGGAAGGAGATACTTTTAGAATTAGCAAATGGGTTCGAATTGGGTCGAACCAGGAGCAAAAGGAAAGCTGAAATTGTAATGGAGTTGATCAAGTTCTGACGTGTATCAGAGAAACAGACAAGTGAAGTAAAGTTAGAGAAACTTAAGTTGCAATTGATGCGAATGGAGTTAGAAGATAAAAAAAGGAAAAGAAGAGCTATGTTAGAGGAGAAAGAAAGGGAGAAAAGGTTCTGAGCTGAGCAAAAAAAAAGAGAGCAACTGCCATATAGAGAGAAAAACTGTTGGAGATCGAATTTGCCCATCTAACATGTTGCTCTCAAAGAAATTAGAAAACACTCTCTATCTAAGGTACCTTTTTATGTGAAATGTACTTGCAGTAAAAAGAAAGAAGGCGACCCAGGGATATCAGCAGCAGGAAAGTTGAAGATAGCAGACCACAAAAATGTATGGTTTTGAGACTAAGTTAATGTAATGTTAATAAGTGACTTATTGGAACAGAATATTGTTTCGAGCCAGAGTCAGATAGCAGGCAGTTAAGAGAAGGGGGGCTTAGATTTGGGAATACCTTTTTGTTTAATGTTCACTTTTAGATTTAGAAAATAAATTTATGTTATTTTCTTTAACTAGTGGAATTTAGGAGTTCTCTGTCACTCATATTTTAACAGATTAAGAGGCGAGGTGACCTTTTCTGGGTGTTTGGTTTAATTAACAGATAAGGTTCGCCTCCGTGTTGTAACAATACAAAATAGGAGCCAATGTAGACCATTCAGCCCTCAAGATTACTTCATGATTCAATAAGATCACAGCTGATCTGTTTCTGTTCCAAATTTCACATTTGCATCTACCTCTGAGAACTTATGATTCTGCAAACTAATAAGAATCTATCTACCTTTGCCTTAAAAATATTCAATGTCCTTAACTCCACCATCTTCTGGGCAGAGATTTCCAAAGCAGCATAACTGTCTAAGAGGAAAAAAACTTGAAACATGTTCTCACTAATGCATTGTGTAACTAAATCAGAGCATTTTACTTTTATGTTCAATTCTGCTTGCAATAAAAGATAGCATCACTGGTTGTCTTAGAGTCACAGAGACTTAGAGCTGTATAGCACAGAAACAAAGACTTTGGTCCAACTCCTCCATGCTGACCAAATATCCAAACCCAAATCTAGTCCCACCTGCCAGCACCTAGCTCATATCCCTCCAAATCCTTCCTATTCATATACCCATTCAGATGCCTCTAAGGTCTCTTTTATATCTTTCCCCTCTCACCCTAACCCTATGCCCTCTAATTCTGGACTCAGCCACCCCAGGGAAAAGACCTTGTTTATTTATTCTACCCATGCTCTCATGATTTTATACACATTTATAAGGTCACTCCTCAGCCTTTGACGCTCCAGGGAAAACAGCCCCAGCCTGTTCAGCCTCCCCCTATAGCTCAAATCCTCCAACCCTGGCAACATCCTTGTAAATCTTTTCTGAACCCTTTCACAACATCTTTCCGATAGGAAGGAGACCAGAATTGCATGCAATATTCCAAAAGTGGCCTAACCAATGTCCTATACTGACCTCCCAACTCCTGTACTCAATACTCTGACCAATAAAGGAAAGCATACCAAATACCTTCTTCACTATCCTATCTACCTGTGACTTACTTTCAAGGTGCTATGGACCTGCACTTCAAGGTCTCTTTGTTCAGCAACACTCCCTAGGACCTTACCATTAAGTCCTGCTCTGATTTGCTTTGCCAAAATGCAGCACCTCGCATTTATCTAAATTAAACTCTATCTGCCACTCCGCAGCCCATTGGCTCATCTGATCAAGATCCCATTGTAATCTGAGGTAATCTTCTTCATTATCCACTACACCTCCAATTTTAGTATAATCTGCAAACGTACTAACTGTATCTCCTGTGCTCACGTCCAAATCATTTATGTAAATGATGAAAAGTAGTGCACCCAGCACCGATCCTTGTGACACTCCACTGGTCACAGGCCTCCAGTCTGAAAAACAACCCTCCACCACCACCCTCTGTCTTCAACCTTTGAGCCTGTTCTGTATCCAAAGGGCTAGTTCTCCCTGTATTCCACAAGATCTAACCTTGCTAATCAGTCTCCCATGGTCTAACGCAATGTGCTTGTTGATAGATAGACCCCATCTACCAGCCCCTGAGAAAAGGAACAGGAAGTGACTTCACCACAAGAAATAATATCACCACAGAAAATGACATCACCAATCCAAAGAAACCCACTGAAGATGTTACCTAGTAGGGTGATGAAACATCTGGAAATGAACCTTCAAGCTCAGCGAGCAAACCTACATCCAAAACCTCAACCTGAGCTATAAATCTTCTCAAAGCTCACTCAATCCTTGCCTTTCCAAATACATGTACATCTTGTCCCTCAGGATTCCCTCCAACAATTTGCCCACCACCAACGTCAGGCTCACTGGTCTATAGTACCCTGGCTTGTCCTTACCACCTTTCTGAAAAAATGGCATCACGTTAGCCAACTCACCTCACCTGTGACTATCCATGATACAGATATCTCAGCAAGGGGCCCAGCAATCACTTCCCTAGCTTCCCACAGAGTTCTAGGGTACACCTGATCAGGTTCTGGGGATTTATCCACTTTTGTGCATTTTAAGACATCCAGCACTTCCTCCTTTCTAATATGGACATTGTTCAGGATATCACCATCTATTTCACCACATTCTATATCTTCCATGTCCTTTTCCACTGTAAACACTGATGCAGAATGCTTGTTTAATCTCTCCCCCTTCTCCTGTGGCTCCACACAAAGGCCGCCTTGCTGATCTTTGACGGGCCGTATTTTCTCCGTTACTCTTTTGTCCTTAATGTATTCGTAAAAACCCTTAGGATTCTCCTTAATTCTACTTGCCAAAGCTATCTCTTGTCCCCTTTTTACCCTCCTGATTGCCCTCTTAAGTATACTCCTACTGCCTTTATAACTCTTCTAAGGATTCACTCGATCTGACTACACCTGACATATGCTTCCTTCTTTTTCTTAACCAAACCCTCAATTTCTTTAGTCATCCAGCATTCCCTTCACCTACCAGCCTTTCCTTTCACCCTAACAGGTATATGCTGTGACTGGATTCTCGTTATCTCATTTCTGAAGGCTTTCCACTTTCTAGCCGTTCCTTTACCTGCGATCTTCTGTCTCCAATCAGCTTTTGAAAGTTCTTGCCTAATACCGTCAAAATTGGCCTTCCTCCAATTTAGAACTGCAAGTTTTGCATCTGGTCTATCCTTTTCCATCACTATTTAAAAACTAATAGAATTATGTTCGCTGGCCCCAAAGTGCTCCCCCCGACACCTCAGTCACCTATCCTGCCTTATTACCCAAAAGTAGGTCAAGTTTTGCACCTTCTATAGTAGGTACATCCACATACTGAATCATAAAATTTTCTTGCACACACTTAACAAATTCCTCTCCAACTAAACCCTTAACACTATGGCAGTCCCAGTCTATTTTTGGGAATTTCAAATCCCCAACCATAACCACCCTATTATTCTTACAAATGACTGAGATCCCCTTTCAAATTTGTTTCTCAATTTCCCGCTGACTATTAGGGGGTCCATAATAAAATCCCAATAATGTGATCATTCCTTTCTTATTTCTCAGTTCAACCCAAATAACTTCCCTGGATGTATTTCCGGGCATATCCCCCCTCAGTACAGCTGTAATGCTATCCCTTATCAAAAACACCTGCCCCTTCCTCTCTTGCTTCCCTTTCTGTCCTTCTGGTAGCATTAGCATTTGTATCCTGGAACATTAAGCTGCCAGTCCTGTCCATCCCTGAGCCACATTTCTGTAATTGTTATGATATTCCAGTCCCATGTTCCTAACCATGCCCTGAGTTCATCTGCCTTCCCTGTTAGGCCTCTTGCATTGAAATAAATGCAGTTTAATTTGTCAGTCTTACCTCATTCTCTGCTTTGTCCCTGCCTGCCCTGACTGTTTGACTCACTTCTTTTTTCAACTGTACCAGTCTCAGATTGATCTCTCTCCTCACTATCTCCCTGGGTCCCACCACCTCGCCCCACATTAATAGTTTAAATTCTCCCAAGCAGCTGTCGCAAATCTCCTTGCCAACATATTAGCCCCCTTCCAATTCCAGTGCAATCCGTCCTTATTGTACAGGCCACTTCTACCCCAGAAGAGATTCCAATGATCCCAAAATGTGAGCCCTTCTCTCATACATCAGCTCCTCAGCCATACATTCATCTGCTCTATCCTTCTATTCCTACCCTCACTAGCTTGTAGCACCAGGAGTAATCCAGATATTACTACTCTCGAGGACCTCCTTTTTAAATTCCTGCCCCTTCAAATCTCATTCTTTTACCTTCCTATGTCATTGATTCCAATGTGGACAATGACCTCCTGCTGGGCCCTCTTCCCCTTGAGAACATTCTGCACCCTCTCTGAGACATCCTTGATTCTGGCACCAGGGACACAACATATTATTCTGATTTTTCACTGCTGACCACAGAAACGTCCATCTGTGCCTCGGATTGGAGAGTAACCTAACACAATTGATCTCTTAGAACCTGATATACCCCTCATTGCATTAGAGCCAATCTCGATACGTGAAACTTGGCTGTTCATGCTACATTCCCCTGAGAATCCATCACCCCCTACATTTTCCAAAACAGCGTGCTTGTTTGAAATGGGGATAGCCACAGAAGACTCCTACACTACCTGCCTACCTCTCTTACCTTTCCTGTAGTTAACCCATCTGTGTGACTCTATCTGCAACTTTTCTCCCAATGGAAAGTATGTTATGAAGACAACACAGGATGTTACAGGTGAATATATATGGGTTGAGTGAGTGGGTGAAAATCTGGCAGTTGAAGTTTAATGTGTAAAAACATGAAAGTTGTTCACTTTGCCAGGAAGAATGAAAAAACAGAGCATTATTTAATTGGTGAATGATTACGAAATTCAAAAGTGCAGAGGTCTTGGGTTTTCCAGTGGATGAGTCACAAAATGCTTGTATGCAGGTATACCACTTACTTGCATACAAGCATTTTGTGATTCATCCATTGGAACACCCAAAGACCTCTGCACTTATGAATTTTGCAACCATTTACCATTTAAATAATGCCCTCTTTTTTTCATTCTTCCTGGCAAAGTGAACAACTTCCACGTTTTAACACATTAAACTTCAACTGCCAGATTTTCACCCACTCACTCAACCCATAAATATTCACCTACAACCTCCTGTGTTGTCTTCATAACATACTTTCCTACCTATCTTGGCACCCCAGGATGAAGTCCATCTGGCTCTGAATGCTTGTCAGCCTGCAGTTCTATCACTTTGCTTGTAATTATACTACATACTTCTCTCCCACTTCCTAATCTACAGCTAATACTGAAATATTTTTGTACCCTCTATAGTATGTATGGAAACAGAACTCAGAAAGCAATTGATGAAAGTATTATAATGTGATCTCTTGCTGATATCTTTTTAATACAGATCGGAAGTTGTAAAAATGTAACTGTCATGTCTTTACGATCAAACAAACTGGAACGGTTGCCTGAAGAAATTGGACAGATGCAGAAACTGAAAGTATTAAATTTAAGTGATAACAGGTAATGCAAAATCTTGACTTTATAGAAATTCAGTTAAAATACATGGAAAATCATCAGAAATGTATATGATTTTATAGCAGCTTCCTCTGACTATGTCATATGAACATTAAAAGAAAGTTCGTATCCTGTCACTCATACATTTCATATCACTATTTTAATATAATCACTGTCTTGACAAAAGCTGTATAACTACTTGCATGAAGCCAGTTTGTGAACTTGCAGTACTAGCTGTTGAAAATATATTATAAAATAAAGTTAATAGAGGACACCGTTGATCAGTATGTGTCCCTGTCTATAGAATACACATTCTTGTTCTCAGTTCCTTAAACTATGCATTTCTTATTTCAGTTGGCTGTTTCAGGGTTGTGGAAAAAGCCAAGTCATTCAAGTTACCAAGTTAACATTAATCACCTAAATAGCTATTAGTGTTGAAGTAGCATTCCAAAGCACTGACAGAAACTGCTCTCTCAGTTGCAGATGATGAGTGTATGATGTGGAAAAAGACGTGAGTAATAATGAAAGGTTAACTAATTGGATAGTGTCTAACATTAAAGATAAAGTATTCATCGTCAAAACCAGGTCATAGGGCTACTCTCCCATTAGAGAGAGATGACGGGTAGTGGTTTTAACCTGAAGGTCAACATGTTTCCAGAGAGGCCGAGTTTGAGGAGGAGAGTCCTTCATGGTAACCTCAGCTGATGTGGGAATCAAACCCATGCAGTTGGTGTCACTCTGCATCACAAATCAGCCAACTGAGCTAACTGATCCTGTGTCATACACTACGGCACTAATATTTAGAATCGAAGATGCAGTTTAAATCCAGCCTTACAATCAGAAAGAAAAAAGAAGAATGAAATTGCCAGAGCAGTCAAAGCTAATTCTAGTGTTTGGTGTATACCCACTCATGATGTTTAATAGCTTTACCATATCAGGAAGGCAGGAGGAACCAGCCACTTAGAACCACCTATTCATCATGGTATTAAAGTATTTAATCAGCTTGACATCAAAATTACAAGTGTTATCTCCCAGAGTAAAAGCATGAGCACAAGAAACTGACACAGATTGCAACATCAAAGTTATTTATGAAATAAGATTTCAGTGGATCCTTCTAAAGTATCTGTCAAGACATTAATATTTGTTTCTTGCCCTTAACAACATTGTTTTTTTTAATGTGATTGTACAGCATGGGATAATGACACAAAATTGGATGCATCATGTTATCATATCACAACTGCCTCACTTAATTACACTAACCCATTTTACATCAGAGACATTCACAGTCTACCAAAGATGTCCTGACAGAAAATTGGGCAGGAGTTAATGTGAGTAGAAATCCAGCTACTTGCCCACAAAACAGATGTTATTAATTTGGAAAATCCTCAATCTTGAATATCTCTCAGTTATTGCTTTTTGCTCTATTTTATGTATTAGAAGTGTTGGTTAGACACAGCCTAAAAGCAGTTTTCTCCTATAAATGGCACAATGGTGTTTCAATGCAATATTTAAGTGGAATTCTATCAACAACCCTTTGTCCCAATGCATGATATATCAAAGGGTGAGTTTTTCATATTAAACATTACCAATATTTGGTGAATGTAAATGAATAAGAATTGGTAGTGGGTAGTCATTGATACTTCAATGAATGTGAAGCACAAGGAAACTCCACAGACGTATGGCACAGTGATAGCTGGTGTATTGTATGGATTTGCATCTGCTTACACTATAAAGGTGGTAAATTCACCTAAACACTGAAGATTGTCTTTTGAGTTGGGACAGTTTTAATTGTTAAAAGAAATGTGTAGGTGACATCTTCAATTAACATCTTCTGTAATTTCTTAAACTTGAGCTAGGGTTAACTTACAAGTACCAAAAGAGAAAATGCTGGAAAATCTCAGCAGGTTTGGCAGCATCTGTAAGGAGAGAAAAGAGCTGATGTTCCAAGTCTAACTGACCCTTTGTCAAAGCTTTGACAAAGGGTCAGTTAGACTCAAAACGTCAGTTATTTTCTCTCCTTACAGATGCTGCCAGACCTGCTGAGATTTTCCAGCATTTTCTCTTTTGGTTTCAGATTCCAGCATCTGCAATAATTTGCTTTTAACTTACAAGTAAATGTAAGCTGCAATGTAACTCAAAAACAAGCACAAATTAAACTCCAAACTCTCATGCCAGTCAAAACATAAAAATGGAAGATATCCTCTGAGTTACCCTTCGTGTTAATTAGAGGGTTGAGAATATGTTCCTGCGTTTTTAAGATTTGGGGACATTAATACACTAAGGTTAATTAATGACTGCCACATTCAATGCGGGAGATTTATGCAAATGAAAAATTTGGAGGCATAGAAAAGAAATGGGTGATTGCAGTATTTCCAGAGATCTCAGAAACCTTTGTGTGTTATTTCTTTTTCATTGTTAAAACTTAATCCATGTTCAATATACACAGAATTATAGATTCATAGAATGCTTACAGCACAGAAGGAACCTATTCGGCCTATAATGTCCATGCCAAAACTCAGCAAGAGCCTATCAGTCAAATCCATAGCCCTGAAACTTTTCTTTCTTCAGATTTTCCCTTTGAAAACCACAGTTGAATCTGCCTCCTCCACAATTTCATCTCACGCAATTCAGATTCTAATCACTCACTCAATAAAACAATTTTTCCTCATGTGCTTTAGGTCTCTGGTCATTCAGCTTAAATTGAAGTTCTCTGGTTGTTAACCCTTCTGCCAAGGCAAGCAGTTTCTCCTATCTACTCTTTCCAGACCTCTCATAATTTTGTAAACCTTTGTCAAACCTCCCGTCAATTTGCCATGAGTCCACCCACTCCACCACTTCGTCTATGTCATCAATCAATATTCCCCTCACAATTCACAATACTTCCAAATTTAATGTCATCTGTGTACTGTGAAATTTCTCATGAGTAGGACAAATTTTAAAAGTGATAAATTCCTTGGGGACAGTGTGTGTATATTATTCAGTTACATCGAAACCCTGTGACCTTTGCCATCTTTTTAGGTATACTGCTAGTCAGAACCATTAGGCTCCTCAATTTGCTTTGATTTACCAAGTTGAAGATGATTTTTTTTTTTAAGAATCAAACCCCACATGCTGCCCCTTCATCGGGTGGTTGTGGCCTGATGAAGGAGCAGCACCCTGAAGGCAAGTACTTCCAATTAAACCTATTGGACAATAACCTGGTGTTGTGTGATTTTTAACTATGTACACTCCAGTCCAATAGCGGCATCTCTAAATCATGATTTCTTGGAGAGGTATTTTCATCATCCCGGTGCATAGCTTTGAAATTATTGTGGATGAATAGACCCAAAAGCTGGAAGCCTGCTCACTCCCAGTTAAAAATTAAAAGTTCAGTAAATAATTTGATAATTGAATGAAGTTGTAGGCAATCTCTACAGTTCTGTAATTAGTGTACTTTTGGAATGGGGGAAGTGCAAATCACTCTACTTTCGGGTGAGCAAAGGCCTGCAACAACTTGGCAAAGCATAGAGGTCAAAGCCTACTGCTTAGGTTGCAGCATTCTGTAGTACACCTTTCTAGTTGTAATTTACATTACTTATGTAGTCCTTTGGCACACACTTTGTTAATGTTGAAAGGTTCTAAACTTACAGAAGTCTCTGTCAAAGGAGGCTATGAAGAGGTTTGGCAGCAGCACAAAAATGCATATTGAACCAAATAGGTATCATCTAGAAGGCTACTCCTCCTATGAGGAGAAGGAGGCAGAAGAGGAGTCCAGCTGTCCTGAGACAGCAACGTTACATCTGGGATCAGATTTGAGAATGCTGAAAGGGCTAAAGATCAATGAAGGCTAAGGAGGTGCCACCATCCCTGCTGTCAGATTATACTCACTATGCCTCTTTCTCTCTCAAGTAGTTGGAGCACAAGGACAGCAATCAGAGTCAAAGAGATGTGCAGCACGGAAACACATCATTCGGTCCAATTCATCCATGCTGACCAAATATCCTAAATTAATCTAGTCCCATTTATCAGCACGTGGCCCATATCCCTCTAAACCCTTCCTATTCATATACCCATCCAGATGCCTTTTAAATGTTCTAATTATACTAGCCTCCATAACTTCCTCTGGCAGCTCATTCCATATATGCACCACCCTCTGTGTGAAAAGGTTGCCCCTTAAGTTCCTTTTAACTCTTACCCTTCTCATCCACTTAATTATATAAGATAATTGGTGAGGAAACAGCATCAAACTGTATCAAAGGGCAACCAATGCCAATTGATAGCAAGGTGACTATGGCCCATTACCCCTGAATTTCAGAATACTGCTCTTTGTCTGCTGGGGAGCTTTGTCAAATGTCCCAATTTTTGCCATGACTGCATAAAAGTCATGATAGTATGTTTTTTTTTACAGGAAATTACTGTTACGTTTATAGCAGATGAGGACAGCCAATCTGAGTCAGTTTTGGGGAAAATGCAGAATGATTGTATTGCAATTAAAGCACCTATAGGTCAGCTTGGTACTTCTGTTAATTGAGTCCTGATGAAGGGTTATGCCCAAAACTTTGATTCTCTTGCCCCTCAGATGCTGCCTGACCTGCTGTGCTTCTTCCAGCTCCACCCTTTATTAACTCTGAATTCTCCAGCATCTGCAGTCCTCACTATCTCCAAATGGCTTATGACACCCATCAGAAATCCACAAATCCCTGTGGAGGAGGAATAAATTGCCAAACATGGTTTCACAGGAATCAATACTGAGAGGACCATGAGTCTAATGAAATCAAGTTACTGAGTCTGGACTGGTGTAGGGACTGTATCAGCTTGAATCACTCTGGTTGTTGTGTTCTGTACAGTCTTGTTGTTTTGTGGCTTGGGAAGACAGGAGAGGAAGACATGATGCATTTGCAACTTGCTGAACTGGGAACCAGAGCAGCAGATCAGCAAGCAGAGGGATTGCAGGGAAAGCAGATGTTAGGATCATTAAATCAGAAAGAAAGGACGGAGAGAGATAGGTAAATGAACACAATGGTACTAATCGGCTGAAGTGTGTTTATTTTAATGCAAGACGTATTATAGATAAGGTAGATGAGCTTATTGCCTGGATCAGCAAATGGGACTATGGTGTTGTGGCCATTAGAGAGATTTGACCGAGAGAAAGGCTGCTCAACATTCTAGGGTTTTGTTTTTTTTAGATGAGATAGAGAGGCAGGTAAAAGAGGTGGAGGAGTTGCATTCCTAATCAGGGAGAATATTACATCTGCACTTAGAGAAGACATATTGGAGGGCTCATCCACTGAGGCAAAATGGAGAGAGCTCAAAAATAAGACCAGTGCAATCACACTGATAGAATTATACTATAGGTCCCCAACAGCCACCAAGGGATTAAGGATCAAGTATGGAAAGATGCATCAAGAACAGCATTGTCATAGTCGGTGACTTTAACTTCTCCAATATTGACTGGGACTCCTTTACAGCAAGAGGCCTAGACTGTGCAGAATTTGTTAGGTGCATCCAAGAGGGTTTCTTAAAACAGTATGTGGATAGTCCAACCAGACGAGGGCCCATAATGGAAATTGTATTGACTAATGAGCCTGATCAGGAGACTGACCTTTCAGTGAGAAAGCATTTTGGAAACAATGATCATAACTCCGTAAGTGTTAAGATAGCTATGAACAAGGATAGGTCAGGAACTTGCGGGAAGTTACATAATTGGGAGAAGGCAAATTACATCAGCATTAGGAGCTAGGGAGTGTTAATTGGGAGGAGCTGTTATCTGGCAATTCCACATTTGATATGTGGGAATTGTTTAAAGACCTGACAAGAGTTCAAGACCGGAATGTTCCAGCAAAGGAGGAATGACAAGGATGGCAAGGTAAGGAACCCTTGGATAATGAGGGAAGTTGTGAATTTAGTCAAAAGGAAAAAAGAATCATATGTAAGGTTTAGGAAGCTGAAATCAGCCAGTGCCTGTGAAGAATATAAGGAAAGCAGGGAATTAGGAGAGTAAGAAAGGGCCATGAAATGACCTTAGCAAGTAGGGTTCAAGAGAATTCCAAGGCATTCAATAGATACATTAAAAACAAGAGGATTAAGGAGAAGGTAGGGCCACTTAAGGATAAAGGAGGAATCTTGACCTTGGAAGCAAAGGATGTGGGTGAGATCCTAAATGAGTACTTGGGTTGGTATTCACCTAGGAGAAGGATATGGAAGATAGTGAGATTTGCATGGAGGATGCTAACACATTTTGAGATCAAGAAAGAAGTTGGATCTCTTGAACAGCATTAAAGTAGATAAGTCCCCAGGGCCCGATGGTATCTAGCCCAGGTTACTGAGGGAGGCAAGAGATAAGATTGCCGGGGCCTTGACCGCAATCTTTATATCCTTGCTAGCTACTAGAGAAGATCTGGAAGACTAGCGAATGGCTAATGTTGTTCCTCTGTTCAAGAAGGAAAATAGCGATAATACAGAAAACTATAGACTGGTGAGTCTCACATTGGTGGTTGGGAAGCTATTGGAGAGAATTCTTAGGGATAGGATTTATGTACATTTAGAAAATCATGACATGATTAGAGACAGTCAATATGGCTTTGTGAAGGGCAGTTCATGTCTTACTAACTTGACTGAATTTTCCAAGAGGGGGATGAAGGAGATTGATGAGGGTAATGTTGTTTATGTAGACTTTGGTTAGGCTTTTGATGAGGTCCCTAATGTTAGGCTCATCCAGAAGATAAAGATGCATGGGATCCACGGTGACTTGGTTGTGTGGATTCAGAATTAGCTTGCCATAGAAGACAGTGTGTAGTGGTGGAAGGGTGTTTGTCAGGTTGGAGGTCTATGACTAGTGGTGTTCAGCAAGGATCCATACTGGGACCTCTACTGTTAGTGATATACATAATTGCTTAGATGAAAATATAGAGAGGTGTGTTAGTATATTTGCAGACAATACAAAGATCAGTGGTGTTATGGATAACTTAGAAGGTTGTCAAATGATACAGCTGGATAGAGATTAGTTGCAGATATGGGCCGAGAATTGGCAGATGGAGTTTAATCCATGTATGTGTGAGGTGCTGCACTTTGAGAGATCAAATATTAAGGAAAAGTAAACAGTTAATGGCAGGACACTGAACAGCATTGATGTACAGAAGGATCTTGGGGTTCAAGTCCATAGGTCCCTGAAAGTGGCCACACAAATCGGTAGGATGGTAAAGAAGGCATATGACATGCTTGCCTTTATTGGTTGAAGAATTGTACACAAAAGTCAGATGTCATGTTGCAGCTTAATAAGACTTTAGTTAGGCCACACTTAGAGTATTGCAATCAATTCTGATCACCACATTACAGAAGGATATGGAGGCTTTAGAGAGAACGCAAAAGAGGTTTACCAAGATGCTGCCTGGGTTAGAGGATATGAGCTATAACTAGAGGCTAAAAAATTTCAGATTGTTTTCTCTTGAGTGGCAGAGGCTGAGGGAAAATTAGCTAGAAGTCCATAATGTTGAGATAGGGTTGATGCATAGTTAGGGTTGACGGTCAGAATCATTTTCCCACAGTTGGAATGTCTAATACAAGGGAGGATGCAATTAAGGTGAGAGGAGAAAAGTTCAAAGGAGAGGTGAGGAGCAAGTTTTTTACAGTGGTAGAAGTTTGGAATGCACTGCCGGGAGTGGTGGTTATGATACATTAAGGGTATTTAACGGGCATTTAGATAAGCATATGAATATGCAAGGAATGGAAAGACATGGACCAAAGGCAGGCAGAAGGGATTAGTTTCATTTGGCGTCATGTTTAGCATTGTGGGCCAAAGGGCCATTCCTGTGCTCTAGGATCTAAAGGAACCACAGCTTATGTGGAAGAGCAACAACATCTTGGTGCACTGGTGACAAAGGCACTTTGGCCCTGAGGTGTTTTCAGTATCTTGTCACAGGCTTTGTGAAGTATCTCTGGGAAGTCACATTGAGACTCTTGGTCAGCACCATAGAAGAGCCTGAGGAGTACACTTTCTGGAGTGTCATCCACTTCAACATTTGTGTCATAGACATCTATGGCTCAAGAAGATTCCAGAGAACACCTCCCCCTATCCTACCCAACTCTCACTCACATTTGCTCTCTTTCTCCCTCTTCCTGTCTCCCACACACATATGTAAGTATAATGCAAATATCTGGTAGGGACCAATACTGTTCTTATTATAGTTGAACAACACCACACAAGATATAGATCCATATCATGACGACCCTTCTGTGCTTAAAAGGTTTGCTCCTCTTCTTCAATCCTTTTCCCCACCCACCTGAAGTTCTGAGCCACAGTACTCCATCGATCTCTGTCAAGCATACTGCTGACTCTAATGCTCATTTGAACTGGATGACATTGATAGGGATCCCCTTCTCACCTGAGGTTGTGAGAGGCATTGAGGGAGATTCCTGCACTATGAAAAGAGCATCCTCTGTCACCATGGCCTTCAGAGGCTCTAGTGTAACTTACAGAAGGGCAGAGGAGTTGCAATCACCATCAGCTGTGCCTTGAGAGGAGCCATCAGATGCAGATAACCATGGCATCATGGTGGATGATGCCATTCATCCACCAACACAAGGTTCACTCAGATCTCTCTGCTCACTGTAGATGAAATGGAACCTTGTTGTCCAACACTCACATTGGCAATGTCTTGCTGAAGTCATTGACTGTGAATGAGATTGTTAATCTGAATATAAGACAATACTCAGCCACCCTCCTGAGTGTCAAATAATTAACATCTCTTCCCCTCCTACACCATGTTATGGTCGCCTTCTGGATGTCCCTCTCACTCAGTAGGCCTTTGTCTTCAACAGTCTTGCTGAGTACTGACACTGCTATTAGTACTATGGTGATTCCTGTTGCGTAAGAAAAAGGAACTGGAGTAGACCATACAACCTGTTACACCTGCACCTCTGTTCAATACAATTGTGACAAATCTTCAGTTTCAGCTCCACTTTCCTGCTTGCCCTTCATTTCTCTTGATTCCCTAAAACCCCAAAAGTTCTAGCTTTATATGTATTCTGTGATGGAGCATCCACAAACCTTTGTAGTAAAAATGCAAAACCCATTGAATGAATATGTTGCTCCTTGGTTCGGTTCTAAATGATTAGCCCTTATCTTGACATTGTGTCCCCATGTTCCATATTACCCAGCAAGAGGAAATTAATTCTCAGTTACTACTCTAGACGTGATTTAGGATGTTTTTGGTGTGATGACCCAACTCATGTTTCCCTTGTCCAGCATAGCCTCCCAAGGTATACACTTATCTTGCCACGTGGCTTCATCACTCTCCCTTGGAGAACAAAGAAGGTCATTCACCTGTTCTGATGCTGTAGCCAAGAGCACAATTCTGCCACCTCCAACCAAGCTTTCTGCCTCTTAAGCATCAGGTTGTCTCTTTCCACCTTGTGGAGAAGAGCCACTCACCACTCAATGACAGCCTTGAGACAAAACTGTGAAACTGTAGGTGTGTTGTCCTCTGGCATTGCTGTAAAATGAATTCTGTCGTTAATGGAGAGCAATATGTAGGTTAAAGAAAATGAAGAAGAGATGTAATTTTAAAAATATTTTCATAAATCATACATAGACACCATCAATTTTAATATTAAAACATAGTGATAGTCGTTACCATTAAAACAAATGACAATTGGATACAACATTGGCTTCACAGTAGGAGACAGAGGGTTGTGGTGGAAGGTTTTTTTTTGGACTGGAGGCCTGTGTCCAGTAGTGTTCCGCAGGGATTGGTACTGAGTCCACTTTTGTTTGTCATTTATATAAATGATTTTGGATGAGAATTTAGGAGGCATTCTTAGTAAGTTTAATGATTACACCAAAATTTGTCATAACGTGGAGGTGATGGTGTTGAACTGGGGTGGACAAAGTCCACTTTGACCAAAATTGGTGGAATAATGGACAGTGAAGAAAGTTATCTAAGGTTACAAAAAGATCTTGACGAATTGGGAAAATTAGCTAAGGGGTGGCAGATGGAGGTTAAGTGCATGTTGGTAAAATAAACCAGGTCAGGACTTATATAATTAATGGTAGGGCCCTGGGTAGAACAGAGAGACCTATGGGTTCAGGTACATAATTCTTTGAAATTTGCATCACTTCTAGATAGGCTAGTTAGGAAAGCGTTTAGCACAATGCCCTCATTGCTCAGACCTTTGAGTATAGGAGTTGTGATGTCATGTTAAGGTTGTACAGGATGAATGGTGAGACCTCTTCTGGAGTTCTGTGTCCAGTTCTGGTCAGCCTGTTATTGGAAGGATATAATTAAACTGGAGAAGTTTCAGAAAAGATTTACCAGGATATTTGCCAGGAATGGAAGGAAGTTATAAGGAGAGGCAGGGATTTTTTTCACTGAAGCACAGCATGTTGAGGGGTGATCTTATGGAGATTTATAAAATCATGAGGGGCATAGAGAAGATGAATAGCAAACGTCTTTTCTCAAGGGTGGGGGGGAGTTCAAAAAGAGGAGCCATATTCTTAAGGTGCGAGGGACAAGATTTAAAGAAGACGCGAGGGGCAACTTTTTTTACATAGAGTGTGGTTCATGTGTGGAATGAACTGCCAGAGGAAGTAATGAATACAGATACAGTCACAACTTATAAAAGACATTTGAATATGTACATGAATAGGAAAGTTTAGGAGGGATATGGACCATACAAGTGGGATTGTTTTGATTTGGGAACATGGTCAGCATTGAATAGTTGGACTGAAAGGTCTGTTTCCGTGCTGTATGACTCTCTATAACAAATTCCAATTTTATTTTGTTATCTCCTTGGGGGTTATGGAATATATGATCTTCTTTTGCATAGCATTATGTAATAGTTACCCACCTTCTCCTCCTCCTCTTTATCTGCGAGGTCATCCAGAAAGGCTGAATAATCGTCCATTTCTTTTATTATAAAATCATGACAGACAGCAAACCTGGATTTCTCTTTGAGGCAGATGGCCTCTTAGTTGTATCACTAGAGGGGAGCCTCTTAAGTGGATGAGGTGAGAAGTGAACAAAACACCTTAATAATTAAGTTAGACATGATGACAGCTTAAATTCTTAATCAGAATAGGTTAACCAGCAGTGATAATACCAGAGTGTTAAATTCTCAAATAGAGATCTGCGCTCAAATTTTGGTTTCTCTCCATGTTCAGATACACATCTTTAATTGAAAAACTTAATCGTGCAAAACCAAGAGTGAAAAAGTGTATTAGCACTGAGAATTAATAAAGAGAAGTAAAAACTGAAAAATAAGCAGATTTTGAACTGATTGATTTAAGTTGCTTGGGCAAAAGAGAAAAAAAAGTTAGATAAGCAATTCATCACAACAATGAAATATGCCTTTTTTAAAAGTTGAACAGAGAGTACTAGAGATATTTGTGGCTTAAGCCACATTTTAACCATGAATATTGAAGAAAATAGGGTGTAATTAGATAGAAGATACATAAACGTATTGGTGTGATATGTGCTTGTCTAAATAATTACCTCAACTTGATTTAAATGTCTTTTTCCCATTAGAAGATCAGCTGAAAACTGAATTTCTTTGAAATTTTTCTTTAAACAGTGAAACTATTAGTTCTCTGATACTTTGTGAAATAATTTAATAACATTAATGTTTATATTTATGACTTAAAGATTAAAATCTGCACAGGCAGGATTCTAGCATCTGCAGTAATTTGCTCCTCCAATAGACTTTGAGTGGTTTGACTATAATGATTTTAAAACTATCAAAAGCTTGAAGCTAATAAAAGCAAAAGATGAAACAATGTGAATTGACTGTAACAACTTCTCATGTATAAAATGTTTGTTTTTTTAGGTTGAAGAATTTGCCATTCAGTTTTACTAAGCTTAAAGAGCTGGCAGCACTATGGCTATCTGATAATCAGGTAATGAACCAAGAACAATATTGGAATGCATACGAAATAAGTTTCCTCAAGCAAACTAACTATATTTTAGGATAAGGCTGTAGGAATTACCCTACTCAGACTCCACTGCTTCATTTAACAGAAGTCATAAAACCAAGTTATTATCCAGAGTTGGTAAAAGTAGCAACCCACCTTTTAGATGCTTATTTTTAATTGAGGAATCCAATGGTACAAGGCACAATGAAAGGTGAAAATGTGTATTAGCATTGAGAACACATGAAAAGAAGTAAGACCTGTCAGTCATTAAACAAACAACACAGCATAGAGTAGGTGGAACAAAAATAAACAGCAGGGGTGGAGTTTGAATGGAAGGGGAGTAACAAAGGAAACACAACATGCGTGAGAAGGTAAGATCAAGGGAACAGAAAGAGCAAGAAATGCAAATGAGCAGGAGAGGAAAGCAAGACAATATAAGGAGGATTGTAGAGGAATCAAATGCAATGGAAGGGAAAACACTAGAATGTATTACAAAGGTGAGGGTTAGAATGCACATCAGGATAGAAATAATTGGGGAAGGAAGAGTAAAAATGAAGACTGGTATTGACAACAGTGAAAATGGATGAAGGTGAAAAGAAAGATGAGTGAAAACTGAATGAGAGAGTGGAAATTGATGGCAACAAGAGGAGTTGTGGAAGGGTGAAATTGTTTGTAGAATTTGGGAGCAGAACTGAAGGAGTAAGACAGGAGAAACTAGAAGTCGTATTTGTTATTGGTGGGAATGGGGACCGTGTTGGGCACAGAATGACAGCTTCAGCAATATTGGAGAAGAAGTGCAGATGGAGAGTTCTATGACTAGCTGAGGGGCATTGGGAGGCAAGGAGTACTCTGAACTCTGGGCGATCAAAAAGTGGCAGTTTGCATGAGAAGACAGAGGAGAGTAGCAACTTCATAAAAGGGAGAAGAATGCCAGTTTGAAATGATAAGACAGTATGTACTGAGTGATGTGAAAGAAAATCCCGAAAGGTCAAACATTTGATGTGTAATGTCACTATGAACTGGTTCTAGATGAGTTAGGATGCCATTGTGAAATGCAGCAGAAGGTTAATGAGTGAGTAAATATTTATATACTTCAGAATGAGTGATTCATTAGAGATTTTTTGCAAATTACAAAGTAATTAACTGCAACATATTAAAGCGCGCAAGATTAAATGTAATTTATAGAGTAATTAATCCACACAGACACAGGGAGAATGTGCAAACTTCACACAGTCACCTGAGGTTGGAATTGAACCTGGGTCCCTGGTGTTCTGGGGCAGCACTGCTAAACACTGAGCCACCATACCACCCATAAGCTTCATTGGAACGATTCAAGAGGCTGAGGTCAAAATTAGAAAGGAGCAGAGAATTGAAAAGACAGAATCACAGAATAGTTACTTCAAAAGAATTTCATTCAGCCCACTGGCTCTATAAATAAGCATTAAATTTCTCCCATCCTTTTCTCATAACCCTGCATATAATTTCTATTTAAATAATCATCCAATGCCCTCTTGAATCCCTCAATAGAAACTGCCTCCACCAAATTTTGGGACAGTGCACTCCAGATCTGAAAAATGTTTTTACTTACTTAGCAATCACTTTAAATGTGTGCCTTCTCATTCTTTCTCCTCTTCTGAATGGGAAGGGGTTCTCCCTGTCTGCTTTGTCCAGACTTCTCATAATTCTGATAACTTCAATCAAATCTCCTTTTAACTTACTCTCTCCAAGGAAAACAGTCCCAAATACCTCAAATTATCTTCATTACTAAAACTTCTCATCACTGGAACTATTCTCCTCAGCCTTTTCTGCACACTTTCAAATGCGTTCTCATCCTTCCTAAAGTGTAACACCCAGAACTGTATACAATACCTCTGGCTGAGGTCTAACTAATATCTTGTATAGATTCAGCATTATCTCCCTGTCCTTGTACTCCACACTGCTATTAATGAAGTGTAGGATACAGTATTATTTATTATATACTTTCCATTTGTCCTGACACTTTTAATGGCATAGATATATTCACTTAGTTTTCTCTGCTCTTACATACCCTTTAGAGTTATGCTGTTTATTTTATACTGTCTCTTTGTGTTCTCTACTACACTGTACCACCTCACACTTATCCACATTGAACCTTATCTGCCAACTATCTCACACAATTTGCTAATAATCTTGAAGTTCTACACTGTCCTTCAGTTTGCAATTTCTCTGAGTCTTTCATCCACAAACTATGAAGTTTTACCCTGCATTCCAAGATCTAAATCATTGATATAAATCAAGAAAAGTGAAGAGCCAATCCTGACCACTGAGGAGCTCTACTACAAACCTACATCCAGCTTGAAAAATATTCATTAACCAATATTCTCTAATTCTTAATACTCAGCCAGGCAACAGGAGATTGTAGTTTGTGAACTGAATGAAGGGGTTTCTCAAAGCAATCAATGATCTGTGTTTGGTCTTCCCAGGGTAGAAGAGACTGCACGACAAGCAACAATTATGCTAAATTGAAAGAAGTTGAAGTAACTTGTTTTGTTTTCAATTTGAAAGAGTGTTTTGGTTATTGGATGGTTGGAAGGGAGGAGATAAGAAGAGTGGGTTCCAACTGAAATGTATTTCCAGTATTTCCAATTTGCTTTCAAGGAAAGATATTATAGGAAGTAGTGTTGTTATAAGGGTGATTAAGGAATGGACCTAAATGTTGTGGGGGGAACAGTTCCTTCAGAATTCAGGAAGTACAGTTCAAAATGTATAGGAGAGATTATAGAAAAAACATAGTGGTTAAATTGTGTCATATTTGGAAGAACAGGTATGTTTTGCAATTTTTTTCCTTTATAGCTTTCAGAAATGGTGCATCTGTCATGGAAACTGAGCAAGTTTTCTCTAATTTTGAAAAGTAAACTATGAGGTCCAATTCGTGGTATAGTTTATAACCTTTCTAAAAACAGCTGTAGAAAATGCCAATTTTATGGTTAGTTACATAACAAAAGTTCAATTTATCCCAATTCACTCAGTGTTATCTACCCAGAACCCATATTTTCTCCTGAAGAATTGTTTGCCATGGCTGTTCAATTAAATTCAAGAAGTAGCCTGATCCTTGCTGTAAAAGAAAACTTAAACTAAGAATATTTATTTAATATTTATTTATTTAATCCTCTGCTCTCCAAAATGTCCAACCTGAAAGTTTTCTTTCTCCTCAGGTCTGTACAATCATTCATTATTTTAATATTAATTATTTTTAATGCCTTTGCTTAGCTGTGAAGAGAATAGTTTTTCTGTAATTGGGCTTACCACCAGCTTCCACAGGGATTTAATTAATTTTAAATCTGACAACAGATGGTTCAATATGATTAATATAACAATTTTAATTTAAGAATGACAAATTAAACTACTTCATCAGTTTAAACTGCAGAGTTTATGACTTTATTAATGTCTTGCATTGTAATAAATAACAAAAGGCATTGTGGTATCTGAACGATAAATGAAATGAGTTTTAAAGCAAGGTTTACTGCATATTCATTTCAAGTCTTCAGGCTCTCCCAAACTGCTTTAGAACCTATTAATAATTCTTGATGTGTTTTCAATGCTTTACACGCAGATGAACATGTCCTGCAAACAACAATATTATTATTGTAGGCAGAATAGTTAGTGTGATTTTAAACACTGAGGCAGTGCCTGTACTTATCTTCGTATAATATGCATGAGATTTTTAAATCATCTGGATAGTTGAGAGGATTGAGGTATTTCTGAGAGATGGCACCCATGACAATGCAGTACTTGATTCGTCTTGCATTGGTCACCTAGATTATACGATCAAATGCATGGGGTATAATCTGACAACCAAATGAACCATCTAGGCATTTAGTATAACAATTGGGCCAGAGCTTTCTCTCTGGTGGGAACAATGTGTGTACCATTGCCATGAATTCCACTATATTGTCTTCTCTGAGAGATTTGCCAGTTTATTAAATGGCTCATTGTTCAGTAACTGGGAGGGTGTAGAGACAGGAAACCTCTCAACCTTTAAAAAGTACATGGATATTATAATGTGGAAATGCTGGAAAGTTGTATTATTGTAGATAGGTCAGTCTTGAAGGGCCTATTCTGTTGGATTCTCTGTACATTGTTAAATTGGAAGAATTGGTATGGAGGATGCAGGAGTGAAAGAAGGATAATTGCTATAACAAAAGGTGGGGGGTGGAGGGTGATGAGAAGGCATGGGCTAAATGGGAGGTCATTGTCAAGATCTTTTTACTTAATCTATTGCCAATTCCTCAGCAGGGTGCTTCCAAAAGTCACGATCTGAATTAACTGGAAGAGTTCTCACGTGCTCTGGTCACAATGAAAATAGTATGGATGACATTCAAATTTACCCCACTGTCTTATAATGGCAAGCCCAACACCTTTATAGCCGGCAAAAGTCTACATTTGAGCTTGTGGTATCATTTTACTCAAGTCTAGCACAATTCCAGGTGGTTGTAGGAGAGGAAGGATCAACTCAATATTTTTGGTATTGACAGTGTAAAATGATAAATTATCATATATTTCTCTAAGATAATTGTAAAATTTCAGTATGGGGTTAGCAAGATGGGAATTTGATTAAGGTACGGATATTCTTTTTTAAAATCCCTTGCCTTTTATTAAAGACATTTCCTGTTAATGTTACTCATACATAATTATTATATGCATGCACATATTCAGTTGTGCTACCAGAGGCATATTAAGGGCTAATTTTAGGCTAATTTCATTTTGTGGTTTCAGAAAAGTTAACTAAAATATCTCAATGATGTCAATACCATCTGATGACCATCCTTATTAAACAATTGGTTAACAGGGACTAATGAACGTGAGCTACTACAAATCAATGATCAGATTTTTCAGTCTCATTCTTCCCAAAGATCGATTACAGAACTTCGCACCAATGAGCAGTAATTACCACAGAATCAGCTATCTGATTATCATGAGCCATAGTGTCATAGAGATGTACATCACAGAAACAGACCCTTCGGTCCAACCCGTCCATGCTGACCAGATATCTCAACTGCCAGCACCCAGCTCGTATCCCTCCAAACCTTTCCTATTCAGATACCCATCCAAATGCATTTTAAATCTTGCAATTGTACCAGCCTCCACCACTTCCTCTAGCAGCTCATTCCATACATGTATTACCCTCTGCGTGAAAAGGTTGCCCCTTAGGTCACTTTTATATCTTTCCCCTCTCACCCTAAACCTATGCCCTTTAGTTCTGGACTCCCCCACCCCAGGGAAAATACTTTGTCTATTTATCCTATCCATCCCCTCATGATTTTATACACCTCTATAAGGTCACTCCTCAGCCTCCGACGCATCAGGGAAAACAGCCCCAACCTGTTCAACCTCTCCCTATAGCTCAATTTCTCCAAGCCTGGCAATATACTTGTAAATCTTTTCTGAACCTTTTAAAGTATCACAACATCCTTCTGATAGGAAGGAGACCAGAATTGCACACAATATTCCAACAGTGGCCTAACCAATGTCCTGGTACAGCGGCAACATGACCTCCCAACTCCTGTACTCAATACTCTGACCAAGAAAGGAAAGCATACCAAACGCCTTCTTCATTATCCTATCTACCTGTGACTCCACTTTCAATGAGCTATGAACCTGCACTCCAAGGTTTCCTTGTTCAGCAACACTCCCTAGGACCTTACCATTAAGTGTATAAGTCTTGCTCTGATTTACTTTCCCAAAATGCAGCACCTTGCATTTATCTAAATTAAAATCCATCTGCCACTTCTCAGCCCATTGGCCCATCTGATCAAGATCCCATTGTAATCTGAGGTAACCTCCTTCGCTGTCCATACACCTCCAATTTTGGAGTTATCTGCAAACTTATGAACTATACCTCTTATGTTCACATCCAAATCATTTATATAAATGACAAAAAGTAGTGTACTCAGCACTGATCCATGTGGCATTCCACAGGTCACAGGCCTCCAGTCTGAAAAACAACCTTCTGCCACCACCCTCTCTCTTCTACCGTTGAGACAGTTCTGTATCCAAATGGCTGATTCTCTCTGTATTCCATGAGATCTAACCTTGCTAATCAGTCTCGCATGGGGAACCTTGTCGAACACCTTACTAAAGTACAAATAGATTATGTCCACCGCTCTCCCCTCATCAATCCTCTGTTACTTCTTCAAAATCTCAATCAAGTTCATTATTGAATAGAGGTTTTTCCTGATATTCTGCATTCCTGTACTATTTTGTATACCCCAATAATAAAAATAAAGTTTCAAAATTATTGTATGGATGGAGCATCATTTCTTTTCCAAGATTAAGGAAAGAAAACAAAATGTCAGCATTCTTAATACAAATTGAACGCATCCATAATATCAAACAAATGCTTCATTTAAATAGAAAAATAAAGATGGAGAAATCTGCATTTTCAATGCTTAAACACTAAAGCTTTTTACACTACATAGTAATTTTTAAACTCTATGTTACAATTTTCTCATAAATGTTGCTTTTTGATGTGGAGTACAGAATCTTATAGTGGAGAATATGAGATTCAACTTCAGTCTGGGCCCAAAATCACAATGAAAAATTGAATGGAATTCATGGCAGATGGAAAATTCACTAACTCTTCTTTGACAGTCTCCAATATCAAAACATTACATTTTTCTGTTCACAGAACTTTATCAGGAAAATAATGAGGTAAATAAAAGCACAGATTCTACAGACTGGAAAAGATAGCACTAATAATAATGGGACACGAAGAAAAGTAGAGGAGCTACAAACACAAAGAATATAAGAGAAAATGCTTGCAAGAAATTTGAAGGAAAACAAAGTTCATTACAAATACTTTAGGGAAGAAATGTAGCAAGCTCTTAGTGTCAGACAATAGAAGATACCAAGGAGACAGTGAGGAATGCAAATGCTGAAAGTCAGAGTCAATAGATGTGAAGCTGAATGAGCACAGCAGGTCAGACAGCATCCGAGGAGCAAGAAAGTCAACGTTTCGGGCTTAAACCCTTTGTCAGGACTGGGGAGGGACAGAAGAGACCAGAATAAATAGAGGGAGGGGCGCGGCTAGGGGAAAGGTAGGTGGGATAATAATAGGTAGATGCAGATAGGGGGTTACTGTGATAGACAGTGGGAAGAGTGGAGCGTACAGGTGAGTGGGAAGGTGAAAAGGCTAGAACAGATTAGGGAGGTGAGAAGGGGTGGGGCTAGACATGGGATAAGAATGGAGGAGGAGGGACTTTGAAGCTGGTGAAGTCGGATGTTAAGGCCATTGGGCTGCAAGCTTCCCAGGTGAAATATAAGGTGTTGTTCCTCCAGTTTCCATTTAGCCTCACTCTGACAGTGCAGGAGGTCAAGGATGGATATGTTGCTGAGAGAGTGGGAGAGAGAATTAAAATGGATGGCCACCAGAAGATCGGGTTGGTTAGTGCGTGCAGAACCTAGATGCTCCATGAACCAATCCCTGAGGCTGCTTTTGGTCTCCCTCATATAGAGGAGACCAGACCACAACAGGAGCAACAAATGCAATAGATGAGGTTGGATGAAGTGCAGGTGAATCTTTGTTGCATCTGGAATGATTGTTTAGAGCCTTGGACAGAGATGAGGGGGAGGTGTGGGGGTAGGTGTTGCATCACTTGCAGTTGCAGCGAAAGATACTGGGTGTGGCGGAGAAGTTTGTGGGGAGTTGACAAAGGAGTCACAGAGTGAGTGGTCCCTGCTGAAAGCGGATAAGCGTGGCAAAAGAAGCATTTTTGTGGTGATGGGGTCTGATTGTAGGTGGCAGAAATGTCAGAGGATGATGCATTGAATTCAGAGGTTGGTAGAATGCCATCTGAACACTAAGAGGACTCTATCCTTTTTGGGGGGAGGGGGCTAGAGGGGAGAAGTGCAGGAGATGAAGGATATGCAGTTAAGGGCATCCTTAATTACTGAGGAGGGAAAACTACGGTCGCTAAAGTAGGAGGATATCTGGGATGTGCTGGAGTGGAATCCCTCATCATGGTAGTAGATGTGTGGAGATGGAGGAATTAGGAGGGTGGTTGAGAGGGCATGTGGTCAAGTTAGTTGTGGGTTTGAAATTGATATCAGTAGTAAGTCAATATCGATAAATAGAAGGTAACAAACTTATTCAGTAATTATTTTGTACCGGTCACCAAAGATCCTTAGACTGCACTTTCCAAGCCCATGACCACTTCCATCAAGAAAGACAAGAGCAGCAGATAGATGGGAACACCATCAGTTCCAAGTTCCCTTCCAAGCTACTCATTATCCTAACTTGGAAATACATCACACCAGGTTGTAGTCCAACAGGTTTAATTGGAAGCACACTAGCTTTCGGAGTAACGCTCCTTCATCAGGTGAGCATCGCTCCGAAAGCTAGTGTGCTTCCAATTAAACCTGTTGGACTACAACCTGGTGTTGTGTGATTTTTAACTTTGTACATCCCAGTCCAACACCGGCATCTCCAAATCATGGAAATACATCGCCACTCTTTCACTGTCACTGGGTCAAAGTCCTGGAATTCCCTCTGTAAGGGCAATGTGGGTAGACCAACACCAGTTCAAGAAGGCAGATTACCACCACCTTCCCAATGGAAATTAGGGATGGGCAATAAATGCTGCCCAGCTAGGACACCCACTTGAGTGAATTTTAAACAAAAAGATGATGACAAAATCAAAAATATACAAAGATTTTTTTTTAATCAAGGAAACTAACCCCATTCAATACAACTAAAATGAAAAGGTTATGTAGAAATGAATGTGATTTAAGACTGCAAAATCTCCTGGACCTGATGGTTTTCACTCCAGGATAATAAAATAAGTAAGTGAGAAAATTGATGCTTTCAAAACTCTAAATACAAAAATTGCTCTTTGGGTTGAAAAAAATTCCAATATCAGTCCACATTTTAAAAATTCATTTCTGGGCTATGGGCATCGCAATAATTACTGCACTGTTGTTAGGACTCAACCCCATTACTGTGTGTCCGGAGTCCCTTGTAGGACAGTGCTGGTAAGGATCGCAGATTTCTTAAAGGGGAAAGGAAACCAAGACAGTTTGTTTGATCATTGACACAACTAGATTAGTTTTTTTTATTCCAGATTTTTACTGAATTCAAATTTTAGCATTTACCATCTCCCCTTGGAGTTCTAGATTACTAGTGCAGTGATATTACCACTATGCCAACATCTCCCCGGAAGAGAGCTAAATGAGGAAGTTATTGGTCTATTAATCAAGGATCAGTTGGGGGGAAACCACTAGAAATGGTTGTTAGGGCAAGAGTGACTGAACATTTGAATGAATAATAACTACAGAGAGAACTAAAATGGATTTGTCAAGTTTAACAAATGTAGTTGATTCTATTGGTGAAACAACTAACAGATCTTTGAATGTTTTTTCAGTAACAAACCCTCTTCCATGTAAGTTCTGCACATGAGGCTGTGAACAAAAATGGGAGTAGTTGGCATTGAAGACAATCTATTGGCTTGAATAGAAAATTATTTAGGTGGTATAAAAAGCAGAAATAAAGGCTACATATTCAAATTTGCAAACATAACTTCTGGTTACCAGTGATTTGTACTGGGGCCTTAGATTTTCATTATATTCATAAGAGGAATAAATAATGGAGAGCTGTATAGCCAAGTTTGCTGATATGCCAGACTAGGTGGCACAGTAAATATTGTAGGTGGAAGCAAAAAGTTGAAATTGATAGATTAAGTTAATCAGGAAAAAAAGCTGTGGCAGTGGAGTTCATTGTCAGGAACAATGTTTAAAGGCACTGAAAACTTACCCCTTAACCCACTGTCCACTCATCATGAAAGTCAATGCTTCTCACATTGCCATCCCTATGCTCCCAAGTATCTTCCATGCCTTCCCAGATCACTCCACCACCTCACTGTACCACCCCCCCAACCATATTTTATTAATGGCATACTCATCCAGTATGCATTATCTACCGATCTCAACTTTAATGGAGTATTATCAATGAAAAATATTTTACATTCTCTGAGGAATAAAATGTGTCACAATCTAATAAAAGCCACTATTTTGTTATGGAAAAATGCATTCTGCCATGTGAAAAGGAAACATTTGTAATATTTTTAATTCTATTATTAACAAACCAAGAACCACATCAAAGAGGCAACCTGCCTTTACAAATTCTTTAAACTGCCATATACTTTCAAATGAATGGAATACCTTGAGACCAATTATCATTTGAAACTCAGTCAGGCATTGAAAGCAGCTATAGCCATCAAAGAATACACTGGTATCTATGAAGAAAGAAAAGCAGATAGTTCTTTAAATTTCAAAGTAAAGGGCCTCACAATCATTGTGAAATAGCAAGTGGTTAGTTTTATTTTTCCATGTGTTGAAACTTTTGTTTTAAGGAAACTTTTTATATCACAGCAGAAAATATGATGACACAATCTGTCAGAATAGTATGTAACATTTTAATTGCATTGTAGTGCTTACTTCATTGGAAAAGCACTGCCACATGAACAAAAACACAAGGCTGGCCAATGTAAGGGTCAACTTTGTTTTAAAGGCCAAACACTATGAAGAATCAATCAATTAAAAACATCTAGGTTACAATGTCACATATAATAATGAAATTTGAAGTTGCGAAAACATTTTACACTCATTTTTCAGTCTGACCCAAACTCTTCTGGTTTTTCATTTTCTTCATAAACTGTCAAACCTGATGCATTTCTACTGGGCTTCCAAAGCCCTAATAGTAACAGATGAAAATGGTGTGGAGGATGAAATCTGTTTTTGATCCCCATTTAAAATCAGATACCTGATTTCGGTGAGAATAGGTATTCATTTTGCACATAAGGAAATCCTGATCCATCAGAGGAAGATTGCTTAGAATAGGGAACGTGAAGGGAAAATAGGATTTCCTAAATGAATAAAAATAAATGTAACCAATTAGTTACTGAAATCCACCTCCTTTTCCAGATGGAAATTTGGCCCTTGACCAATGGAAAATTGCTAAATTAAGTCAGATCACTTTTTTGTTCAGCTAAGGTTTTAAGAGTTACAGACCCAAAATGGATTAAGATACGGATCAGACATTTTTTTTGAATGGCAGAAAAGGCTTAAGGGACTGAATAACCAATTCCTTTGTACCTAATAGCTTATCGGTCAAAGTAAGTTGGCAAAGACTTGTCACTTTTGTGATTGGTATGGTAATATTTTGAAATCTAAATTTATGTCTGATTAGATTTAGATTGTTCTTTTCAGCACAACTAAGATTAGATAAATGACTGAACAAGTGAAGATTATCTGTTGTTATCACGTTTTCTAAATGTCCCTTTGGGATGCGTGAAAATCTAAGTTGAACCAAAATACAGAGAAAAGCCTACATTTTTGCAGAGATGGAAAGTGTGAATGATGTCTGAAGACTGAATCTGGAAGTCTCACTGTTAAAACCACCCCCCACCCCCCACCACCAGTTTTACAAGGGTAAATGGAATGTGAATTGAACATCGGTGATTCACAGAGGCAGCTGTACATGTTAAAAGTGCAGTGGCCTTCGATCAGATCTCATTTTTGTTAGCAGGATGTCCAAAACACAGCCTTTGCACTTTAGATGTAACAGGATAATGTCTAAATATTTTCTAATCAATCTGTTGAGAGAGATGTCTTTACGTACCTCTGGAACAGGTAGATCACGAACCTGGGCTTCCTGGTCCAGAGGTAGGATGCTGCCAATGAATCACAAGAATCTTTAGAAGAATGTCAAAACTTACTGGGATTCTTTAGAGAGGTTGGTTACCCATTTCAATATGCTGCCAGGACAATTTTGGGTGAGGTTATGTACCCTTTAGAGAGGAAAGGTCCCCTTTGGGATTGTGAAAAAAGCGATGAATATGCATAAACTCATTGAAACCGTCCATGGCTGCTATAAAAGATTACTGTCAAGTCATTTAAATCTCCTGCACTTCAAATGTTTGCAAAGAAAGTTGGTTACAGTATTTAACTAAAAATTAGTATTTGCTACTTCACTTTGTCTGTGAACATAAACCTGAGAGTTATCATTACAGGCAGGATTAGGGCTGTTTGAATAATTTCACAATCTGCCAATTGGTTGCTTGTCAGTTCACCATTTGATTGACAGTTTCGCGTGAGTATTTGAAGTAGGACTATGAATACAACTCCTTCTTTTAATAAGGGATTTAAAGAAGATAAATGTAGTGGATAAGTTTTTATCAGAGTTGTTTATCTAATAGGGAATTCATCAATGAATATCTAATTACTTAATTGCTTTCTGGTTCTGAGGTCTGCCCATAGTAGATATTGGATGAGTAGGCTTGGAGGAAGAAGAAGGATGTGGACATCAGTTGACATTAAATCAGCAAAGGAGCTATAAAAGGTTAAGGGGATCAATTGGGAGGCATGGATTGACATGGAGGGTGTGAAAGTTTTGGACTCAGTTGTGTATTGGCTATCATGTCGTTACATAGGTGGATCATGAGGAATATGTGGAGGGGTAAGGACTGAAAGGCTGTTTTTGTTTTATTCTTTTCCTCACAATACCAAAACACTAAGGTGGGCCTATTCTTTGCTTCCACACCTGACAAACTGTGACTCAACTGCTTCTGGGGCTGGTGAACCTCACTTCTATGTCATCCAGCTCACTCCTGCAACCCTTCCACACCCAGAATGAAAATCTGACCATCAATGGCAATTCCTCCCAGGCCAGGTTTGCATCCTTGGGAGTTGTCCTGGCTCTGCACTCCCAGGCCAAGAGTGAGCATTCAGGTAGAAAAGTATTGTTCTTTGCAAATCAAGCATTTCTTTCAGATTTCTGTTTAAATATTTTTAAGCAGGAACATAGTCTGTCAAAGACGGTAATTGTGTTAGTATTCTTAGGTTGTAGTACATGTTACCCTTCTTACTGGCCCTGGCTTTTCCTTTTAGTCCTGACACTGTTGTATCTTCAAGGGAACAATCATCAGACTGTACATCTGACTGCTATTCAATGTATGGTTGGTCAATTAGGGTATAAACAGATCAACATAACAGGACATTTTAGTTTAATAGCTGAAATTGTCATGGTTAACAAATTGTTTGAAGAGGTTTGTTATATAATTTTATTTGTGTTGCCAGGTACTAACTAAGGGAATAAGGCCACAAGGTCCCTCTGTTCCAAACAACCAAAAATAAGCTTTGCTATACAAAGTTTTACACACACACAAAACTCACCCACACACACATAACTCTCACACGCAAAAAACACACAACTCTGTCTCTGTCTCTCACACTCACGCGCGCATGCACACACACGTGCACCTCTCTCTCACACGCAACTCTTTGTCTGTCACACAACCTGTCTCTGTCTCTCATCCCCACTCTCTCTCTCTTAAACGTGCACATACAGCTGACACACTAACATCCAAATACGAAATATAGATTTCTCAACCCAACACCCCAGCCCACCCCTCCCCCCAGATACAGTTAGTGTCACCGTGGATCACCAGATCTGATTGAAACTTCATTTCCTTAATACAAATTCCAATTATTCACTCTCAACAACTCAAGTTACAGAGCACCCTCAAAGACTTATCCATCACAGACTGCCTCAACATCTGCTCATGCACTGGCAATTCACTTCCCTTTTATTGAAACTGTGCTTCCCAGGATTATTGAGACTGCTCTCTAATGTCACTCACAAACACTACTGCTGCCCCAGGGTTTCTCTGAGTTACATTTTTTCTCAGATGCAGTAATCAAATACAGCATATGTTCAATGTTCCTTGTAATTTTCTTTTGCTCTTGCATGGAGCTCTGTGGCAGCAGCTTCAAGAAACAGAGGCTATTCATTGGCACACTGAACACCATACATGGAGCTTCCTGATGGTAATGCAGCTTAAAGAGAACATTGCTTATGGGTTTCTTTCAACCCCACACTTAGTTCCCCTGATGTATTAATGATTCACAAGCTTTTTCATGCCCTTACAGCTCTCAGGCTTTTCCTGAACCCTAACCTGGACACTGAGCTATGACTACTGAACTCCAAGACTTCACTGTATTCTAACAAACTGCTTACAACAGTTCACGTTTTGAATAAATCACCTTTCCCTCCTGCCAAACACCTCAGTCATTATCCTCATGTGGCTAATCTGTTATGGCTGTCCTGGATCCTGTGGTCTGGTTCTCACATCAATCCCAGTCCTTGGTTTCTCTTGCACCCCAATAGACTGCCTTCACTTTGCATCCCCACAGATGTCATCTTGATGACCCTGGCTGATGAAGTTCTCAGGTTGTAATAAACAAAAGGCACAGGCCATGCATAACTTAGCATGTTGGCACTCTGAGCCTGTGCCATGACTCCCAGGCATGCCAGGAATTAGAGTTCTTGGTTTCCTCAAAGAACCAACCCCACCCTCTTTCCAACTACCACCAACACCTCGAAGAGACTGCTTAGAGTTTCATATTAGGTTTGATATTTTAAAAGGCCTGTTCCAATTGTCCTCTACTGTAATTGATGTGAGTATTAGTTCATGGCAGCAAAATTTGCTTGGCATGTTTCTCACAGTCAAGTAATGTGGCAATACCTCCATCCTATCCTCCACAAGAAGATTATCTCATTAATGAGATTCTAGAAGAATTATAACTCCTGAAGTTCTATGCCACAAATGAAACAGCTTCTTCAGGAGGAGATGAAGGGGGAAGCATCATCAAAGCCAAAATGAATGATTCTGACTGTGAAAATCAGCTTTGGTCAGGGTACAAACAGAACATAGAGAGAATTCTGTCAATTGTACAGCCTGCCAAGTTTTCAATTCTGTTGGCTCAATATTCCTCTACTGTACAATCTGAACCTCTACTGACGATGAATTTCACCCTATAATTGGCTTGACTGTGATTGTGCAAAATTCGTAATTGAACGTTGGCCATGCAAACAAATCACAACAGTGATATTCGCTGTTTAAAATTATCATTAACTTGCATAGATGCATGAGTATACAGATTCAGACTTAATTTTAATGATTTCCTGTTGCCTCACTTCTCAGCATGCAACAGCACGTATCATTAAAATGATTAGTTTGGGTTTCATGCAACTTAACTATGTGCTTATCTTTGGTTCAATCCTGTCAGTGGATATTACAGGGTTTATACAGGACTGGTCATTTATACTTGCATACAATAATTGCAGGGAGTGATAGTCAGACAGTTACTTTAAACAATCCTACTCTTCAGTCCATCTCATGCCAACCAGTCAATGATTAGTAAGAGCGGCCTAAGATCTCCTGAATAACACTTTCCGTGAGGTCTCCTCATTTCCTGGAGCTTCCAATTTGCGTACTTTACCCTCTATGTATTTTTATAGGGTCCTGCAAATTTCTTTTGCCTGTAAATAAAGACAAAGACACTCTAATGTCTGAAGAATCCTAATGTTTAAAAAATTCTTCATTAATATTTGCTGAACATTGAGACAGTACTAACCAACAGCTGTGGTTAATCAATTGCAGACACAAATAGGCAAATATAAACCAGGCCCAATTTTTGGGGACCAACAGCACATGTTCCAAAGATGCCTTTAAAACATCAAATCCAAAATTGACTCTCAATCTTTTTCCAATCATCCTGATTGCCTCCCACCCACTTCCTGTGCATTTGAAATTCAATGCTGCAGAAATGTGAACTGTCAATGGAAATATTGGCAGCTCATCAACAATGTTTAAATGATACACAAGATCCAATTTCAGAGCATCCAATTCATCCAGGTTGCAACATCATACCGTGATGCAAAGTATTTCAACCCAACCAACTCCATTCAGGACCAATGGGATGTAGATTGCCTCAAAGACTGAAACAGAAAATAAAAATTAGAATTTAGTCTAAGTATTGATTGAGTTCAAAGGTAGTTTCTCTCTTATCTATTAAGTCAAACAAAATGGTTGTTTTTGTCTTTTAAATACAGTTAGTTTAACCAAAACAAAACAAATCCTTGCAATTCTGAAATAAAAACTAAACAAAATGCTGGAAATAGGTCATGTAGCATCTGCACAGAGAGAAACAGAAACATTCTGATGAAGCATCATTGACCTGTTCTCATGTCCAGAGATGCTGCATGACCTGTTGGTCATTGTCACTGATCTTCATTCTGACATGATGCCCTTGAATCATTATTAAGAGCTTTATTCAAATTTAAATGAGACAGTGACTACATCATTTGTCTGTTAGGATGAAAAGATTAATGATGTTAGCTTTGTCCTTGTTTTTTGATAAAGTGATAATTCAAATAATGCATTCAGTTTATAATCTCCTCTCTGTTCTTATGCTTCTGGTTTAGTCCAAGGCTCTAATCCCTCTGCAAACTGAGTCTCATCCAGAAACAAAACAGAGAGTGTTGACAAACTATATGTTTCCACAGCAGCCACGCAACGATGAAGGTGAGACTCCTCACTAAGAGAACTGAGATCAGAGCTGTTTTTAATGTGACATCATCTTTCCTTGTTTGTGTTTCATGTTTGTTTGCATAAACTGGAAATGAGCAAATAGTATCCAGAAAGGTGATATTATACGTAATAACGTAGCATTAACTGGGCTAGTCTTTTGACATTTTCTTTTTATTTTGTCATTATACAACAATAAATTAAATTTTAGCTCTATGTGATAGCTCAGTTGGGATGAAGTGGAACTAGACTAGTTCTGATTTTCTAGAACTGACTATTCTAGAATTGAACTGATTATCCTAGGCTGGTACATAATGTGTAATGAATTAGATACTATCAACATGGGTAACATTGGAATTGTCACAATTGGGTCTAACGCTCCTTTACATAGAATTCCTGCTATGCAGTGACCCATGTCAGATAAAGCCACACTGAAGCACTCACTTTTCAAGCTTAAATTTGGAGAATGGTAATTAAGGTGTGGTACCACAGAGCTGCTTGTGTCCCTGAAGTTTAACCATAGAATGAGTAAGAAGGCAATCAGTGGATATGATTAAAATACATTTGAAGACAATCCAACTGTTGAGGGTACTAAACATTTTATTTTTATCCAAACTAAATGTTACAGCATTTGTTCACCTCTAGATGTGCTGATTTGAGTTTGGACAAAATGCTCAATGGACTGCTGAGTGGAGAATCATGTGATAACTTTACAATCAGGAGAAAATTAATTAAAAATTCCCCTCACTTTTCTTAGACTGCCTGCCCGATTAACTGGCTGTACTTTCATGAGCAACACATGTAAAAGAATATGATGGAGTGTTGTAATTAACATCAATATTCCTTGCTACTACCTCTTTCAACTTCTTCTGTTTTACTTGGGAATACCA
The DNA here is from genome assembly GCF_037043375.1 of Chiloscyllium plagiosum. Lineage (NCBI taxonomy): Eukaryota > Metazoa > Chordata > Chondrichthyes > Orectolobiformes > Hemiscylliidae > Chiloscyllium > Chiloscyllium plagiosum. Next base: position 58,532,417 of record NW_028270147.1, on the reverse strand, counting down.
TGTGCTGGTTGATAACCCTTTCCCATCTTCTGTCAATTATCCAATCTTTTTCCAGTTCCAATGTGTTTGAGTCTTTCACCACAGCATCTTTCCCATAAGGTTTTAGGTCTTTTCTCTTTTCCTTCTTCTGAGCAGTAACATCTCCATCACTTGCTAAAATACATTATCTCTCTGTCCATGTTATTTCAATGCCTTTGCCACCATTTTCTTTGATTTTCCCATAATCGCCCCTAACCTCGCTGATAAACTTTTCTAGATATTGTTCTTTCTCATGGCTCTGTACATTCATCTGACCATCCACATCCAACTAGTATTAAGTTATTGTTTCTGTCTTCTTGATTTTGTCCAGATTTCTGAACTGTATTGGTATATGTTGTGGAATGTGTCCACCAGAACCATCTGAGAGACCTTGGAGAGATTTGTTGCCACCAAGGCTTTTTTTTACTACTAGTCTAAGTTACTGATACTGAATGTTGAAGGATACCCACATCTAACCTTCAACAAAAGTGAGGCTTGCACTTGTTGAACAGAATATGTTTATCACACTGTCCTTAATAGCTAATTACATTACATGTGAGTTACATGTTAATCTCTAGTGAGACCTCTGGCTCACTTTAAGAATAAGTACTTAGTACTGTTTACCTACATGCAACTTAACAATTAGAACTGGTACTGAAAAACACTCATGAGCTCCTCTCGAGGACAGTCCTTCATATCCTGATGAGTGGACCTTATCTCAGTTGTTATCAATTAACCCTGTCAAGTACTAACTTGTCTTACAACATATAATAAATGCTAGCCTCTAAACTGTCCTGTGCGCTCTTCCCTTCCATCTCAAAAAAACGTTTACTACCAAATAACACTCACTACACTTTTTTTGAATTGTTTTAATCAGAACAAATCCATTGCTTAATTTCCACACTTCCATTTTCTGCCACCACTGACCCCAAGTTTTCACTGTATCCATAATTTTTACTCCTTTGCTCAGGCGCAAACTGACAGTTCGTATTTTCGATCTTTGGTTTACTGATCTTCATACTTGTCAATACTCTGTGTTGATTTTTCTATGATTTGGTTGAGGCTTGAGACTAAGTCTAGATACGAAATGTTGTTAAAAAGAGAGAAAAATATTTGCTAAATGTGTGGAGATAGATTTTCCTTCTCATATTTGGGTTGATCAATTTAGCATAAGGCAATGGCTGATGACATCATAGGAAATGACATCAGGTCATCTGACATTGTGCTGGAGCAATTCCTTTCACTGTCATGGAAGGATTTTTACCTGTTCAATGAACAGTTGCCAACATGGTGCTGTTAGTAAAATCAAAATAACATTTCTTGGAACAACAGGAATGAAATGTGGAGGCACAAAAATTTAAAACAAAGAATAGTAGCAGAGGAAACAGGCCACAACAGTCAGTCTCAGGTTGAGACTAAGTCGGAGTGGGGGTGGAATGGCAAACACCGAGCGAACAAACAGGTCCAACAGCAATGGCAACGAACAGACAACAATACATGTTGAGACCAGCAACAAGCAGGAATGCCATAAATAACAGCAAACAGCCCCAGAGTATGAGACTGACAAAAGTAAATGCAACCAGGTGAAAGTAAACTTAGCCCAGCACCCAATACAAAGCCATGCATAGTTACATCATGATGGTGGGCTCAGACCAGGCTGCACAATGGCTTGGAAGATTTCAACACTTCTGAGTTATCTCAGGCCTCTTATACAAGCTAGACAGAGAACAAGTCAGCATGTTCTTATATTCAGAATGCTAACATAGCACAGGTATCAGATTTTCTGGAGTGCAGAAGTCTTTGTCAATGGACACAAAATAAAATTTAATCTCAATATAGGACCAGCCATCTCTGTCTTACCAGTTGCTGTGCAGTGGCTGAGACAAGATTTCTTCCACATATTGCATCCATGGCCTAGAACTCCTCACTGAGAACAGAGGCCACATGACTGAGAATCTGGCACAGGGGACAAGAAATTTCACTGACTGGCTATATCCTTCCAAATCAATTTTACTCTTTGTTAAGCAGGGAAATATGTGAAGCCTTACATCTTCTTTACTCACCAATAGGGGAAAAAAACCTTACCACTTTGAGACAGCCACTATTGATGACATCCCATACCTGCAGTCACTCAGGGTTCTAGATCGTATGAAACTTTTCAGAGAGCAGGTAGACAAAAAACAAACTGGGCCACCATTAACCACAGCAAACAGCTAAAGCAGGAGACTTTGGAATTTGCACTACGTTTTGAGTACATAGAAGAGGAAGATGACCACTGAAGCATAATTGATAATGACAACCACCCTATGGAAGAAACTCTGTACCTCTTCAAAGAGATCATGAACATAATCATTGTGACCAATGCCACAAATTGATGCAGCAACAAGATCTTCCATAGAACTTGAGAATATCCCCTTGCATTATGAAATTATCCAAGCATTTACAATCAATGAGCATTCAACTACAGCAGCATCCAAATCCATTTCACGTAGTTCCTGAAATAAGGAAGTCCTGGCTATGCAAGAGTCTAAGAAATGAATTGGAAAAATGGTAGTTTCTGATCCCAGAGTCAAAGGAAACTGCTGTCAAAGAACAGCACAAATATAATTGAAGACTTCCCAAATGTGAAATTCAGTCTAGAGCACCATGCATCAGCAGAAGACCTGAAAGACATTATATTGTTGGAATATTGCTCCAGTATCAAACCAGAAGCTTGCAAAAAGAGGTGAGAATTTCTGTTGGACCCTTGCAGCAACCAGAAGACTACAAGGGAGGAGAATATCTACAGCCCACATTATAAAATCATAAGATACAGGAGCAGAAATTAGCTCATTCAGTCCATCGTGTCAGCTCCATCATTCAATCATGGCTGATAAGTTTCTCAACCCCATTCTCCTGATTTCTCCCCCTAACCCTTGATCCCCTTGATACTCAAGAACCTATCTATCTCAGACTTAAATATACTCAATGACTTGGCCACCTCAGCATTCTGTGGCAATGAATTCCATAGATTCACCACTCTCTGGCTGAAGAAGATTCTCATTATCTCCGTTCTAAAAGGTCTTCCCTTTACTGTAAGGCTATGCCCTCAGGTCCTAATCTGTCCTACCAATGGATCCATCTTCTCAACATCTACTCTGTCCAGGCCCTTCAGTGTTCTGTAAGTTTCAATTAGATCCCACCCTCATCCTTCCAAACTCCATTGAGTATAAACCCAGAGTCCTCATATGTTAAGCTTTTCATTCCTGGGACCATTCTCGTGAACCTCCTCTGAACATCCTCCAGGGACAGTACTTCTTTTCTGAGATATGGAGCCCAAAACTGCAATCATCCAAATGTGGTCTGAATAAAGCCTTATAGATCCTCAGAAGAATATCCCTGCTTTTATATTCAAGTCCTCTCAAAATAAGTGCCATCATTGCATTTGCCTTCCTAACTACTGACTCAACCTGCAAGTTTACCTTGAGAGAATCCTGCACTAGAACTCCCAAGTTTCTATGCACTTCAGAATTTTCTCCCCATTTAGAAAGTAGTCCATGCTTCTATTCTTCCTACGAAAGTGTATGACCTCACACTTTCCCACATTGTACTCCATCTGCCACTTCTTTGTCCATTCTCCTAACCTGTCCAAATCATTCTGCAGGCTCCCAACTTCTCAATGCTACCTGTCCCTCCACTGATCTTTGTATTGTCTGCAAACTTAGCCAGAATGCCCTCAGTTCCTTCATATAAAATGTATAAAATGAAAAGTTGTGATCCCAACACCGAATCTTGTGGAACACCACTTATCACCACCTGCCATCTTGAGTAGAACACTTTTATCCTCACTCTCTGCTTTATGCCAGACAGCCAAGCTTCTATCTGTGCTAGCACCTTGCCTCTGACACCATGAGCCCTTAGCTTACTCAGTGCAGCACCTTGTCAAAGGCCTTCTTGAAGTCCATGTAGATAACATCCATTGGCTCTCCTTGGTCTAACCTGCTCATTACTTCCTCAAAGGATTCTAGCATATTTGTCAGGCATGACCTCCCCTTGATGAAACCATGCTGACTTTGCCCTATTTTACCATACATTGGGGGAACACATCAAGTTAGCCAAGGAATTGAGCCTCAGATGTGCATGCACTTACCTAGTCCGTGGAGAGTTTGAGGCACAAAGTTCATGAAGAGAAGAAAAACTGCCTGTTCACTAATAGACAGATGAGAGAATTACAGAAACATTGACATTGACAAGTTTATTTATAGCTAAAACTAATTCATCTAGTACAGAATTATTCCTAAACACTCATCCTTTGCCGAGAATTCTGCAAGACAAAATGACTGCCACCTCTGATCATGTGACACACCAATAAAGCTGCTGAGAATGGTACCATCTCAATCACCTCTTACCAGACAATTGATACAATGGGCATGCTATATGTGAGCCAGATGGCAACGAACCCAGCCAGATTTATCCAAACAAAAATTCGGGGAATATGGCAAATGGCTTATCCATTAACAAAAGCAGCATACTAATTCCACTATGTGGCACTTCCCAAAGCAAAAGGTACAACCAATGTTCATTTTACTCTTAAGAAGAATGCACCCACTCAATACCAGTTCTTCCTGTCCTTCCAGGGGTCCAGGAACAGGTCAGCATTGAAGCTTGGCCACATGGGACTTGGTGAGGAAGGTAGTGGGATACAATTTAATAATGAGAGAAAAATGTAAATATATTCAATTTTCTTTGCCGGGGAAAGGTAAACATTCAGGGACAGGATGAATCTGGTGTTGGGATGGTATGTTATGAATGCAGCAACTATCACTAGGATCGATGTCAGAGGCAGTCTCCCTGTTCTATACATATGTGTATAGTTCAATAAACAGTGCTAGATACCCCACCAGCTGCTCGGGGACCATCTATAAATACACTTACATTACTTAGTACAAATCCACTCCTCTCAACAGAACATATGAAGTTATCACTGTTATGGATTCTTCTAATTTAATCTCCTGAAAAAGGTTAAAATGAGAAAATGAAACCTTATCTAACTCTCAAATTAATTGAAAATAAGAACCTTAATTTGTTCAATATGACTAAGCACGTTGTTTTACTCTGATCTATTCCATTACAATCCAAACACGATACATGGAGCAGACAGGGTAGCAAACAGGCTGGGAGGCTAGATCTGTGGCTGGAAATTGATGAGCGACTTAAAAACAATTATACCTGCATTCACCCAGATTTTATGGTGTCTCAAAGATAACACAAGATATCCTTTTAGGATTGCTGGCATCCTACCGATACAGATTTGGATTTTTGGGCAACACTGTGCCTCACTGCGCCAGGGACATGGGTTCAATTCCACCTTTGGGCAACTGTCTGTGTGGAGTTTGCATGATCTCCCCATGTCTGCAAGGGTTTCCACCAGGTGCTCCGGTTTCCTCCTACTGTCCAAAGATGTGCAGGTTAGGTGTGGATTGGCCTTGCTAAATTACCCATAGTATTCATGGATGTGTAGGTTAGGTGTACTAGCCATGGGAAATACAGGGGTAGGAGAATGGGGTCTGGATGGGATGCTCTTCGGAAGGTTGGTGTGGACTAACTGGGCTGAATAGCCTATTTCCCCACTATAGGGATTCTAAGGATTAAGGTGAGAGAGAACCAGCAGGCCCTTCCATTAATTTCACTATAACTAAATATTAAGTTCTGTAATGGTCAGCAAATACAATTTTGCCTGATTTACATGCTTACTGATGTGCAATTTCACTCCCTAAACTTCCATAATCTATCAAGATTGGATTGTTTGTTATTCCATAAAACATTTCCTCATTTGCTTCTGTACTGATTCTACAACCTTCACTACTATTCCTAGCCAGACATTCAGCCAGCCACCCTGCAGCTCATTTTCTACAATCTTCTGAAAGCACTAATTTAAAGTAATGGGAACATTGTGTCAATTAGTTGCCAGGACAGGAATATGGCTGTTCTTAATATCTTGGTTTAGATTGTAAGTATTGATGGGATGCTTACAGGTTGGTTATCAAGAACAAGTCTGACATTGGCCTCACTCAACTTCCAGAATAGGTCAATATGTTGTCTTATTTCCTTCTCCTTAATTAAGCATCATCAGGGTCCAATATAGAAGCGTCATTGTCACCCCATGTTAAAATCTACTAACAGTTCAGGTGAGAGAACTTTGTTACTAATTCCACATTCTACAGTGCACACACCGACTATAATATGTAGGGTGCAAGCTGACAATCCCTTAGCTAATGTGTCTGATAATAGTAAAAATCATATTCATTTGGACTAGATTTAAAATATCAAGGATTTTTTTGAGAAAATATGTTTCTGCCAATCTCTAATTTTCATTGTCTGAGGCTTGCCACATGTGCATTCACATAATCTAATTTTGTGATCAGTTTTAATTAAATACCCTGATTATGATTAGATTAGATTAATTACAGTGTGGAAACAGGCCCTTCAGCCCAACAAGTCCACACTGACCCTCCAAAGAGAAACCCACCCAGACCCATTCCCCTAACACTACAGGCAATTTAGCACAGCCAATTCACCAAACCTGCACATTTTTGGACTGTGGGAAGAAACTGGAGCACCCGGAGGAAACCCACGAAGACACAGGGAGAATGTGCAAATTCCACACAGACAGTTGCCTGAGGGGGGAATTGAATCCAGGTCTCTGTCACTGTGAGGCAGCAGTGCTAACCACTGTGTCACCATGCCGTCCAGATAATCTATGCAATTCATACTTTAAAGACTTAGAGCTCTCCTTGTTTCATCACTAATGGAAAGAATTTTAATTTGTGAATATGCCCTCCTTTCTGGCATATCTGAAGTCAAAAAGGGCATCTAATTAGATGGATAGATAGTAACCGAAACACTGCCGCAATCCCACCTGTGCCACTATTAAAGCAGGGACAGGAAGTCACTCATAGTCAGACTTCCTATTACTCCTTGCTGCCCTCCACCTTCCTCCACCATTTAGACCTTTACGGGCCTTTTTGCTGCTGATACTGATCCAGTGGCAGGAAATCTGACAATACACAATGTGCGGTACAGGAAAAACTGTCGTCTTCTGCAGTGGGGGTCATGTGATCCCCTCATTCAAAGGCATTAGTGCCTGATCAAGGGCATCAGCATCAGAAGGATGGGGTGGGGTCTTTAGGATCTAACCCTCTGCACTTTCTGCTGAACCCCCAACACTTTTATCCTATAAATCCTCTCCTGTCATGAGTTATCCTTGGCCTGGGTAATCACAATGCAAAAACTGAGGTGTCGTTCTGGCAGCAGCCACAGCATCCCCAATGGCACAGCAGTTCAAAAGAGCTGCCAGCTTCTCATGGGTCACAAGCTCCAACTTGGTGCAATTTCCGCCTCTAGGCCCTTAATCTATGAAAGGCATATTAATATTAGCTGATTTCCTCCAAGAGGCAATGTGGGTCTTTCATCAGCTCTCCTTCCAACAGGCAAGACCATCAATACCTCAGAAAAATCCAGCACATTGTCTTTCTGAAGATAAAAGCTCAAAACTTCTCATTTGGAAGAGGTTTGAAGTCTAACGAGAGTTGAATCAACAGTTTGAAATGAGGATGCCCCTATCTGTCGTACAGCAGTCCTCTAATAAGGAAGTGATTTTCTTTTAGCCCCCTTCCTTCCAGAGCTTTTAAATTCCCAATGATGAAAAATAATGCATCATATGAAGAGAACACACTGTAGTGTTAGATTTCTACTTTTCCTTTGCATCTGTTTTATATCTTGAAGTACAAACTAACAAAATGACTTTTATTAGAGTTTCCAGATTGTTTTTAATTTTGGCAATGCATGAGAAGCAAATAAACAAAATTGAGAAATAAGTAATTTTTGTATCGTGGATGAGACACGGTTAAAGGTATGCGCTCACAGAACCTCCTGGTTTCACCTTCTTGTTTCAACCAAATCAAATTTTAACTCAAATAGAAGATGGTGCAGGTTCCGGATTATGTGGATTCATTAGTGCCACTGAATGTAACTTTAATGCCTCAATTCAAGATAGTTAGCCTTTGCTTTAATGCAATAAAAACCTTAGGTGTGAAGAAAAATGTGAGCACTGTGAGAAAGTAGAAAGAAGTTTGATTTGACCCCAAAACAGGAACGAAGCCAATGGAAGTAGGAGCACAAATGAGAATAGGCTGTTCGGCCCCTTGACTCTGTTTCATCATTGTGATGTGATGTGATGTGCTTGTTCTGTATCTTAGCCTCATCCAAATGGCATTTCGTGATCATGTCTTGCAAGTAAAACTCCATCTCAGATTCAAAATTATTAATTGAAGCAGTAGCTAATTTTTTTTTCTGAGAGACAGCTCCATATGTCTGTAATCATTGGAGGAAAAACTGTTACCTAACTTTTCCTCTGACTAATCTGGCACTACTTTTTGGGTTATGTCCCTTGTTCTAGAATTCCGACCAGTGGAAATGTTGTCTATCTATACTCGTAATTATTTCCACCTTCTGCATTCCATTAAACCTAGTTTAGGTAATTGCTCCTCAATCTAACCTTAAGCCTTTGTAATATTCTGATGAATCTATGTAGCACACCTTCCAAGGCCAATAAATCGTTTTTTGTGCGTGTGCACTGAACTGTTCACAATACTCCAGATGCGATTTATCTAGACTTTAAGCTGCTGTAGCAAAATATCATTCTCCCTTATATTCTAACCCTCTGGTTATGGAAGTTAACATTCCATTAGCCACTTGATTATTTTTTGTACCTGAAAATTGCATTTTACACATCCGTATACAAGGGCTCCAAATCTCTTTGGATGTCCTCTAACCCTAACCTTTCACATCAAAATAATGCAATTGATCTGCTCGTCATTCCATGCCAACTTGAGGCCTGAACTAAAGTTTGCTTTAGGCTTCATTCTTTTGAATCATTCATGGGATGTAGTCACAATTTATTAGGCCAACATTTATTGCCCACTCCCAATTGCCCTTCAGAGATACTATGGTGAGCTGTGATCATGCCCTTTCAGTGCGGGTTGCTGGTCAGGAGAGAAGATAATTAGTATTGTTGTGCTCGATTCCTCCTGATTCTCTTGAAGACACAGTGACCTCCAGGTTAGTTAACTATAATATTCTTGTGTGTAAAATATCAGAAATTCAGGGCATGAGTAGTTTAGGTCATTCGGACTATTCTAGCGAATCAGAGTGGGCCAAAAATCACATGAAAACTTTGAGGGGGCTGTTCTTTGAAACAGAAAAATGGTGTAACTGGCTTTGGCCTCATATTGTCTAACTGCTGTATGTACTGATTGTATATATTTCAAAAATATCAGATTTTCTGGGAGTGTTTTTCCTGTTCTTATTTTGGATTGTTAGCAATTTAAGAAGCTCACAATTCATTTCAATGAGCAAGTAAATTGGAAATAATAGGATCAAAAGCTGAATTCAACATGATTTTAATTCATATATCTTTTATTCCAATCCAACATTCTCATATATTATCTATTGCCTGTTTCTAAACAAGTTTTTTAACCAATTGCATGTTACACTTTGGAGTCCTTTGACTTCAAATTCTTGAATTTGTCAGCACTAGTTACCTAAAGAAATGTTAGTTTTCCTGTTTCTAAATATTTTCTACTGGCCTTCTGATGGATATTACACATGGATGGACGCCAGTGATGGCAGAATTGAACCTAGCTAATATATTTCCTTGTGAAAATAGATGTTGACAATTTTAGGCTGCAACATGGAAAATAATAGCTGATTGAATGCCAACACCTGGTGACTACTGTAGAGTGTGACCCCAATTTGAGTTAGCAATTTCAGCACAAAAAGGATTATTTGGGAGAAACTTTATTCGAAAGGAAAGAATATCCTTAGCAAAATAAACATGCATTTTTGTTCCACATTTTTAAGATGATGCAGAAAACACAGTGACTATCTGATGAAGCGTTATGGTCACAACCCGAGGAACAGAAAGATTACAATTCACAGTTTGTGACCCCAGCAATCACTGTCACGATTGCTTCTACTAGTGCATTCCAGGATTAGTCCGACCAGATCAAATGTTAAGGCGTCAGAATTATAATCACTCTGGTGCCTCCCAGCCCCATTTTGGCAAAAATACTGGTCCCTTCTATTATTCAGAGTATAAAGTGCCTGATTCTTTCATTCAACCCAGAGAAATGACCTCTCTCTCATCATCTTTTGGGTATGCATAGTGCAAACTAAGTTTTTTTTTAAAAGAATCTAATAATTCTTGAATTGAGTATTCATCATGATTTATTTTCTTCTTCTACTCTAACCTATGACTGAGAATGGAGGCACAAAGCAACCTCCTGCACCAGCAACTAGAAAATATGGTAGACCTTTCTATTCAAACATTTCATACTCCTTATTTATGTTGCTGGAAAAACTAGCATTTGTCTTGCCAGCAACTACATAGTACCCATGAACCATTCCATCCTTAGTCTTTATGTTCAAGAGGAATGTTACCTGACTAGCTTTGTCCCAGGATATTTTGGGTAATGTCTCGAGAAGTAAGCAAAGAATAAAAGTTTGGAGAAAAGAATCACCTTTTTTACAAGTTTATCTTAATATTTATTGTGGTATGGCAAAGCAACATTTTTAGTTTTTGTTTGTGTCCTTCCAGTAGAATTCCCTTCGGACAGTGATAGCTTCAATCCAACATTGTGGGAAGAACAAAGACAACAACGGATGCAGGTCGCCTTTGAGTTTGAAGAGAAAAAGGAAGAAGAAGATGATTCTGGGAAGGTTAAGGTTGCTGCTTATTGTGTATTCTCATTTGTTCTCATTGTTGTAATGTTGCCATACTGAAGCAGAATGAAATTGAATAGCATCCATTCTTTGTCCATGTGAAATAAAAATAGCATTTGTTGTATGTAAGCATATCTTTGAGAGAATCATGCTGAATGCTTTTTTAGTGAGGCTGTTAGCTTGCACATAATGAATTGTCAGCAAAGGTATCCACAGCAGAAACACAATGCAATGGTGAATTGACTTCACTCACACTATCTTGAAGCTCAATGTTCCAGCCAACAGCTTCTCAACCACATATAACTACAAAGTTAAAGGCCCCTCACCAGCACTTTTAAAGAGATTATCAACCACTTACAAATTGTTTAGATCAAACGTCACTGCCAATATGATATGGTTGGAGCACTACCCTATATATTAGCTCACATAACATATACCTCAAAGACTCATTTATTTTTATTGAGACAGATGTCCTGAAGATTATTAACAATACTATTTACATTGCAGTAATATCACAGCTGGTCTCTATGCTTGGTGATATTACTGTACATCATTTACACATAACTAACAGACTGAACACACAACACAGATCTCTGCTCTGAGAGCCTGACTGAAGGCCAACTGTCTTGTAACTGTCTTAAAGACACAATGTCATAGGCTGGACATGACAACCCACGTGTTTGTAAGAAAGGTTCAAGTTCTTATTTTTTGTCCTTGTTCAAGTTGGGATATCTGTCTGCATACTGATTGGTTGTGCTTATATCATTTTCTCGCTTCATTCCAATAATGCATCATGCACATCTGAATATCCCCTTCGAGCCCTCTCCCTCTGTGTCTGTCCCTCGTCATCTCTCTTCAACCACTCCTCCTGTTTCACTCTCCCTGAATAAGTGGTTAAGTGGTAAGTGTGTGGGAGGGAAGAACTGTTTGGCTTTATCTTCCAAACATGGGAGATGTTGATAAGGATAAACCATTGCCTTGAGGAGTAGCTTTATGATTATCTTAGCAAGTCACTTTACATCTACCTTTCATGGATTTTATTGTAAGGTTAGAGAACATTCGGCTGGGGATAGTGAGGAGAGGACGCAATATGTTGAACACCCTGTTTCCTAAATGCATCTTGAAAGGGTGCACTGGTATACTGCCAACCATTGTGGGCGGCATGGTGGCACAGTGGTTAGCACTGCTGCCTCACAGCGCCTGAGACCCGGGTTCAATTCCCGCCTCAGGCGACTGACTGTGTGGAGTTTGCACATTCTCCCCGTGTCTGCGTGGGTTTCCTCCGGGTGCTCCGGTTTCCTCCCACAGTCCAAAGATGTGCAGGGTCAGGTGAATTGGCCATGCTAAATTGCCCGTAGTGTTAGGTAAGGGGTAAATGTAGGGGTATGGGTTTCGCTTCGGCGGGTCGGTGTGGACTTGTTGGGCCGAAGGGCATGTTTCCACACTGTAATGTAATCTAATCTAATCTAATCATTGTCAAATACAATTTATTGAAGAATGCTGAATATAGCAGTTAATATGTTAACAACTGTTGCACTAGAAGTATCCTTGATTTTTTACACAAAAGAGAATTTTGTGAAATCATCAGACATCAGAATGTAAGTGTGTCCTTCAACATGGAAGATATCAGTGGCAATCTTGCACCGTGACTAGAAGGAATCTCATGTAGTAGGAGAGATTCTTTTGATTGTTGTGTTGCTTTAGTTGATAGCTTTCGTGGAAATTGATAAGTTGATTGATGTCCTTATTTATGCTGGGCCAGTAAATGAATTAATGTGCCAATCCTTTTGTTCTTTTCAGCAAAGTGTGAGCTTTTTTTTGTCAGATCTAATGTGTTTTGAGGTTGAGCTTGTGGAATTACCAGGTAATTATCTTTGAAGATTACATTCCTAGAGAGTTCCAACTCATCTCTGAATGACCAGAGCACACAGGCTAATTCACAGATCTGCCAGGCATATTCAGGCCACCCAGTGATGATGATCATATTGAACTGTTGTAACTGGTTATCATCTGACATAACTTGCTGTATCTGCTTTGCATAGCTGAGTCCAAAATGAATGAGACTGATACGAAGACTGTCTTTTAATGCAGATTCAGTAATATCCACTTGTAGATCTAAAATAATATTTTGTTTTAGGCTTTAGAAGTTGGCTAAAAGCATTGGAAATATCCATTGGTGTACCTGATTTGATTTGTGCTTCTACATTGTATCCTTAGATTTTCAAAAGTAGTCATTGAATTTCTGGATGTGCATTTGTGAGAGGGCTTCCCCATATCATTTCAAAAAGGTTTTAGCTGATATGAGCAGTGAAGTGCTTGCTAATAGATACACACGTAACTGTTCTATTCTGAAAACAAAGCTTCTCTTTGGATGTTGGAGTAATTTGCCTGAGCAGTCTTAATGACCTATGAACCAAATACAATAGGCTTGCCGTCTTATAATTCGCCTATCTTGTGATGAAGCAGTTCCTTTAACAAGGTTATGCAATGCATGGCTTTTTTTTCAGAGAGGTCGTAAACGACACAAACTCTGAAAAGTTTGGAGTGTAGGGTTTTAGGGCTAATTTGGTAATAGCTAACAGAGGCTTTCAAGTTTAAATTAAAAATACTTCCAATGAAAGGCATGTGTCTGTTCTCCCAGCTCAGCTTTTCTCTGGTTTGGTTTGGTTTTTAGCAGTATTGGAAAGAAAGACTGCTGGACCCAGAAGCATATCCAGGCTTGTACTCTGTCTCTGACTTCTCTCCTGTAAGAACCTGTGTTTGATTTTACCTTTAGCACCAAGGTTTGCTTATGGGGATTGTTGTAAGTATTTGGAACAGCATCATTAAATTGGGATAATCTGTTGGGTTTTCAGAGAAGTTAGGTTATTCGGTATTCTGTTTTCTGTTGTTTGTGTTTCATCCAGTAATCTTGTACACAAATTCTGTTTTGTTTAAATTAAATGGTTTTGACCAGCTGATTCTCTCCGGGAATATCCGCGTCACACCTGCTTAAAACAACTATCAAAGTTAGGGTCTGAGCTACTTTCTTGAAATGTGTTGAGAGGTCTGGCCTGGTCCATAACACTTGGCATTGCAAGTGTACATCTAAATACTTCTTAATTTGTTAGATCTTGGGACTTGACGCAATTTCCATTTTTGGATTAAAACTTGAAAAATGTTTGACATCTAATAACAAGGTCAAACTCTTCCAGGGTATCAATCTTGAGTGCCATCTCTTTGTAATATTTAATCTCCTTACGCCTAAACACAGATGCCATATTTCTTCAAAGCACAAGTAATGAAGTTCCACCAACCATTATGATGCTCAACTTTCTTGTGTTCTGTTGTACTATGGAGTTTAAAGTGAGTTGGAGCTTTTTCCTGAATCTGAATGCTGCATTTATGAGGAGAGTCAGTAATGCATTGGGGGTAATCTTTAAGATGTAAAACCACATCACCTTCAAAGTTGCCACTGTGTCACACCTGTTTGGATAAAGATTATTAACAAGCTCGCTGCTGCAGCCTGATACCTTTGATATTTCAACAGACAGGTTTATTACCACCTGGATTGTAATAAAGTGTAGATCTTGGCATGTTGGTGGAGCTATAGTAGAAGGTCCTGCTGAATCTAACAGAGGAAAGATTTCAGTTGTCTATCACAATGAGCTGTGGAGAAAGTGAGGCCTACAGATGCTGAAGATCAAAGTCAAGACTGTGTGGTTGGAAAAGCACAGCAGGTCAGGCAGTATCCGAGGAGAAGGAGAATCAACATTTTGAGCCAGAGCCCTTCATCAGGACAGGCCTAATGAAGGGCTCTGGCCCAAAAGGTTGATTCTCCTGCTCCTTGGATGCTGCCTGACCTGCTGTGCTTTTCCAGCATCACAATGACTTATGTTGACATTGAGAATGGACAAATGCAAGGGATGTTAGACCCATTGAAACCAGTTATTTAATTGTGCACAGTCTAGATCACAACATGCCAGTTTCCTGAATGATTCTCTTGTAGGATCCATAAACGATTATTTTGCCCTTGCATCAGTATCTGTCATAGAGATGTACAGAACAGAACCAGACCCCTCGGTCCAACTTGTCCATGTAGACCAGATATCCCAACCCAATCGAGCCCCACCTGCCAGCACCCGGCCCATATTCCTCTAAACCATTCCTATTCATATACCTATTCAGATACCTTTTAAATGTTGCAATTGTACCAGCCTCCACCACATCCTCTGGCAGCTCATTCTATACAAGCACCACCCTCTGCATGAAAACGTTGCCCCTTAGGTCTCTTTTACATCTTTCCCTCTCACCCTAAACCTATGCCGTCTAGTTCTGGACTCCCCCACCCCAGGGAAAAGACCTTGTCAATATACTCTAAGCGTGCCATTCATGATTTTATAAACCTCTATAAGGTCAGTCCTCAGCCTCTATCACTCCAGGGAAGACAGTCCCAGCCTATTCAGCCTCTCCCTATATCTCAAATTTTCCAACCCTGGCAACATCCTTGTAAATCTTTCCTGAACCTTTTCAAGTTTTATAACATCCTTTCGATAGGAGGGATACCAGAATTGCATGCAATATTCCAAAAGCAGCCTAACTAATATCGTGTATAGCCGCAAAATGACCTCCCAACTCCTACACTCAATACTCTGACCAATAAAGGAAAGCATACCAAATGCTTTGAACCTGCATTCCAAGGTGTCTTTGTTCAGCAACATTCCCTAGGACCTTACCGTTAATTGTATAAATCCTGCTAAGATTTCCTTTCCCAAAATGCAACACCCATACAGTTATCTAAATTAAACTCCATCTGCCACTCCTCAGCCCATTAACCCATCTTATCAAGATCCTGTTGTAATCTGAGGTAACCTCCTTTACTGTCCACTACACCTCCAATTTTGCTGTCTTCTTCAAACTTAATAACTATACCTCTTATGCTCACATTCAAATCATTTATATAAATTACTAAAAGTAGTGAACCCAGCACCGATCCTTGTGGCATTCCAGTAGTCACAGGCCTTCAGTCCAAAAAACAACCCTCCACCACCACCCTCTGTCTTCTACCTTAGAGCCAGTTCTGTATCAAAATGGCTAGTTCTTCCTGTATTCCATGAGATTTAACCTTGCTAACCAGTCTCACATGGGGAACCTTGTCGAGCGCCTTACTAAAGTCCATATAGATCACGTTTACCACTCTGTCCTCATCAATCCTCTTTGTTACTTATTCAGAAAACTCAATCAAGTTTGTGAGACATGATTTCCTATGCACAAAGCCATGTTGACTATCCCTAATCAGTCCTTGCCTTTCCAAATACATGTACATCCTGTCCCTCAAGATTCCCTCCAAAGACTTGCCCACCATTGATGTCAAGCTCACTGGTCTATAGTTCCCTGGCCTGTCCTTAACACCTTTCTTAAATAGTGGTACCACATTAGCCAACCTCCAGTCTTCCGGCACCTCACCTGTTAGTATTGATGATACAAATACCTCAGCAAGGGGCACAGCAATCACTTCCCTAGCTTCCCACAGAGTTTTAGGGTATATCTAATCAGGTCCTAGGGATTTATCCACCTTTATGCGTTTCAAGACATCCAGCACTTCCTCCTCTGTAATCTGGACATTTTGCAAGATGTCACCATCTATTTCCTTACATTCTATATCTTCCATGTCCTTCTCCACAGTAAACACTGATGCAAAATACTCGTTAGTATCTCCCTCATCTCCTGCAGATCCACACAAAGGCCACCTTGCTGATCTTTGAGTGGCTCTATTCTCTCCCTAGTTCTCCTTTTGGTCCTTCATGTATTTAGAAAAACCCTTTGGATTCTCCTTAACTCTGTTTGCCAAAGCTATCTCATGTCCCCTTTTTGCCCTCCTGATTTCCTTCTTAAGTATACTCCTACTGCCTTTATACTCTTCTAAGGATTCACTTGATCTATCCTGTCTATACCTGACATATGCTTCCTTATTTTTCTTCACCAAACTCTCAGTTTCTTAAGTCATCTAACATTCCCTACACCTACCAGCCTTTCCTTTCACCCTAACAGGAATATACTGTCTCTGGACTCTCGTCATCTCATTTCTGAACTCTTCCCATTTTCCAGCCGTCTCTTTACCTGCCAACACCTGCCCCGAATCAGCTTTTGAAAGTTCTTGACTAATATGGCAAAATTAGCCTTTCCTCCAATTTAGAACTTCAACTTTTAGATCTGATCCATCCTTTTCCATCATTATGGTCGCTGGCCCCAAAGTGCTCCCCCACTGACACCTCAGTCACCTGCCCTGCCTTATTTCCCAATAGTAGGTCAAATTTTGCACTTTCTGTGGCAGGTACATTCACATCAGAAAATTTTCTTGTACACCCTTAATAAATTCCTCTCCATTTAAACCCTTAATGGAAGTCCCAGTCTATGTTTGGAAAGTTAAAATCTCCTACCATAATCACTCTATTATTCTTACAGATAACTGAGATTGCCTTACAAATTTGTTTCTCAATTTCCCGCTGACTATTAGGGGGTCTATAATACAATCCAAATAAGGTGATCATCCCTTTCTTATTTCTCAGTTCCACCCAAATAACTTCCCTAAGTACAGTTGTAACACTATCCTTTATCAGAAAACGCCACTCCCCCTCCTCTCTTGCCTCCCTTTTTTATCCTTCCTGTATCATTTGTATCCTAGAACATTAAGCTGCCAGTCCTGTCCATCCCTGAGCCTCTTTTCTCTAATGCTGTGATATCCCAGTCCCAAGTTCCTAACCATGCCCTTCCCTGTTAGGTCTCTTCTGTTGAAATAAATGCAGTTTAATTTATCAGTCCTACCTTGTTCTCTGCTCTGTCCCTGCCTGCCCTGACTGCTTGACTTGCTTCTTTTCCCAACTATGCCAGTCTCAGATTGATCTCTCTCCTCACTATCTCCCTGGGTCCCACCCCACTTTACTAGTTTAAATCCTCCCGAGCAGGTCTAGCAAATCTCCCTGTCAGTCTATCCGATCCCTTCCAATTCTGGTGCAATCCGTCCTTCTTGTACAGGTCACTGTACAATGATCCAAAAATGATTCCAATGATCCAAAAATTTGAATCCTTCTCCCATATACCAGCTCCTCAGCCACACATTCATCTTCTCTATCCTCCTATTCCTACCCTCACTAGCTTGCAGCACCTTCAGTAATCCAGATATTATTACCCTCACGGACCTCCTTTTTAAATTCCTGCCTAACTTTCTATATTCTCCCTTCAGAAACTCATCCTTTTCCCTTCCTATGTCATTGGTCCAATGTGTAAAGTGACCTCCAGCTGGTCCCTCTCCCCTTTAAGAACATTCTGAACCCTCTCTGAGACTTCCTTGATCCTGGCATCAGGGAGGCAACACATCATTCTGATTTTTCGCTGCTGGCCACAGAAACATCTGTCTGTGCCCCTGACTAGAGAATCCCCTAACACAGTCGATCGTTTGGAACCTGACATACCCCTCATTACAGGAGACCTTGAATCAATACCAGAAACATAGCTGTTCATGCTACACTTCCCTGAGAATCCATCAGCTCCTACATTTTCCAAAACGGTATACTTGTTTGAACTGGGGATAACCACAGAAGACTCCTGCACTACCTGCCTACCTCTCCTGGAGTTAATCCATCTATGTGACTATCTGCAGCTTTTCTCCATTCCTATAACTACCATCTATCACATTCCCTTGCTCTTGTAAATTCCTCATTGCCTCTAACCATCTCTCCAACCGATTCATTCGAACTAATTGGATTCACAACCAACAGCATTTGTTGCAGATATAATCCTCAGTAACACATAAACTCTCCCTTAACTCCTATATCCAGAAGAAGAGCATATCACTCTACTAAAGGCCATTTTTGCGTCTTCCCATCTATAGACCCAGAAAAAGC
Organism: Chiloscyllium plagiosum; assembly: GCF_037043375.1. Lineage (NCBI taxonomy): Eukaryota > Metazoa > Chordata > Chondrichthyes > Orectolobiformes > Hemiscylliidae > Chiloscyllium > Chiloscyllium plagiosum. Next base: position 58,513,755 of record NW_028270147.1, on the reverse strand, counting down.
ACCATCTTATTCCACTACAAAGCACTGCTCCAGACTAACTTAATACTTATGACTTCAGAGACATACCTCAATAAAACATATAATCAATAAAGATCTCACTCTACTCACTATTGTAGATTTACAGGAAGGCTGTACATAAAACTATTCACTTATTTATTTCTGTGTTGTAACCTCTCCCAAACAGGTTCCTCCAAATCTTGGCATTTAGTGCATATTATCTATTGCTCCTGTGGTATATCATTTTGATGAGATGAAAATCATGATGTGTCAGAATGATTTTCTGCACAGTCTGACTGGGGTCTGTAAGCTGTGTTATTGCAGGTATCTCTTGGAATTTGATATGCTTTCATGCATTGGATGGAATTTTGGAAATGCTCTTGGGCATTGTTCCTTGGTTGGTTCATCTTCATACGCCACTGTGGATCATGGTGTTGCACTTTGGGCTTCCCTGGGCCTTTAGACGTCCATGACATTTTAGTCATATGTCCTTTTATAGTATGTAGTTTGCATGTGTCATAAAATGCTGTCTATTGGGAAGACATTGGGACATTTTGTTGGGTAAGGCAATCCACAAGACCATCCTGTTGATGGTCACAAAATTTGTTGTCGAGTTAGTTACCTGGGAACATTTAAGTACCTGCAACAATTGCTTCAAATTAGCATCCGACTTCTGGCAGTGAGTTGATGATTAAAAATGTCTAAACCAAACTCTTCAGAGTGTTATTACATATCTCTGGAGCAGGTGGGACTTGAACCCAAGCCAGAGGTAGGGATGTACCATTCTGCTACATGACCTGCTAAAGAGTTTGATTTTTGTTTGTAGAGAAGTGATTTTTTTGACAGATTTGTTTGGTGCAGTAGAAATGACCAGTTCCATAAGCATTTCACGTGGTTAAAGATGCCCTCTAATGCACCTCTTCCATATCCCGCAAATCCGCCCTCAGACCCCACCCCCCCCCAACCGTAACAAGGACAGAACGCCCCTGGTGCTCACCTTCCACCCTACCAACCTTCGCATAAACCAAATCATCTGCTGACATTTCCGCCACCTCCAAACAGACCCCACCACCAGGGATATATTTCCTTCCCCACCCCTTTCCGTCTTTTGCAAAGAGCGTTCCCTCCATGACTACCTGGTCAGGTCCATACCCCCCTACAACCCACCCTCCCCATCCTGGCACCTTCCCCTGCCACCGCAGGAATTGCAAAACCTGCACCCACACCTCCTCCCTTACTTCCATCCAAGGCCCTAAAGGAGCCTTCCACATCTATCAAAGTTTAACCTGCACATCCACCGATATCATTTATTGTATCCGTTGCTCCCGATGCTGTCTCCTCTACATTGGGGAGACTGGACGCCTCCTAGCAGAGCGCTTTAGGGAACATCTCCGGGACACCCGCACCAATCAACTACACCGCCCTGTGGCCCAACATTTCAACTCCCCCTCCCACTCTGCCAAGGACATGGAGGTCCTGGGCCTCCTTCACCGCCGCTCCCTCACCACCAGAAGAACGCTTCATCTTCCGCCTCGGAACACTTCAACCCCAGGGCATCAATGTGGACTTCAACAGTTTCCTCATTTCCCTTTCCCTCACCTCACCCCAGTTCCAAACTTCCAGCTCAGTACTGTCCCCATGACTTGTCCTACCTGCCTATCTTCTTTTCCACCTATCCACTCCACCCTCCCCCTCTGACCTATCACCTTCATCCCCTCCCCCACTCACCTATTGTACTCTATGCTACTTTCTCCCCACACCCACCCTACTCTCACTTATCTTTCCACCCTTCAGGCTCTCTGTCTGTATTCCTGATGAAGGGCTTTTGCCCGAAACGTCGATTTTACTGCTCCTCGGATGCTGCCTGAACTGCTGTGCTCTTCCAGCACCACTAATCCAGAATCTGGTTTCCAGCATCTGCAGTTATTGTTTTTACCATAAGCATTTCAGCTAAGTTAGCTTCAGTGAAATCACATTTCATATATTTTATGTCGACACCTGCTGACAAATTGTTTAATTGTTTCACCTAACTGTTGTCATTATTTGAACTAAAGCCTGTGTATTCTAAATTTGACTCAAGCTTTAAACGCATCTTCTAAAATCTGGAAAATATCAGGATTTTTGCAGTCATCCTAAAAATACTGGAGGATTTCACGCATCTTAATCCTTTGTTTCCCAGTGCATTGAGGAGTATGTCTATCTTTATTTATCAGCTGTTTGTTAATCCAGAAAGTAAAGATGGATTATTTTGCTCAAGGTGATTATTTTCTATCTTTACTGTGTGTTTAATAAAGCCAGTATAAAAATCTGTGTTTCAGTGTAGTGTTTTTTTTTGCTGTAGGCTTTTTTATGTTGTAACAGAAACTTATCGTGTCACACATGCTGACTTTTTTTTGTTTTCTGCCACTTTCTAAAAGTAAGATAAAGAAATTAAACATCTGGTAAGACCTTGTTAATGTGAGAAAACAACATTTTGTACGTTTCTTTCTGTACTTTGTTTTACGATCACTTTGTCAGTTTGGAGCTGTCCTCCAGCACTTGTAAAACATAAGTTTAAATCTGGTCAGCTATGACCTCCTGTTCTTTCTTGAAAGAGAAATTGTGAGAGTACTCACAAGTGTTTCCTCTTCACTGAGGTTCCTGTGCTTCATTAACGGTTGCAACACTTTAATCTTGGGTTTAATTGTAACTTCAACTCTGAACTCTGGTAATGATAAAGAATGAGTTAGGAAAATAAACTTTTTTTTAATTTATTCATGAAATGTGCATGTCACCGGTTGGGTCAGCATTTGATGTCCATCCTTGGTTGCCCTTGAGAAGGTGGTGGTGAGCTTCCTTCTGGAACTGCCGCAGTCCTTGTGCAGCAGGAAGACCCATACTGATGTTAAAGTGAGAATTCCAGAATTTTGATCCAGCGACAGTAAAGCAATGACTATGTACTTCCAAGTCAGGATGGTGAGTAGCTTAGAGGAGACCTTGCAAGTGGTGGTCTTCCCACATGTCTGCAGTCCTTGTCTTTCTAGAGCATGATGTTAATGGATTTTAAAGGTGCTATCTCAGGGGCTTTGGTGGATTTCTACAGTGCATCTTGTAAATAGTACACACTGCTGCTACTGAGCATTGGTGGTGGATGGAGTGAATGTTTGTGAATGTAGTGCCAGTCAAGCAGACTTCTTTGTCCTGGTTAGTGCCAAGCCTCCTGAGTGTTGTTGGAGCTGTACTAAATTAGATAAGTGGGGAGTAATCTATTACGCTTCTGATTTGTGTCTTGAAGGTGGTCGACAGATTTCAGGGATTCAGAAGGTGAGTTACTCAATGCAGCATTACTAGCCTCTATCTTACCCTTGTAGCTGCTGTATTTGGCTATTCGTCCTGTTCAGTTTCTAGTCAGTAGTGATGGAGATGTCTGTTGGGTACTGAAACAATGCTTTCACTGTTGGGGCTGTGCTAGAGAAGCCCTGTGAATCTTGAAATTGGGTATGTTAAGTACTGTGAAGAGTTTGGTTTAAATAATGTTCATCATCAACTCACTGCTAGAAGTAGGATGCTAATTTGAAGCAACTGTTGCAGGTATCAAATATCCCCAGGTACTTAACTCGACAACAAATTTTGTGACTATCAACAGGATGGTCTTGTGGATTGCCTTACCCAATAAAATGTCCTCCCAATAGATAGCATTTTGTGACACATGCAAACTATATACTATAAAAGGACACAGGACTAAAATGTCATGGAAGGCCAAAGGCCCAGGGAAGCCCAAAGTGCCACACCATGTTCCACAGCGGCATATGAAAAGGAATCAACCAAGGAACAACGTCAAAGGCATTTCCAAAATTCCATCCAATGTATGAAAACGCATCAGTAAATTCCAAGAGATACCTGCAGACCCCAGTCAGACTGTGCAGAAAGTCATTCTGACACATCATGTGGACATTGCCGGAAAGCTGAAGATTTTCTTTTCATCAAAATGATATACCACAGGAGGAATAAATAATATGCACTGAATGCCAAGACTGATACTGATGCAATGGCAAAATAATCCTTTATGCATTCTACAAGAGAATGACTCAGGAATCTGGCATGTTGTGATATAGACTATGCACAAATAGCTAACTGATTTCAATGGGTCTAACATCCCATGCATTTATCCATCCTAAATGTCAACATGGGTCATTGTGATGGACAACTGAAATCTTTTCTATGTTTGATTCATCAGGACCTTCTATTATAGGTTCCACCAATATGCCAAGATCTACACTTTAATGCAATCCAGGTGTAACAAACCTATCTGTTGCAATCATGAAGGGACAATCTGTGCCAGAAACACATGGGAATGGGTAAAAGGAAACAGGCCTATTGGAAACAACAAAGATAGCTGTTTTCCATCTAGGCTATTCATGAAAAACTCCAAATGGGACAACTGCAATTGCTAATTACTGATGGCCCTACATCTTACCTTCGTACTTCTATTGATGATTACACTGTCCATTTCGTCCAATGCAAAAACAAATGCCACTGGAAAATAATATTTGAAACATGAAAACATTCAATATTTGCTGGCATAGCTCAGCATTGAAATTCCTCAGCAAAGTCCACAATTCCTGCAGCAAACTCTTAGCAACAAACCTGAAGACTGCTAAATATATTTCAAATAGTGAAATATTTCCCATTTGTGTGCTTGGCATTATTTGGTAGTTCTGAATGGAATTCTTTTACATTGGGTTGGTGATATCTCAATTTAAAACATTTGCATTCAAAAAAAATCTGTGGAGTTATTTACGATGATTATTTCTGCAGAGGCTGTTTAACCTAAATCAAATGTTAAAAAGATAAATTTATGAGTGATTATTTTTCTTACAATATGAAGTAATATATAGACTTTATCATTTATCAATTAATATAATACGGCAATGTTTTACAAATGTGAAGTTTGTTCAGTAATGCTTTGGGACTCTCTTCATTTAAGGAAGAAAAGAAGAATGTAGGGAGTCATGTGGCCTGTTCTGAATTCTCACCATTGACAAGCTGCAGTGGCTTGGTTGTTAAAGGTTAAAGAGTGGTGAAGGTTATCTTGCTGGAGAGAAGGTGTGAGATATTCATACCTATAAAGAAATAATTAAGCAACTGTGTTAAAGGTGAATCAGTTGCAAGTCCAAGGGATACTTGTTAGGGATGCCAAGATTTTTTTCAATGACGATGCTTTACATACTCCATTTAATTTCAAGTTAGAATAAAGTTGGGGTCTAAAGATTAGTTAATTAGCATTTCTGTTTGCAAACAATGTCCATGGAAGCCAGTATAGGATCAGCTTGCAGCTTTTTATGAGAAGATCCATGAGCCTCATAACTGAAGCAAATCATCAGGAGCTGAGAATGATGGACATGTACGTAGAGAACCAGATGTCTACTGAGGAGAAAGATTAGAGTATAACTGTTAAGCAGATTTTGGTCATTTTTAAATTTAAGTGGGAAATTTGTTCTGTAGCTTACAGCTACAAATTTCTTCCTGAAAAGTGCTTAGAAAATAATAAAAGCAAAGTATTATGGATAGCAAGTTTTGAGAAGATTTGTAGCTCAGGTTGAGGTTCTGGATGTAGGTTTGCTCACTGAGCTGGAAGGTTCCTTTTCAGACGTTTCATCATCAAACTAGGTAACATCTTCAGTGAGCCTCCGGATGAAGCACTGCTGATGATTCCTGCTTTCTATTCATATTTTTGGGTTTCTTTGGGTTGGTGATGTCATTTCCTATGGTGATGTCATTTCCTGTTCTTTTTCTCAGAGGTGGTAAATCAGGTCCAATTCAATGTGTTTGTTGATAGCGTTCCGGTTGGAATGCCATGTTTCTAGGAATTCCCATGTGTGTCGCTGCTTGGCTTGTTCTACGTTGGATATGTTGTCCCAGTCAAAGTGGTGTCCTTCCTCATCTGTATGTAAAGATACTAGTGAGAAGGGTGGTGGGAGGAACAAACAGGCAGAAAACTAGCAACCAGGATACATGAACATCAATTAGCCATAAATTGACATGACCCTCTCTCACTAGTATCCTTACATACAGATAAGGAAGGACACCACTTCGACTGGGACAACACAAGCCAAACAGAGACACGCACGAGAATTCCTAGAAGCATGGCATTCCAACCGGAACTCTATCAACAAACACATCGAGTTAGACCCCATCTACCACCCCTGAGAAAAAGAAAAGGAAGTGACATCACCAAAGGAGATGACATCTCCACAGGAAATGGCATTACCAACCCAAAGAAACCCAAACATATAAATAGAAAGCAGGAATCATCAGCAGTGCTTCGTCCAGAAGTTCACTGAAGATGTTACCTAGTATGGTGACAAAACGTCTGAAAATGAACCTTCCAGCTCAACAAGCAAATCTACATCCAGTATTATGGACACTGGACATCTGAAATAAACATGGACAAAGCTGGAAAAACTCAGCAGGTCTGTCAGTATTGGTGAAGAGTGAAAGAAAGTTAATGTTTTGAGTCTTCTTCAAATCTTTGTCTCTCTATAGATTCTGCCAGAACTGTTAAGTTTCTCCAGCACTTTATTTCAATGTTTAGACAATGTTGCTTTTCATTCTTTTGTTATAGTAATGCCCGAAAATCTGAAATACTGTCATGTAATCTTTCCAGTTAGTCACTGAAAATGCAATTTTTTTTAAAAAAGTTATTATGCTCTACAGGGATTGTAACTATAGAAATTGAACTCCTTTTTTGTATCTCTTCCTGTCATGTCATGGAGAGTCATACTGCACAGAAACAGACCTTTCAGTCCAACTTGTCCATGCCGACCAGATATCCTAAATTAATCTTGACCCATTTTCCAGCATTTGGTCCCTATTCTTGATCAAGGTGTTCCATTATAATAATGCGGTGACTATAGACATATGTTCTGTATGAAATCATTTTTCTTTACTTCCTCATATGATATGATTTTTTTCCAACAATTTATGAACTCTAATTGTATTAAAGGATGTAGGGATACAGCAAGAAGAAGTAAAACATCATCCATGATCTTTGTGAATGGCAAAGCAGTCTCAAAGGGCTAAATTGACTATTACTGCTTTCATTTCTTATGTTTTGATCTGCCATGGAACATGGGTGCATCTGTCTGTTACCTGTACCGGTTGGCTTCTGCTGCCATGGTTATTCATCCCCTTGTCTGTAAGAGAGGAATATACTTCAGTCAGCTCATGCATTCTTTCCATGGGATGTTGAAGCCATGATTGAGTAGCTGACACAAAAACAAAATATGATGGAGACACTCAGCAGGTCTAGCACCTTCTGTGGGAAGAAAGCAGAGTTAATGTTTTGAGTCCATTGACTCTTCATCAGTTTTGAGTTTCAAGTCATTGGACTTGAAATTCCACTTTCTTCCCAAAGATGCTGTCAGACCTGCCGAGTTTCTCCAGCAATTCCTGTTTTTGTTTCAGATCTCCAACATCCATAGTTCTTTGTTTTAATTTATTAAGTAGTTGGCATTATGTACAAGCTGTGAAATATGAGTGTGGCACTTGGAGCAGAACTAATTGAAGCATAAATGAAATTTGATTGATAAGCAATTTTGGATGCTGAGTGATAGGTTTGGTGAATTGAGGTATATCTGAAGGATATGGTATTTGAAGATGCATTCACTGACAATCTTGATTTCTGACATTGTTCTCCATAGCTGTCTGTTCCCACTATTTGTTATTTCAAAAATGTACTTTATTCATAAAAAATATCTTTACATATATATGTAATCACAAATGCAGTTCGATTCTGTGCAGTGACATATCAAGGAAACACACAATCACTGGAGTTAGACTCTATCCAAATAAACCAAAGGTATTTCTTTCTTAAACCAGTCTATATTTACATTTTTGAGGCACTAAGAGGGTCCAATAAATGAACGGACCCCTATTTGCCTTTAGCAGGAATTTCTCAGGCAGTGGTCTTTCCCCACTGCACCTTGGCAGCAGCTACCTGGTGCTTTAGTGTGTCCCTCAGTGCACTTGGAATGTGCCAGTCTGCAACATTGGGTTGAGGTCAACTCCTTGTTCTGGAAAACCAACAAGTCTCGGGTGGACCAAAGAGCATCTTTCACTGAATTGATGGTCCTCCAGACTGTCTGTTCCCACTTCTGAACATGTGCTAAGAGGGCTCTGACATTCTCTGGATATCCAAATCATATTTTTCATGTCATCCAACAAGTTCACCATCATAGTTGCTAAAAAAAAGACTTTGGAACCTAATTCCTCCCATGTTCTGTCATAACTTAATGTTTCACAGGTCAGATTCACTTCGTGCACAACTACCATTCTTGCTCCAGTCACATGTTGACATGGTGCTGATATCATTTAAAGCAGCATGCAGCCCAAAGGTGCTGTGTAGCCTGCAATCCAATGGATGAGCTCTGTTTAATCATGCATAAAAAATCCCAATGATGTTTTTCAGGAATACTGGATTTAGCTCCCAAAATATTGTGCTTTGTCTGGTGTGTGGGCATAGGTATCATACCAGATTACCTAAAACAAATAAACTAAGAAACAATGAATTGCTCACAAGACAAACCATCTAATAGATTTACAGATCAGCAGTCCTCGATCCAGTGCATAATTTGATTATTAAGTTGATTTAACCACATTGATGTGAGAATCCTTTGTGGTAAAATTCATTGTTGCTGGGCAGCAAAATGTTTGGTAATCGATCTGTTCCCCTTTACTGACCAACCTGATTTGCTTTTCCAATAGAATAGGTGTAAAACAAGCCTATGCTATTGGATATTTTGCACACACATAAATTGATTTTTACTGTCAATAATTAGGCACCAGACTGAGAGCAAGTAAGAAGTAAATGACGAATTACATTAGGAGCCATTGTATTCCACATCAAACTTTGCTTATGTCTTCTTTCCTTGGAACTATTCATCTACCTCATTGTAATCACTGAAAAATGGAAAATTATTACAGAGTACGTTAGCAAAGGGTTGCTGGTATCTATGGAACCATATCACAGCAGCGTCTTATGTATTTGAGAAGTAGAAAAGTGAAATTTAAAAAGAATGCAATGAAAATTATGTTCAGCTTATATACTAAGAGGTAGAATGGTATTGTCAGCTGTGCAATGAAGATAGTTGGCACGGGTGGTTGGATCTATAATACTTTGGTGTTCATGTGTTATGTGAAGTCATTCCAAGAGAATTTCATATATTTCTTGTATTTGTTTGAATTTCAGGTTGAAATAAACCTTAAGCGTTATCCCACCCCTTACCCAGAAGATCTGAAAAATATGGTCAAGTCTGTTCAGCATTTGGTGGGAAAACATAGTCAAGAAGGATCTGAAGAAAACTCAACCGGCGCCACAAATATAGAACATTCTGCAAAAGATAAATATGAGCATAAATGGCCTATATCTGCAAAGGATGTTACACTTGAGGTAACTGAGAAAATTAACAAATTGTCCATTTGTCATTCACAATGTTATCTTTATCATTAAGTTCAGAAAATCAGCTATCAGAGGAATACATTGAATATAGTGGATTTTATTAGAGCAAAATTGGGATCAGAAGCACCCATTAGGTTAGTGCTACAGGTGTCTCTGAAGCTCAAAGTGACAACACATATAGTTTTGGGATGAGCTATATCTGATGAGGTGGTTAACATCCACACAGTTAATAGTCATGGAAGCTTGCAAAGTGAATAGTTTTTGACTCCAGCCAGCATGCTACTTTGATTTGAGACCAGTGGTGTTAATTTTAGAGATCAACACTCCCTTTTTTCACTTGACATCACCGAACAGGAGTAAGAAGAAGCCATAGCAGCATTATTTAAAGGTGTAAGTAAATACTTAGTTAAAAATCACACAACACCAGGTTATAGTCTAACAGGTTTAATTGGAAGCACTAGCTTTCAGAGCGCCGCTCCTTCCAATTAAACCTGTTGGACTATAACCTGGTGTTGTGTGATTTTTAACTTTGTACACCCCAGTCCAACACCAGCATCTCCAAATCAGAAAATACTTTAAGCTTAGTGGCTGGTTGAATAATTCTGGTTGTTCTATCAATTCTGAGTGTTATGTAATCTGTAAGATGTGATTGCCATGGCTGAATGTGAGAGGTGGTTGTGAGGTTTACAGCAATACCATCTGTATGAGGAGGTGACCAACCAACTCAATGTCAGGTATGAGTCCAGATTGATGGAGACTGTCAGCATGGGAGCAATGGGAATTTGATGAATTGCGCAGCATTTCAGGCTGTTAGGTTATGATCGTTGAAGATGGATTCACTGAGACAATTGTATATATTGATCATAACCCCTTAAGGCTTTGGGAAAGACTTAAAGATAAGACTACTTCCTGACTATTTCGATGGAGCTTATTATTGCAGCCATTCAGTTTTAAAATTGTACACGTGGCAGGATGAGAGAATATAATTGCCGACACATTGGCACAACCGAAATGAAGGAGGATGAAGGTGTTTGGTGGTGGAAGAAATAGATTGAAATGGAATGTTGAATGTTTTCATGCTTAGAGTCCATGTAATGTTTATGTATTGTAGTGTACTAATAGAGTAAGATTGTTTGTTATTTTAAGGGAGGGAGGTGTGATAATACTATGGTTTTAAGAGGTGTATTTTGTGGTGTTTTTTTCAATGAAGAAAGTTTGAGACAATAGTGCCAAACGGTATGTTCCAAACAACATAAACAGCTTGTGAGTCATGGAGTCATAGGATCATAAAGATATACAGCATGGAAACAGGCCCTTCAGTCCAACTCATACATGCTGACCAGATATTCCAACCCAATGTAGTCCCACCTGCCAGCACTCGGCCCATATCTCTCCAAACCCTTCCTATTCATATACCCATCCAGATGTCTTTTAAATGTTGCAATTGTACCAGCCTCCACCACTTCCTCTGGCAGCTCATTCCATACTACGTTTTGGGCAAAAGCCCTTCATCATTCCTGATGAAGGGCTTTTGCCCGAAACGTCAATTTTCCTGCTCCTTGGATGGTGCCTGACCTGCTGTGCTTTTCCAGCACCACTCTAATCTAGACTCCGGTTTCCAGCATCTGCAGTCCTCACTTTTGCCTAGCTCATTCCATACACATACCACCCTCTGCGTGAAACAGTTGCCCCTTAGGTCTCTTTTATATCTTTCCCCTCTCACCCTAAGCCTATGCCTTCTAATTCTGGACTCGCCCATCCCAGGGAAAATAATTTGTCGATTTATCCTATCCATGCCCTTCATGATTTTATAAACCCGTATAAGGTCACCCCTCAGCCTCTGACACTCCAGGGAAAATAGCCCTAACCTATTCAATGTCTCCCAATAGCTTAAATCCTCCAACCCTGGCAACATCATTGTAAATCTTCTCTGAACTCTTTCAAGTTTCACAACATCTTTCTGATAGGAAGGAGAGAATTGCATGCAATTTGCCAACAGTGGCCTAACCCAATGTCCTGTACAGCTGCAGCATAACCTTCTTTGCTGTCCACTACACCTCCAATTTCAATATCATCCGCAAACTTACTAACTATATGTCTTATGCTCACATCCAAATCATTTATATAAATGGTGAAAAGTAGTGGACCCAACACCAATCTTTGTGGTACTCCACTGGTCACAGGCCTCCAGTCTGAAAAACAACCCTCCACCAACACCCTCTGTCTTCTACTTTTGAGCGAATTCTGTATCTAAATGGCTAGTTCTCCCTGTATTCCATGAGATCTAACCTTGCTAACCAGTCTCCCATGGGGAACCTTGTCAAATGCCTTACTGAAGTCCATTGGATTTTTTTAAGTTTGGAATAATAGAAGCAGCATGAAGTGGTGGGGTCAAGGATTTTGACCCAGGATTTTAGGACCAGGATTTTAGTTTAACTTTCAATAGCTGTTGGGGTTTGTAAGCTGTTATATGTCTTTCCCTGCTACAGCAAAACACTTGAGTTCTTTCTCTCACTTAGAGTTTTCTCTTGTGTTCTTTCCTGCTGGAATGGAGAATTGAATGTGAAACAAACTATTTTATTGCATTTGCCTTTGCCAAGGGGGTGTTTATGGGATGTTAATATGTTGGGACAATTATCATAGAACACCTACAGTTTGGAAGCAGGCCACTCAGTCCATCAAGTTCACACCGACCCTCCAAAGAACATCCCAACGCACAGCCAATGCCCTATTCTATCCTTGTAACCCTGCATTTCCCATGGTTAATCCACACAACCTTCACATCCCTGGACACCATGGGCAATTTAGCATTGCCAATATACCTAACCTGCACATTTTTGGATGTTGCTATTTATATTTGCTGTTTAGTAGTTAAATATTCTATTATTCTGTTAAGTTTTCCAATAGAATTACGTTTATTCCAATTTTTTTTTCTTGGTATTTTAACTATAGTGTAAGGATAAAATGTATTTTGCTTCAAGCCTGGTAGTTTGACCAATCTAATTGCATCCAGAACACAATGCCTTATACTTGCCTATAAAAGTAAGAAAAAGTTGGGGTCTACCTATCATCTTAATATATTTTGAGGGGGTTTACTCTGGTCCGTAACACAAGACTGCCAGAAGATGGATGTTCGATGCTTTGATATATTTCTGATTAGGAGAAAGTTTCCAGGGAACAGGAGAATCGACGTTTCCTGAAGAAGGGCTTATGCCCGAAACGTCGATTCTCCTGTTCCCTGGATGCTGCCTGACCTGCTGCGCTGTTCCAGCAACACATTTTCAGCTCTATATTTCTGATTAATCAAATCTGGGATTGTGGCTCAATTTCATTGAAAATGAATTTCTGGAATCATCCAGAAATTTTTTTCTGCCCTCATGTTTTAAAATGCTGTGTTTTAGACCATTTTTATTTACTTTAAATAGCAACTCAAAGTCGATAAATCTTATGATTCTGGTGAATAGTAGTAATTCTTAAATTTAATGCCCAACTAAGCCAACGTCTGGTGATATTCAGGATATGTACAGACATCTCACCTGAATGATCATGCATTCTAGTTAAATTCAAACACTTTTAACTTTACAGTTGATTTTAAATCTTACGGTCAAAAGGCAGTGTCGCTCCTGTATTTCCACATTCTTCCCCATTGCGCCCAGGTAGTATTTCTCTCAGAAGCTGTGAAATGTACCAGAAGTAATGAGATGACCAGAAAGCAAGTAACTCCAACAGAATAACAACATACGGGAAAATTCAGGCTAAAATCTTTTACGTCCTCCAGTTCCACTTTTCCAAAATAAAGGAACTGCTGAGAAATAAAAATAACATTTAAAAGATTAATTAATGAAGTATATTTTTATTATGACAGATTTTTTGCTGGAAAAGGCATGTCCGTACAGAATTGAGATTCCTAGTGTGATTTTTAATCTCTGCTAAATCCATTGACCTTAACCAGATTAGTACTGAGTGCTAGTGTTGTTATGGTTAGGGGGATTGAGGGGTGGGGGTGAGGTGTCTGTACACATCCTGAAAATCACTTTCGGCCCAACAAGTCCGAAGAGTATCCTACCCAAACCCATTACTCTATATTTTCCCCTGACTAATACACCTAACCTACACATCCATGAACACTATGTGCAATTCAGCATGGCCAATTCACCTGACCTGCACATCTTTGGATTGTGGGAGGAAACTGGAGCACCCAGAGGAAACTCATGCAGACATGGAGAATGTGCAAATTCCACACAGTCACTTGATGCTGGAATCCAGGCCCCTGATGCTGTGAGGCAGCAGTGTTAACCACAGGGCCACTGTGTCACCCCCTAATTGAAATCCTGTTTAACCTTCTTCAGGAGTGTCCCCCATGTGGAGATCTGGCCAATCTGGTTGTCTGCAGTTAATTAGTTACATTCAAATTGATTTGAAAACTTGAAATTGTTTCAGACCTTCCAATCCTGGTTTCAGAAGGCCGACCTCACTACTCTGCCAACTAAACACTAGGTTTTGGCGATACTTAAACATTTTCCACGTGAATTCACCAAAGCTCAGTGATTCTTCTAATAGTCACCATTTGGGCATACCCCAAGGAGAAGCCATTTGGACCTGATATAGGCAGGAGAACTTTATTCTGTTACAAGTCAGAGGCAATTTCAGTAGATATTTGAAAAAATGTGTGGGGAAAATTATTTCTAACATTCACAAGTTTGACAAATATGATGATGAATAGACAGGGTAAAGCTTGAAGGATGTTCTCAATGATCAGGAAATGCAGAACCGGAGACTACAGTTCCAGGATCTGGGATAGGCCATTTAGGACTGAGATTAGAATTCTTTTTCACGAAGAGAGTTGTGCGCAAATGGAATTCTCTGCTACAGCAAGTGGTTTAGGTCAAAACGTTGGAAGTTTTCAAGAGGGATTCAGATATAGTTCTTAGAGCTGAAGGGATAAAATAATATTGGGAGAAAGCAATAGCAGGGATAGATTTGGATTATTAGCAATGATCATATTGAATGTTGAAACGGGTTTAAAGGGCCAAATATACTTACTCCTGCTCCTACTTTCTATGTCTCCAAATTTGTGTGAAATGCTGATAGAGGTGTTTATTTCAAGTCAAACCTTCTTCCTATTGTCACACTTTATTGCCATGAAGATGTAAGTAAGTGTTCCATTTCTATCTTGCTCTTATTTGTTTTCTTGAAAGATCTAATTTTCTCTTTTCTACAGAGATCGTTAGGAGACTCGCCAAATGATCTGAGAATGGGAGAACTGCGGCCAACTCTTAGTGAAACGCCACTATTCAAACCCAAAGTCGTCTTGTTGAGTAAAGAGAAGAAAGGTGCAGTGTCAACTCTATGGAAGCCAAGCTGAGCCAGGATATTGCATTAGGGAAATCTCATTTGGGAAAGGGATGTAGTGGGGTTGAGAGGAGAAATGCTGCTGCACAAGTGTGTAGTAAATCAGTGCTGAATTCCTGATTCTACACATTTCTTATGAAGTCAGAATTTGCTGACAGACTTCCATTGTAATAGAACATTTATGGCATTCATCATTATAATTCAGAAATTCCAGCAAGTCATAATTTATACTGTTAACTAGATCATAGCCTCAGTTTGTGGAGATTTTGCACTGGTGCAGATGCCTCAAAAGCACAGTTGTAGTAACTTCACCCTGCAAAATCAAAGCAAATCCCAAATTAGCTGAGTTGACACTATGTTGATTGTCAGTGCTACTTAGATTATTTATGGAACAGACTGTTGTGGCATAATCTAATCAGTTCTCTGCAAAGGAAGGTCACTAAATTATGGCATTCATTACCAATATTGCTACTTCAGTAAATTACTGACCAATATGGTTTCAGTAAACAACCTGATTCAATGTTTATACTTTCTACAAGCAATCAAAGTGAAGCCCAAAAATGGTAGTCCCAGAAAATGAAGAATAAGATGCAACCTAGTAACAGCTGTATATATGAAGCAATCCAAGAAAAGTACATGTTGAGAATAATAACCTAAACATAGGATACCTAGATTATGAGGATACCCTGAAGATGCTAGGTTTGCTGTTCTTGAAATGCAAGAATTTATACAGATTATTTGGAATTTTTAAGGTTATGAAAGAGATTTATGAAGTTGTTCCACATAAATTGTTCAAACCATAGAGAAATGAGTTTCAAATTAATGAGTTAAAAAGTGTAGACAGACTTGTGACAGTGACTATTAAGGAAGCCTTTGAAACGCATGATAAATGAACAGAATTTGAAAAAAGAAATATTGATTATCATTTGCATCTGAACCAGTAGTGAAGCTGGAGTTTTTTTTTAAAACATAAAGGGTAACTTGAGACATATGGCTATGAAGACTAAAGAGAAGGGAAATAACAGGTGAGGGTCCAAAAATACCAGTTGCAGTGGAATATGAGCAAAATTGCAATGACCTGCCAAAGGCTGTGAGCAGGCTTCAAGGTCAAACTTGAATTATCCATTTAAGCATTCCATTATAATTAACTTCTTATTCTTTCAATGGGTTTTAATTAATTGAAGCTGATCTTTTCATGCAATAGCATTTTCGCTGGTGCTACAGTAATTTGAAGTAACGGTTTGAGAAGCACACTAGGGATTTGAACAGTCGATTGAGCAGAACAAAGCTGTTACCAAACCGTTGATATACCATCCAGCCTTAAAACTCTGCTACTAGGCTATAGAAATCAGGTTTAACATCATAAATGCCAAATGCCAGAACACAGCTGTTGAGCTCTTGGACTGAAATTGGGGTAAAAAAAGAGAAAAACAGTTGTGTCTATATAAGAAAACCATAATAAGCCTTAAAACCTACTTGATTAGAAAAAAGGGCGCCATGCTATCATTTTAATGAAACAATCCAGTTGGTCGATTGCATTCCACTGGCAGGATATTTATTTTTATTTTTAATATTTATTTATTTATAGGATTAAATAGAAATGTATTTTTAACATTTTTTAAAATCTGGATTTTTAAAAAATTCTCCTCTCTGGAGAATATATCGTTCCATTGGTAGCAACTATGCTCGACGACCACATTCAAGTAACTGTTCTTTTTAGAGTCTTGGAGTCATACAGCACGGAAACAGGCCCTTCGGCCCAACTTGTCCATGTCAACCAGATTTCTTAAATCAAACTAGTGCCATTTGTCTGTATTTGGCCCATATCCCAATAAACCTTTCCTATCCATGTACCTGTCCAAATGTCTTTTAAATATTGTAACTATACCTGCTTCTGTCACTTCCTCAGACAGTTCATTCCATATATGAACGACCCTCTGCAATAAAAAAGTTGGCCTCGAATCCCTTTTAAAAATTTCCCTTCTCACTTTAAAATTATGCCCACTAGTTTTGGCCTTCCCTACCTTGGGAAAAAGACTTTGGCTATTCACCTTATCTAAGCCCTTGATGGTTTTATAAACCTCTATAAGGTCACCTCTTAGCCTCCTCAACTCCAAGGAGAAAAATCCCCAGTCTATCCAGCTTCTCCTTATGACTCAAACCTTCTAGTTTGGGTAACCTGCTTGTAAATGTTTTTTGCACCCCTTCCAGTTTGATACCATCTTTTCTATAGATTTTTGTATGAATCTAGTCAGCATCAGTGTAATTTGGCCTTGAAGGTATTACAGTTCATGAGCTCACTTTTCCCATTTGTCTGTACTTTTCAATATGGTTAGATGAAAGTGTTAAGATTGGAAGACCTACCTGATATTTTTTCCACCTCTCAAGCACATGAATGCTGAGATCAACCTATTTATTTTCCAAGTGCACTGTAGGTGCCACCTCATCTGAGAATAGCTTTCTCACACCAGACATGATGTTGCCGGGAATGGTAGGTTTGAGTTGTAAAAGTAGGCCGGATAGGCTGGGACTTTTTTCACTGGAGTGTAGAATGTTGAGGGGTGATCTTATAGACATATATGAAACCATGAGGGGCATAGATAAGGTGAATAGCAATGGTCTTTTCCTGCGGATATGGAGTTCAAAACTAAGGGGCATATGGCCCTTCAGCCCACGATGTTGTGCCGAGCATTTATCTTAATCTAAGATCAACCTAACCTACATACTCATCAATTTACTGCTGTCGATGTGCTTGTCCAGCAGTCCCTTGAATGTCCCTAAAGTCTCTGACTCTACTACCAGCACTGGCAGTACATTCCACACATTCGCCACTCTCAGCATAAAGAACCTACCTCTTATGTCTCCGCTATACCTTCCTCCAATCACCTTAAATGGACAGCCATTTCTGCCCTGGGGAAAAGTCTCTGGCTATCTGCTCTATCGATACCTCTCATTACCGTGTACACCTCTATCAAGTCACCTCTCTTCCTTCTTCTCTCCAGTATGAAAAGCCCTAGCTCATTCAACTTCTCTTCATAAGACAAGCCCTCCAATCCAGGCAACATCCTGATAAATCTCCTGTGCACACTATCTAAAGAATCTATATCCTCCCTATAATGAGGCAAACAAAACTGGACACAGTACTCCAAATGTGGTCTAACCAGGGTTTTATAGAGCTGCAGCAAAACCTTGCAGCTCTGAAACTCAATCCCCCTATTAATGAAAGCCAAAACACCATACACCTTCTTAACAATCTATCAACTTGGGTGGCAACTTTGAGGGATCTATGTACATGGACCCCAAGTTCCTGCTGTTCCCCTGCACTGCCAAGAACCCTGTCTTTAACCCTGTATTCAGCTTTCAAATTCGACTTTCTGAAATAAATCACTTCACATTTATCGAGGTTGAACTCCATATTTGTAAGGTGAGAAGGGAAAGTTTTAAAAAGAACATGATAGGCAACTTTTTTTTACGGTGAGTGGTTTGTGTATGGAATGAACTGCCAGAGGAAGTAATGGATGCAGATAGAGTTGCGACATTTAAAAGGCATTTGGATATGTATGTGAATGGGAAAGGTTTGGAGGGATATGGACCAAGTGCAGGCAGGTGGGACTAATTTAGTTTGGGAACATGGTCAGCATGGACTAGTTGGACCAAAAGGTTTTCATGCTGTATAACTCTATGGCTAAGGACAGCTATTGAATGCTCTTGTTGATTGACAGTGCACTTTCCATTGAATTACAAAGTATTTTTTTTATTTCTAAGCAGACTGTAGAATTGAACAACTCTCTTTTAAGCGTGTTCATATAGAATTTGAATACTGCTGAAAACAAAGATGTAGCTGTTGAAAATGTTTTGTCTTGCACTAATCAGGACAGTTGTGAGAATACCAAATTTCAAAGGAAACAATCATTTATATTGCATGAGAAAGAGGGTGCTGATTGGTTGGAAGGCAGGAAACCTCATAATTATTCTATTTCTGTTACTGTACCCACCTGCCTCCAAAGCTCATACTCTGCCACTCTTACTATTGCCTGCAACATCTTTCCTCACTTGCTATCATTCCCCCTCCCCCCACCCAGCAACTCCCCACACCATTAGCCTCTGTGCTGCTTTCTCACTTGCTGAGACACTTCACCTTTTACTACCTGCACCAGCACTCACCACTGTGCCAATTACTTTCACTTATTTCAATCCCTCCCTTTTTCGCATTAAGAAGAAAATTAGTCCAAAGCAGGTCAATAAGTGAAATGATGGGTGGAGAGGTACCTGACATTAGGCTCCTTACCCACTATGAGGAGAGAATCCTGTCCCTCAAAGAAGGAGACCAGGATTACTGCTACAGGGATGCCAAGAATCCATGTCTGCCAACTGAGTGAGTAGTGTTATTCATTCCACTCCAATTCTCACATTAACCCCACTGATTGCACACAATCATGCCTCCTGTTTCTCATGACTTGCAGGTACCAGCAGATGGCCATGGTCTTGACAGAGAAACAGGCTGGTCCAACATCTGAGGAAGAGAGTACTGAGGCTTCAGAGGAAGCAATGGCAAAGCTGCCTGCTGTACCCCCCAACAGCCGAGATACTGACACCTTAGTAGGAAAGTTATATTTAGAAAGACTGAGAGCACAATCTCGTAGCATTTTACTGTGACAGCTCCATAGCTGGCCAAGGAAGAGATTTCCCAGGCTGCTGGTACTTGAAGGACAGGCAAAGTACAGGCACCTGCTCAGCAATATTACCCTTAATTATATTTTTCTGCTACATAGACCTGTGGTGCCAACAATCAGAAACTTTGTCCATATGCAGAGGGAGAAACTAAAGTGGCAGACCAGTATGTGCCTCTCTTTACCCAGAGGATGCAGGAGTGCAGCTACGCTGTGGGGATCCAGCTGCCTCAAGCATGTGATTGTCTGGCTGCTTCCACATACAGTTAGCAACTGTCATTGAGAGCCAGATACAGCACCCTTGGGTTCTGCTGGAAATAGTTGAAACTTTATTGCTGGAACAGCACAGCAGGTCAGGCAGCATCCAGGGAACAGGAGATTCGACGTTTCGGGCACAGGCCCTTCTTCAGGAATGAGCAGAGAGTGTTCAGCAGGAGAAGATAAAAGGTAGGGAGGAGGGACTTGGAGGAGGGGCGTTGGAAATGTGATAGGTGGAAAGAGGTCAAGGTGAGGGTGATAGGTCGGAGTAGGATGGAGGCGGAGAGGTCAAGAAGAAGACTGCAGGTCAGGAAGGCGGTGCCGGGCTGGAGGGATCCGGCTGAGACAAGGTGGGGGGAGGGGGGATGAAGAAACTGGTGAAGTCCAAGTTCATCCCCTGCGGTTGGAGGGTTCCCAGTCGGAAGATAAGACGCTCCTCCTCCGACCGTCGGGTTGTTGTGGTTTGGCGGTGGATGAGTCCAATGACCTGCATATCCTCGGTGGAGTGGGAGGGGGAGTTGAAATGCTGTGCTACAGGTTGGTTGGGTTGGTTCGTCCGGGTGGCCCAGAGGTGCTCTCTGAATCGCTCCGCAAGTAGGCGGCCTGTCTCCCCAATATAGAGGAGGCCACACCGGCTGCAGCGGATGCAGTAGATGATGTGGGTGGAGGTGCAGGTGAATCTGTGGCGGATATGGAAGTTTCCTTTGGGGCCTTGGAGAAAAGTGAGGGGGGAGGTGTGGGCGCAAGTGTTGCACCTCTTGCGGTTGCAAGGGAAGGTATTTCTGCTGGAAATAGGCATAGACCTACACTCTACATCCCTAGCCAATGGTTCTCTTGTCCAAAGGCTTGGTGACAGGTGCCCCTTCCCCAGAAGGAGACGGAATGGTGCCAAGATGCACCCAACAAAAGGAGGAACCACACACAAAGCAGTCCCTTCTTTGGACACTGCAGAGGTGGCTGGGCCTGCCCTATTGACCTTTGGCAGTTCAAGTTGAGTAGGTCAAGTTGCCTCTGGACCAATGGGCTCCACTGTCAAGAGGTCTTCCTCCACCCCAATTGCACTGAGATAATTTTTTGAGGAACATCAATAGCATGGATAACATTTTGCTACATATCAATGCTCAAATTTTGTTAAGTGTTAATGGTATTGCAATACATCTATTAGCTTGAGTCTGTATTGCCCTGAATGTAATTGTGCCACCATGATACCAAACATCATATCCATACAAGACATAACAAAAAGTGATATCTACTGCATCATGTAGAAGAAGATGTTCAAGATGTACATAGGTAGTGGGTTTTACTGGCACCATTGCCCTGTTTGATTAAATATCACCATTCTTTTCCTGGGAGACCAAAAGTGTTAGTCTTGAATGAAGTGAACAGCAATGCCTGGCGCAGAGAGGCGTGGAGCATCCAATGGATTAGAGTCACAAGGAATTAGGAACCTGCAGGTCTGTGTCCTGTACAATGCATGGTCTCTATGTAATATTCCATCTCTTTTTTTAAAGAGCACCATATTGGTGGGTCTTGCAGCCACCTCCCTCTCAGGTCAACACATTCCATGTGTGCTGTGACCATTTTCTTTCTCATGTGCAATTTAGATTTACAGCATGATGAAAAGCAGTAATGTGAGGCCTTAATTCTAGATATCCAGACCCTTCTTCCTGATTACCCTTCACATAAACCCTTCCCTACGCTTTGCACCTCCTCAGGTCCCTACTCAATTTATATTTGTCACTTAAGCTGCTGGTACATGGTACAGGTGTAAGATTGATGTAGCGAGGTGTCATATAGCAAGATGTCTGCCCCCTTGACTGAGGACTGCTGAGCAGCATGACTAGCTGTCTGGTTGTGTGACTGCACTAATAAGCAAGACAGGGATGCTGTGAGCATGCAGGTAGATGGTACGTGAGTGAGCACTAAGAGAGTAAGCAAGCAGTCCCAGGATATGCGTTTGTCTGATCCATGAGCTGGGTGCCTGTCCCAAGAGGATTGATGAAGGTAGAGTGCTGGACGTTGTCTATATGGACTTCAGTAGTAAGGTGTTCGACAAGGTTCCGCATGGGTCGCAGGTAGACAGGGTAGTGAAGAAGGTATTTGGTACGCTTTCATTAATTGGTCAGTGCATTGACTATTGGAATTAGGAGGTCATGTTGCACCTGTACAAGATATTGGTTAGACCACGTCTGGAATATTGTGTTCAGTTCTGGTCTCCCTGCTATAGGAAAAATGTTATCAAACTTGAAAGGGTTCAGAAAAGATTTACAAGGATGTTGCCAGGATTGCAGGGTTTGAACTATAGGGAGAGGCTGAGTAGGCTGGGGCTGTTTTCCTGGAGCGCTGCAGACTGAGGGGTGACCTTATAGAGGTTTATAAAATCATGAGGGACATGGATAGGGTAAATATGCAAGGTCTTTTTCACAGGGTAGGGGAGTCCAAACTAGAGGGCATAAGTTTAAGGTGAGAGGGGAAAGATTTAAAAGGGATCTAAGGGGCAACGTTTTCACGTAGAGGTATGGAATGAGCTGGCATAGGAAGTGGTAAAGGGTGATACAATTACAACATTTACAAGTCATCTAGATGGTACATGAATAGGAAGGATTTAGAGGGGTATGGTGCAAATGCTGGAAATGAGACTAGATTGGACTGGACAGGATTGGACACTCTGGCAGCAGGAAACATGTTTCCGCTGATGGATGAGTGCCAAACCAGAGGACACAGCTTAAAAATACGGGGTAGACCATTTATGACAGAGATGAGGAGAAACTTCTTCACCCAGAGAGTGGTGGCTGTGTGGAATGCTCTACCCCAGAAGGCAGTGGAGGCCCAGTCTCTGGATTCATTTAAGAAAGAGTTGGATAGAGCTCTCAAAGATAGTGGAATCAAGGGTTATGGAGATAAGGCAGGAAGAGGATACTGATTAGGAATGATCAGCCATGATCATATTGAATGGCGGTGCAGGCTCGAAGGGCTTAATGGCCTACTCCTGCACCTATTGTCTATTGTCTATTGTCTATTAATTTAGGATATGGCATGGATGAGTTGGACTGTAGAGTCTGTTTCCATGCTATACGTCGCTTTGACTCTGTGACACTGCACAAAGTGTTCTTGCAGGAAACTTTCATTGCTAATTGCTGATGCGTCCTGCACTGCAAGTCTCAATTTCTTAAGTATTCTGAAGTGGATCATAGAATTGCCACCAAAATCCTGTGGGGGTTCATAATTATCAGATGCCATTGTCCACAGATAAGGTGTGTGTGCAGCTGGTGTCTGTGAAATGCTGCTGCATAATGATGAACATGGAGGACAGAGATGAGGAGAAACTTCTTCACCCAGAGAGTGGTGGCTGTGTGGAATGCTCTGCCCCAGAAGGCAGTGGAGGCCCAGTCTCGGGATTCATTTAAGAAAGAGTTGGATAGAGCTCTCAAAGATAGTGGAATCAAGGATTATGGAGATAAGGCAGGAAGAGGATACTGATTAGGAATGATCAGCCATGATCATATTGAATGGCGGTGCAGGCTCGAAGGGCTGAATGGCCTACTCCTGCACCTATTGTCTATTGTCTATTAATTTAGGATATGGCATGGATGAGTTGGACTGTAGAGTCTGTTTCCATGCTATACGTTGCTTTGACTCTGTGACACTGCACAAAGTGTTCTTGCAGGAAACTTTCATTGCTAATTGCTGATGCGTCCTGCACTGCAAGTCTCAATTTCCTAAGTATTCTGAAGTGGATCATAGAATTGCCACCAAAATCCTGTGGGGGTTCATAATTATCAGATGCCATTGTCCACAGATAAGGTGTGTGTGCAGCTGGTGTCTGTGAAATGCTGCTGCATAATGATGAACATGGAGGCTGTTCAGTCACCAATGAGCTGCAGTGGCCGGGTACCCACTCTGACTTCTAAATCAAAAATTCTTGGTCTCTAGTTTGCTCGTGGCAGATGGCACAATAGAAAGCTGCATATTAATGAGGTGAGATTTGGAGTTAATAAGGTGGTTAACAAGCAATAATCTGCTTTAATCGGCAACTTGCTGCTACTGAGTGGGAATTTTGCCTTGATGCCCAGAACTTAGTTTGGTTCTCGCTGCATCTTTTAACTAAGAAATAGGCCTCATTGGATTTCTCCCATGATGCTGTCACAATACTGGCCATTTAGGGCCCGATACAATTCTGCTGTCGGTGTCTGTTCTGATAATTGATGACAAAAAGCTTCATTGGCATTTCTCCTTTTTCACCAATTCTCATTAATTTTAAACATTTTACTCCAAACTTGTATGTCACATGTCTTAAGATTTTAAAATATAAAACTAAAATATCTTTCTGACAACCAAAGAAGAAATATTTAATCAATATTACTTTGTATATTAAGAATCAACAGATGAATCAGAAGGTGACAGAATCAACAACAGTGGCTCTTCGGCTAGCTACTCAGACTACTCGCCTTCTCAGGGGTCATCTGCTTCTTCTGGAGTACCTATTAAAGTCAGCACTTTACAGACTGCAGTCAAAGATGGTGTGGCAGCTTCATCCTGGGGAAACAGGTTTGTGCTCATTACAAACGGTATACCATTAGTTACCTTTTTAAGCTTTGCACATTATAGTAAGTAAATTATTTTGTCTACTTATCAAAATGTTATTTTTCTCAATGCAAAGTATTTGGATTGGAGCATATTGTATGAAACCACTAAGGTTCAAAAGACAAGTGAAAAGGTCGTAGAATCAAAGAACAGTACTGCACAGGAGGAACCTGGTTGACTCATCAATGCTTCCAGTTTATCCCGTGTCTCAATATTGCTGCTTTTCTCTTTCTTAAATATTTATCCAATCCCTTTTGAAGGTTACCATTGAATTTGTATCCATCATCCAATTATGCAGAAGATTCCAAATCCTTACTGGGTTCGAAAAAAATCCTCATGTCTCCTCTTAATACATTTACCACGTGCTGCCTTCATCAACTCTTCAACTTTTGAAAACAGTATAATTTTGATTACTCTATTTAAAGCCTTAATGATTTTAAATACTTCTTTCAAAACTTCTCTTAACCTTCTCTCAGGAGAAAAACTATGTAACTATAATCCCTCAACTTTGGAACCATTCCTGTAAATCCTGTTTTTAGCCTCCGCAAAGTCTTCATCCCTTTCCTAAAATGTGGCGCCCAGAATTGATCACAGCATTTGTGCTGGGACCAAATTGGATTGATATATAATTGATATATAATTACTTGTTTTGGTACTCTATGTATCTATTTTTAAATCTCATGACTCATCTGCTTTATTAACTGCTTTGTTATCAGACACCTTTGAGAATTAAGACATAATCATCCCACGTGTCTCTTACAGCTCTTAAAACTGTACAATTTACCTGTGTTCTTCCTCCACATTCTTTCTACAAAAACTTAGCACCTCAGTTTCTTTTGCATTGGTTTTCATCTGTCATGTGTCTACCTTTCATCAATCCATATTATCTTGAAGTCAATATTCAGCATTCTCACCATTTATTGCACTTCAAAGTTTTGTGTCATCTGCAAATTTCAAAGTTTGCCCTGTATCTCTTAAGTCATTAGTGTAGTTCAGAAGAAGCAGTGGTCTGAGGTGTTTCTGTCCTTTACCAAATTTTGGAATGATGCTATGTAGCCCTTTTTATCTCTTGGCCACAAATTTTGCTAACGAGAATGACAGATGGTACTTTCTCAAATGTCTTCAGAAAATCATATACACTTCAGCAGAACTATCATCCACCTTCTGTGTTCATCAAAAACTAATCAAGTTAGCCAAAAATAATTTGCTAATAATAAATCCATGCTGGCTGTCTTCTATCAACCATAGTTTATCCAAATAGATGTCAATTTTCCATCACATTATCACACAGATTTTGTGATTGTTTGCTAAGTGACAACATTATTGCTGACCTAGATCAAAGCTGTTCACAGAGGTCTGCTGTGGGGATTTTACTTTTCCTGATATTAATATCATTTAGGTGCCAAGTCTATAGAATTTTCAGTGGCCAAAGTTGTTGAAAGATTATCAGATAATAAATTAAAATGTTAAACGCTTTGATTATCCTTCACTTTTTAAACATCTTACAAACAGCAAGATAAGATTGGAACAGTCACGTGAGATTAAGGTAGAAGTTAAAATATCATAAATTTTTACTTTCTTTATATGTGTGCATATTTTATAATATAATGGAGCAACTTGGTAGTCCATAGATGTAATGTAAAATTCATGTTTTATGTTGAGAGAGGTCATTCATTAGTATTTGTGATTTAGTTTGTCATTTACAAACCCAGTTCCACCTCATTCAATAGCTATAACTTATTCAAGGGTTTTTAAAATGATTTCAATTGCATGAAAATGAATGTTCATATCAGTTTAAATGATTTTGTATACTTGTATCTGTCAGCACTTTTATTAGCTCATCCTGTGGAGGATCATAGAGCCATTGTCAACAAAGTCTGGATTGTCATGTTTAATTATGTGTGTATGAATACAAAAAGTGCTGTCAGTTTCACAGTTATAATGATGGTTAATGTTCTACTATCATCATTACCACAAAATCCAGGCCATTGTTTCTAAAATCTCACAGATGGTAAATTAACTAGCATGCAGTTGCCTGGTTAAGATATTTTATAACAACATATGATGTTTGCAATACTCCAACTCTCTGATGAGAGACACCTGGTATTTAAGAAGAATAATGAAAAGCTCCCCATTATGTCTGCAGTTTTCACTCCT
Source organism: Chiloscyllium plagiosum (assembly GCF_037043375.1). NCBI lineage: Eukaryota > Metazoa > Chordata > Chondrichthyes > Orectolobiformes > Hemiscylliidae > Chiloscyllium > Chiloscyllium plagiosum. The sequence continues at coordinate 58,487,298 of NW_028270147.1, read as the reverse complement.
GTATCCCATGTTAAATATGATGCATCTCTTCTGGAACAATTGAATTGTCCATTTTAAATATGGCCAGCCCTTTTAATATATTTTTTTTTAAAATCTCATCCTCTTCCTTGCTAGCACCAATACAAAGTGTTAATTTCAACATAGTGTAGTGCCTTCGGTCTCTGTCAATAAATATCTATTTTAGTCTCTAATTGGCATTCCCTACCCATCGGACAATCTTTTGACTTTTACGTGTCTGTAGAAGATGATAATTTCTTCCTTCATTCCACTTGTGTATTTTCTATATATAGATGGATAAATAATAATAATAAGTAATTAGGTGACATCAAGCTTTGCTTTTGAAAGATTGTGGGTAGTAGGAGAGAAAGGTATTGAGTGAAGTAGGGGCAGTTTTGATATGTTAGCAAAGAATAAATTAGAGTAGATGATGCAATGGGTTGGAAATTGACAAACAGTTTAACTATTTTATCTATGTTAAAGGATAGATTGGATTGACAGTATATCAGAGAGTCAGTCATCCATCCAGTTTACAGCCACATCCAAAACCTTACAGCTGGATTAATGGTGGATATTGTTCACAATGTCAAGGTCAAAAATATCCAATTAACAGACAAATAAAACATGACAAATTTAAGATCATTAGTAGGACAATCAAATGTATTTTGTCAACAAAGTTGTCATAAATTTATGTAAAAATAACCAGGAAAATTACTGACATAAATTGTCTAGATTCAAAATATCTAAATATTTTTCCATTGTGAAAAGACTGCAGGATGTGTGGGAAGGCAGGTAGATGGGTTAAGGTAAAAGACAAAGAGATTAAACTTGTTTCCCTGAGACCGTATAACTTTGTCTTACATTTAATAAGGAACTGTTCAGTAAAATCACTAAATCTTTAGATACAATGGTGATAGCACAGTAGCAAATTGAAATTTATATTTATATTTAAATTTATATTTAAATTTATATTTATATTTAAAACAAAAGGATGTAAAGGTGAGCTAAGCAACAACAGGACAATTGGTTTAATCACAGTTGTGGAAACATTTCTAGAAACAATAATCTAGGTCAAAATTTACAGTACTTTGGAAAAATGTGGATTATTTAAGAAAAGCTAGCATTAATTTATTGAATGGAAAATTGTGCCTAAGTAATTTGATTGAGATTTTGGTAAGGTAAGTGAGATGGTTGATAATGGCAATGCTTCTTCCAGAAGGCATGTGATAAAATGTTAAGTAACAGGCTTGTCAACAATTTGGAAGCCCCAAGAATTAATAAAAGGTAGTGACCACATGGATACAAAATTGGCTAAGTGGCAGGAAATAGAGCAGTGGTAAATGTTTTTTGGACTGAGTCATAGAGTCATACAACACGGGAAACCGACCCTTTGGCCCAACCTGTCCATGCTGAACAGGTATCCCGAACTTAACTCATCCCATTTGCTTGCATTTGGTCTATATCCCTCTAAACCTTTTCTATTCATGTACCTGTCTTTTAAATGTTGTAATTGTACCTACATCTACCACTTTTTCATTGCATAAACGCACACCATCGATGTGAAAATGTTGCCACTCAGTTCCCTTTTAAATCTTTCCCCTCTCACCTTAAACCTATGCCATCTAATTTTGGACTGTCCTACCCTAGGAAAATGATCTTGGCTATTCACCTTATCTATGCCCCTCATGATGTTATAAGTCTCTATAAGGCGACCCTGAAGAAGGGCTTATGCACGAAACGTCGATTCTCCTGCTCCTTTGATGCTGCCTGACCTGCTGCGCTTTTCCAGCAACACATTTTTAAGCTCTATAAGGCTACCCCTCAGCCTCCAGCAATCCAGGGAAACAAGTCCCAGTCTACCAAGCCTCTCCTTATAAATTCAAACCCTCCAGCCCTGGCAACATCCTTTTAAATCTTTTCTTCACCCTTTCTAGTTTGACAACTTCCTTCCTATACCAGCGCAACTTGAATTGTATGCAGTATTCTAAAAGTGGCCTCACCAATGTCTTGTACAGCCTGAACATGATGTCCCAACCCCTTTAATCAGTGCTCTGGCCAATGAAGGCAAGCATGCCAAACACCTTCTTCACCACCCTGTCTACATGCAACAACACTTTCAAAAAACTATGTACTTGAATCCCTATATCCCTTTGTTCAACAACTCTCCCCCAGGTCCTCCCATTAAGTATGTAAGTCCTGCCCTTATTTGTCCTAACAAAATACATTTATCCAAATTATAATCCATTTATCACTTCTCAGCCATTCTGTCCATTTCTGGTGGAAAATATATGATGCAGTTCCCAAGCAATTGATGTTAGGACCACAGTTTGTTATTATTTATTGAATGACATTGTTGGCATACTTTGAAATCACAGACTACGCCAAGTTTTTAACTATTGTGAACTCTCTGGAGGGTAATTATAGATGTCAAGAAGATATAGATATGCTGGTAAATGAGTGATGACGTGGATAAAATTTAATACATAGAAGTGTGAAATAATATATTTTGAAAACCGGAATGAGAACAGGCAATGTAAGATATAGAAATACAAGGAAATAAAGGAATTACAGGAGCATAAGGACCTGGATGTATATATATATATATATTCAAATCATGTAAGCTAGCCTGGCAGTTTGTGAAAGTGGTTAATAAAACGTACAAGATCCTAGGCTTACAAATAAGGACAGAAAGTGCTGGTGTCACACACAAACACACACACCCATCCCACCACACCCCCACACCCCAATTAGGGGAAGACATCACTAGCACCCCCTGATGGACCCAGGAGGCCTATTAAAAGTGATGCCATCACTGTGTGCCGCCAGCATATGCAGTGAAAGCTGTCAGGATGGACAACTCGCATGGACCTCTCACAGCAGTAACAGGATGTAGCACTTAGAGTTACAGAGTAAAACAGCATGGAAGCAGGCCCTTGGCTAAAACTAGTCCATGCTGACCATGGTGCCCACTCAGCTAGTTCCAATTACTTGCATTTGGTACATATCCCTCTAAACCCTTCCCATCCACATACCTAAGCAAATGTTTTCTAAATGTTGCTGTTGTACCTGCCTCAACTACTTTCGCTGGCATCCCATTCCATTCCACATATACACCACTCTCTGCATGAAGAAGTTGCTCCTCGGGTATTTAATTGGGTTTGAATTAGGTTATTTAAGGGTTTCATTTAACCCATGGGCCAACAGCCACCCAACCAATGCCCCTCACCCCCAACATTCATAACTCAGCAGGACTCCTTTGGCAACATCTTCCAAACTGTGACCTTCAGCACATAGAAGGACAAGGGTAATGGATGCATGGGAACACTATAAACTGCAATATCCTCCTAAGCCAAACACCATCCTGACTCGGATTACAATCTAAAGAGTAAATACATTTGTGTTAAACTGGGGAATGGCAATTAAATGGGACCAGCTGAGATGCTGTCACTGAGAGCTAGCATAGACAATAAGCTGAATGACTTCCCATGTTATACCCATTCTATGATTCCAAGCAGAAGCCTCTAATTGGGATACTCAACATGATACGGATGTATTATCCTCCTGGTACCATTTCTCATTTTACTTGCATACAACTGGAGTCTTTGCCTTGTGAGCCTTTTCATGCTTTCTTCTCTCTCTTGCATTCTGCTGTAACCATTTATACATCATATGGATCTTGGGTGCTCATAGACTTTCTCTAAACTATTTTATCATTGCCTTTTCTTTGTCACATTATTATCACCACTATCATTTAAAAATCTGACATCTTTCTAATCAAAGACCAGTCTTATTTTTGCACCAACCCATTTTTAAAAAGAATTTTCTTCTCCTGGTATGTTGTTCGTCTGTATGACACTTGCTTGTTTGATGAAAATTTAACAACTTAAAATGTTTGTCCAATCTACCACATATGCTAGCTAGTTAAAGACAGGTTCAAAAGCAGAAAACAGTCTCGAAATTGTTGCTGATATTGATAGTAAACATCTGAGCATGACATTTCTTCAATACTCTCTGGGTTAATGACAATCAAATTGATAAACACCGGAATGTCCTGTGAATGTATCAATTGTTTCTTGTTCAGGACCACTAATGTCTAAACTATGTGTTTCTTTAAAATTGATTGAAACACTTATGCTAAATAGCACCTACAGGAGGAAAGGGTAGGTTAATGTTCAATATTTTCTAGAAGAAAGTGAGGACTGCAGATGCTGGAGGTCAGAGCTGAAAATGTGTTGCTGGAAAAGTGCAGCAGGTCAGGCAACATCCAAGGAGCAGGAGAATCGACATTTTGGGCATGAGCCCTTCTTCAGGAATCTGAAGAAGGGCTCATGCCCGAAACGTCGATTCTCCTGCTCCTTGGATGCTGCCTGACGTGCTGCGCTTTTCCAGCAACACATTTTCAGTAATGTTCAATATTGCCTTTCATCAGAGCTTTGCTTATGATATTAATTAACACTCATACCTCTCTAAGCTATTTAAATTGAATAGTTATCTCAACCCAGGGATCCCCAGCCTGCCACAGGGCTTTTATAACAGAAGTTAATGTGGCAGTGAGCCAATATTCCCTGGGAGTGGACAGTGCATTATATTAAATATGCTACAAAGGTTTCAAATTACACAGTGACAATTTGATCTCCAGTGATGTTTCACAAAGAAGTCAAGATCAAGCATTGTATTTCATCAAAAAATGTAGACAGCCTATAGATGACCTGTTTCAGGCAGGGCAATACATTAGTTAAAAGGTGAGGAGTCAAATGGTAGGTGATAGTATGAAAGGAGCAAAGCAATGGAGAGAACAGAACAATAGAAGAGGTTGGAGAGAAGGAAAAAGATTAGTAAAGGGTAAGCATAAATATTGCAGAAATGCAATGGCAATGTGTAAGAAATGTGAGTCCCTGGGGGCATGAGCTGTGTCAGGTTGAAGATTATCTTCATCTCATTGGGAAGGAAATAAGTGATTTTCCTTTGGGGAGCAAGGCATTTGAACGGGATAGATTTCCAGTTTGATGTGTGGAAGGCATGGTACAAAGCCATTCTCTCTTCACTAGTGGTTAGAACTGTGCTCCTGAGATGTTCATCACAGTTTGGTTAGTAGAGGCCAAAGTCATTTCTCAGTAAGTGAGGGGAATACTGCATCTTTGTGGTAGACTAAAACATTTGCAGCAGAGTGATAGACCAATATCATTTTTTTATAGAGAAGAATGGAAGAACACTAAGCTTCTTTGTAATGCACTGACAGAAGGTGCTTATTTGTGCAAAGAGAACAAGAAAGAACCAAAAGTTTTTTTCAGAATGGAAAACATACCCAAGTTTCATTAGGGGGAAAAGATGATGAAGGAATAATAAAATGGAAGGAAGCTGTTTGGTCCATCAAGTCAGTAAACAAGCAATTTGCTTACTGTTAGTCCTCTGCATTTTCCCTGTGACTGTGTACTTCATTTTCTTTTCAGATAATGATCCAATTGCCTTTTGAATTCTTGATTGAACTTGCCTTCACCACATACTCAGGCAGTGCATTCAAAATCATAACAACTCACGTTTTCACTCAAGTTGCCTTTGCTTGTAACGCCAATAACCTAAAATGTGCATAGATCAACCCCCACCACACCCTCCTCCCCACCCCCAACCAGGCCTCAATTCCCAGTATTTCCACCCCAGGAACAGTTTCTCCCTCTACACTCCAGTCAGACCTCCCTTTGGTTTTGAATACCTCCATAAAATTTCCTCTCACTTTCTCTTCTACAATTCCCAATTCCCTGCTCTTTCTATTTAAGTGAAGTTCCTCTTCCGTGGAACCATTCTCATTCATCTTTTTTGCACATTTGCTAACATCCTTAAATCTCGTGTGGTGCCCAGAACTGAACATAATATTCCAGTTGAGATCAAACCAGTGTATAATAAGATTTAACATAATTTCTTTGCTAGTGTATGATACACCTCTATTAATAAAGCCAAGAATGCCATATGTTTGTTAAGCACTTTCTCAACCTATACTGCCAAATTCAATGATTTATACACATGTACACCCAATTCGGTCTGCTCCTGCACCCACTTTACTGTAACCTTTACTTTAAGTTGTCTGTCAGTGTTGTTCCTTAAAAATGTAACACTTCATACTCCTCCACACTAAATTTCATTTACCATTGTCCACCAAACTGACAAATGTGTTTTTGGAGTTTTAAATTATTCTCTTCACAATATCTCTAGTTTTGTTCTTTCTTCAAATTTTGAAACTTTGCTCTGTATACGTGTCTAGGAGGAGTAAGGCCTTAACACCAAACCCTGGATAACTCCACTAAAATCTATCCTTCAGTCGAAAAACAGCCACTTTCCAATACTACTTCTTCTTTTCACACCCAATTTTGTATCCGAATTGCTATTCTCCCTTTTATGCCATGAGCTCTAATTTTGTTCTCAAGTATGTTCAGCATTTTATCAAATGCCTTTTGGAAGTTTTCATGCACCACATCAACGGTCACCTCATCACATCACTAATTAAATATAATTAGCCATTAAAGCCAAGCTGGCTTTCCTTAAACAACTTGTATTTCCCCATGTGACTACTCATTTTTGTCTCAAGTTATAGGTTCTAGACCATCGCATAATGAAGCTTAAAAACATTGTCCTGCAGTTAACAAAGGTTCAGTTTCTTCTCAGTGGTCACATGGCAAAACACGAAGTTTCTCCTCAGTTGGGATTGTGTGGAAAAGAGCAGAGCTGCTCACACTACTAGAGGAAGACCCAAAGTTCTTCACAAATGAGGAAGTTGAGGACCTGATATTCTTGCACCTGTAGCAGGAGCAGAATTAATTTCACAGTGGAGTTGCCAAGGATAGTTCCAGTCTTCTTTTTCAATTTCTAGTGACTAATGGATGCTGGCCAACGACGTGCCCAAAATATGTACAGATTTGGGCAAGGCAGAGACATTTAGGCAATTCCCAAATAGTGTTTTTTTTTTCTCCTAACTCCCCTTTCTTCCAAGGGTACATCCAGAGAACTTTGTACTACTGGTCAGGAGAGAAGCTTCAACCCATGTCCTATGATGTGAATTCCTCCCCAATCTTTAGACAGAAGACCAAGTCAAGAGATGTGCTTATGAATACAATGCCTTCTGGGGCATATTAATCTAAATGATTGCTACCCTTGAACAGCATATTTAATGACTGCCAGATTTTCCAATCTGTAGAATCCAAAACCTTACAAAATGAACATTTATAGTGCAGTAGTACAGAGTTTGTGTTGAAGCAAATTTAATGTATTTCTAAGCATACATTTTTAAGGGATTTTCTACTGTATTCCCAGCTGGAGGAAAAATATAACTAAAAATGTAAAGTATCTATTAAAGAAAATTAAACAGTGATGAGCATCACTGGCTGGGCCAGCATTTATGGCCCATCCCGAATTGCAGTTGAGAGTCAACCACATTCTTGTGAGTCTGGAGTCACATATAGGCCAGTACTTTCTTTCCCTAAAAGAATTCAAATTCTACCATCTGCCATCACAGGATCTGAACCTGGGACCTCAGAACATGAACTGAGTCACTGGATTAACAGTCCAGTAATAGTACCATTAGGCCATTGCCTCCCCTACCTAATGAGCTCCAATCAGTTGCTTTGGCACACAGGCTTGTTATATTTGATAATTTGATCTCTGTATAAACTTGACACACACAAATATAACTGCTGCACCTGAGTTAAATACCATCATCTACTTAAAGCCATAGAGTCAGACAGCATGGAAACAGATACTTCGGTCCAACCAGTCCACGACAACCATGTTCCCAAACTAAATTAGTCCCAGCTCCCTGCACTTGGCCTATATTCCTCCATACCTTTCCTATTCATGAACTTATCCAAATGTCTTGTAAATCTAAGTACAACCTTTAAAGGTCATTTTTTGTGGGATAACTTCAAACATGCCATATTCGGAGGGATATAGGTTAAATGCTGGCAAACGGGACAAGTCAGATTGGGATGTCTAGTTGGCGTGGACGAGTTGGACTGAAGAGTTTGTTTCCATGCTGTATTACTCAATGACTTTCTGTAAGAAGGCATATTCTCCCCGTGTCTGCGTGGGTTTCCTTCGGGTGCTCCGGTTTCCTCCCACAGTTAAAAAAAATATGCAGGTTAAGTGAATTGGCCATGCTAAATTGCCCATAGTGTTAGGTGAAGGGGTAAATATAGGGGAATGGGTCTGGGTGGGTTGCTCTTCGGAGGATTGGTGTGGACTTGTTGGACCAAAGGGTCTGTTTCCACACTGCAAGTAATCTAATCTAATCAAAACCTTGTGCTCAGTGGATTTTATTGTCAACATGGCCTCAGAGTACAAAAGCTCAACACTGAGTTATTTCTCATAGACAATATTTTTTCAACGTTTTAGATTATATTAGATTCCCTACAGTGTGGAAACAGGCCCTTCAGCCCAACAAGTCCACACCAACCCTCCGAACAGCAACCCACCCAGACCCATTCCCCTAACTAATGCACCTAACACTATGGGCAATTTAGCATGTCCAATTCACCTAATCTGCACATCTTTGGACTATGGGAGGAAATTGGAGCACCTGGAGGAAACCCATGCAGACACAGGGAGAATGTGCAAACTCCACACAGACAGTTGCTCGAGACTGGAATTGAACATGGGTCCCTGGTGCTGTGAGGCTGCAGTGCTAACCACCGAACCATCTTTCTTGTTCCATAAGAAATGTCAGTTCTTCACTTGGCAGCTATTTTTCCAGCCCACTCTCATTTGATATCCAAATGTAGTATAGCTGAGAGAACTCCTCAAACAAAGTATCGATTATGATTGTAGCATGAAACAAAAAGCTACTGAGAAATAACCTCCTATATCTAATGTTCTATAACTATTTCCACACACCATCTTATGGCCCAACCAAAATCATCAAATGACAGTTCCTACTCCAGTGTTCTACAATTGTAACTAAGAACAGTTTAAAGCTATGCAAACTTTCTAAGTTAATGGATGTATGAACTTTCAATATCTGGAATTACCTGATCTGCATTCAAATATCTCATTCTTCTGACTCAGCAGGTTAACACAGACATTTCAACAAAACATTGAAGCAAAACCTTTACTCAGCCAGAGGGAGGCAGCATCGACAGCAAGTCTACAACAACGTAATGAGAGGCGCCCCATGAATGAAACATTTTCTGATAAGTGGAATGATAATTCACATTATGATAATACAGGTTTTGTCGCAGAAGAAAGCACGTCAATCTTAGAAAATCCAAGTGCCAACCCCTTAATAAGCACAAAATCAAGGAGCACATCTGCCCATGGACGTAGGCCATTAATGAGACAGGACAGAATTATAGGAGTGCCACTGGAATTAGAACAGTCAATGCATACATTACACAGCGTCAGAAATACGCCAGAAACTGAAGTGCCTCCAAGTAATCCTTGGCAAAACTGGACTAGGACACCTAGTCCATTTGAGGATAGGACAGCATTTCCATCAAAGTTGGAAAGTACCCCTTTCAGCAGCCCTATTCCTGATAGGAAAGATTCAGAACAACAGTCAGTGCATGGAATTACCGAACTGCCCAGTCCCTTTATATCAGGTGCTCCATGGAGTTTTCTCAACTCGAGAGAATCCAATTTAAATCGAAGTCATGCAGATAAATTCTCACACATCTGCAGACCTGAGTCTGCAAAGAGTGCTATTATTGCCAGTAAAAGTACAGAAAGACTCGCACCAATGATGAGATCGGTTAAAGCTGGCCAGTTTAAGAAATCCCAAAGCATCGATGAAATTGACATTGGGGCCTTCAAAATTTATAACATACCACTGGACAGTTATGGCTCCAGCTCAGAAAATCCTGGCAGCATTGATATACCAGAACAAATGCCAACACAAGAACAAGGTATGTCACGCAGTCTTTCTGCTCCAATGTTGGATGAAGATTTATCAGAAACATATGGAAGTGGAAAGATTTCTCAAAGGGTTCCAATTACAAAAAAAGTGTACCATTTCGACCAAAGTTTCAATCCCCAAGGTACAATAAATGTTAAACCTGAGAGACGAGTAACCACTTCTTTTACACATAATGTTGACTATGGTGTCCATCAAAACAAAAATGTTTCAAAAGATCTCATTAGTCCACGTTCATTCAGAGGTTACCAACCTGTGGAACAAATGTATTCATTCTCCCAACCTTCAGTGAATGATGAACCAGCTAATCCTCGGTTTTCAAGTCAAGGGGACAGGGCTGGATATTTGAGAAGAGGAGATTCCTTAGCAACCTCCACAGAAATGATGTTGCATCGAAGGGTAAATGAAGCTTCAGAGCTATCACAAAATGAAAGATATGTCAGGACACACTTCAGAGGAGTTTTAGAACACCAGAACAGTGCATCATTGGTTGAATCACAGTATCTCAAAAGGAATGGAAGATATGAAGAAGATTATTCAACATTCCAAGATATAAAAAGTCAGGGTAGGAATTTCCAAGATAAACCTCTAACTCAGAGGAGACCTTTGTCTGCGAGAAGCTACAGTACAGAAAGCTATGGGTTTTCTCAAACCAGACCAGTTTCAGCAAGGCCTACCATGGCAGCTCTATTAGAAAAGTTGCCTTCAGATTATAACATCAGTAACTACAATGAAAAGCCTTCAGAGAGCAATGATATAAGGATCAGGTCTTCACAGTTGAAAGGAGATGAGAACTCTGCTAAAATACCTCTAGACTGGAGACAACAACTGCTCAGGCATATAGAAGCTAAAAGGTTAGATAGGGTGAGTGTTCCTTTTACTTTTCAAAAACTTTCACTGATTTAAATGTTGCATAATTGTTTACAGTTTTTAAGAAGTACTACTTGAAGCAATTTGTCTAACTTCTCTGAATTGTTGAGTTTCCTACCAGGTATGGAACTGAATTGTGCACATCAGGAACAGTTAAATCTCTTCCTTTATCTCAGCAAAAGTTGTGCTTTAGCAATATAATAATCTTCAAAGCTCTTACTATTGATGCAGAAATGACTGAGTTTCCATCCTGTTTGCTGTTGTGTAACCCAATTTGAAAGTGCATGCAAGTGGAGATCAAATGAAGATGGGAGTGAGCTCAGTTGTGATGGCCAATGTAAGAGCAGCCATTTTCTCAGGAATAACATTAAGTAGCAATTCGAGATACTCAGTAATGTAACAGCACTGTGTCTCCAATATCATTCATCATATGTAATATTGTAAGACATGTATAATGACTGCATAATTGTCATCATAGAATCCCTACAGTATAAAAACAGGCAATTTGGCCCAACAAGTCTATACTGACTCACCGAAGAGTATCCCACCTGGACCCATTCCCCTACACTATTACTTTACATTTCCCCTCACTAATGAACCTAACCTGCACATCCCTGAACACTATAGGCAATTTACCATGGCCAATTCAGCCAACCTGCACATCTTTGGACTGTGGGAGAAAATCAGAGCATTCAGAGAAAACCCACACAAACCCAGGGAGAATGTGCAAACTCCACACAGACAGTCAAACCCAGGTCCCTGGTGCTGTGAAGCAGCAGTACTAACCACTGAGCCACCGTGCTGCTCCTGCTCATGGTTGTGTAACTATTTATTTATTAATGTATTTAGATCCAGACGTCTCAGCTAAAATTCTCCTCTGCATATCCCTTTTGCTGCAATTTTGTAGTGACAAATAGAGTTAAATGTGTTCTTAATATGTTCCACCAGAAATCAATCACGAAAAGCTTAACTCCTTTGAAACCTCTATTACTGAAAAGGACAAGACCAGCATTGGTATGGAAGCACCATCACTTTCAAATTCCTTTTAAGGTCTCAATTCAAATTGATCATCATTGCTGGATCAATATCTTAAGATCTCCTCCAAACTCACAATTGTGAGGACACCAATACCACGAAACATATAGCAGTTTAAAGGGAAGGCCCACTACCATCACGTCAGAGCAACTAAGGATGTGCAATAAAAAAACAATTCTCCCAGTAGCATTCACATTCTGAAACTAAATAAAACTTAACCTGAAGTTAACCCTTTAACTTGAAGGTTCATTTATTCCAATCAACAAAGCATGACTAACCCCTTCAATCCCTTCCACATAATTTCTAACCTAAATCTTCCTCAAATAAAGTCTGCCAATATATCAGTGCCAGAACTACTACATATTATTCCTGATTTGGATATGTACATCGTTGTGTACTACAGCTGAAGGTTAGTGTTTATTTTTCTCAAGCATTGTAAACATTTGAAGGCTGATTCAAATCTTTCTTATTATTATTACTTGCTGCATTCAAAAAACTTTTGCATTCTAGACGTTGATTGCATATTATTTTCATATGAAGAGGTACAAATAAGATGAAGAAACAGAAGATAATGAGTTTCAGGAACTTTCCTGCATATTAGTGCAGTTTTAACTACCAGGTGGGAAACCAATAGGACGCCCAATGGGATTCTCAGTGAGATGTCTGAGCAATATTGCCAAGTCTCATTTATATGCTGGCACCCGGCTAAGTCATGGGAGGTTCAAGCGTGGTGTTTCACAGTCAATATGTAGCTAAAATGCCATCGGGATTCTATATATATTACAAGTGCCTGACGAATATATTTTAAAGAGTATCCTTCCGGAATCATTTTCACTTATCAACCATTGGCAAAAGCAACAAGAATAACCTGTTACATGTCAAATAGAGGTGCTGATTTTGACTTCCCTTCTGTCCAACGTTTGCTGGGTGGTGAAATTAAGATGTCACCTTCAGCAAAGATTATACATTGTACAATTGTATCACAGGAATTCCTAGATTATCAAACTATCCAGTGTGCCCTGAACATCATGAGAAATTTTCTGCATTGTGCTGTAAATGCACATAGTGGACTTCTCCCATTCATCCAACATTTCAACATTACATATGTGACTAACTCAACTCCATATGAAATTGGTGCTCACAATTATTGTTCCTAAGCAGAAGGCCAGTGGTTTCTTGTTTTTCCGTGGATAAATGTCACTCTGTGTCTCTTTTCCACTCCTAAGTCATCATTCTCAATAGTCCTCAATGACTCACCCAACATTAACTCTTCTCTATGGATATGGTGGGTAAAGGCATTGCTATCTCCATACCTGCTGTGGATAAATTTACATCTTGCTCAGATTTGGAGACTGAGAATTATGGCTGACACATTCTCACACTAAATCCAACACATTGAGAATATTAAACAAAACTATTTCAATGAATTCATGTTTACCCCTTATGATCAACTGAAATTACTGTAGGTTGCTTGAAAGTGATCTTCAACAAAGATCATCCTACTTGGTTCATCAGGACTCTTGCAATTCGTGTGTATCTTCTTGCATTAAGAGCTTCCTATCAATATAATCTTCTACCTTTCTTCTGGACCACTGCTGTGGGGGAATTTTCAAGGTTTTGATACAAAAAAACTCTCCTTAGTGCTCATGCACAATCCTCTTCTGGATGTGGATTGATTAATTGGATGCATGATCAAATATTGGTTCATAATTGTGATCCAAATTGTCTTCCATGCCTTAGCCATATAGCTACTTCTCCCTGTCCAGAAATAAACTGAAGATCTGATTAGATATTTTCTACCAACAGCACAGGAACAGGCCCTTCAGCTCTCCCAGCCTGAGCTGACATGTTTTGCCCTTCCACACTAAAACTGATTTCGCTTGCAAGATCCGAATCCCTCTATTCCCTTCCTATTCATGTATTTGTCAGATGCTTCTTGAATGCTGCTATTGTGTCTACTTCCACCATCAGCTCTGGCAGTGCTTGCCAGGCACTCTCAATCCTTTGTGTGAAAAATTTGTCTTGCACATCTCTTTTAAACTGCCCCGCACCTTGAACCTGTGTCCCCAGTAATTGATCTCTCCACCTTGGGGAAAAGCCTCATACTTTCCACTCCATCCATGCCATTCACAATCTTATATACTTCTGTGAGGTTGCCTCTCAATTTCTTACGTTTTAGTGAAAACAAGCCCAGTCTATCCAACCTTTCTTCATAGCTAAAATCCCCCATACCAGGCAACATCCAGGTAAGCTTTTTCTGTACCCTCTCCAAAGCATCCACAATCTTCCGGTGGTGTGGTGACCACAACTGTCCACAATATTCAAAGTGTAGCCTAACTGAAGTTCTGTAAATCTGCAGCATAATTTGTCTATCCTTATACTCAATGCCCCATCCAATGAAGGCAAGCATGCCATAGGTCCTTTTTACTTTCTTATCTACCTGCGCTGCCATTTTCAGCGATCTGTGGATCTGCATACCCATATACCTTTGCTTATCAATATCTCTAAGGGTTCTGAACAATTTCCACATTTATTTGACCTTCCAAAATGCACCACCTCACAGCTGTTCAGATTAAATCCATCTGTCATTTTTCTGCCCATGCCTCCAACTAATCTATATCCTGCTGTATCCTTGGATAATCCTCCTCACTATCCACAACTCTTCCAATCTTTATATTGTCCACAAACGTACTAATTAGATCAGCCATGCTTTCCTTCAAATCATTTATGTAGACTTTAAACAGCAGAGGTCCCAGCACTGATCCCTGTGGAACACCACTAGTCACAACCTTCCATTCCAAAAAGTATCCTTCCACCGCATTACCCTCTGTCTCCTATGACTAAGCTAGTTCTGTATCCATCTTGCCAGGTCACCCTGATACCATGTGATTTCACCTTTTGAACAGTCTACCATGAAGGACCTTATCAAAGGCTTTTTGAAGTCCATATAGACAGCATCAACCGCTTTTCCCTCATAAATCATCTTCGTCACCTCCTCAAAAAACTTGATCAAGTTAGTGAGGCATGACCTCCCCTGCACAAAATCATGTTGTCTCTTGCTAATAAGTCTAGTTGCTTCGAAATATCTATAGATCTTGTCCCTGAGAATCTTTTCCAATACTTGCTTTACCACTGACATGAGGCTCACAGGCCTGTAGTGTTCTAGATTATCCCTTCTATGCTTCTTAAACAATGGGACAACTTTGACTATTTTCCAGTCCTCTGGGATCTCACCTATGGCCAAAGAAGATGCAAAGATCTCTATCAATGCTCTTGCAATTTATTCTCTTGCCTCCCTCACCATTCTGGGATAGATCCCATCGGGATTCCTGATGAAGGGCTTTTGCCCGAAACGTAGATTTTCCTGCGCCTCTGATGCTGCCTGAACTGCTGTGCTTTTCCAGCACCACTGTAATCCAGAATCTGGTTTGCAGCATCTGCTGTCATTGTTTTTACCTAGGATCGGGAGACTCATCTACCTTAATACTTCTTAAGACATACAACATCTCTTCATTTTTAATAGCAATTTGGCTTAGAAATTTGACACTCCCTTCACTGAATGATCCTCCACCAATTCCTTCTCTTTGGTGAATACCGACACAAAGTATTTGTATAGGACCTTACCTACCTCTTATGGCTCCAAACAGATTCCTCCTTTGTCACTCAGTGGGCCAACCCTTTCCGTGGCTACCCTCTTGCTTTTTACATATGTATAATAAGCCTTGGGACTTTTCTTAATCGTGTTTGCTAATTACTTTTCATGACACCTTTTAACTCTTCTAATTCCCTGTTTAAGTGTTTTCCTACTTTGTTATATACTTCAAAGGGCTTTTTCAGTTCTCATCTTCCTAGATCTTCCAAGTATGGTGACGGCCAGCATGAAGGGGCATATCTTTAAATTGAGGGGTGATAGGTATAAGACAGATGTCAGAGGTAGTTTCTTTACTCAGAGAGTAGTAAGGGTATGGAATGCCTTGCCTGCAACAGTAGTAGATTCGCCAACTTTAAGTGCATTCAAGTCGTCATTAGACAAGCATATGGACGTACATGGAATAGTGTAGGTTAGATGGGCTTCAGATTGGTATGACTGGTCAGCGCAACATTGAGGGCTGAAGGGCCTGTACTGCGCTGTAATGTTCTATGTTCTATATATGCTTCCTCTTTCTTTTTGGCCAAGGTCATAACATCCCTCGTCATCCAAGGTTCATGTAACTTTCCATACCTATCCTTCATCCCTGCAGGAATGTGCTACTCCTGAACTCTTATCAACTGCAGCTTGAAATACTCTCACATGTCCAATGTGAATTTACCTTCAAACAGCCGCCTCTAATCAAAATTCTCTTGTTCCTGCCAAATATTATTGTAGTTCACCTTCCCTTAATTTAACACCTTCACCCGAGGCTTGCTGTTATCCCTATCCATGAGTATCTTAAAACTCATGGTATTAATGTCACTACTCCCAGGTCCAATATAACCCTTTCCTTGGTTGGACTATTTACATACTGTCATACTGTGTCCTGAATGATCCTTACAAATTCTGACCCATCCAAGCCTCTAGCACAGAGTGTCAATCAATATTAGGAAAATTAAAATTATCCATGACAACAACCCTTCAGTTTTTACATCTTTCCAAAATCTGTCTACATATTGTCTCCTCTATCTTCTGCTAGCTATTGGGAGGCCTGTAGTATACCTCCAACACTGTGATTTCACCTCTCCTATTCCTGAGTTCTACCCATATTGACTTTCTGCATGAGTCCTCTGATGTATCCTCCCTCAGTACAGGTGTGCGATACTCCTTTACTAGTAATGCATCTCACCCTCCTTTTACATTCCCTTCTATCATGCCTGAAACACCCAAATCTTGGGATATTCAGCTGCCACTCCTTCCCTCTTTAAACCATGTCTCTGTAATCATAATAATTGCATAGGTCCAAGTACAAACCAAAGCTGTAAGTTCATCTACCTTGCCTATTATACTTGTTGCTTTGAAACACATGCATTCAGAACACCACCTCCCATTCTCTTTTCAACAGCATTTCCTTGCCTATTCTTATTCTTTGTTATGTTTGTGTTGGTTTCTACCTCTCCCTCAATTTCTGCACCTACTGCCTTACTCCTCTGCTTCTCATCCCCATCACCTTTTATAAACTCTCCCCAACCATTCTACCAAGTGACGACCACTCCCCTTTCCCCTCAAAAAGGACCAGTCCCAGTTCTGCCCAGCTGTAAGCCATACAGTTTGTACAAGTCCCATCTCCCTCAGAAATTGTCCCAATGCCCCACAAGTCTGAAACTCTCCTCCTCACGCCATCTTTTCAGCCACATCTTCATTCTATTTATCCTGCTGTTTCTACTCAATCTAGCTCATGGCAGTGGTAGTAATCCTGACATAGCTATCTTTGAGATCCTACATTTCAACTTTCTTATTAGTTCTCCATATTCTGCTCTTAGGACCTCATTCCTTTTTTTAACCTATGTACCAATGTGTACTACAACTACTAGCTGTTCGCCCACCCCATCTAGAATGTCCTGCAACCGCTCTGAGATGTCCTGGACTCTGGCACTAGGGGGGCAACACACCATCCTGGATTCTCGTTTGTGGCCACAGAAACAGCAATCCATTCTCCTTATGACAGAGTTTCCTATAATTATAACCTTTCTATGCCTATTTCTCCCTCCCTCTGCAGCAAGATATGATGAATTTGGGTGCTGCTGTTATCCCCTGAGAGGGCATTACCCTCAACAGCATCCAAAATGGTAAATCTGTTTTGCAGAGCAATAGCCACAGGAGATTCCTGCACTGCCTGGTTAGCTTTCCTGGTCTATCTGGTGATTACCCATTCTCTTCCTGCCTGTGGAGTCTGAGTCAGCGGAGTATGCTATTCATGATACTCTTCACTTCACAAATGTTCTATAGTGTCCCCAGATGCCACTGCAACTTCAAAACTTGGACTTCTGGGAGCTGCAGCTGGAGATACTTCTTGCATACATGCAGGTCCCACATTTGCAACAGGAGCTGACTTTAGATTTAGGAAATTTGAAATAAACACAGAACATTCTGGAGAAACTGAGTAGGTTGGCAACATTTTATATATATATATATATATAGAGAGAGAGAGAGATAAAGTTAACTTTTCAAGTTCTGTATAACTCTTCAAAATAGATGGGAAGGAGGTGTTGAGGATGGATATCCCGACAGAGGATATAGATTAAGTGAGTGAGCGATCACTAGAGATGAATATATTGTGGTAAAATGTACAGGTATGCACTTTCACAGGAAAAAATAGAGGAGCTGGGTATAATTTAAATGGAGAAAGACTGTTGCATAGAGATTTCAGAACCCTTACATTTAAATCACAAAGCTAATTCAGCAGTTAATAGGAAAGGTAAATGGAATGTTGACCTTTATTTTAATGGGAATGGAATACAAAAAGTGGGAAGTCTTGCTAAAAATATACCAGGTGTTTGTTAGACTTGGGGTACTGTAAGCAAATTTAGTTCCCTTATCTGAGGAAAGGTACACTGACAATGGAGGAAATCCAGACTTCGCTAATTTCAGATACAGAGGGATTGTCCAATGAGGAGAGTTTGAGTAGGTTGAGCCTGTGCTCATTAGAGTTAGAAGTATGAGAGGTGTCCTTGTTGAGACATACAAGATTCTTAGGAAATTTAACAGGGAGATGCCAAAGGTTTGCTTCCCCTTGTGGGAAGTCTAGGACCAGAGAGCATAATCTCAGAGTTCGGGTTTACCCAGTTTACCCAGAGATAAGGAAGAATTTCTGAGGGTAGTGAATCTGTGGAATTCTTTACCGGAGAGAACTGTACAAACTGAGACATTAAGTATATTAAGGGTTGAGATAGACAGATTTTTAGTCAATAAAGGAACCAAGGATTTTGGGTAAAGGCAGGAAAGTTGACTTGAGGATTAGCAGATAAGCCATGATCTTATTGATTGGCAGAGCGGATTCATTGGGTTGAATGGCCCACTTCTATTCCTATGTCTAATCGGTGTTAATGTTGAGTTTAAAAAAAACTTGTGGATTTCTTTACAGGATCAGCTAGCACCTTTGGCCTTTGTGAAAGTTGGTATGCCTCACTTTACCTGGAATATTGTCCTTCACAGATGTTGTTAGTCTTAATTTAGTCTCCACTAAGTACAGTATAACATAATTTACCATGTGAAGGCAGACTGAGGAGGCAAATTGGAAATTCATGTAAAAGGTGGAGCCTGAACAGAACTCGATGTCATCATTTTAAAGGAGATGTCAGTGATCTTATAGTTACAGCAGGATATTGGCAAAAGCCTGAAGGCATTTTTACCTCTATAATCATATTATCTAGTCATTAATGACAGAAGTATCACAGTGGTGCCCAATCCTGTTATGATTTAACATTTGCAAATATTCCCAGCAAAGATTCTGTACACTAATCAGAATTTGGAAGGTTGATGATATATCATTCATACATTCCATCTGAAATGCCCACATTATCCCTCTAACTGATGTCAGTTAATTCAGCAAATATCAAGCCCTGATCATTTGATAAGTCAGAATAATTCCAAAGATCGCCAAAAATGGCTCGCAGGATCCAGATACTTAAGTCCCACCCATATTCCAGTCATCCATTTATTCATCAGCAAAGTGGTGCACAGCATGGTTCACATAGGACTCAGCAGGGTTCCTCTATTCTGCATTTTAAACAGATCATGTTTTGTCTGTGGAAAGGGCCTTGATTCTCACTGTGGATTCATGAGTTGATGGAATAGAAGGAAACCTCTTGTAGCGTGAATAAGTTCTGTTCAACTGACAGAATTTGAAATTATTTAATTCCCTCTGAAGTGGAAACAGAAGGCTGCAGATATCAATGACACTGTAAATAAAACTCTGCTGATTGACAAACCAGTTGGTGTAGTATTTTTCCAGCAATTATTCTTAATTTTTTCATGAATGGAGATGGCACTGGGTAAGCATACACTTATTGCCCATCCCTATTGCCCTGGGGAAGAGAAAGTGAGTGGCCACCTTGAACTGCTGCAAGTGCAGATACATCCATTTCCGTTAGGAAGGGAATTCCAGAAATATGATCCAGGAACAACAACATAGTTCTAAGTCAGGATGCTCGGTAGTTTGTAGGGTAACTTACAGACAGAGCTATTCACGAACTTATGTCACCCTCATCCTTCCAGTTGGAAGAGGTAGTTGCTTGTGATGCAGCCTTAGTGAATTACTTCAGTACATATGTAGTCCGTGGGACAGTGGTGAAATGAGTGTGAAGGTGTTAGATGGGACGCTAATTTGTGTTGGTTTGGATGAAGCTTTGCGAACATTTTTGGAGTTATCCAGGCAAGTGGAGAATATTCTACCACACACCTGACTTGTACCTTGTAATGGTGAAGAGGCTTGGGAAAGTGGGCTGGTGATTTCACAGAATTTCCAGATATTGAGTTACTCTTGTAGCCACAGTTCTTATAGGTTTGTTAGTTCAATGTCTAATCGTGGTAATCCTTAGGATGTTGACAGTGGGGAGATTCAGTGATGGTAATGCCATAGAATATCAAGCAGAGATGATTGGATTCTCTCTTGTTGGAGTTGGTCATTGCCTGATACTTGTATGGCAGGGTTATTAACTGGGCACTTTTATTATTCAGGTTTTGCTTTGTTTGGACATTGACTGTTTCACTGCCTAATGAGTTACAAATGGGGTTAAACATTGTGCATACATTCCCACTTTTGGTTTTATGTTGGAGGAAATATCATTGATAAAATAGCTGAAGATGGTTGGGTCTAGGATACTATTCTGAAGAACTCTTGAAACAATGTCCTGGGACTAAGATGACTGACCTCCAACAATCGCATCCATCTTCGTTTGTGCTAGGCCCAACTCCAAGCAGCAGGAAATATTCCACTGAAGCCCACTGACTTCAATTTTGCTTAGACTGCTTGATAACACACTCTGTCAAATGCTGCCTTTATGTCATTTCACCTCTTTCGTTCAACATTGTTGTCCATATTTGGACCAAGGCTGTAATGAGGTCAGGTGCTGAATGGCTGTGCAGAATGAGCATTTTTATGATATAATGTGGCTTAGTTCTTTATAAGAATATCTTACGATATGTTGGCTAGCTGAAGCGTTAGAAAGGGGATGTTGAAAATCTGAAAAAAACAGAAAGCATTAAAAAATTCAGCAGACCAGACAACATCTGGGACATTAAATACAATTAACAATTCAGATTGATGACCTGGTAAAAGATTGACCCCTAAACATTGACGAGAAGTGATAAAGTGAAGCTGAAGGAAAATTGGCCTAGCAAATTCCCCAAAGGCTGGCGTGCCAGTTTGCTGGCATATTCATATTTGTAACCATTTTGCAAGAGCTGCTTTGGTATGTGTTGTGGGGTGTGTGGGGGAAGACTGGGGTGACATGCACTTGCCCACAAACATTATATACCCATTTCAGCTAATTAATGGACCTATTGAGGCCAGTGTGAAGATGCCAACTGGAAGTTTCTAGTCAACTGTTTGGCACCAGTGACCCCAATGAGGTCAAATTGATCCAAAGAAAAGGAGAAGCCTATGGCCTGACAACAGTCTCATGGTCAATGACCAATGTTCTGTCTAGCATTTTTAAACCCACAACACCACCCTGGTGGCCACAGTTGCAAGAAATCCACAGATTTCTTCTCCACAATGACAGCCTAGAATCTTTGATCTCTTTCTATTTATAAATTATTAAAAGCTGGGGGAGCTTCTATCTTTCTCCTACTCACATTGGTGGCTCCAAACACTGATAATGGATTTACAATCTTTCAGTGCATTATGGCCTCCAACCTCACTTGTTCTTAATTGAACAGGATTCCTGGAGATGACCATTTTAATTATCTGTCATCTCCTGAAAATTGCTTTCAAAGTACTCTGACCAGTAATTCAGCCCAGCATCAAGATCTCAGCAAAGTTCAGTGCATTAATTCTGTTTCCCTGTCCATACATGCTGCCTGATCTTCTGAGAATTTCAGGATATATGCCTTTTAAATGAGTGTTAAGTGTCTGCTATTTCTTTGTGCATGGCACACTAAGCATTTTCACACCAGGAGAATTTGTTTTTGACATATGATCAATGTGAGGAATTGTGTTGGTATTTCAGTTGTATGCCAGACAAGCCTTAAAAGTGCTGCTTCGCATCCAACAGAGATGTTGCATGCAGTTAAGTTTGCTTTTTTTTATGACTATGAATAAAATGTGTCTTCACTTCCTCTTAATTCAAATAATTCTATTCAGCAAAAAAAGGTTGCTTTGCATCAGTGCATTTCTAGACAGTAACAATTATTAAAATAATTACCTCTCTTCTAGCTGCCAGAATTCTTTTCAGAATATCAACAGTAACTGCCATGAATAATCATCAGGTTAAGACAGTGATTTTTCACTTTATTTTCAAGTGGTTATTCAGCAGTTCACTCTAAGGTCAACAGCATGGCTATTCATTGAATTGATTGCATGTTGGGCTCATGAAATTGCTGAGAGATATGTAACAAGTTCCATTTTAATTGGTCAATTTAAAAGTACATTCCCATTGCTCCTTTTAAGAAATCACTGATTAGTAGTAGATGGTGGAGGAATGGTGTTTAATGGACAGTTAAGATTACTTACAGTGTGAAAACAGGCCCTTTGGGCCAACAAGTCCACACCGACCCTCCAAAGAGCAACCCACCCAGACCCATTCCCCTACACCTAACACTATGGGCAATTCAGCATGGCCAATTCACCTAACCTGCACATTTTTGGACTGTGGGAGGAAACCAGAGCAAAACCGCACAGACACAAGGAGAATTTGCAAACTCCAGACAGTTGCCTGAGGTGGGAATTAAACCTGGGCCTCTAGCACTGTGAGGCAGCAGTGCTAACCACTGTGCCACCGTGTAGAGGTTTACTCTTATCAAGTCAAAATCATTTTGATGACTCTCTACCTTTGCAGCCAGGATTCAAATCTACCTCAGACTGATGGGATAAAAGTGTGTTCAGTCTGCTAGGTAATAGGGCTTTTTAAATCAGTGAACTGATTGTACATCCTTTACACTAAACCAATTGACTCAAATTGAAAATGCTTTGGCAATTTCATTGAGAGGACAGTGTACAAAATGGAAATGCAAGCCACACATTCAGGGTTGCTATTCTAAATAGGGGATAAGGCACATTTTTAGGTTTAATCCATTAGCAGATAGCACTAGATTTTACTGAGATAGGTTCTTTGTCCTTCCCAAAGGCAACTAGTTTCAGGTAATAAATGCTTGTCAGCCAGCAATGCCCGCATCTCACAAGTAAATAAGAAAGAAATTCCTGTTGGCACAGGTTACAGTAATTCAAAAATGTTCTCTTTACTAGAATCTTCACATTGAACACAGGAATTCACAATAATTTAAGAACTGACACTAACCAAATTACTTTCATGGAAATGGAAACTACAAATGGAATTTAATGAGGAAAAGTATGAGGTTGTTCACTTCAGAAGAAATAACAGGAATGCAGAGTATTGGACTAATGGCAAAATTATTTGCAGTGCAGATGAACAGAGAGAGCTTTGTTTCCAGGTGCATAAATCCCTGCAAGTTGCCACCCAGGTTGATAGGGTTGTTGAGAAGGCATATGCCGTTTATTGATAGGGGGATTAAGTTTCAGTGCCATAAGGACATGCTTCGGCTGTACAAGACACTGGTAAGGCTGCACCAGGCATATTGCGTGCAGTTCTGGTCGCCACATTATAGGAAGGATGTGGAAGCTGTGAAAAGGGTTCAGAGGAGTTTTACTAGGATGTTGCCTGGTATGGAAGGGAAGGTCTTACGAGGACAAGCTGAGGGAACTGAGGCTGTTTTTGTTGGAGAGAAGAAGGTTGAGAGGTGACTCAATCGAGACATATAAGATAATCAGAGGGTTAGATAGGGTGATCAGTGAGAGCCTTTTTCCTTGGATGGTGAAGGCTTACACTAGGGGACATAGGTTTAAATTGAGGGGTGATAGATTTAGCACAGATATTGGGGTAGTTTCTTCCTCAGAGAGTAGTAGGGATGTGGAACGGCCTGCATGTAACAGTAGTAGACTCGCCGATGTTATGGGCATTTAAATGGGCATTGGACATACATATGGATAATAATGGAACGGTGTAGGATAGAATGGCATCAGATTAATTTCACAGGTTGGTGCAAAATCGAGGGCTGAAGGGCCTGTACTGTGCTATAATGTTCTATGTTCTATCTCTATTAGTGTTTTGTAATTAATTTCATTGAAATGCAGTAAGTGTAGCAACTGTTACGTTTATACCATCTAGTCATGACCCTTAAAATTCAACAAGATGTTTGTGAGGAACTTGCAAGGATATACACACCAGATAAATGAAACTCTGTGTTCCCATTTCCAGACTTATTTTACTGTAAGCTTCTTCGGTAGTAGAGCTCCTGTGACATAATCGTGGTGTCCTTACTTTTGGACCAGAAAATCTGGGTTCAAGTCCCTCCTGAAAATGTCCTAACAGGTCTGAACAGGTTGACTAAAAATATAGATTTCCCATTCTATTTTTTCAGTGGTATTAAGTCTGATCAGGTTGATCATGAATCTTCATTCCTTAGTTTTCCACATGCTACTGGACTAGACATATTACTTGCTTGAAACAGCACGCTTTCATTTGAGGCCATCAAAAATCTGAAATTCTGAGTCTGTCTTGGAAGGTAACCTAAGGACAAAGAAACAGATACAACAAAATGTCGTCAACGAATTTTTGTGGATGGGAAGACGTTTCAGAACTTTTTGTTGCTGTATATTACTTTAGTTCCTAAAGGAGCTGCACAACTCACCAAAATAGGTATCAAAAGAAAGAACATGGCAAAACAAAATATTATTATAGTTGGAATCATGTTGAGCCTCCCCTGTCAATTGGGCGGCCAGTGAGAGAGCCGGTGAGAGAGATCTTTTTGGGAGGGCCTAGTGAAACACATAATGATTAGGCAGTGGTGAGGCCACAGGCAGGCCTTCCCCTGGAATCAAGATCACAGGGGATTGTCTTTCAGCCCAGTGAGATTTGCCAGCCGGTCAGAGCCCTTTTTTCAGCAGCACCACGCAGGAGGCCTTGGTTACTTGCACAAAAGCACTCCGGATTCCTAGTATCATGAAGAACCAAGGACAAGGGTAAATTGTGTGAATGGGAATGTTCTCAGGTTAAGGTTGTAGGGAGATAGAACAAGGAGGTCAAAAACAGGGGATAGGTGTCAATGGCACCCACCTGTCTGATATCTAGTCCTTTTATGAGACACTGACAGCCTTTAATTGAGAAAGGCCACTCCTGAAAGATGACAAGCCTCTGCATAGCAGTCATTGTGAACACAGCATGGCGACATGCCCCTTATCATATTGTCCACTTTTGGGTGGATATGTCAATCATTGCTTTTTCACCCAGACCATAGTTCGTGTCGAGGCAGGAATGTGGTGGGGATTCAGTACAGCACCGCCCTGCCTAATTAAGTTCCATCCCTAAGTGTCGCCAAGATCGCCACCTCCAGAAGAAGAAGATTCAACCTCATTGTGACAGCTGTTAAATTCTAAAATGAAAAGATTATTGAAAAACCATTTTCTCCATTGATCTATAAACATAAATTGCTTTGATTCAAGCACTCAATTTCTTTATAATTGTTATAAATTATAGTGATGTAAATAGCTTGTTTTTTAGATTGACTTACACAGTGTTTCTGTGGCAGGAAACATGAGTCTAGGATTGTGTCTTGCTCTCCTGGTGCCAGGGACAAGGATGTCATGGAGTAGCTGCAGGACATCCTTCTGGAGGAGGGAGATCATCTACAAGTCATTGTCCACATTGGTACCGACGACATAGGTAGGAAGAGGGATGAGATCCTAAAGGCAGATGAGCAGCAGTTAGGAAGGAAATTGAAAAGCAGGACCTCAAGAGCAATAATCTCATTAGTCCCAATGTCACATGCTAGTGAGCAGAAGAACAGTAATATTGATCAATTGAATATGTGGTTGGTGTAGGAGAGAGGGCATCAGACTCCTGAGGAATTGGGACTGATTCTGTGGCAGGTGAAAGTTATACAAGCCGGACTAGTTACACCTTATGAGGCTGGGACTTGGAGTGAGATTTACTAGTGGTATTGGGGTGGGTTGTCAGGGGATGGGATGGGAATCTGAGGGGTAACCCAAATTAGAAGGAAGTAAAGTAGATAACAGGAAGTTGAAAAGATGCAAGGGAGGTGAGGAAACAAGAGAAACAAATCCAAGCATTAAGTAAGGTTTGAAAATGGAATGATGTTAAAAAGACAAAGTTAAGGGAACTCTACTTGAATTCACCAACATTCACATCAAGGTAGATGATCTAAAGGCAAGAAATAGAAATACATGGTATGATCTCATTGCCATTACAGAAACATGGCTGTATGGTGACCAGGACTGGGGGTTGAACATTCAAGAATATTCAACATTTAGGAAAGCCAGACAAGAGGGAACAGGACCTGAAGTTGTGCTGGTAGTAACGGATATGATCAGTACATATATAAGGGACGGTCTCAGATTAAAAGAATAGTGTATGGAATATGGGTGGAACTAAGAAACAGAAATGGGCAGACATTAGTTATTTATACACCACCAAATAGTGTGGCAGTGTGGAGAATGAGAAAAGCATGTAATGTGGGCAACACTGTTATCATGGGTGACTTCAATCTGTATATCAACTGGATAAGCAAATTGAGCACCAAAACTGTGGGAGATGACTCTCTGGAATTTGTTTAGAATGGTTTTACAGAGCAGAATGTTAAACCAACTTGAGGGCATGCTATTTTTGATCTAATATTATGTAATGAAAAAGGGCTAATTTACAAACATTGGGGTGAATGATCACAATATGATTGTGAAGAAGGCATTTTGGTATGCTTGCTTTTATTGGTCAGTGCATTGAGTACAGAAGTTGGGTTGTCAAGTTTTGGCTGTACAGGACATTGGTTAGGCCACTTTTGGAATATTGTGTTCAATTCTGATCTCTCTGCTGTAGGAACAATGTTGTGAAATGGTTCAGAAAAGATTGTCAAGGCTGTTGCCAAGGTTGGAGGATTTGAGCTACAGGGAGAGGCTGAACAGGTCAGGACAATTTTCCTGGAGCATCGGAGGCTGAGGGGTGACTTATAGAAATGTATAAAATCATGAGGGGCATGGATAGGGTGTATAGCAAAGGTCTTTTTCCAGAGTAAGGGAATCCAAAACTAGAGGGCATAGGTTTAAGGTGAGATGGGAAATATTCGATAGGGATCTAAGAGGCAACTTTTTCAGGCAGAGGGTGGTGTGTGTATGGAACAAGCTGCCAAAGGAAGTGGTGGAGGCTGATACAATTACAATATTTAAAAGGCACCTGGATGGATACATGAATAGGAAGGATTTAGAGGGATATGGGCCAAATGTGACAAATGGGACTGGATTAAGTTTGAATATCTGGTCTGCATGGACGAATTGGACTGTAAGGTTTGTTTTTGTGCTGTACAACTCTATCACTCGACGCTCTGCGGTAGAATTTTATATCATGTTTGAAAGGGAGGTAATTCATTCTGAATATCGGGCGTTAAATTTTAATAAAGGAAATTTTGAAGGCACAAGGCACAAACTGGCTGAGGTGGATTGGGAAAATACATTATAAGGCATAACTCTGCATTAGCAATGGATAGTCTTTAAAGAACTATGATATGGCTTACACCAATTATACATTCCATCAAGGTGCAAAAACTCAAGAGGTCAGTCAGCCATGGCTAATAAAGGAAGTTCAGAGTTGTATAAGATTAAAAGAAAAGGCTGAGAAAGTTTTCAGAAGTAGTAAAAGTTCTGATGGTTATGAGGTTATAGAATACAACAAAGGAGAACAACAAACTGAGAAAGAAAGGCAGAACAGACTATGATTGCAATCGAGCAAAACCCATAAAATGGACTGTAAAAGCTTTGATAATATGTAAAAATAAAATGTTTGGTTAGAATAAATGTGGGCCTATTAGAGACAGACCCAAGAGAATTTATGATTTTGGTAGAGAAATAGCAGAGAAGCTAAAATAATTACTTTATGTCTGTTTTTTCAGAGGAAGATAAAAGGAATCTCTCATTCTCCAAGTGGTGATGGAGAATGAGAAATTGAAAGATATTAGAAATTAATAAGAAGATTGTACTGGAGAAATTAAAGGGACTGAAGGTTGATAAATACCAGGATCTGGTGATTTATATCCCAAGGTGTTAAATAGATAGCTAATGCATTGGTGTTTATTTTCCGAAGTTATATATATTCTAAAATGATTCCTGCGGTATAGAATGTAGTGAGTGTCACCTCACTGTTTAAGAAAGGAGCAAGAAAGAAAACGAGAAGCTACCTGTTAGCCTCATGTCAGTTGTAGGGAAAATGCTATAATCCACTATAAAGTGTGGGATATATAGTCACCTGGTTTTTAATAATTTGATTGGGCATAGCATGAATTTGTGAATGGAAATTGCATTTCACAAATTTGTTTTTTTTTAAGATGCTACCCAATATTGATAAAGCAGTGCTCATGGACATTATATACTTAGATTTTCAGAAGGCTTTTGAAAAAGCTGCCTTCAGGAGGCAGGTTAGAAAAATTAAATCACATGGAATGGGATGTAATGTACTGGCATGGTTTAATGCTTAGCAAGCAACCAAAAACAATGAGTAGGAATAAATGGGCTATTCTTGCATTGGCAGGCTGTGACTCCTTGGATACTACAAGGTCACTTAAGGCTAACTAGCAGATGCAGCATGCTATTTGGACAGTTATTGAAATGTTAACATTCATTGCAAGAGGATTTGAGTCCAAGAATAGTGAAACTTGGTTAGACCACACTTGGAGAATTGTGTGCAGTTTTAGTCTCCTTATCTCATGAAAGATATTATTGTCATAGAGGCAGTGCAATAAAGGTTCAAGAGCAATGACGGACTATCCAATGAAGAGAGATTGAGTCTGCATTTTTTAGAGTTTTGAACAATGAGAGGTGATCTCATTAAAATTTACAAATACATAAATGGATAATGGGGTATATGCAGGACAGATGTTTCCCTTGATAAATGTGTCTAGAACCAGGGAGCACAATTTTAAATTTAAGGGAGATGTCACATAAGTCTGAAACAAGGCAAAATGTTTTTACTCAGAGGGTTCTGAATCTTTGAAATTCTCTATCATCGAGGTTGTGGAAGCTCAGATTTTGAACATTTTAGGTTTGAGGTTGATAGACTTCTGATTTCCAGTGGCATACAAAGTTAGAAGGTGGGTAAATGGCAATGAAATGTTTGATCAGCCATGATCATATTGAATAGTCAGACAGTTTCAATGGGGCTGAATGGCTGACTCCTGTTCCTTTATTTCATGATTTAAGAAGATACAAAGAGGATAACTGAGTAAAAAATTACAAGTCTATTCGTCTAATGTCAGTTGCAAGCCATATACTCATATGTTATTAAGGGTACAGAGAGTGAGCACTTTACACATCCTGAACAGAGAGACCAGCATTGATTTATCAAGGTTAACTCATGTTTAATGAACTGAACATTTTGAGGAAGTAATTAGTTTGATAGGTGAAGAAGTGCTGCAGGATGTTATTTAAATAAATTCTAGAAAATATTCACAAAGTTCCTAATAAGGGACTGTAAACAAAAAAGACAATTAACAATAACATTCTGCCGTGGATAAAGAATTAATTAGGAGATAGAAGAAAGAGCCAGGAACTTATGTATGTGGTCTATTTGGCAAATGTTTAAGTTTACCCATTTTGAACTTAAAATGGGTATAGCAGAAATTTTCACATGGATTTGAGGATGGCACTGTTTGGGCCAAATATTTCAGGAAAAATCACTATTAGTAATTTTCCATAAATTGACCAATTACTGGTCAGAGGACTGGTTTGCCGTTCCAGTAAGGGTGATGTCCGAACACTTGAAGCTGGAGAAATGAAAGAAGACCCTTGAATCCTGAAAACACAGTATGCTGCCTCAAGATAGAGACACTTGGTCTCCAATTTGTTCAGATAGTAACAAAATATAGACCTCTCCACAGGAGTGGCCTGCAACCACAGATGTAACTAAGATGACAGAGACTCCTACCTGGAGCACTGGTCCCTCCCTAGGTGTGGTGTCCAGAGGCAACTTCCCAGTATTGGTATTCCCCACACCTTCAGGTGCTCATTTTCCTAATAATAGGTTTTAACAGACCTTTAAATCCACCAGCTAATCCGCCCCATAACCAGTCCTACCTCTGGATAAACAGCAAAGGTTAGATACATTTTCATTCTTTAAGTCTCACATCTCAATGCTTGCTCCTTTTTGGGGTTAAAACCCTATACAAGTTTTATTATATTACATACGATATGGAAGATTTAGATGTTGCCTAATTTAAATGTTTAAAATGATTAATGGATTTAATAAGTTAGTTAGAGAGGAACTGTAGGCAAATTTGGAACAAGGTGGCATTTTCTTTAAATTAGAGATAATCTGTTCAGGGTAATGGCAATACAAACTTCGTTACACCAGGGATGGTGGATATCAGGAACACTAACACCCAGCTCAATAAAATTTTGAAACCTGAGATTGCTAGGTTTTCATTAGCTTTGGGCATTACAGAGCCAAGATGTGTAAATTGAGTCAACATACAGATCATGCATTATCTAATTGAATGGTGGAACAGACTCAAGGGAATGAATGGTCTACTGCTTCTCCTCTGTTGTCATTCAAACTGAGGAGATTTTGAGATGATTTCATAAAGATTAAAATTATGGAGAAATAAGATGCATTATATAGAAACTGACTGTTATCAGTCATCTATGGTTTTGGAATGAGTGGACACAGATCAAGGATTAAATTTAATAGGTTTACAACAATAGCAGGAGAGATAAGGAAGATTATGGCATTCATTGGCAGAGGTTATATTCCAATTTTTAAGAATGAATTTGAAGAAAAGGAGATGAAGGGATATGGGAATGAGATAAATAATTAGGATAAGGGTTACTGCTTTTAATGCATAAAAAAGCATGACTAACTGCTCTGATACAAACGTTTATTTCCACATTTCAATTTCTTGTGATTCCATAAACCATTTATTAATTCTTCTTTATTTTGAAATTGGTGAATGTTTGACCTTCAGACAACAGCAGCTAGTTTTATGTTATCACTTTTTTACTTTCAGTCACTGGATATCAATGTGTAGTTAGTAGTTTTTTTATATTCTTAACAATATATTTGTGGGACCAATAGATTTTAAAATGAGATATGAATTTTCTGTTGACCAATACAAAGAAATTTTGTGTTCTTTGGTAGAAAATATCTAAAATCAATATTGACAAAACATTGCTTCTTAGGTGTCTAAAATGTAAATACAGAAATGATATTTCCAATTAAATTTTTTAATACAATCGGAAACCACCTCACACTTGCACATTATATCCAGAGTGTTCTCCTAACCTGAACAGGTTCTCTTCCCAGATGGTGAACCTCCAATGTTCTTTTCAACGAAGTTCCTTCACTCAATACTCTAAGCATAGTTGAATGGACTTCCAGCAGCAATGGACTTCTGGCACTTGTTCTTAAACTGATTTGGAGATGCCGGTGTTGGACTGGGGTGTACAAAGTTAAAAATCACACAACACCAGGTTATAGTCCAACGGGTTTAATTGGAAGGACACTAGCTTTCATCAGGTGGTTGTCACACCTGGTGTCGTGTGATTTTTAACTTGGTCTTAAACTGTTTGTAAGTCTGTGCCCTTCAAACAGGGAATTTGTCTTTAATTTATGCTTAGTAGTTAACACAAAAACAATCAATTTCTTCCTCGCTGTCAAAGCAGCACCTATCTAGGCCTTGTCCTCTAAATCACTGTCTGATTGACTCTGAAATCTGAGTGTATATACATAGGTGGATGAGCCTCCTCTTTTGTGTTCAAGTGTTAAAGCTTGCACCTTAGTTTCAATAGATTTTCATCTGGGCCTCAGGCCAACCAGGTCATGTGGGTTTGTTTCTGGGTGGGTTTTATAGAAAATCATGTGTCCATACAAAACAATTCAATTTTATTTTGAATCAAAGATATTTAAAACATTAATGACCAATAGCACTGTAATAATAAAAATATTGTTATCACAACAGCAATTTAACATTGTGATGAAGTGATTTTCTGTGTTCATCACTCATTGCATTCAAGTACCATATTCTCAGGCAGCAATCATGTCCTGTCGCTGGTGGTAGACACCAGCAGAGCTTTTTGTCATGTGCTGATTTAGATGGAACCTAGCGTTATTGAATTGTACAGGAATTGTACCACTATTGAAAGCAGTCATTAAAAACACAAGGAACTCATTTCTATTATCTCCTAATTGGCAATATTGTTCAACCTTGTACAGTAAATGAGTATCAATTAGAGACTCAACAAAGAATACTTTGGTCTGTGTTCAATTACATTAATATTCTAATACACTATTATATACAATATAATTAATATTATAATATAACATCTGCCCAATCAGCTTTGCCTCAGTGTTCAGGAAATTGGTTGAACCTTGTGTTGCTATCAGCAATAGGAAATGAGACAAGCTGGCACACTTAATCGTGGGGAAGATGAAATGTCAGCTTCCTGATGGAGGGTTGAAAATAAGGAATTAAGGTACAGCCAGCAGCATGGTTCTAATTGTAATGTATTAGCATGCTACAGAGCCATTAAAACAGCATTTCACCAAATTAGATGCTGCTTTTGTAATTAGCTTTACAGCAAACGAGAAACATGTGCCTCTGATTCAAGAGTGGTTGAAAGTGGCATGCAACTAGTGAAGTGGTCTTCCGGATGGATTTAGCCTGAGTAGATGCTGATTTTCTTTCATGGGAAGCTTTGTTCAACCATGGAGATAGAACATTCATGCATTGAGGTTGAGTGGTGATAGTGCAAGGGGCACACTTGACCAAGATTATGAGGAGGTCCAGTGTGAGAAATGGAAGATTACTGATGAGATCCTGAGAACTAAGGGTAATGGAGGGCAGTTCAAGGTTGTTTGAGTGAGGTTTGAAACTGATGGAAGGAATAGTCAAAAGTGAGTGAGGGAGAAGCAACAGTTGAACTGCAGGGGTAGGCAGTGTTTGTGGAGAGACAGGTTTGTGGAGAGACAGGTGAGTAGTTCATAGCAGCAGTGAGTGAGAGAGAAGGGAGTGCTGATGGTGAGAAATTTTTGGCATCCACTCACGTGACCAGAGAACTGCTGTTGGATTTTAGTAAAAGAATGTCCGAGGATCCCTGTTAAATATGGTGACTGAACTATGCATCCCGTGAGATAATGACAGAGTCATCAACTTCTTGACCATCACAATTGGTCAGGCACCCCTAAACATGGACATGTAATTAGTTGGCCATGAAGTGAGTGCACATAACCAGGTTTCCCACCAAAAATGGAAGCCTGTTGTGGTTCCGGTCCCACTATTAGAACAGTCAGCGTTACAACAGTATTCCAACTGTAAACAATTAATTTCCCAATGTCCAGGATCCAAGAGCAAAAATGCCATAGATTTGCAGCAAAAAATAAAATGTTTCAGTTAAGTAGTGCTTTGGCCTAAATCTATTTGATATTTAGGTTCTCAACAGACTGAGCATGTAAGATCTGGATTAAACAGTCAGTATGATGAATTAACTTGAAGTGAGACACTGGACATGAATATCTGTTTATCAAGATGGCTGCTTTTTATAGTTCATTTGACCATATTGAAGGTAAATGTCTTATCTATAGGTGACAAAAAAATACTAAGGTGTGGATAAACAGCTGATAGAAAATAGGATCTGAATATGAGAAAATGAGTATTTATAACAAGAACATTCTGGCTACTAGAATAAAGCTGTAGAACAGCAAGAAACTGTTGGTACTACTACTCATCTTCAAGTTGTGAAAGCACAGTTTAAAGCAATATTGTCTATATTTATACCATGAGCAGAGAATGTTGTTAGTGCACTAGTTGGTCATACATTGTTGCTGCTCACCTCATTATTCTGGAGGAGGTCTTCATATCACCTGACTCCCTAATGAGAGATTAAGCATATATTTGCTGGACATCTAATGGACCAAGTATTAACTATTGCCCTGCTGCAGATGGATGTGGTCTCCAATGTAAGTGCCCTTCAGCACTCTTATGATTCTGCATTGATACAGAATGTAGGAATGACATAACATTCTGGAAACCCCTGACAACATTGGTAGCCACCGGCAAGTTAGTATTCATCTGAGTTCCCATCACATTACGCAAACAGCCATCAAAATTATCTGAGCAGTCAACAAAGGCTTTATCGTGTTGGTATCATTGTCATATTCGATGTGACCTTTTCCTTCATATAAGACAGAATGATGTCCCTGGTCTGTTCAAAGCCCTCACACAATTTGAAGCTAGATGCCTCCATATGCTGAACTATGATATATAAGCTCAAAGGCAAGGTTCCATTAACTCCCCAATTATGCCATTGGGACTGAACTACTATTTTTACCTGAGGTCTGAGTTGGGGAGAAATAGTAGCTTCCCTGTGCAACTAAAACTGCCAGATCTGCATAATGGCTCAGAAAAGGCACAGTAAAATAAGTTTTTAAGATTTATTTTAAGCTTGCATGTGGGCTCGAAGGTGCAGAAGTGTTCCTTGGTCATCCCAAGGGAAAGCCTGAGGTATCCTTTTACTGGGCTTTTCTCCAATCTAGCAACTCCAGTGGCAACCAAGCAACACCACTCTTTGGCTTGCGGTAGAAAATTAGAATTGGCAAATAATGTGTCCTACCTGATTTTATCTGAATAAAAAGGAGAGCTTTAGTACAATATATATGTCTTCTCACTTGCTGATACAGTGTAATTGGTGCTGTTGCAAATTCAGCATATAAATAGATTAGATAGGTGTTAAAAAAAAGTGATAGTGCATGCTGTGAGATGGTTTAGACTCAGCATGCAGCATGCAGTATCTCTGTCTGTTTCAATCACACTCCTTTGCTTTTAAAATATAATTATAACATTTTAACTTAGAAACATTAACAAAATATAGTTGTACTTTGCTAACCTTTCAGCTTTTTTACCTTGCATTTTTTATTCCAACATTAGTAAGGCTTATGCAGCCACATTATAATCTGCTATTATCTGTCTGTGCACCAGGTTTAATATTACAGAATTGTTATAAGGATGCTTGCAAGCTTATTGGATTCTATTACTACACAGAATGCAGGATATTTTCTGTTATAATTTTTAAAAATGCTTTTATTCTGTATTCACTCTATCCATGTATTAGCCTAGATGGCGAATGCAAACAGGGTATTAGACAGATCTCTGTCATATGCATTCCACATCCCCTTTTTTTAGAGAAGTGACTTGAAGCAAGAAATTGCTTCTCTGGTTGATTTTTTTTTCATTTAATTTATCCCCATCATCTGAAACTAGTTACGAATACACTGCGGCTCAGGGTGATGGTCAAATAAACAATTCGGGAGTTATACCTTAGGCCTCTCTGATTCAAAGTGCTGAATTCCACATCAATGCTTTTACATATTGGGGAAATTCACAACTATTAATGTTGTTTATTGTTGAATTACGCAGGTATCTCGCACCAATCATTAATGTGTTGATATTCTATCTTCAGACTCCATCACAACAGAGCAATGTGCATGACAGTGAACTGGAGGATATATCTCCCACCAGTCAATGGAGCACATATGCACTGGGAAGGAGGGATGTACCACCAGAGAGCATTGTTAAAAAGGTTAGACCATATTGGATTTAATTTTTTGCTGCCTAATGCCACACATTTATGTTTTCTGATGTCATACTTGTTTCATTAAGTTCCTTTGCATTCTCAGCAATGTATTCTGTTTCACTTTCCCTTTATGGTTTAGACTTTCCAAATGGCGAATTTAAGCTTTTGATATACATGTTGTCAGTGTATTTTTAAAAACAAATTGTTGCTCTGATCTGCTTTGAATCGATCTTGTGAACACCTTGTATATGAAGCAATTTTTAACTTCTTGTGAGAGAGGGCAGTAATCTTCCCTGGACATCTGGCAGATTTTTATGGCCAGGATTTGGTTGAATGCTACTGAGCAACTGCTTGGCCATTTCTGGTGGAAAGCAAGAGCAGGCCAGCAGACAGACAGCCAGTAGTCCAGACCCATTACTTGGTGTTAATCTTCTGCCTGTTCCCCATATCCCTGCAAACCATTTCTATCTAAATAATTACCCTGAATGTCACAAGTGAACCTATCTACACTACTTCTCACCACCTCAGCTAGCAGATAGACCCTGGTTAAATACAGAGGAACCTCGATTATCCGGCATTCGATTAACCGAATTTCGGATTATCCAAACAAGATCGCAAGGTCCTGATGTTTGGCTAACTATGTTATCTGGCATTCAATTAATCAAATAAAATTCTCCCTGCCCGTGTCCTTTGGATAATTGAGGTTCCTCTGTATTTGGTCCTAATGATGATAATCCCTTAATTTTCCCTTAATGCTGGACTAAAGTGCCAGCATAAATTCGAACTCCCTCAAACACCATTCATGTACAGACAATTAAAATCAGGACTTATTGTCTTCAGGTTTGTGATAGGACTTGGATCCATAATCTTCTGACTGAGGGAATATAAGAATATTAAAGAATATGAGCAGAGATAGAATACATGGCCCTTTGAGCCTGATTTGCCATTCAATATGATCCTGACTGATCTTCTGCCTCAGCCCAACGTCTCCTGCCAGTTCTTTACATGATTTGGTCCCTGAGGGAACAAAACCTATTTATCTAGGCTCTAAGGATATTTAATGATGGAGCATTCACAATTGTCTGGTGTAGAGAATTCCAAATATTCACAACCCTTCAATTAGGATATTTTTCCTCACCTGAATCTTAAATAAGATTACGTCTTATTTAGATTCAGATTACGTCTGTCCCCTAATGTTTCTGATTTCCCAGCCAGCAGAATCAGCCTCTCAATATCTTTTCCTGCGAGCTGGTTCAGAATCTTTATATGTTTCATTGTAATTGATCCTCTAATTCCAGGAACCAATCCAGTCTACCTTCTCTATGCTCTCTCCAATGCAGGTATGTCCTTGCTTAAATGTGGTGATCAAAATTGTGCACAAAATACTCCAGGTGTCACTAAGGTTCTGTACAATTATAGCAGGACTTCCTTCTTCTTGTCGACCAGTCCATTGCAATAAAGGCTACATTCATAATTGCTTACTGTGTATGCATGTGTTCTTTGTGTAAGTACACACAAGTCCCTCTTAACCTTGACATTGAGAAGGTTTGTCCTTTTTTTATATAGGTTTTATAAGTTTTCTGAAGAAATCATCCTGGACTCAAACTGTTTACTGTGTTTCTTTTTCCTCAGATGCCAGACCTGCTGAGTTTTTACAGCATACTCTGTGTTTAATTCAGACTTCCAACATCCAAAGTATTTTGCCTTTAGTCTAATGTTAGCTATGAATCTGCAACTGAGGGCATTTTTAAGGGTGCCTTTGCAATTTGATTTATCCAATCTTTATAAAGATTAAAGTCCTCAAAGTTATTTCATTTCATTTTTTCCTTACAAGCTCCTATTATTTCTCACTTATGCTCTGTCCAATAGCAAAATTACTGTCATATACCGATAAACTATTTGCACTAGTGCTTTTGGAAACTTTGTTATTCTTAGTCTCCATACAGTTGAGTCTCCTTCTTGATCCTCTAAGCTAAGATTCCTCCCTTACTATTACCCTAATGTGATCTATTACTGTCAGGACTGTCCCTCCTCCCTTTCTATTTTTCATTTCTTATTGAAATGTTGTGCACAGTGATATATTTAGTTCTCAACCTTGGTCACCTTTTAAATATGTCTGTAATGGTAATTAGATCTAAGCCATTCATCTCTAGCTATCTAACTGGATCTTTTTTTTGCACATACTGTACATATTCAGATAACGTGCTTCTAATTATTTTAGCTGCAGATCTTAATTGCTGATGCATTATCACTATTCAGCTCTCCATTCTTTGCTGTCTAACTTTGCTTGTATTCACCAAATTTCTATATTATTCTAATGTCTAGATTTTAGTTTTTAGATTTTTAAATTTCCCTTCACCTGAATCCTCCACCCAACTTTTAGTTTAAAGCCCAATCCACAGCCTAAAGTGTGCCAATTGCTGAAAGAAATGTTGCTCCTACGTGGTATCTTGAAACATT
Organism: Chiloscyllium plagiosum; assembly: GCF_037043375.1. Taxonomy (NCBI): domain Eukaryota; kingdom Metazoa; phylum Chordata; class Chondrichthyes; order Orectolobiformes; family Hemiscylliidae; genus Chiloscyllium; species Chiloscyllium plagiosum. The sequence continues at coordinate 58,449,270 of NW_028270147.1, read as the reverse complement.
TCTAGGAGACATGAGGCAGTGCTATATATATTAAATTGCTCTTTTGCTAGAATATTTTAAAAAGCAGTTCACCAAGAGTGTACTAAAAATATCAAATAACTATCTGTCGGTGTAGGCACGTCATTTTGTTGGAAGAAACCTGAAGCATTGCAGAAAAATACACACATCTACCATTAAGTATTGTTTCCTTTTGTGACAAGTTCATTCTCATGAATAAGTAACCAAAAATTCTTATGGACCAGACCAAACCCCTCAAGATATATTAAGAAGGTAGCCTAGACCCTATTTTTTTTCTTATTTTAAAGTTAAGTGCCAGGTGTGACATTCTGGATGTAATTCAATTCATCAAACTACAGATTTGAAGCAAAACATACACCACAGTAAAATACAACATAAGAAAGAAGAAATTGAAATAACTTAACTCTATTGGAAAACTTAATAGAATAATAGATTAATACTAAACAGTAATTGTTCCAATATAGTAATATTACATAAAGACACCCTTGAAAAGGCAAATTCAGAAAAACCGATTGTCTGATATGCAACTCCAGCAGCAGAAAGAAAACCCTCAGCTTTTAGCTGTAACTGAGAGAGGTAAAATTACCTTCCACTTCTTAATTACCCCAGCAACAACTGCTACTGAAAAACTAAACATCCTCATTCTGTGGCAGCTTGGCCACACCCATTCAGGCTGCTTCTATTATTCCAACTTTTAAAAAAAGCCCTAAGACCTTTCAAACTGTTTACTAGTGGCTCTGCATAGACAAGCTCAGCACCTCTGACTTAAAACCTCTCTTCAAAAAGTATGATTCTCAGAATCTACATGTATTTGCTTTTTCTGTTTCTGCCTTAGTTATCTCTATATTTCAGTCTACTATTTTGTTGTTCCCACTCTCTAGGGACAACAAAATATTAGACTGAAATATAGAGACTATATAGATGTTCATTCTGTCCATAGTTTTCTCTTTCTCCAAGGCCTGACTATCCTTTCCTTGCTGTCTTCTATTCATTATAGTTCTGTCTCTAGCCCTGCTTTTTATCCAGCCTTGCTAGTTGTTGAATCATAAAATATCTTAACCGTTTATTAGAGAATGAGAGAAAGCTGGCTAGAAATATAAAAACAGATAGGCATGGTCTCCCTAGGTCTTTAAAAAAGAATGAAGTTAACAGACCAAGCACAAGTCCTATAGAAAGTGAGTCAAGACAATTAATAATAGTAAATAAGAAATAATATATGCATTGAGCAGTTATTTTTGCATCATTGCTCATTACAGAGGAGACAACAACATCCCAGAAATGACTACAAATCAGGAAGTGAAGGAAGGGCAGAATTTAAGAAAATTATAAATGGTATTGAAATTTGACAAGTCAATGGGTCCTGATGAACTTCATCCTTAGTTCTAAAAGAAGTAGCTAATGAGATAATTGATGCATTGCTTTTGATTTTTCCAAATTTCATAGATTTGGGGAATGTTCCATTAGTTTGGAAAATAGTGAATACAACTCCTTTATATTAAAAGTGAGGGTGAAAGAAAACAGGAAATCACAGGTCAGTTAGCTAAATCTTTGATTCAGAAAAAATGTTAGAATCTATAATTAATGATGTTATAGCCGAACACCTGGATAAATGCAAGGTAATGAAGCAGGATCAACACAGTTATGTGAAAGGGAAGTCATGTTTAGCCAATTTATTGGAGTTCTTTAAGGAGGTAACATGTTTTTATTCACTCATTGGTCATAGACATTGCTGGCTGGTTCCGCCTGGCAGCAATCATTGCCCACCCCTCCTTGCCCTTGAGAAGGTGGTGAGCCGCCTTCATGAACCGCTGCAGTCTAAATGCCACAATGCCGTTAGGGATTTTGACCCAGCAACAGTGAAGGAATGACAATGTATTTCCAAGTCAGGATGGTGAGTAACTTAATAAAGAACTTGCAGATGGTGGTGTTCCTATGGACCTGCTGTCCTTGTCCTCCTTGATGGAAATGGTAATGGATTTGGAAAGTCTGTCTAAGAATCTTTGCTAAATTTCCGCAGTGCATCTTGTAGCTACTACACACTGCTGCAAATGAGCATCAATGGTGGAAGAAGTGAATGTTTGTGGATGTGGTGCCAATTAAGCGGCTGCTTTGTCCTGGATAGTATCAAGCATCTTGAATGCCGTTGGAGCTGCACTCATCCAGGCGTACTCCATGATACTCCTGACTTGTGCTTTGTAGATGATGGACAGGTTTTGGGAAGTCAGGAGGTGAGTTACTTGCTGGAGCATCCATACCCTCTGTCTTGTTTTTATAACTACTGTCTGGATATGACAAGGTCCATGCAGTATCTGGTCAATGGTAACTGCCAGGACATTAATAATGCAGGATTCATCGATGGTAACATCATTGAATGTCAAGGAGTGATCGTTTGATTGTCTCTTATTGGACGTGATCATTACCTGGTATTTGTGTGGTGTAAGAATGTTTCTTGCAACTTGACAGCCCAAGCCTAGATATTGTCCAGATCTTGCTGCATTAAACAAAATTGCTTCAATTTCTGAGAAGTTGTGAATAGTGCTGGATATTGTGTAATCATTGGCAAACATCCCAACTTTTAATCTTATGCAGTCACTCTCACTTCACCTCTAGAATTCAGCTCTTTTATCCATGTTTTAACCAGAGTTTTAATGAGGTCAGGAGCTATGTGGTCCTGACAGAACCAAACTGCCCAGTGAGCAGGTTGTTGCTGAGCAGATTCTGCTTTATGGCAGTGTTGGTGACATCTTCAATCAATATATTGCTGGTCGAGAGTAGACTGATGGAGTGTTAATTAGCTGGGTTGGAATTATCCTGCTTTTTTTATACAAGACACACCCCTGGGCAATTTTCCACATTGTTGTGGAGATGCTAGTTTTGTAACTGTACTGGAATAGTTTGTTAGGGGAGTGGCAAGTTCTGGAGCCCAAATCTTCCATAATACTGCTGGAATTTTGTCAAGGTCCACAGCCAGTGTCTCCAACTTTTCTTGATATGATGTAGAGTGAATCAAATTGGCTAAAGGCTAGCATTTATGATATTTGGGACAACTGAAGGAGACCAAGATGGATCATCGACTGGTACCTCTGTCTTAAAGATTGCTGCAATACTTAAGCCTTATCTTTTGCACTGATGTGTTGGGCTTCTCTGTCATTGAGAATGCAAATATTTGTGGAGCCTCCTCTTCAAGTGAGTTGTTTAATTGTCCTCTACCGTCATTAATGATGGTAGACAGGACTGCAGAGCTTAGATGTGATCTGTTGGTTTGGGATCGCTTAGCTCTGTTTACTGCTTGCAGCTGATAGTATTCGGTTGGTTTCATCAGGTTGACACCTCATTTTTAGGTGTGCCTGGTGCCACACTTGATATGCCCTCCTGCATTTTCCATTGAACCAGTGTTTAGCCCCTGTTGATGGTCCACAGGGCCTCAGGGGTGCCCAATTTTGAATTGATCGATCCGATTGAAGTCTGTTCCATTTATCACGATGATAGTGACACACAACACGGTGGAGGGTATTCTCAGTGTGTAGGTGGGACTTGGTCTCCACAAGGACTGTGTGGTGGTCATTTTTCCCAACATTGTCATGGACAGATGCATTTGCAGCCAGAAGATTGGTAAGGATAAGGTCAAGGCTTTCTTGTTAGTTTCCTCCTCATTTGTGTCCTTTAGGACCTGACCAGCTTGATCTATAGTATAGGTGCCGTGCCACTCTTGGTGGTGGACATTGAAATCCCCACCTATTGTCCTTGCCACCTTTTGGGCTTCCTCCAAGTGTTATTTAACATGGAGGAGTACTGATTCATCAAAAGAGTGAGGATGGAACATGGTAAGCAGCAGGAGATTTCCTTACCTATGTTTAACCTGATACTATGAGACTTTGAGAACTGGAGTCAATGTTGAGGATCCCACGGCAACTCCCCACTGACTATGCCACTGTGGTGGTACTGTGTCTGTCCTGTGGTTCGGACTGGACAAATCCTGAGATGGTCATGGTGGTGCTTAGGACATAGTCGGTAAGGTATAATTCCACGAGTATGACCATATCAGGCTATTGCTTGAGTAGTCTTGATTAAGCAGCACTCCCAGTTTTGTCACTAGTCCCTGGATGCTAGTAAGGAGGACTTTGCAGTGTCAACAGGACTGTTTTGCTGTTGTCTTTTCTGGTTCCTAGATCAATGCCAGCAGTTCTGTCCAGTTTCATTTCTTCATTGAGATTGATGCAACTGAATGGCTTGCTTGTACATTTCAGAGAGCAGTTAAGAGTCAACCACATTGTCGTGGGTCTGGAGTCACATGAAGACCAAACCAGGTTCTTCTCTGAAGGACAGTGAACCAAGTGGATTTTTCTGACAATCAACAATGGTTTCATGGTTATCAGTAGATTCTTAATTCAATATATTTTTATTGAATTCAAATTTCATGATCTGGCAGGATTTGAATCCAGGTCCCAAGAACATTAGCTGAGTTCTTAGGTTAAAAGTCTGCTAAAAATACCATTAGACTATTGCCTCCCATAAGTGTATTGTGGGTGAAGGTAAGTTCATGAATGTACCCTGCTTAGATTTCCAGAAGGCATTTTATAAAATACTGCATCAAAAGCTATTGCAGAAAATAAAAATTCATGGTGTAGATGGAGGCATATTGGCATGGATTTTATACCTCTAGGAAAATAGAGAGTAGGGTTAAATGGGCCTTTTTCTGGTTGATAAAATGTAATAATTGATGTGCCACAGGGATCAGTCTCAAAGCCACAACATTTTAGTTTATAGAAATGACTTGAATGAACACATTGATGGTATAGTTCCTAGATTTCCTGATGACACAAAGATAGGTAGGAAAGTAAATTATGAAGGAGACATAGGGAGGCAGGTAAAGGACATGGATAGATTAAGTGAGTATGCAAAGATCTGGCAAATGCATTTTAATGTGAGAAAATTTGATATTGTCCATTTTGGCAGTCACAATAAGAAAAAAAATGTATTGTCTAAATGGTGAAAGATTTCAGAACTGAAATTTGGAGGGATGTGTGGGTTCTAGTCCATGAAGTACAATAGATTCATATGCACGGCAAGTAATTTGGAAACGTAATCAAATGTTATCATTTTTTGCAAAGGGAATTAAATACAAAAGAAGGGAGGTTAGATTTCAGTTTTACAGGGCATTAGTATGACCACATCTGGGCTATTGTGTATTATTGATAGTATTGGTCTTCTCATTTAAAGAAAGATTTAAATGCATCTTTAAATTCAAAATAATACCTGGAATTAATGGGTTTACTTATGAGGAAAATTTGAAAGGGCTAGACCTATATCAGTTGGAATTTTAAAAAGTAAGAGGCAACTTGATCAAAACATGTAATATCCTAAGGGATCTTGACAGTATTGATGTGAAAAGGATGTAACCTCATGTAGAACATGGGGTCACTGTTTAAAAATAACAAGTCACCAAATTAAGACAAAAATTAGAATCTTTTTCTCACTTTGTGTATTTGGAACTCCTCTTCAAAAAGCAGTTGGAAGCAGAATCTTTGACTATTTTTAAAGCAGAGGTAGATGCAGCCTTGATAAACAAAGGGTTGGAAGTTATCAGGAGTAGGCAGTAATATGGAGTAATCATATCAGTCATTATCCTATTGAATGGAGGAGCAGGCTTGAGGGGCCAAAGGGCCTATTTTTGTTTGTAATATATCTGTATGTATGTTACTCCTAACACCCAGTATTTTAAATAGTGCTGGGCCATTTTCTGTTGTTCATACCCCAGTCTGAACCACATTGTGTATTCTGGTGATCTACTTCTGCCCACACTTTATCAACTATTACTCAGACATGCAAATGATTTACTTTTCTGAACCATCCAAAATCCCACTGATCACAATTTTTCTTTCTGCTAAATGCCTTTTTGTTCACTGCATATTTCAGCAGAGTGATCCTAAATTGAATCAGGAAATAACATATTGATTGTGAGTTGAAGTTATTATTTCTTCTTGGAAGAACAATGATTTGTGTTTTAAGTCTGTTATTACAAATATCATTGGAATTACTTTAAGTTATGTATTAAAAGATTTGACTGGGAAACTTGGAAAAAGCAGTCAGTGAAAAATTATTTGTACGTTTCCACTTTATTCCTCAAACTGATTCCATATTTCTCAAAATATATGAAGCATAATTGAAACTTTACTATTTTCAGTGTGGTGAAGCTTCAGATTTATCAAATTCTTTAAGCCTATCCCAGGAATGTTTCAGTCAGAGTTGATAATGGCTACGTTATGAAGTTAGCTCTGCTATGTCATCAACATTTATATGTTTGTCTGTTTTGTGTCAGTGATGATGATATCAAAAAAAAGTTATTCCAAAGAATTAGAAGATGTTGGGATTCAAGGTATTAGATGTACTTAACCCTTTAACTCTTTAATCTCAAGATGTGAAATGATTCACTCATAGGTGGCTGTGGTGATATGTTATTACATATTAGTAAGACTTGACAAATGCACAATATTTGTCAGTGCAAAACATAAAATTCCTACCATTTCTGTGGATGGTAAATCTCCTCTTCTACTTTACAAACCTATGGAGACTGATTTAACCCGATCATCATTGCACTATTACTTGAATTACACAATTAAGAAGGATGTAATTCTATCAAAGCCAAGTCAAACTCTCAAAATCCCTGGCTTTCCATACTCCACCATCTATTAACTCCTAAACATTTTCAATGTTAGTGCCAGGTGAAAGCATGGAAAATGTGAATGGTCTTTGTACATAGAAAGCTTATCCACAGAGCAGATTTTTTTCACAATGTCCTCTATCTGATGCCCTGGAATTCTCCTAAGGTATTTATCTTTCGATTCTCACACAGTGAGCTATTTGTGGGCATGCTCTTCTAGATTTCCACTGATGTTTACCTTTTTATCACTTGGTTTCAAAACCATAATTGTTTATAGCATGTTATTTTTCAGCAAAAACACAATTAAATATAATATTCAGTATAAAATTCACTGTAACAGTGAAATTAAAGAAATGAGTCGCAGTATTTAAGTTAATTTTTATTAATTAGCAAGAAAGCCTGATATTGGGATTTTACAAGATTCTACTGGCTAGCATTCTCACTGTTGTTCTTCAATCAAACAGTATTGGAATAAAGTCATGAAGTGCAAAAGAGTTTATCAATGAGGAAAAGCCAATGACCTCACCCAATTCACTGTTATCCATTGATTCATTTTTTCCATAGTTTCTCATTGAACCTATTCCTTTATAGTTCTTCCACTGCTATTAAATATGATATAATAAAAAGAAAATAAAAATTGATTGCATGTGCACACTCTGATAGCCTGGATGTGGTCTGCATTCTTACCTTGCAGAAACATATTGTTTTCCTACAATTTTGTATATTCCAAATAATATTATCTGTGCAAGTGCTGCAAGGCCTGGGATAGGGACACACTGACCAAAATTTCCACACATGGTGCGAATTAAACATTGACAAGTTGATACACAAATTGACAGGTTGCATACATGACTTCTCTATGACAGGTTTGGGCCAAAAGGTTATTCAGCTCTTGAGTGTGAGCTAGATTCTTGCAAGAAAAATCCAAGTTCTAATGCCTCTGAAGAGAAATTTTACAGAATATATAGGGTGGGTTCTGAGCTTAGGGCGCTGCAGCATTTTTGTGCATCTTAAGAGATCAGCCTCTCCATTTGGAGATGCACTCGATATGCCATGTTTAAATCAGGAACTATTTCCAACCTGTAAATCCTGGCCATCATACCTGGCCATAGTTCGGTAGATTTTTGGCCATTTATTGCTCCAACACCGTCACTGAAAGCTTTACAGATTTCAAAATGAAATCATGCCATTACTATTTTTGGGAGAAACTATCCCTTGCTAGAGCTGACAAAAATAAAATTTATGGATGCCACTATTTCTGAATGTGTTAGACTGAAAACAATATAACAATCTATATACAATACTTTCATCTTTGACCCCAGCAATGATGACACATCCATCTTCAATTACAAAAAAAGCCACTGATATCACTTCTAGCCTTAGGTAATCTTCCACTTCTATCATAAATTCTTGATTGTCTTTGCAGTCTCTGTCCTAGGAGTGCATCTGCTGCTTTCCCCAGAATGTCTCCAGCTTTCTCAGTTCCTGAGCATCACTACTTTTGTTGCTAAGTAACAGTAATTGACATACTCCATCCCTGTTTCTTCTCAGACATTTGTTCTTGCTTTACTTCCCATTTCATCTGACAGCTTGTTTTATTCCTCACCCTAATTGCTATCCAGCCTTACATGTTCTTTATTCCCTGTCTGATAGCTTTACTCCCACCTCTCCCTCCTTTACACCAGCCTACCCATGAGCAACACTGCAGCCACTTTATTAGAATATAGTAAGTGTAGTCCTCTTATATAATATATAATCTCTTACTCACCCACTAAGTTCCCATATACAGTCATCATTGCTCCTTTAGTTTTGAAGTGGAGTAAAAGGTTCTTAGAACTGTTCAGCATGGAAACAGACCCTTTGGTCCATCCTGTCCATGCCGACCAGATATCCTAAATTAATCTATTCCCATTTGACAGCATTTGGTCCCTATCCCTCCAAACCCTTCAATTCATGTATGCATCTAGGTGCCTTTGAAATGTAAGTGTACCAACCTCCACCACTTTCCCTGGCAGCTCATTCCATACACGCACCGCCCTCTGTGTATTCACCCCATCTAAGCCTCTCATGATTTTATAAACCTCCATGAAGTCCCCTTCAGCTGCTGATATTCTAGGGAAATAACCCCAGCCTATTTAGCCTCTGCCAAAAGCTCAAATCCCTCAAACCTTGGCAACATCCTTGTAAATCTTTACTGAATCCCTTCAAGCTTAACAACATCTTTATTATAGTAGGGAGACCAGAAATGAACGCAATATTCCAAAAGTAGCCTTACCGATGTCCTGTACAGCTGCAACATGACATCCCAATTCCTATACTCAATGACTGACTAATGAAGGCAAGCACACCAAGTGTCTTCTTTACTACCTTGTTGATTCCACTTTCAAGGAGCTATGCACCTGCATCCTTAGGTCTCTTACTTTAGCAACATTCCCAGAACCTACCATGAAGTGTATAAGTCCTGCCCTGATTTGCCTTTCCAAAATGCAACACCTCAGATTTATCTATATTAAACTCCATCTACCATTCCTCTGCGCATTGCCCTATCTGAACAATGTTCTGTTGTACTCAAAAATAATTTTCTTCATTGTCCACTACACTGACAATTTTGTTGTCATCTGCAAATGTATTAACCATTTCTGTTATATTCACATCCAAAGCACTTATAAATGACGTAAAGCAGTGGACCTGTGGCACACTGCTGATCATAGGCTTCCAGTCTGAAAATCAAACCTCCATCACCACCCTTTATCTCCTACCTTCTGGAAAATTTTGTATCCAAATGGCTAACCAGTCTACCATATGGAACTTTGTTGAATATCTTTCTGAAACCCATATAGATAATTTCCACTGCTCTACCTTCATCAATCTTCTTTGTCACTTTTTCAAAAAAAACTCAATCAAGTTAGCGACATGATTTTCCACACACAAAGTCATGTTGACTATCCCTAATCAGTCCTTGCCTTTCCAAATACATGTAAATCCTGTCCCTCTGAAAATTTATGAATAAACTTTTATCAACAGCTTACTACATTAATAATTATTTGAATAATACTAACATGCTAATTAAACATGTCCAAAATCCATGCTTCAGAATTCCAAGAAGTCAGCCCTTCGATCTCTCAAAATTGTTTTTGAGTATTTTCTATGTAGCTGTTTTTGAAAAATTCAGACGATTGGATAACTAAACCATTGACATTTTACAGCAAGGTATTTTAGGAACTTGTAAATATAGTTACACAATAGAAAGTTATTCAATTTTCAAGGGTTGATGTCATCATCACTTAGGTCTCCTGTGTCCTTTATGTTCTTTTATCTGTCTGTGTAAGTTGTAATGATTGTCCTTTACAGCTTCCTGAATCTTTGCCTAATGGGCTGAATTACCCACAGGCAGGTAGCCACCCTCACCAAGGGCAAAGTGCATTGGGGTCTTCACCACAAAGCCTGCAGCATCGACCCAGGGAACAGCAATATGAAGGAGCTGTATCAAAGGTGACACTTCAGCAGTATCAGAAGCCTTTGCAGATTGCCATTTCGTCTTCGCAGAATATTGCTAGTCCTCGAGCAACTCAACCCAGCAGATGTCTGACAAGTATTAAACCACAAAAGAGCACAGAAAGCTACCAGGAACAGGTAAAATTGGAACCTTATAAAATTTTTCTGTGAAGAGGTTGGTTAGTCATGCAATTAGTTAGTAAAGTTTCTGATGGTTCAGGAAATAAAACCCATTGCACAGAATGATATTGAGAAGTACCTTTACAGAATAACAAGATCCTAATTCACTAATTATTCTGTAATAGGTTTTCTATGTTGACAGTCGGTACTATAAATAACATCTTTATTACCACACACCAGGAGAAAAATGAATATGTTTTCTGCTGTTAACTCATAGTTACCCGAGCTGTAAAAGTGTATGCACATCAGATACAGTCAATGCTAGGCTTGGCTGCAAAAGTGATCAATCTTTGAGGTCACAAAGGAGGTATGGAAGCACATTATTGGAGTAATAACAGTACCTTTGAAACCACACTTACAGCATGAATGTTAAGCTTATTGGTCCACTTTGAGACCATAAGACTGTAAGACATAGGAATAGAAGTTGGCCATTTACCCTGTTGAGTCTTCTCTGCCATTCAACAAGATCATAGCTGAGCTGATAATCTTCAACTCTAATTTTCTGCCTTTTCAGTATAACCCATCAGTAGCTGTCGAGGTAAGCATGCAGTTGCAGCAGGTGTGAAGAAGACAAATGGTATGATGACCTTTATAGCAAGAATATTCGTTACAGGTGCAGTGATGTCTCGCTGCACCTTTTAGCAATTAGTGTACAAGGTCACCCAGATCTCATTGCCCCTTACCCTTTCCCAATCTATCGCCATCCAGGTAATAATCTTGCTACCAAAGTGTATTTCCTCACATTTATCCACATTATACTTCATCTGCATGCATTTGTCCACCCACTCAACTTGTCCAATCACACTAAAGCATTTCTGCACCCTCCCCACAGTTCAGCCATCCATCCAGTCAGCAACAGATAACTACTGCTGATGATCTAAGACACTAAATTAATAATTGTTTTTTCAACTCATTGCCTGATGTTTCAAGGACACCCAAAGACTCTGAACTGTAAATTCTCTTCTGTTCCTTTTGTATTGGACATTGTTGCTTTTTTTAACTTTAGTACGTATGTGTGAGAGATAGGGCTTGGAAGGAGCTAACATAGTTTCACAGGCTGTGTGCCTGATGTCATGTCTTTTTCCTTGAAACCCCTGGAAAAAAATAATAAATTTGCTGTCGCTTTCACTCAAAATTTTGTAATTGGTTCTTCATTGCTACAGTAGAAATTAGTTAAGTACATTTTAGTTAGAGAAAGGTATGGCTTCATGCTAAAAAAGAAAATTAATTTATCATTGTGACCATCTATAAATTTTGTGTCTTTATGATGTTATATTCCACAAATACCTGATGAAGGAGCAGCACTCCGACAGTTAGTGCTTCCCAATAAACTTGTTGGACTATAACCTGGTGTTTTGTGATTTTTTAATTGTGTTTAACTAACTTCATTAAGATTTTTGATGATTTAACATAGGGGCTTGATAAGGGTTCTGCAGTTGTTGCACCAGTCATGGTTTTCCAAAAGGTATTTGATAAAGTGCTGTATAAACAATTTGTCAGGAAAAGTGAGCCCATTGAATGAAAAGGACCATAGCAGTGTGAATGCAAAGTTAACTGAGTAACAGCAAAGGGGGGATGAATAGATGTTCTTCAGATGGGGGCAGTAATGGAGTTCCCAGAATTGGTGCCAGAACTATTTACTTTTCTTGATATGTTAATGTGTACAAGGGACACATGTGTACAAGGGACAATTTTAAAATTCAGATGTAACACAAAATGTGGAAGCACTAAGAGTTTGAGGAGGATTGTGACAGTCTTCAAAACAACATAGACAAGATAGTGGAATGCGTGGGTACATGGCTGATGAAATTTAACACAGAGAATTGTAAAGTGATTTATTTTAGTAAGAAGAACGAGGAAAGACAAAATAAAGAATACAATCCTAAAAGATAGACCTGAGGATATGTATGTACAAGTTGTTGAAGTTGGTAAGGTAAATTGAAAAAAATCATCAATTAGATATTGGAATATTAGGCTTTATAATTAGAGATATAAAACACAAAAGCAAGCAAATTATGATGAACATTTACAAAACGCTAGTTCACCCACACCCAGGGTATTGTTTCCAGTTCTGGGTACTGCACTTTTGGAAGGATGTGAAAGGGTACAGAAAGGTTTCATAACAGTAGTTCCAGGAATGAGGAGTTCATGTTATTTAAATGGACTGGAGAAACTGGGTTTGCTTTCCTCAGAAAGGTTGAGAGGTGATTTGATGCATAGGTTCAAAATCATGAACAGCAGATAGAGAGTGTTATGAAGTTGAAGACATTTACTGTCCCTTTAAGAGTGAGTGAAAGCTGTTTTGCACTGAGAGCTTGCAGGCCCTGTCATATGACTGACTAGCAGTCTCAGAGTGTACTGGGAAATTGAAAATATGTAACATTGGCTGTGAAGCAAATACCTGAGTTTTGGTTGCTGTTTTGACAACCATTCAATTTTAGCCAATCACTTTAAATTATGCCCCAGGATACCAAAACCAATCAATTTTGAATTTATTGTTTTGCCAATATTGAGCCAATGAGACGATCTGATGCTGGCGGAATAAAGAAGCAGGAATTTTGACAGTTAGACAGAGAGACCAACTGCCATTGCCAGAGTAACTGCCAGCAATACATTCTTTACGAAAAGTACCTTTTTCATATGAAACATCTTTGCAGCAAAAGACCAAAGACAACCCAGGGAGATTTACAGGAAGAGGAAGACAGACACCGACGACGACAGCCATTGTACAGTTTTAAAATTAAGTTCATGTAATGTTAATATGGGTTTTTATCAGAACACTATATTGTTGTAGAGTGGGAGGTAGATAACAAACATTTCAAAGAAAGGAGGCTTAGATTTGTAAATATTTGTTGCTTATTGTTCATTTTTAGAGTTCAAGAATAAATTGATATTTTTATCTTTAAATAGTGGAATTTGGGAGTTCTCTGTCACTCATCCTTTGCGAGGTGTGGTGCGCTTTTCTGGGTGTTTGGTTTAATTAGCAGAAGGATTCACTGCCATGTCGTAACAGTTTGGGTGCTCAGGTCCATGATTTGGAAAGGTTTAGACAAATCCACTCTGATATTTGGACAGATTTGAAAAGATTAGGGATACAAAAAAATCCCAGCAGATTTAAACACTTCCTGATTACTGTCCTGGATCTTTAAACAAAATATAGGTGAGACAATTTGTTTAGTTTTGCTTGCTTGTGGTTAGTTAAATTAAAAGTGAGAAAAATAGCTCTTAAGATTCCTAAAGAGATTCTGGGGCTTGAAGATAATTCCCAAATTTGCCAAGGAAGTTTGGAAAGACTGAAGAAGGACATGCTTTTAGAATTAGCAAATAGGTTAGAATTGGGTCTAACCAGAGACAAAAGGAAAGCTGAAATTGTAAGGGAGTTAGTCAAGCACTTAGGTGTGTCAGAGAAACAGACAAGTACAGTAGAGTTAGAGAAACTTAAATTACAATTGAGGAAAAGGGAGTTAGAAGATAACGAGAGAGGAAGAGGGGAAACGAGAGAGAAGATTCTTAGCTGAGCAAAGAGAGAAGAAAAGGAGAGAGAAAGAGAGAGAGAAGAAAGAGGAAGGGAGAGAGAATCTGAACTTCAGAAGTTGCGATTTAGTCAGGAAAGTCAAGTTAACAGGTGGACATGAAGAGCAAAGGTAGTGATATAGACTAATATGTTAAAACACTGCCACATTTTGATGAGAAACATGTTGACGCCTTCTTTATTTCGTTTGAAAAATTGGCTAGGCAGATGGAGTGATCAGAGAACTTGTGGGTAATGCTAGTTCAGATTAAGCTGGTAGGCAGAGCTAGTGATGTGTTTGCAGCGCTGTCAGATGAGGGGTCAAGAGATTATGAAGATGTCAAATAGGCTATTTTGAGTACTTATGAATTGGTACCAGAAGTGTACATACAGTGGTTCAGAAACATAAAGAAAGAACCAGATCAGACTTACGTTGAGTTCAAAATAATTAAACATAGTAATTTTTGAGAGATGGGTGCGGGCCTTAAAAATAGATAAGACTTATGAAGCCCGAAGAGAGATTATTCTGCTGGATGAGTTTAAAAACTCACTTCCTGAGATGACAAGAATTCATGTGGATGAACAGAAAGTTCAAGAAGTGAGAAGAGTGGCAGAGATGGCAGATGAATATGCATTGGTGCAGAACGCAAAGTTCAGCTTCCAGCAAGAATTTCATCCTGTGAGGATAGAAATTGGGAGAAGAGGAGATCCTTCAATACAAAACAAAGAGTAGAGAACACTGGTAATTGTTTACCACAGGTTAAAAAATAAGCCCGAGAGCGTGGAAAGGAGGTGAAAGGCTTCAGGTGGTTTCACTGTAATGGAGTGGGACACAGAAAGTTACAGAGCTAGTGGTTTAAGAAAGGCACTGGGAAAAGGTATTTTCGTGCCAGAAAGTGGGGCGTGTAAAGTCACAGTGCTGGTCATTAAAGAAAGGCAATGTGGGACAAGATATGGTAAAAGAAGCTACTTTTGTGGCATTAATAAAAGTAGGAAAGAAAACCCCACGAAAAGTTGAGGAGTTGCAGGACAGTGCACAGCCTAGGCAATGGCTGAGTATGGAGTTAGTGCCTGATCTCTATAAAGACTTTGCGTCTCTGGGTAAAGTTTACTCAGAAAGAACAGGGGAGAATGTAAAGAAGTTATAATTTTGAGAGGTACAGGATCTAATCAGTCTCTAATAGTAAGAGATGAATGTATTTGCACTCTTTCTGACCTGTTAACCGAGAGAGTGGTAATTTGTGGGCGAGATGGACAGACATTTACCACTCCCCTAATTAAGATCAGGTTGGAGTGCCAACTCAAGACTGGGGAAGTAACAGTGAGAGTGACTGTTAGAGTCTCAGTTCCAGGAATAAAGTTTGTTCTTGGGAATGATTTAGCAGGATCCAAGGTGGGAGTGGCATGTTGTTGTGAAGAAGCCAAAGGAAGACCAGGGAACTGAGGAGGTAAAAGAAAAATTCCCTGGAATCATTTCAGACTGTGTAGGAACAAGAATCCCCTATCATAAGTCACGGCACGAAGTAAAAACTAAAGAGAAAGATGGAGGAGTTGAGGTTCAGTTAGCGGACACCCTGTTTGACATTATGGTGCAGGAAAAACCTGAATAAGCAAAGGGTCATTTCCCTGAGGTGAGGGAGTGCAGAACTAGAGGGCATAGGTTTAGGGTGAGAGGGGAAAGATATAAAAGAGACCTAAGGGGCAACTTTTTCACGCAGAGGGTGGTGTGTGTGTATGGAATGGGCTGCCAGAGGAAATGGTGGAGGCTAGTACAATTGCAATATTTAAAAGACAAAGATGGGTATATGAATAGGAAGGGTTTGAAGGGATATGGGCCGGGTGCTGGCAGGTGGGACTAGATTGGGTTGGGATATCTGGTCGGCATGGACAGGTTGGACCGAAGGGTCTGTTTCCATGCTGTGCAATTCTATGACTCTAAGTGTTTTGTCCTGAAAGACTAGTGGATTTACAGTAGAAAGATGAGCTGATAAAATATATGTATGTTGATGCATACTCAGATAAGGAGTCAGTGAATATTCCTGAGGGTTACTATCTGAAAGATAGAATCCTTAAGACAAAAATGGAGACCACAGCAGATCAGTGCAGAGGAAAAATGGGCAGGCATGCATCAGATTGTGTTGCCGGTAGCATACAAACAGGAAATGTTATGGGTAGCACATGAACTACCACTAGGAGGTTAACCTAGGTGTAAGATTACTACATCATCCAAATAGACTGCACAGTTTGTTAACCCAGCCACAATTCTGTTCATAAGTCTTTGGAATGTGGCTGATGCATTCTTCATTCCAAACGGCATCACTTTGAATTGATATAGCTCATTTGGGGTTACAAGCTCAGAAATTTCTTTTGCTTTCTCTGATAAAGGTACCTGTGAATAACCATGCAATAAGTCCAACTTTGTGATGTACCTGGCTTGACCAATTTTCTAAATACAGCCCTCCGATCTGGATATTGGGTGTGAGTGCACTTTTGTTCACGGTATTGATCTTCTGATAGTCCACTCAGGCTAAGATAGAAAAGCATTTCTATTGGCCTGGAATGCACAAGGATGTGATTAACTTTTGCCGTACATGTCGTACAGGCCAAATAGTTGGTAAGCCACCAGGAATAATAAAACCAGCACCTTTGTTGCTAATTCCTGCATTCAAAGAACCTTTAATGCAGGTTATAATTGATTGTGTAGGTCCCCTCCTGAAAACTAAAAGTGGGAACCAGTACTTGCTAACCATAATGGATGTGTCTATCAGATTTCCGGAGGCAATTCCATTATGGAATATTAAGGCAAAAAGGTGGTAGAGGAGTTAGTAGCTTTCTTCACATGGTATGGACTACCCCAAGAGTTTCAATCAGACCAAGGGTCTAATTTTACTGCTAGACTGTTTAAGGAAGTCATGGATAACTTTGGCATACAGCAGTTTAAATCAAGTGTACATAATCCTGAATCCCTGGAAGCTTTAGAAAGGTGGCATCAGACCTTGAAGACCATGTAAAGAGCATACTGTCAGGAATACCCAAATGATTGGGATAAAAGTATCGCATTTGTATTGTTTGCCATTATAGATGCTCCAAACGAATCTACTCAGTTTACTACCAATGAGTTAACATTTGGACATGAAGTAAGAGGGCCTTTGAAACTAATTAAAGAAAAAATGACAGGACTGAAGTCAGAGATCTCACACTTGGATTACGTATCAGAGGTGAGGGAGAGATTAAATCAGGTAGGTCAGTTAGCTAAACAGCACTCAGAGGGTACAACACAGAATTAAGCAGGTGGCCGATAACAACTCTAAAATTTGGATGTTTTCCCATGGGGATGACGAATTAGTATTGTTACCAATGATAGGAGATCCCTTCAAAGTTGCAATCGATGCTAGTGATATAGGTATTGCTACAGGAAGATGATGGAATTGAACTGCCAGTTGGTTACTTTCAAAGAAACTCAACATCCACCAGAGAAATATTCTATGATCGAAAAATAATTATTGAGTTTGATACTGGCCTTACAACATTTTAATGTGTATGTCATAATCAAGGTGTCGGAGACTGTTGTGTACACAGATCACATTCCCCTTCCCTTGGAATGATTTAAAGACAAGATTATGAGACTATTTTGTTAAGAGTCTTCTGTTACAGACTTTTAATTTACAAATTATATATGGTTCAGGTCGTAAGAATGTGATAGCAGATGTGATATCGTGGATTTAATGGATAAAGCATAGATAAGATTGAACAGATACTCATGTTATATATGTGTTCAGAAATTAACATGAACTTAGATTAATGTCCTATGTATTTCCTTGTAATAGGGGTTAAGAATTAGAAAAAAATGATGCCATCTTTTCATTATGATTGTTCATTTTTTTCTTAAGGGGGGAGGTGTAATGAAGTTGAATGCATGTACTGTACCTTTAAGAGAGTGAAAGCTGTTTTGCACTGAGCTTACAGGCACCTATCATGTGACGGGCTAGCAGTTTCAGAGTGTACTGGAAAATTGAAAATATGTAACATTTGACCGTGAAATAAACACTTGAGTTTAGGTTGCTGTTTTGACAACCATTTGAATTTAGCCAATGAGTTTAAGTTATGCCCCAGGATACTAAAAACCAATCAATTTTGAATTTATTGTTTTGCCAACATTGAACCAATGAGACAATCCGATGCTAGAGGTATAAAGAAGCAGGCATTTTGACAGTTAGAGAGACCAACTGCCAGCAACACACTCTCTATGAAAGGTACCTTTTTCATATAAAATATCTTTGAGTAGAAGACTGAAGACGATTAAGGGAGATCTACAGTCAGAGGAAGACAGACACCGACGACGATAGCCACTGTGCAGTTTTGAAATTAAGTTCATGTAATGTTAATATGGGTTTTTATGAGAGCAGTATATTGTTTGTAGAGTGGAAGGTAGATAACAAATGTTTAAGAGAAAGGAGGCCTCGAGTTGTAAATAGTTGTTGCTTAATGTTCATTTTTAAAGTTAAAGAATACATTGATATTTTTTCTTTAAATAGTGAAAGTTGGGAGTTGTCTGTCACTCATACTTTAACAGATTACAAGGCGAAATGCATTTTTCTGGGTGTTTGGTTTAATTAGCAGAAGGAGAAAGTGAGGACTGCAGATGCTGGAGATCAGAGCAGAAAAATGTGTTGCTGGAAAAGCGCAGCAGGTCAGGCAGCATCAAAGGAGCAGGATTCTCCTGCTCTTTGATGCTGCCTGACCTGCTGAGTTTTTCCAGCAACACATCAATTAGCAGAAGGGTTCACCAATGTGTTGTAATAAGAGAAACAAGGGTCACAATCTAGAGGACATAAATTTAAAGTGTTTGGAAAATGAGTCAAAGACAACATGAGGATCTTTATATTCAGTAATCTGGTATATGCCATCTGAAAGAATAGTAGAGGTAGATTCCAGCATGACTTTCAATGGGCAGTTTATGTGCAGGTGTAGGGTAAGGTTATTTTAGAAGCACAAAGACCGAGCAGTAGAGTTGGAGTAGCTAAATTGCTCCTGCACAGAATTTATACAACCTTGATGAGTCAAATTGCTCCCTCCCATGCTATAATTATCCAATGATGCTGTGGAACCTTTCTGACTTATAATGTTCAGTCCAATATCAAACAGTACTACTACTCGTTACTGATCCATTAGGGCTAATCACTAGATAAACTGATAACTTATAACAGCTTACTGAATCTTCCAGTATCTATATCAGAATGGTCAGTATTGATGTCCTTGCACTAACTATCCTATTGATATTTTCTTTTTAACTCAGTTTTGTGTGAGAATAGAGAAGAATCCTGGCCTTGGCTTCAGTATAAGTGGCGGAATAAGTGGACAAGGGAATCCATTCAAGCCTTCAGATATGGTAATCATAAAGAAAAAAATAAATGTGCAATTGCAATGCCCCTGATCACTTACAGGCTACAGTAACATTGCACTACCCTCCATAGGTTGATGCCAGCTATCAAAGGATGAGCAGAAGTCAGCTACAGATGGTAAAGGGAAATGGTGTAAGTCAGCAAAACTGGTTCTTCATTAACAATAAATGGCATGCTTTATAATTCTCCTGAAGTTAGGATTATTGTTTTTCCTCATAATTATTTTATTAAATTATCGAGCAATAATTTCAAAACACCCAAAATATCCCCAGTTAATTATTGTAGCATTTAGGTTTTAAAATATTTATACACTCCTCACAGCTTGTTCACAGAATAGATTAGCCCTGATGTTGTTTTTCAATTTCATTGTTTATTATTATCATTTACATTTTCTTTAAATGGCTTAATACCATTGTTAAATTAAGGCAAAATCGAGCCAGAATTGTATATGCTATGTGCCTTAGTTATGTTCTCACAAGGTAACAGTCTTGGGCAGTATCATTTTGCAATAGTCTTTTGTTTATGGCTCATCTTTCTGGCATCAAAGTCTCTTATTGGACCTAATGTATTCAGAATTTGCAAGGTCTTTGCAATAATTTCAATAATATCCCTCACAGCAAGAATGAGTACAATATTATTCAGTCTGGGGAATCAGCTACTTATTTGGTCATGGGGTTCCCATGTCCCAACGTAAGCCCATGTTAGGCCTAAAACATGCATTACAAATTAGTTATTTTTGACCTACTTAAGTGGAAAGCTTTTCAGCTATTAAACAGCAATAACAATCATAGGGCCTGAAGAATGATCAAGAAGAATTGAACTCAATGTGGGATGTTTTAATTGTAAGAATGATGAAAAAATTACAAGATAACCATACTTGATGGTAAAATACTTTAAACACTTTGCGAACCATATTAAAATTTACCAATTTATGAGATGACTGCCATGCCTGGGACAACAAAATGTCTAGCCAAACCATCTCTTCCAAAATTCTTAGCTTTTTCAAGTCTGACCAATTATGTTTACTAAATGTGCGAGGGGTAGGATATTCCATATAATTCCATATAATTGCCTAGCAGGCATTGTCCATGATAACCACAAGAAGTGAGGGATTAGATTTGGGTCAGTAAATTTGCAGATGATACGAAGATTGGTGGAGTTGTGGATAGTGAGGAGGGCTGTTGTCGGCTGCAAAGGGACTTAGACATGATGCAGAGCTGGGCTGAGGAGTGGCAGATGGAGTTCAACCCTGTCAAGTGTGAGGTTGTCCATTTTGGAAGGACAAATAAGAATGCAGAATACAGGATTAACGGTAGGGTTCTTAGTAAGGTGGAGGAGCAGAGGGATCTTGGGGTCTATGTTCATAGATCTTTGAAAGTTGCCACTCAGGTGGATAGAGCTTGTAAGAAGGCCTATGGTGTATTAGCGTTCATTAGCAGAGGGATTGAATTCAAGAGTCGTGAAGTGATGTTGCAGTTGTACAGGACCTTGGTTAGGCCACATTAGGCCACTGTGTGCAGTTCTGGTCGCCTCACTTTAGGAAAGATGTGGAAGCTTTGGAGAGGGTGCAGAGAAGATTTACCAGGATGTTGCCTGGAATGGAGAATAGGTCATACGAGGATAGGTTGAGAGTGCTAGGCCTTTTCTCATTGGAACAGCGAAGGATGAGGGGTGACTTGATAGAGGTTTATAAGATGATCAGAGGAATAGATAGAGTAGACAATCAGAAACTTTTTTCCAGGATACAACAGAGTGTTACAAGGGGACATAAATTTAAGGTGAAGGGTGGAAGGTATAGAGGGGATGTCAGGGGAAGGTTCTTTACCCAGAGAGAGTGGTGGGGGCATGGAATGAGCTGCCTGTGGGAGTGGCAGAGTCAGAATCATTGGCGACCTTTAAGCGGCAATTGGATAGGTACATGGATGGGTGCTTAAGCTAGGACAAATGTTCAGCACAACATCATGGGCCAAAGGGCCTGTCCTGTGCTGTATTGTTCTATGTTCTAGATACAAGATGTGAAAAATGGTACTCAGACTTTCAGACAGCTAAATATTATGCTGGAGAATATGTTCCATGAACCATTTCACCGATTTCTCACTAAGTTATCTCAGACATGTCTCCATCTAATGTAAATAGCTACAAAGATTTCTTAGAACAGAGTTTTGTGAATCTAGAAACAAAGTACTAATCTTGATGTTGGCTTACAGATAAGAAACTTGATATTGTATAAAGATATCAAGCAATATGTCCACAGTTTAAAAATACTCCAATTATCCCAGAGTACACCACAATTTAGCGGTGCCTCAGGGATTAAATTGAGGTTACACAGCTTTCCTCTGGCTTTGGACAGCATTCAGAAAATCCTGTGGAGTTTTGGGAGGAGGGGACAAGTCTTCTCATGTCAGGTGCTGTGTAACTGCTGAAAGCCAATACCCTGTTCTTGCTGGTGATGATCCTACTATCTGACATATACAACCCCTACACATGTTTTGGACTGAGGTCCCAAGATGATCCTGGGCCTCTGATGGATGTAGTGCCACAACAGTCATTGGTTTTGGTGGTATTGGCAGCAATGCCATTGCCTGCCTTTGGCCTTATCCCAGAGTGTTGAAATAATTGAAATACAAATGACATTAATGATCATCTTTCAAACATCTATAGATTCTGGAGTGATTCCTGCAGATTGGAATGTGGCAAATGAATCCCCACTCTAAGTAAGAGAAAGAAAGAAAACTGGGATCTATAGACCTACTATGCTAACATCTGTCATTGGGAAATGTTGGAATCTCTAATAAATGTTTTTGAATTTTTGACTTGATTTATTATTGACACATATCCCTCAGTACAGTGAAAAGTTTGCTTTGGTCCAGTACAGGCAGAGGATGTGATAACAGGACACTTAGAAAATAATGATAGCATTAGGCAGAATCAATGTGAAATTAGAAAAGAGAAGTCCTATTTAAACAAATAGGAGAGTTTTGAGGATATAATTAGCAGAATGAACGAAGGTAAGCTGGTGGTTGTGGTATAGATAGATTTTTGGAAAGCCTTTGATCACGTCCCACACAAGATGTTCCTAAATAAAATGAGAGCACATGGGATTTGAGAGACTACATTGGCATAGAAATGGTTAACAGACTTTCAGTTTGGCAGGCCATGACTAGTGGAATGTACAAAAACAATGATTGGGCCCTAGCTATTCACAATGTCAGTCAATGATTTGGATGTCGAAATTAAATGTAATGTTTCCATATTTGCAACTGACACAAAACTAAGTGGAAATGAAAATTGTGAGGTGGTTTTAAAGATACTTCAAGACAACTTGGAGATATTAAATGAGTGGGCAAAAAGTTAAGAGAGGGAGTGCAATATGAAGAAATGTGATGTTAACATGCATAATAGCAAGCAATTAAGGTAAAATGAATGTTGGCCTGTTACAAGATTTTCATAAAGGAGTTAAGATGCCTTACTGCAATTATGTGGAGACTTGGTGAGATTACGCCTAGGGTACACTATTTTGTCTCCTCATCTACGAACAGTATACTTGCCATTGGAGGTTTACAGTGAGTGAGAGTCCATGAAATTAATTCCTGGGACGCAGGGGTTGTCCCCTAATGAAAGATTAAATAGACCAGGCCTATATTCTTTGGCGGTTCAGGGTGGCATAGTGGCTAGCACTGCTGCCTCACAGCACCAGGGTCCCAGGTTCGATTCCATAAAGCATTCCGTAAAGACCACTCCCTCTGTGATTCCCTCGTCAGATCCACACCCCCCACCAACATAACCTCCACTCCCGGCACCTTCCCCTGCAACCGCAGGAGGTGCAAGACTTGTGCCCACACCTCCCCCCTCACCTCCCTCCAAGGCCCCAAAGGAAACTTCCATATCCGCCACAGATTCACCTGCACCTCCACACACATCATCTATTGCATCCTCTGCACCCGATGTGGCCTCCTCTATATTGGGGAGACAGGCCACCTACTTGCGGAGCGTTTCAGAGAACACCTCTGGGACACCCGGACCAACCAAGCCAACCACCCTGTGGCTCAACACTTCAACTCCCCCTCCCACTCCACCAAGGATATGCAGGTCTTTGGACTCCTCCATCGCCAGCGCACAACACAACGGTTGGAGGAAGAGCGCCTCATCTTCCGCCTAGGAACCCTCCAACCACAAGGGATGAACTCGGATTTCACCAGTTTCCTCATTTCCCCTCCCCCAACCTTGTCCCAGTCAAATCCATCGAATTCAGCACCGCCTTCCTAACCTGCAATCTTCTTCCTGACCTCTCCGCCCCCACCCCAGTCTGACCTATCACCCTCACCTTGACCTCTTTCCACCTATCACATTTCCGACGCCCCTCCCCCAAGTCCCTCCTCCCTACCTTTTATCTTAGCCTGCTGGACAAACTTTCCTCATTCCTGAAGAAGGGCTTATGCCAAAATGTCGATTCTCCTGTTCCCTGGATGCTGCCTGACCTGCTGCGCTTTTCCAGCAACACATTTTCAGCTCTGATATCCAGCATCTGCAGACCTCACTTTCTCCTCAAATAACTCAAACTGAGCCTTAGTGAGTAGATTATTGCTGAGCAAGAGATACTTGATAGCATTGTCAATGATCCCTTACATCATTGATAACTGAGAGTAGATTGATGGTGCTGTCTTTGGCCATGTTGAATTTGTCCTGCTTTTTTCCATACTGAACATATCAGGGGAATTTTCCCACGTTATTGGGCAGATTAGATTAGATTAGATTACTTACAGTGTGGAAACAGGCCCTTCAGCCCAGCAAGTCCACACCGATCCGCCGAAGCGCAACCCACCCAGACCCATTCCTCTACATTTACCCCTTCACCTAACACCAGGGGCAATTTAGCATGGTCAATTCACCTAACCTGCACATTTTTGGACTGTGGGAGGAAACCGGTGCACCCAGAGGAAACCCACGCAGACACGGGGAGAATGTGCAAACTCCACACAGTCAGTCGCCTGAGGCGGGAAATGAACCCGGGTCTCTGGTGCTGTGAGGCAGCAGTGCTAACCACTGTGCCACCATGCCAGTGTTGTAGCTGGGATAGAGTATCAGCTAGTTCCAAAGCATATGTCTTCAATGTTATTGGTGGAATGCTATCAGGCTCATTGGGTTTGTTGTATCCAGCACCTCCAGCCATTCTTTGATATCATGTGGAAAGAATTGAATTGGCTGAAGACTGGCCTCTGTGTTGCTGGGGTGCTCCAGAATTGGCTGCACAGTTGATTTGTATAATATCATATCTTATTCTAACTTGCAGTATGGGACCTTCTGAATTTAAAATTGCACTCAGATTTATTTTCTTGATAACTTCATATTGAATAGACAATGGTTCTTCACTTACAAATTAATTTTCCTTTCCTATATCTGTAGTGATTTTTAAACTTGATTTCTATTTCCTGGAACTATTATCCTATGCTTATCCATATTAAAATATATTTTGTGTAATTCAGCTATTCATGTTAAAGCTCTTGAATAATTATCTAACAAACCATCTTTCTACATATTACTTGCCCACATTGCCGTGTATTTAAATACCTTTATACCTACATTTATCCATACAATCATTAGCCTACTTCATTTTTAAGGCAAGTGATCAATGCAGCAATAACCAGTTTTAAAGGAAGCCTGTTCTACATATCTGCAGGTTTAGGGGAGGAAGGGGGAGCACATCCTCACATCTATCAAATTTTCACCAAGAAATAATGACTGCATATTACTTTGTGTAATTGATGAACAGAGGAAGATGTACTACAATTTATGTTAATTTTCTTTAATTATTGGACAGAGTACATCACTTGAAGCACCTGTTTTAATATTTGATTAGATATAGAAAATTTACATTATCAATGCCTGATAGATTAAGAACTTAGTTGCATATTCATTATTTATTCAATTAGTTTGTTATCTTCATGGAACCCTTCAGAATTTTAAAAGCACAATAACACCAAATTTATATACTGCAGTGGGATTCAGTTCAAAAGTGCAGTTACAACACAACAGCCTCAGAGTTCACCAGCCTATGAACATCACAGTCAAATTATAATTAAATGTAGATTTTATTAAGTGGAATTAACCTATGGGATTTCCAATCATCCTTCCACCAGAATATCATGTTATTTGTTCTAAATATATTTGAAAATCTATTTTAGGTCTTGTGTATCCCTCAATAATTTGTCTTTATTTCTCTGGAGAATCTTCTGTTCAGCGAGTTGACTAATGCCAGTGTGAAAGATAACATTTTATTTTGGGCACCCAGTACAAGTATGAAGCATTCCAAAGAATAGTAGGATTGCACAGCTCCTTTTCAGATCCTCTCAAACCAAATATGCATCTCATTTAGCACATTGGCCAATTTTTCTTCTCTCTCAAGTGATATAGAAATAAAATACAATATATAGGAAGTAGAATTAGAATTAAATTTTATTGTCATATGAAATAAGAAAAAATAATAAATACATTGCAATTCACTTTAATTCATAATGAAGTCAATCTATAATTCTCACTCTTGTTTCAACAGGGAATCTTCGTTACTAGAGTACAACCTGATGGACCAGCATCCAATCTGTTACAGCCTGGAGACAAGATCCTTAAGGTTTGCTGGATAGTTTAGAAATTCCAATGGGAACAAAATTGTCAATTTAGTGGTGTATGCTAATGCCAGTAACAACTCAGCTCAATTCAGATTTCTAGAGAGAGGCTACTTTTCTACAATCACATTATGGCAAATCCTAGATCTCAAGTGAGAAAGAAAATTTGCTAGCCCATGACATCACCCAGCTTTTAAAGTACATTAAAGTACATCAATATGGCAACTTTTCAGTCTGAAATTTAGGTACAACACTGCGGACTCATGGCAATGGTCACGAACTCAGAGGGCAAATAATTGAATACGTAGTAAATTAGCAAAAAGGTAAAAGTAGTGACCAAGAGTAGTTGTTCTAGTAGGATAAATGTGAAACATGCTGTTCCACAAGGATCAATGCTGAAATCAGGCTATTTAAAAATGTTCAGATTTGAATATAGAACAAGTAACTCAACATCAGGTTCCAGATGGTACTAAACTGGGGGGGGGGGGGGGGGGAAAGAGAGCAGAGGAGATGTAGCTAACCATGAGGAACAATGCAACATAATATAAAAAGGCATTAAAAACTTGCAGAACAGACTGTTAACTGCTGAATGAATTTTAAATTGTGATGTGATGCACTCTGGTAGGAAATATAAAACCTGAACTGGGTTGAAAAGTAAAAGAATATAGGGAGACAGATGGAATAATCAAAATTGCAGCTTAGGAACGCAACTAAAAATGTCATCAAGTTAATGCTTTGAGGCATAGAATTAAACAGTAGCGATATTACATCAAACTTGCAGAGTTAGCTGATCAGGATGCACCTAAAATTTTAGTCTCTAAGCCATAAAAAGGACAAAGACGCACTGAAGAAAATATTTAAATAATACTTGCTTTGGAAACATTTTAACAACACCATGTGATCTTTCTTTCAGATGAAATGTGAAATCTAGGCATCATCTGCCTCTTCTAAAGGTTCAAGTGGATATTAGTTGAAGAATAGTGTCTTAGTTACTTGATCAATCTTTCTCCTTTTAACACTACCAGAAAAAAAGATTACATGGTAATCTATATAATTAGCATTTACAGAGATATGTCTGTCATATATCTGCTGCATTTACTTATGCAACTCTGTTTTTAAAAAATGCAGTAAAATTTAACATATTTCACAGTGACACTGAGAGTCCATTTTACAAAGTTCATCTTGTAGAAATTGCCTGCAGATTGAGCAAGGTGATGAGAAGAGTAGTCAATGGTGTTACAAATGGCAATAACCAATAACCTGCTTAGTTTGAGATTCCCAGGTTCATTCAATATCAACATTACAGCTTTGTTCTTAACATACATCCAAACTGAACTGCAGAGATTAAGGGAGAGTGTTATCCAAGATTCTAAGGCAACTTTTAACCCAAAATCACATTAAGGTGCCCTAATCTAAATTAACTCAATGGTGATTCATCTCTCCCTGATTGAATTCAGAGCTGGCACAAACACACGCGTCTCAAGTCCAGAACGTTGTTGCAAATGTTTTGATAGCACCTCCCGAACTCTGCCACCTAGAAAGACAAGTAGCAGGTGCATGGGAGAATTTTGAAATTTCCTCTCCAATTGCACCATCCCAACTTTATAATCATCCTTCTATTATCATTGGTTTAAATCCTAACAGCATTGTTGGAGTACCTTCAAGACGGAAGTTCACCAGAACCTACTTAAAGCCAATTTTAAAAATGGCAAATACATTCCACACTATGTCAGTGATAGCTTCAATAAGTAAAATCCATTGCAAATACTGAGGAAAGTCAGTTTACAAATATGTGTATTTATCATATTCCCATTCCTTAAATCTTGCCACAGCATGCAAAAAATTGACAGAAACATGGAATAATATATGCATTTTATAATGAGAACTGATTGGCACATTGGTTCCTGTCAGTGACCTAGACTTGAACTTTACAAAAAAATGATACAGCAATTATGAGGGACTTTTAAAAATGAGTTTGGAGAACTTAACTCCGTTTTTGTTAAATCTGGGTCAGTACCACAAAACTATCCCTCACTTGGCAAAGTCTGTTAAGGGGACTACAGGAATGAATGATATGGAAAATATCAAACTATTACACCACAGCATGTACCTTTAAGTTTGCAAGGGTAAATAATTGTAGCAAAAGTAGTTTATAATGAAACCAATGTGCAACTACCCTCCACCCACTATTTAGGGTAGGACATTAAAATAAATAGTGGAAGGCTTTAAACTAAATGGGAGGTGGGAGCTTTGGGTTCAGTTGCACAGAAATCATGGAAAATGTTAAGGTGGGTAGTGTTGGTGGGGGCAGAGGGAGGGCTCAACAGAGGTTAAAGTTTCCACAACACTAGGACAGAGAATATGGGAAGGATCAGAAATCTAACTTCAAGCACAGTAGATGAGGAGATAGCTATGAGAAAGAGTGCAGTCAATGCAGATCTAAGGGTATTTAACAAATACATGCTGTATACATAAAATAAATGAGCTTGCAGTGCAAAATGAAATTGGCAGGTACAATGTTGTGGTATCAGAGATGTGGCTGTAAGGGGATCAGGGCTAGGAACTAAATATCCAAGGAAATATCATATTGAAAGGACAGGCAGATGGGCAGAGCAGATGGGATTACATTGTTAGCAAGAAGTGATATCGGAGTCAGAAGACACAGAATCTGTATGGGTAGAGTTGAGGAACCACAAAGGAAAAAATACCCTGAAGGGTGTTGTGTACAGGCCTTCTAGCATTCGTCTGGATGTGAGGAAGAAAATAAATTGAGAAATAGAAAAGACACATAAGAAAGGCACTATTACGATAATCATGGGGAACTTCAATATGCAGGTGGACTGGTAAAACCAGATTGGTAGCAGATCTCAAGAAAAGGAATTTGTGGAATGACTACAAGTTGGTTTGAAGGAACTTTGAGCCCATTAGGGAACAGGTAATTCTAGATTTGGGGAGGTATAATGATGCTGACTGGATTAGGAGTTTATGATGAAGAAACTATTAAGGGCTAGTGACCATAATAGTGGTAAAGATTAGTGGCAAACCAGCAGATTAGCAAGTCTTTAAAAACACAATAAGGGGACAGAAGACAAAAAAGGAGAGTGAGCTAGCCAATAACGTAAAAGAAGACTGCAAGGTTTTTTTGGATATATACAAGGTAGAGAAGGCAGTAGTGGGCACTGGACCACTGGAAAACGAGGCTGGGAAGTAGTAATGGGGGGGACAAAAAAAAAAGCAGAGGAACTGAATGGGTACTTTCTAACAGTTTTCATAGTGCAAGACACCAGAAACATACCAGAACTTCAAGAGAGTTGGGGGGTAGAGGTGATAGTAGTGGCCACTCAGGAGAATGAGCTGAAGAAATTGAAAGGTCTGAAGGTGGATAAGTCACCCAGACTAGATGGGCTACACCCCTAGAGTTCTGGAGGAGATAGCTGAGGAAATTGTAGAGGAATTGGCAGTGATCTTTCAGGAATCAATAGAGGCAGAGGAGTCCCAGAGGACTGGAAAATGTCTAATGCAACATGGCTGTTTAAGAAAAAAGGGAAGCAGAAGACAGAAAACTATATGGTGGTTAGCCTGACTTCAGTTGTTGAAAAGATTTTGGAGGCCATTATTAAGGATGAGACTGCAGAGTACTTGGAAGTGCATGGTAAAACAGGGCTGAATCAGTATGGCTTAATCAAGCAGAGGTCTTGCCTGAGAAAACGGTTAGAATTCTTTGAGGAGGTTACAAGCGATTCAGATAAAGACAAGCCAATGGACATTAATTACTCTTGATTTCCAGAAGACCTTTGACAAGGTGTCACATAAGAGGATGCTAAATAAAATAAGCAACATACTGTCATAGATAGAGGTTTGGCTGACTGACAGAAGGCAGAGAGTGGGCATAAAGGGGTCTTTTTCAGGATGGTGGCCAGTGACCAGTGGAGTTCTGGAGGGGTCCAAATTGGAACCAAACTATGCACGTTATCCATTAATTACCTGGAAGAAGGAACAGAGGTCATTGTTGCTAAGTTTGTAAATGACACAAAGACAGATGGAGGGACAGGTAGTGTTAAGGAAGCAAAGCAAGCTGCAGAAGGACTTGGACAGGCTAGGAGAGTGGGCAAAGAAGTGGCAGATGGGATACAATGACAAAGAGTGAAGTTATGCATTTTGATAGGAAGAAGAGGTGTCGACTATTTTCTAAACAGGGAAAGGCTTAAGAAATCTGAAGCACAAAGAGTTTGGGAGTCCCCTAGTGCAGGATTCTCTTAAGGTTAACATGCAGGTTTAGTTGGCATTTAGGAAGGCAAAAACAATGTTGGCATTCATTTCAAAAGAGCAAGAATACAACAGCAGAGATGGACTTCTGAAGCTTTTTAAAGGCTCTAGTCAGAACACATTTGGAATACTGTGAACAGTTTTGAGCAGCCTAAGGAAGGATGTGCTGGCATTGGAGAATGTCCGAGGAGGTTTACAAAAATGATTCTGGGGATGAAGAACTTGTCATTATGAGAAGTGATTGAAGACTCTGGGTCTGTACTCAATGGAGTTTAGAAGGATGAGGGAATATCTCACTGAAATTTACAAAATTCTGCGACACCTGGATACAGTAGATGTGGAGATGTTTCCACTAATAGGAGACACTAGGACCCGAGGGCACAGCCTCAGAGTAAAGGGATGATCCGTTAGTACGGAAAGGAGGAATTTCTTCAGCCAGAGGATGGTAAATCTGTGGAACCCACTACTGCAGAGGGCTGTGGAAGCTAAGTCATTGAGTGTATTTAAAACAAAGCTAGATGGGTTCTTGACTGATGAAAGGATCAAGGGTCACACAGAGAAGGCAGGAGGATGGGGCTGAAAAACATATCAGCCATGATCAAATGTCAGAGCAGACTTGATAGACTGAATGACCTAATTCTGCTCCTTTGTCTAATGGTCTTAACAGGTAAGTGTTGTAACCCCCAGTTAATGTTACTGAACTTCATGATCACCAAAAACATCTTATGAATTATGAGATTATGAATTCCCATTTCAGTTATTCTTACATATGTATTTTTGTTTTGTGTAGGCTAATGGACACAACTTTACACACATGGAACATGAGAAGGCAGTGTCACTTCTTAAAAGTTTTCAGAACACAGTGGATCTGATAATCCAACGCGAGATTCCAACCTAGAACTTTTCTTTTCCCACTAGAAAAATGTTTAAGATTAAAACCTTTCACTGCAGCTTCCTGTGAGGAAAGCCAGGCAATTTATTTTCCAATTATTTTGCCAATTGCTGGACCAATGGCAACACATGTGCCAAAATTATTAGACACTTACCTATCATTATTATGTTCAGTATTTTATCTTTACAAATTGATCATTTATGAGATTGACATTTATGTAGTGACTTTACATCCTGTCAACTAGAGGCTGTGAAATGGCAGGTCATTTGGTGCAAACATTTAATTATTATATATTCTTAATTATAATATAATTATATTATAATTTAATATAATTATATATACACACTATATATATATATATAATATATATCATTCATTCTCAGAGTTGGTTAATCATTAGCTCCCTTAGCACCAAAAGCACACATGGTCTTTAGATATTGCACCACCATAAAACACTGCCTCAATCTTGTATATGCCTTTTTTGTAAAAAGCAAAAATACATCAACAAATGCAGCAAATTATGTACTGAGAAATTTACAGCTATTTTCTTATTAATTAATATCTGAAAGAGAATTTGGACAAGAAAGGGGGTTCAACAAATAATGTTATCTATTTCATGAAAACCAATCAAAAATATTGGAATTCCAAGATGTTTGTATACCTGGTTAAACAATATCAAAAAGTGTCCTCCTGGCTATTCTATTGCTTTCTTTTATAAGAAATACTTAAAAGTAGAAATGAAGTCAGGACAGGAGCAAGTTGAATTTCACTTACCATAAACCCAGATTATATTTTCAGAAATAACTGAAAATTTAAAAATAAAAATACTGATGAGAAGACAATGGGTTAAGGTTCTAAACAAAACTAAACCTTATCACTTTAAACTTGCTTTCACTTTAATATTTAGAGAGAAAACTGAATTTAATTTGGTACCATAACTTGACAAGTCCCACCATATCCAGAGATTTGTACATCAGAATGATTGAAAGTATACCACTTGCTTCTCCTTTCCACAAACCCACATTATCATCAGATACACAGCTGAGCACCAGAACTGTACTTTTCGGATTTTCAGAAGAACTCCCATTTATTATAGTCTGTATACATCCTGGAAAACAGTGCAATGCAAAATTTCAAGCTTGCCTCATTTCATGAAGTTCACGGGTTTACTGGAATCGTTCTGGACTCTCAGCAGGAGCAGGCAATAGGAGAGACAATACAGATATATTTGGTACTAATGTTAGTTATGTGTAAGTTTCACGTTGTGCCTCAAGTATATTAACCTTAAATTTTACTTTAGTCTATTATACTTAAAATACCTTTGTTAACATGTTCTGTTTCAATGAATATTCCTTTAATTTATAATAGTGGACAATCTATTACCATATGAGGATTGGAGTGTCATTTACCATTTCACAAAATGAACTTAAGATGTTTTAATTTTTAAAAGCTTTAAAAAAATTTGTTTCCATATCTGCTATATTGCTTAATTTAATAGCTTTGGAGTCCAGCAGACCCTCTGCTCAATGGGATTAAACTAAGGTGATCAGTGCATGTTACTGACCTTCACAGCTCAATACATATTTGAAACTGAAGATTTTGTGACAGGTGCCAAATTACATTGTAGTACTTGAGATTAAATAAATGTGCAATTTTGTGAAAAATTAAATTTTGAAACATCAGGATAGGAGGAGATTAACATTTGGAAACTGGGGAGTTTTTTTAGCGGCTGTCCTATCAATAATTCCTAATGTAAATCGTTGTATATTCAACTTAATAAATTATAAAAAATGTGTACAGATAATATGCAAAACAAATATTCAAAATTAATGCTTCCAAATGTTTCCAATGCCTCAATGGTTTCATAAACTTTCACCTTACATAGAGACACTGAAATGAACAGCAACATCTGGTAAAGATACTCAAACATCATATGCTTTATTACTATTGCAGTATTTATTTAACACAATTGACAATTAAGTGCACAATTTAACTAAATCACCTTGCTTTTTTTCTACTTTTGCTCCACAGACCTCATTTTATCCCTTTAAAACTGACAATATTAAACCTGATTTAACCTTTCTTATCCCAAAAGGTTTATCTGGCACCATACCTCAGTTGATCTTGCCTCCTGAATCTTGGTACCATTCCAGCAACAATTGACTCACACTGCAGTACAATAATGAAGTGCTGTACTTCAATATCTGGGGTACAGTTTTTCAAATGTGACATTAAACAGAGACCTTGACTGCCTTTTGGGTATACATAAAAGATATGATGGCACTGCACATGGAGTTAATGCAGTATTACGCAGTCACTATTTAACCCTCAAGCAACATCACTAAAACATAGTATCTAGTCATTATCAGATTGCTTAATGGCAAAGCTTGCTGTGCACAAATTAGCTGACATTGTTCCTTGCATTGCAACAGTGACTACACTTTAAATATACATTTCATTGGTTCGAATGTATTTTTTGACCTAAGGACATGAAGACATTACATAAACTGCAATTATTTTTACTTTGTCTTTATTTTGGCAACCAGGTAACTTTTTAATGTGCCAAAAGACTTGTATCCTGACAGTGCCAGGCAAATAAAATCAGGGAGGATTTGGTGGTGGTGCAAGTTGTAGTGGGTTAATATTTGCTTAAGAGTGAAATAAATCAATCCCTATGGTTAAGAAAGAAATGTAGTAATGATTTGTTTTCCACATGACCAAACCTGGTGTATAATTTCACCTTCAATGTGAGAGTGTCCTGTAGTTCCAGATTTGTGCTATTACTGTGTGGTAATTAATTCATATTGGAACTTTTTTTATGCTCTGCCCACACGCCCAAATTCTGATAAAGTAAATTTCTATAGCTTTTTGTTTTGTTTTTGCCATTTTTCCCCCTTTGTCTGAAGAAATGATAAGCTTCAGTCTACTACCTCAATTTCAACTCTATTGTAACTATTCTAACACATCAAATGCACTTAAGGTTAAAATTATACTAAAATTACATTAGAATGTAATTTAAAAGCCAAAATATATTACTCAAAAATTTAATTCACTAAAAATACCATTTTTTCCAGCTTTAAATGTGTTCAAACAGAAGTATGATTTGAAGCTTCTTACTCTGACAAAACAGTGGATTTTGTTATCTCACATTTCTCATTTTTTCTTACTGTTTTAATATGCAGTTGTTAAATATCAACTTTTAAATGAAAATCAAACAATACCTTTCTTGGAGATTGTTAGGAAATACTGCTATTTTGAGCAATACTAACTACAATGTAATGGGATATGATCTGTGCCTGTGACCCATTATGTATGGAACTTTCTTAACTGGTCATTGAAAGATGAAGGCATGGCCTTTCACCACAAGTAGAGGAAAATAATGGATCAATTCATATTAGTGGATTTTCTTTTATTTATTGTTGGGAAATTGTGGTAAGGCTGCTTGCAAATAATAGTTTCTTACTGAAATATGAAAGGGAAAGGGAAGAGTTTTGAGTTCTAACTCAGTCAGTGTCTAATAGGCAGGCTGATCACAACTGGGATTCTTAAATTGAAAGAGGCAGCATATCTGTTGAGAATCATGAATACAGGAAAGACAGAGGGCAAGTGACCCATGAATACCATTGGTTCAGGTATCATAGAATAGATTGCATTGTAAAAGTGAACCCATTATGTAAATGCAGCTTTGTTGATGTACAAGAAAATTCACATTTTTGTATGTGCAAAATTCAGAATGGAAAGAAAAAAAAGAGTAAAATTTAGTCTAACTGCAGTATTTTGTAAATAACTCAATGACATTTAAAATAACTTTTAATCATTTAGATTGTGAATGTAAACATCTGCTTCTGCAGTCAAAAGTATTTTACTGGACTTGAAAGCTGCTTTATGTGCAAAAACGAAAATACAAGATTTTACACTTTTTAGTTTCACACACTATAGTGAAGTTGAAAAACTTGTTTGTTCAAATGCACATGCAAGTCTAATCCTTCCAATTTTATTTATGTACTAAGTATTGACACTATTTTATTGGTACAGTGTCTAATGTGTTCAGAATGCATTTTGCAGATTCTGTATGTATATATTTGGAGAAATTTTACCAGAGATTAAAAAAAACCAAGCCACTCACTGCTGATGTGGGTGCCAATTATAACAGAGCTATTTTTTGGCTTTGAAATTCTGGGATTTTTTCTGTATTAAAAAGTGTTTCAATAATGTATGAAGTCTCTTTAATGAAGAAACGTTAATTTAAATTGTTACACAGTTGTAAATATCTCTTGCTAAATGGATTTATCATGCCAACGCTGTGTTGCGTAAGTCTCATTACTGAATTTCATAGTTTTTTTAACTCCCAGTTTTTAGGTTGAATTAATTCTTAATGTATTAATGCTCTTGTCAAAATATAAAACTGTGTTAATGATTTGCATTTCTGGAACAGATATTAGTGATTTTTGTCCATTGTCAATCACTTTGGAATTGATAGTTTTCCATAAGAATAAGAATTCTAGTTCAGGTAATGAGCCAAGGAAACTAATTGTCATCTCTTCCAAACAAAGATACTTTTCAGAACTAAAGTGGTCTTCTTCAATAGCTCCTGCTAAATCTGCTGCATCTTTTAGTACAAGTACAACAGAGCACAATGAATCTACAATTGATCCAAAGTTTATGTCTGAGATCACCTAAATGCAGCCAGGAGATTGTTGGCATTACAACAGCTATCATCAGCAACACTATTATCGCCCAAAATACTCACTCACTCTCTCTCTCTCTCTCTCTCTCTCTCACACACACACGTATCAAAAATATACTTTTTAAAACCCGCTCAGTGAGCTAGTGCAGAAATGATGGATCGAATAGACCTCCTTTTGCATTATAACAACAATGTTGTCCTCAAATTGTTCTCTTTTCTGGTCTGATAAAACACTACATTTTATGATGCATTCACCAAAAGTATAACTTAATGTTTTTTAATGCCAATTTTATCAGACCAATATGCCGGTATACATTACCATATTTACGCAAAAAATTGAATTAGTATAAAACTATAAACAGAATTACACTAATGAAATTTTGCTTCAATTAAACTCATTAAATATTGACATTGGTCAGCATGCAAAATTTTAACATAACGGTATTGCTCAAAGATCAAGAATTTACAAAAGGTACAGAAAACAACTTGTTTTGGACAAAAAGTATTTTATAAATCAAACAGTTGTGTTATTTGATAGTAATGAATTATAATTTCAAATACAACCTAGAATACATTTTAAGAAAATTGTCACCAGTCACCTCCACATCTAAAAGGTAGTGATGCTTTTGAGGAATGGCAGGGATCAGTACATTAATTTGGAAGGCATTAAACCTTTCTACATTTTCACGAGTAAAGGCATTAGATAAAATGGAATTTATCTGTAAGCTGATAGTCCAAGCACCAGTCATAATTTTGTTGTGTTAAAATAAGACTGCCAATAATTTTTGAGCAACTTACAGTTCGCATAAGATATGTAGTTATAGCACCACAGTATGGTGTTTAGAATAAAAGTTTTGTCTCTAGAATAATATTCAAAATCCTGCTACACAGCTGACATGTTGGACTGCCAAAATTTCAAGCCTTTTTAATAACAAGAAATTGTTACTGTCATATCTTGCTGTGCCAAGCAACACCATTCTTTTTAACAGTAGTTTCAAATGATTCTGATCAACCTCCTCAACAGAATCCTATCTTGGCAACTGATTGAATAACACTGCAACTACACCTAGAGTGCAGTTGTTGAATTTCACAAACATTTGAAATATAAATTTATCTCATTTAGAAATCTGTTCCAACATACAGACATATCACCAGAATGTATAAAGCACTACAGTCAGGTAGGAATGTCAAAGTTCATAGTTTCAGGTATTTGCAAAAAAAAATTATGTGAAGTAGACTTGATGCCTTGAAAAGAACAATTTCTCTATAAGAATTCTTGAAAATCCATCAATGCAATTAGATGAATTGTCAAGATAGGATCAACAGATGTCTAAATAAATCTTCCTGATATTTTAAACTCTGTTTGAAACTCTCACAAGAATATGATTCAAAAGGTCTTGAATAACCACATCCTATGCAAAGCATACCATATATATGGAGAAAGTGAGAACTGCAGATGCTGGAGATCAGAGTCGAGAGTGTGTTGCTGATGAAGGGTTTATGCCCAAAAAGTCGATTCTCCTGCTCCTTGGATGCTGCTTGACCTGCTGTGCTTTTCCAGCAACACATTCTTGATACCATATATATCTTTGATTTACTAAATCAGGATTGGGGATTGAATTTTCAAGGCTAAAGTTAAATAGCTTTCATAGGCCAGCATCAAGTTTCACATTGAAAACAGCAGCTATCCGTTTAATGTGTACAATGGAATAATTTATATCAAATTTTAAAAAGATTATTTTTCTTTACTCAGACTTCCCTGCAAGTTAATCTCTTTGTAAACCTACATTACAACACTAGAAAAGTAATTTACTCCTTTCAATCTTTTCACTCCAGAAAAACTAGGGCAGAAAAAAAACTAGCCAGCAGACAGTGGGAAAAGATTTTAAAAATGCATTTGAGTTCCTGCCTTTGGTCAACCTTGCCAGATTCAAATAATCAATGGAAACTGCTAACCAGCCAGCAGCATCCCCTCCGGCTCCATTTTGATTTAGCTCCCTTCTCTCCCCCACCTCCTTCAGCTTTGATAGTTTGTATTGCCCTTAATGGACTTTGCACCTAAATTATTCAATTGGAAACATGTTCATTTACTGGAGGTTGTTAACAGATTGAAAAAAGACCACAGGTAACTTGATGATGGGAGATAAAAGCCAGCAGCAGTCAATTAACTGGCTACTTTGGGAGCACTGCCAAATTCTTATGAGGATGGATGGGCCCCACACTATATGCAAAGTTCAACATATCCCTGGAGGTGGATTCCAATGGCAGGCCACAGTGTCAGAAAAGATATGTTTCTCTCTCTCCAGCAGATTTTTTTTTCTGCCACAGAACTACTGGTGCAGTTTCAGATTATCCTGTGGTACGAGTCCCCTTTATAACGACAAACTGAAGGTTATGATCATGAATAATTTAATATTTCAAACATATACAGAGACACCTACAACCACCTTAATCGGATGGTGATGCATCATCATCGCTAATGGGACATATTTTTGGTTCCAATTTTAAAATAAAATCCCTAAAGGCAGTATGATTTTACCCATTAACTCCTATACAGGCCACAGACATCCCTTTATGTGCAAGAGTTACTGAGCCAGTCAGGATAGCTAGTTCCAGTTCTACCTTTACCTTATAATTACATACCTATACTAAGTTCTCGTGACACCAATTTGGATAGCAATCAGAAGCAAACAGATTTTCCTAAACTAGGGTAGGACAACATGTCAACTTCCATTCTTGCACACGTCACTTCAACTCAACACAGACGAGGCATTGAACATTATCATCTGAGGCATTCAGACCCAAAGTGCACAATGTTGCCTTTAGCTATTTGGAAACTGGTAAGCATAAATAGAGCCAGTTTAAAGTAAAATGCATAACTGATTAAGCCATACCTGTTTTTTTTAAAAAAAGTTAAAACTGGATTTTAAAGAGTTCACAAAGTCGAGAGGATCGTTGAATGAAAAATGTGTGCATATGTCACAAGTGGTCTTAAATAAATCATCTGTCCTAATGCATTTATAAGAAAATAACTGACTGAGAAATTTACTTAAAAAAAAAGATTTTTTGCATGTCAAGGAAGAACGGCACAACATGGATTTAATAAGATATAATGAACAAATAATGAATAATAAAAACCTCAAAATCACAAACATTCAGCAGAACAGAGCATATTTCAAAACTGCCAAATCCCAGCCAGAAATTTACATAATAATGTGATTTAAGATACCCAGAGGTTCAGTATTTAAAAAAATCAGAAGTACTTCTACCGAAACTGATAGCTTCAGAAAAAAGTTCAATGAATTGCTCATTGGAGGTACAAAACCATCACTCATGTGCTACATCAAAAGGATTCAATCATGTGCTGCAGTAAAGTGCACTTAGAATTTGGCATGCAGTGCAGAAGTGTGGAGATCCTCTACTCATGCTTAATGAAAATTGATACCTAGACAATAGTTTATGCAAATAAATCACGTACATTATACTTACTTGCACTGAAATGAAGCCACTGAAGTCAACTTTAAATCTATAAAAGCAAAAGTAATCTTGAAACATAACTGTTTTAATATTATGGAAAACACCATAATTTCCTTTTAAAGCCTCCTAAATATTTTATCCTGATTAAATCTTTAAACACTCGTAATATCTTCAGCAGAGCAATCCTCCTTCTGCCAGGCACAGATTTATGTAGGAATGCGGTTTCTAAGATATTCCAGGACTGCAGCTGTTCCTCTGGTCAAGATAGCTGCCCTCGGATTACGAAATGGATTTCCTTCAAGTAGGAGTGTTCTACATGAAAGAAAGTGGCACATTTGAACACTGGAAAATATACAGCTTAAAGACAGATATGTTGTTATACGACCTATGGAACTCATGGGACGAATGAAGATACAAAACTCTGCTCCAAAGAGATGTGTTTGGAAAAATACTAACTATAAAAGGCAACTACTGGAAGGTGAGAAAGAAATCTGCTTGAAATATCCACTCAGCTGCTAGGAGACACAACATAAGCTTAGCAATCTTTTGGTCACTCTTCATTTTACATTGCTGTGCAGGTTAACAGGTAAAGGGACGGCTGGAAAATGGGAAGCCTTCAGAAATGAGATGATGAGAGTCCAGAAACAGTATATTCCTGTTAGGGTGAAAGGAAAGCTGGATTACTTGAGAAATTGAGGTTTTGGTGAAGAAAAAGAAGGATGTGCAAGTCAGATATAGACAGGAGAGATCGAATGAATGAATAGAAGAGTACAACGGCTGTAGGAGTATACTCAAGAGCGAAATAAGGAGGGCAAAAAGGAGATATGAGATAACTTTGGCAAAGAGGGTTAAAGAGAATCGAAGATGATTTTATGAATACATTAAGAACAAAAGAGAAACTAGGAAGAGAATAGGGCCCCTCAAAGATCAGTAAAGCAGCCTATATGTGGAGCCACAGGAGATGGGGAAGATACTAAATGAGTACTTTGTATCAGTGTTTACTGTGGAGAAGAACATGGAAGATACAGAATGTGGAGAAATAGATGGTGACATCTTGAAAAATGTCCATATTACCAAGGTGGTGGCGCTGGATATCTTGAAACGCATAAAGGTGGATAATCCCCAGGATCGGATCAGGTACATCCTAGAACTCTATGGGAAGCTAGGGAAGTGATTGCTGGCCCCTTTGCTGAGATATTTGTATCATCAGTAGTCAGAGGTGAGGTGCTGGAAGACTGGCTAACGTGGTGCCACTGTGTAAGAAAGATGGTAAGGACAAGCCAGGAGACTATAGACCAGTGAACCTGACAATGGTGGTGGGCAAAGGGAATCCAGAGGCACAGGATGTACATATATTTGGAAAGGCAAGGACTGATTAAGGATAGGCTGCATGACATTGTGCGTGAGAAATCATGTCACACGAACTTGATTGAGTTTTTGAAGAAGTAACAAAGAGTACTGATGAGGGCAGAATGGTAGACATGATCGATACGGACTTCAGTAAGGTGTTTGACAAGGTTTCTTTATGGGAAGCTGGTTAACAAGGTTAGATCTCATGGAATACAAGAACTAGCCATTTCGATACAGAACTGGCTTGAAGGTAGAAGACAGAGGGTGGTGATGAAGGATTGCTTTTCAGCCTGGAGGCCTGTGACCAGTGGTGTGCCACAAGGATCAGTGCTGGGTCCACTGCTTTGCCTTGTTTATGTAAATGGTTTGGATGTGAGCATAAGAGGACGGTTAGCAAGTTTGCAGATGACACCAAAACTGGAGGTAGAATGGACAGTGAAGAAGGTTACCTCAAAGTACAGCAGGATCTTGAACAGATGGGCCAATGGGCTGAAGAGTGGCAGATTAGATTACATTACAGTGTGGAAACAGGCCCTTCGGCCCAACAAGTCCACACCGACCCGCCGAAGCGAAACCCACCCATACCCCTACATTTACCCCTTACCTAACACTACGGGCAATTTAACATGGCCAATTCACCTGACCCTGCACATCTTTTGGACTGTGGGAGGAAACTGGAGCACCCGGAGGAAACCCACGCAGACACGGGGAGAACGTGCAAACTCCACACAGTCAGTCGCCTGAGGCGGGAATTGAACCCGGGTCTCAGGCGCTGTGAGGCAGCAGTGCTAACCACTGTGCCACCGTGCCGCCCACTAATGGAGTTTAATTTACATAAAGAGGTGCTGTATTTTGGAAAAGCAACTTAGAGCAGGACTTATACACTTATTGGTAAAGTCCTGGGGAGTGTTGCTGAACAAAGAGACCTTGGAATGCAGGTTCATATTTCCTTGAAACTAGAGTCGCAGATAGGTAGGATAGTGAAGGCGGTGTTTGGTGTGCTTTCTTTTATTGGTCAGAGCGTTGAGTACAGGAGTTGGGAGGTCATGTTGTGGCTGTACAGGACATTGGTTAGGCCACTTTTGGCATATTGACTGCAATTCTGGTCTCCTTCCTATTGGAAGGAAGTTGTGAAACCTGAAAGGGTTCAGAAAAGATTTACAAGGATGTTACTAAGGTTGGAGGATTTGAGCTATAGGGAGAGGCTAAATAAGCTGGGACTGTTTTTCCCAGAGGAGAAAATGAGGACTGCAGATGCTGGAGATCAGAGCTGAAAATGTGTTGCTTGAAAAGCGCAGCAGGTCAGGCAGCATCCAAGGAGCAGGAGAATCGACGTTTCGGGCATGAGCCCTTCTCATGCCCGAAACGTCGATTCTCCTGCTCTTTGGATGCTGCCTGACCTGCTGCGCTTTTCCAGCAACACATTTTCAGCACTGTTTTCCCCAGAGCATTGGAGGCTGAGGGGTGTCCTTATAGAGGTTTACAAAATCACGAGGGGCATGCATAGGATAAATAGACAAGGTATTTTCCCTGCAGCTGGGGAGTCCTGAACTAGAGGGCATAAGTTCAAGGTGAGAGGGGAAAGATATAAAAGGAACTTTTTGATATTAAAGGTCAGGATATCTGGTCAGCATGGAGGAGTTGGACCGAAGGGTCTGTTTCAGTGTTGTACATCTCTATGACTCTATTATTTGGCTTTGTTCCCTTTCAGGTAAAATTTAATTACTCATCGCCTACTTTTCTTTGCCAAATCTAATAATTTTCTTTGTCAATTTCAGTAAAATAATGTTGCTGGTTTAATTTCTTGAAATAGAGTAAATGATTTTTAATAAATCATATCTAAATACCATCAATTATATAACCAGATAATTTTTTTTATAGTTTTAAAATTTTATGGCAAATTTCTCTTCATGCCACGAATCCATGGAATTAATTGTAATTCACTTATGCAATTGATTCACTGATACTCCAATCACTAAATCAATATCCAGCAGATCCATCACCAGTCTATGATGGCTACAGGATGTACTATCTACAGTTGCAGGTCAGCAGCTGGCCACAATTACTTCAACAGAAGCTCTTTTCTGTGATCTTTACCACTGAGAAAGTCAAGAGCAACAATGTTGTGGGAGCATCATAACCTCCAAGAGAACAACATCTTGATTGGCACCCCAATACTAAGTTAAGATCCTAGGATTCCCTAACTAACATCACAATTAAGGAGAAAGCACCTCTTCCAGAGCAACTATGAAAGAGCAGAAATTGCTGCCTTGCTAACATCCAAGAATAAATATACATTAAAATAAATTTCAATCACAAAAGCTACTGAAATGAGCAAATTAAGTTGCATGAGATCATGTGGTGAATTATAATACAGGTACATTTAGTAATAGCATGCTGTTAACTGATGAACCAATTAAAAACACAAAAATGGTTAAATCAACATTAGGAACTTGAATTGCAATTGTATTTTTTAAGCCATTTTAAGGCTAATCTTAAGAGGACTGCAGAAAGATATGATTAGGTTAAGCAAGTGGGCGAAATCCTGGCAGATGGAATTTATGTGGGAAAATGTGAGGTTATGCACTTTGACAGGAAGATAAGCCAAATAGTATTTAAATAGAGAAAGACAGCAGAAAGTTACAGAACAGAGAGAATTGGGAATCCATATCCATGAATCACAAAGCAAGCAAGCATCCAAGTTCATGGGTAATAAGGAAGGCAAATAGAATATTGACCTTTTTTCAAAGGGAATAGATACAAAGGTAGGGAGATTTTGCTAAAACTATACAAAGCACTAGAACAACCAGTTAGAATATTATGAAATAGTTTACATCCCCTTATTCAAAAGAAAGATATAATATCATTGGAGGCAGTCCAGAGAAGGTTCACTAGATTGATACAAGGGATGAATGAACTGTCTTAACAGGAGAGGTTGAGTGGTTGGACCTTTACTCATTTGAATTTCAAAGAATGAGAGATTGAGATTTATAAAAGATTCTTAGGGACTTGACAGGATAGATATGAAGGTTGTTTCCTCTTGTGGGACAATCTAGAATCAGATGGCATAATCTCAGAATAACGGAATACACATTTAAAAACAGAGATGAGGAGGAATGTTTTCTGTCAGAGGGTAATTCATGACTGCAGAAGGCTTTCAAGGCTCAGTC
The DNA here is from genome assembly GCF_037043375.1 of Chiloscyllium plagiosum. Lineage (NCBI taxonomy): Eukaryota > Metazoa > Chordata > Chondrichthyes > Orectolobiformes > Hemiscylliidae > Chiloscyllium > Chiloscyllium plagiosum. The sequence goes on along the minus strand of NW_028270147.1, from coordinate 58,405,541 downwards.
GTTAAGAAGATTCAAGGCTCAGAGAGATTTTTAATTAGTAAGGGAATCAAGTGTTATGGGGTCAAGGCATGAAAGTGGGGTTAGGATTATCAGATCACCCATGTTCTCACTGAATGGCAAGGCAGACTCAATGGCCTACAATTTCTGCTCCTGTGTCTTATGATCTAATCAGGTCTTTGTATCTGAAATGAATCTTTAAAAATGTATATCACAGTTTTAAAAGAGCAAAGAATTCAGTGCACTGTGCCTAAATTGGCAGCCCTCTTGTCTCATTGTCGGAAGATTGGGAGTTCAAGTTAAACTCCAGAAATATGACACAAAAATCTAGGTTGATGCTTCACTGCAGTATGAAGGGACTGCCCCTCTATCAGAGGTGCTATCTTTCAGACGAGACCTTAAACCAAGGCTCTGACAGATGGCTGTAAAATATCCCATGGCACTTAATTTGAAAAGCAAAGGAGTTGTCCTCCCTGTCCTGTCTGATAGTTGACTCTGTATCAACATATAAACTGATTATCATTTGTCATTTTTGGGAATTTGTTCTGTCATAAAATCAACTGCAATGCTTCCTACTTTATAACAGTGACTATGTTTCAAAAAATACTGCACTGGCTGTAAAGCACTTTGATAAATCCTGTGGTTATAAGGTAATACTCAAAACAGAATAGTATTTAAAATGGAGAAAGCTGCATGTTGTGTTACAGAAGGTCCTGAATGCCCTGTACACAATATTAGAATGCAGGTACAGCAAGTAATTAGGAAGATAAATGGAATGTTGACTTTTGTTGCAAGGAGGATGAAGTGAACTGCAAAGGGCATTCGTGAGACTGCACCATAGGTCTTGTGTACAGTTTTGATCACCTTAATTGGGGAGTGATGTATTAGCAGCAGTTGGCGAGAAATTAAGTAAATTTTCCAGGTTGTCTTACAAGAAAAGACTGGAGGTTCACACTATACTCATTTGGAGTTTAGAAAAATAATAGATTACCTTATTGAATCACAAAAGGTTGAGGCTTAACAAGCAAATGCTGAAAGAATCTTTCCCTTTTAGGGGAATTAAAGCAAGGGGGCATAGTTTAAAAACAAGGGGTCTTTCATTTAAAACAGAGACCAGGAGGAACTTATGACCTAAAGGATTGCTAGTCTTTGTAATTTTCTTCTCCAGGCAGCAGTGGAGGCTTGGTCTTTGAATACATTCAAAGCTATGTCCTTTGCCGATCTGAATCATGATCACAATCAGGTTAAGTCGGAAGTCACATGACACCAGGTTATAGTCCACCAGGTTTATTTGAAATCACAAGCTTTCAGAGCGCTGCTCCTTTGTCAGGTGAATGTCCTGACTTCACATCACAAAGGAGCAGCACTCTGAAAGCTTGTAATTTCAAATAAACCTGGTGGACTATAACCTGCTGTCGTGAGACTTCCGACATTGTCCACCCCAGTCCAACACTAGTACATCCATAACATGCCAATCAGATTAGTCATGATTTTATTGAATTTCAGAGGTCTAAAAGGGTGAATGGCCTACTCCTGTTCTTATTTCTTATGATGTTAGTCCATTTTCATCATTATAAAATAAACACCAGTGCTAAAAAAGATTAGCTTAATCAATACAGCATAACTAAATCTACAATATCTTTTCGCATAGTAAAGGTATTTTACAAAATATACATAATTGAATGGTGGAACAGGCTTGAGGAGCCAAGAAGCCTACTTCTGCTCTTAACTAAAGTTTTTTTTATACATATGTAACTCATTTACCTTAGGTTTACGCAGCTCCCCAGTTCTGGTGGGACCTGCATTAAATCATTATTCTGCATGTCCAGTGTAGTCAGTTTGTCAAGCTGCATCAATTGGAATGCATCAATTGAGCCCATCTGATTATTACTGATAAGAATAGTTTCTAGTGCTGGGATTTGGTATAAAGCATTAGGGAACTCCTTAAACCTGAAGACAGAACACAAAACATATGCTAAACAAGAAATCAAGACTATAAAATTTAACTGAGTATTTTTTTACTATGGTGTTTGAAACAAAATGTTATAGAGCAACAAACGTTTTAACAACTTGATATACAAACTCAGTTTAAACAATTTACACTTAAATTTAATTTACTGAGTAACTGATCAAATCTTACTCAATTAACAAGACCACCAATTCTGAAACAAAAACAGAAATTGCTGAAAAAGCTCAGCAGGTCTGGCAGAAATCAGAGTTAATGTTCTGGATCGAGTTGTGCTTCCTTGGAAGGGTCACTCAACCCAAAACATCAACTTCGATTTCTCTGCACAGATGCTGCCAGACCTGCTGAGCTTTTCCAGCAATTTGTTTTTGTTTCTGATTTATAACATCCGCAGTTCATTCGGTTTATATGCATTTCTGAAATTAACCCTACCCCAAACAGTTGGCTATCTTACCATACATTTTATATGACATTGCAAAATGCTTTAAAAATTAAATAATTATAATAGGCAGATAGAGCTAAGCAAAAAGAGCTACAAGAAAGCTTTCCAGTTCAGTGGATACAGAGTGCACACCAGTAGGAAGAGTGGGTCAGGGTGGACAAGTATAAATCAAGAGTATTTTCAAAATGTTTTTAGAAGGAAGAGAGGAACTAGCCAAGTGAAGATTCAGAGGTAAGGGATTCTAGAGAATGGGAAATTATGAATGAAGCTACAGAGAAGAGAACAGCAAAAATGGAAAATAAGAAGTAATGGGCTAATAGAGACTGCATACATGAATACAGAGCTGAAGGAAATCATTGTGCGGTAAGGATGAGGATGTGGAGTGATTTGAAGAAATGTCTGTAAGTCCTAAAATCAAATCTTAGTGATATACAATAAACAAGGGGAGAGACCAGTAGTGACTGGATCCATATCCTTGAATGGTTGAAGAGACACACCGTGCATTCTCGGTGAACTGTAGTTTATAAATGTTCCAGCAAAAGAAGCATTGCCAAATTCATTACAGAATAATAGATAAACAGATTAGGATTTTGGATAGGAAGAACAAGTAAGGGCAGAGGTGAGCTACTTGTAGAACTAAGATCAGGAGAGGTTGGCGATAATGCAGTAATTGGAGAGAAATAATCAAGTGATAGCCTCATAAAAGAAAGAAATTGAGTAAAGATGGAGGAGGAGAGAGAAAAAGGAAAATAGTGTATGAAGATGGGTCATTGATTAAGTGTAAAAGATATGAAGTCTCAGGAGATACACAGAACCAATCTCATTAATCTAGGCAATTTACACAGGTATCCAACAGCTGCTCATTTGCAATTGCTCCAGGTATCAATTGGATTAAAAGTTACTCAGTTTAAGCTACAAGAGAGGTACTTGTGGTACAGTGGTACCTCTGAACCAGGAGGCCTGACTGACACTAACCAAAATCCTTTCACCTGGCTAACTTGCAACCAACAGAGTGGAATAGTCATCCCATGAGTCTTAACTGGGTTCACAAATCCACTCTGCCCTCACCCACATTTCCTGAAACAATGAGAACAGGAGAAATAAAGTAAACAATTATAACTGCATGCAATTTGTGCAGATTCTTGCAAAGTTTACATTTTTAAAATTCTCTTTTGAAAACAGACAAAAAAAGTAAATTTTGTTAATTTCTACAAATGGCAGAGTTTTAGCATTTCAGATTGAATGGCATCAGTAATTAAATGATACAGGCCTTTAAAATCAGCAACTTACTGCTTGTTGTTAGCATAAAATAATTGCTCATAATTGCAAATGTTTTGTGAAGTTTGAAAGCAGGTTCAAATCAGAATTAGTTTAAGTAATATTTTGCTAAAATGTCACAGGATTATATGCCCAAATAACCAGGCAAACTCTCAAATGATCATATGGCATGTTATTTTGCTGCATCAATCCACAAATATCCCCTGCATGTTTTTACTCATCACCTCCAGGTACCTGTTTCACAAGTAAATGAACAGACAAAAATATTGTAGCATAGATAATAATAATTATTATTCTGCTAATATTGTTTGGGGGGGGGGGGGGGGGAAGAAAAGGAAAAGAGGAGAAAGATAAAGCAAACCAAATGGGATGAGAATGAAACGTTTCTCCACATGGTACAGCCTTGGGTGTGTGGCCTTAGCTAATGGGTTATGCTCTTACAAATTTGAAGGTGCAAAATTGTCAGAATATTATTTCCTACAGCTTGATTTTGTACATTAAAGCGTGCCTCACTTCTTTCACTTCAGTATTGGCAGCCGTGCCTTTAATTATCTACTCACCATGCTATGAGCTTGCATCCCTATGAGCTGCCCTTTCTTCCTTTAGGTTTTCCTCTTATACCTATGTTTTCAACCAAGCATTTGTTCATCTACCTTAATGTCAAATTCCTTGGATACAATGTAATTTTTTTTGTCTGATTACACAGCTGTGAAGCACTGCAAAACGTATTGCTATCTTTAAGGCACAATAGTCATCAAAGTAATGTTATCATTTGCACAAAGACCAAATACTGTTAGCTGGACTTTATACATAAATGTACAATACTGCACTGAATAAGACGCAATGTTTACATTGCTTTTCTCAGCACAGCGGATAGAAACCATGCTAGATACTGCATGCAGACAAACAAATTCAAATGCAATCCTGAGAAATGAAAAGATAATATTTATATCCATCATCCAAAGAAGGAAACTTGAATTATTTAAATTCTGTGAAGCTGGTGACATTTGAAAATACTAACCTGTTAAAAGAAAGGATTACAATTTGCAAATGCTGTAGTTGTTTTATTTCCATTGGCAGGGAAGTCAAAAGATTATTTCTAAAGAAAAATAATAAGTGATATTATTAGTGACATTTACTGCTTTTTTGCCTTTTTCAAAAAAATAAGAAAAGCTTGATTTTCACTTTATGAAACAAATCTTCTAACTCAAGGAAGTCTTCAATATCTTATCAATCATTTTCTTTTTGAAAGCAGAGCACAAAACTCAAAACCAAACATGCGTAGCTTAAAAAATCCTTAATCATAGAACGGATTTATATGATATACTGATATAATACACCTTTAATTATTAAAATTATATTTCAATATCAAATTAACTTATCTGCACTCTTCGTTTAGACTACAACTTCCATACGTTTGGGTAGACAAAATATTCCTAAAGACAGAAACTTCACTGTTCCACTGATGGGCCTCATCTGCACCCTGTTAGACAGTTCGGTGGTCTAATCATTTGTTAACTTATTTTTCTAATCAACCTGTTTACAGATGTTATTACACATCATTGGAACAATATAATTCTCTGTACGCTTAGAATTACACTTATTAGAGGTGAATTCTATCATATATAAATGCTGGTAGTCCAGAACTCTGGAACTTGAACCTAAGGGTATGGACACTAAAACTGCTCCATAAGACAGCTACCCACCAACCCCCACCCCAATTCACGTGTTATAATTAATTTGATTAGTGAGTGCAGTCCGCCTGCTTGTTAAAGGTACTTCCCTTGCTTAGTTGTACCTGTACCCCTCTCATCCATGGCCTTCTGTCATTGTTGCCAGTCAACATACTAGGAGATAACCAATGTTGCATAAGGATAGCTTTCACTGCATTTTCCACTCAAATAAATACCCAAATAAATAAAATGCTTTTTTACTGTAGTCTGTTAACCCGACAGAGGACCAGATGCACGAATATGGGTTTATAAAAAGGCTCAATTTCCAAAAAACATACCAGAAGCAGAATAAGTACATACTTACTTTGAGAACACTACGAACCAAAGAGAAAGATCATGCAACTTTTTTTAAAAATGAAAACTGTTTTGTTTCTTATTACTAATATCAAAGCAGAAAAGTCTTATAATTAACTATTTGATGAAGATTAAAAATTTATGTTTGGTCTTTTTATTTCCATCTCCACCAAAGCTCCTTTTGGTCTGTACTACATATTCAAAATCCACCTTTGCTCATTTACTTATGACTGAAGAGTATTCTTCAAGATACAATTCCTTTGGGAAGCTGTAGCTTCCATTTACAAAATGACTGATGAAAAATGTAGAGATAGACTAAATTCCAGAGTGTGAAATATACACTTAGAATTACACTTATTAGAGCTGAATTCTATCATATATAAATGCTGGCGGTCCAAAACTTAAATATTACTAAAAGATCAGAAGTTGAACTATTTATCTTGCCTTCATCGAAATTTAAGACACAAGAAGAATCAAATAAAAGTGAGTCCATTTTAGAGGACGCCAATTGGTTGGGCCATATTTGGCATGGAGATACAGCAAAACAGCAAAATTGCCCATCTTAATTTTCAGATTCTGTAAGTAGATTCTGTTGATCAGAGTATTAACATGGAGGTGCAACAGATTTTGGCTGCTTCCAGGACCTTTTAAAAGACACAACATATTTATAAATTCCTTTTGATTATATGAAACAGGGTCCTGAGTATTTATGTATGGAACTTCTAACACACAAACACATCACACTGTGGACCTGGTTGATGACCGTAAATTGGTTTCTGGTTAACCACTAGCACAGATTCATTTTAGAAATGATTTCCAAAAGCAGAATCATATCTAAAAGGAGGATATACTTTTGAGGCTATTAAGCATAAGTTATTTGAGCGTGAGCAGCTGCCACCAGCTGCAAATGATCAACAGGACGTATTTGATTTGGTTTGCTAATTGTTGGGATATTCAATTGACATGCCTGATATCACACCAGCACTGGAGTTCATGGATCACATTATTAATTTGTGTGATCGGCAAAAAGTCTTTTAGGCTTGATGGCAGCATCCTGTTCGTGGAGAAAACCACTCATGGATTTATGCATAGAAATAGTGTGAGATGCCTATTATTCAAATTTATGAGACATCTCCTCATTCCATGGTAATCAGAGGTAGGTTGGGTATCGCTCAGAGCCAAAAGTAATGTATGAGTAATGATTTGATCTGGATATTCACTTTATGAAGGATTGTTTCAATATGCTTTAACTCAATGAGCAGACAGCTCGGACCCGACTTATAAGATTATGAGAACAAGACTGATCTTGTGGCATGTAGGCTGTGAGAATTCCACCATGTAGACTGACTGAGGAAAGTATGTCTTCCATTAGATTGGAAATCATTATTACATAATCTGAACAATGCTAAGAGTTACACTGGAAAAAATTTAAGATTATCAGCAGGCCCTGCAGTGTGATACATTTGTGTAATAGAAGCTCCATACATAAATACTCAAGACTCTGTTTTATGCAGGCAAAAAAAATTTGTACATACATTGCACATTTTTCAAAACCAAAGAAGGGTCAAGGAGACTGCCAAACTTCACCACATCATTAGGACAGCACCCTGACTAACCTCTTTACTCAGATTTGTTAGGTTTAAAATGCGCTGGCTGGGAGAGTAATGGAGGTAGAAACTGTAGGAGGTTTCAAAAGATTGCTGGATATATGTTTGAAAGTGATGAATTTAGAGGGCTCGGAGATTTAGGCTGGAGAATGGGACTAGCTGGATAGTTCTTTCAGGAGCCAGTACATACAAGGTGGGCTGAATGGCCTCATTCTGTATTGTAAATTAAGATTTAAGAATTATGACTTCCAATTCAAACTGACAGTTAACAGTTCTTGCAGCATCGCCATACCAATAATGGCCTAACCAAATCAGAACCCTTTTCCTAGTCTGTATAAAATGGTGTTTCTTTTTCCTCCCTTAAGTATGTTTCTTGCGTCTTGGTTCTGATGAAAGCAAGATGAAAAGCTTCAAATTCCTCTTAGCTATGTTTAAATTTTAATATACTAGGCAGGTTCATTTTTGGTGATATTAAGCCTTCCTTCATCACTCTAATATGCATCTTACACAATTTAAAATGTGGCATTAGCACATGGGGTTTTGGTCTAAAAAAACAAGAGAACTCATTTTAGTGAAAATGATTACTTCTAACTCCAAAGTTAGGAATGAAATAACAACAAAAACACAAAAGAATTGGCAAGAACTTAGCATACCTAAGATCCAGATGAATCAGGAACTCCAATGTGCAAAGTTCTAAAGAAACAGAACTAAGCTTGTTGAAACCAAGATTTACATCCGTGACGGTGGCCTTAAATTCTGAAATCCTGTATGGCAAGCCAACATTCAATAATATTATTGACATCTTAGTATCTTCTTCAAAAACACATGTTTGACTAGTATGTCACATGTAATTTTTATAGCACAAAATAGAATTAGAGTCTTCTTTCCTTTCTGACCCTACCAACATTGCTAAATTTTAAATCCATAGCCATCGCTGTAGAGTGTCGTTAGCATAACATTCTTTTGCAATGCTATTTTGAAGCTGCCAAAACTAAATAGTTTCCCTAATTCTGAGCTTTATTAAAATAGAAACCAACCACTTGTTGCAATATTTTATAAAAATCGGCATTTTTGAGAAAATTAAAATTAAAATTGAAGGTAGTGATTGCATGTCACACTGGAAAATATGTGAAGTTGTTTTCTTTGGCAAGAAACATGAAAAAGCAGAGTTTCACTTACATAGAGAACAACTGCAGAATTCCAAGGTGCAAAGAGATTTGAGTGTTCTAATGCATTAATGTACAAGTGCAGCACATAATCAAGAAGGCTAATCACATGGTATCCTTTGAGAGGTATTCGACACAAAAGAAAGGATGTTATAACTCAGCTAACCAAGGGATTGATGGTGACTCCATCTCAAATGCTACATGCAGTCTTGACCTCCTAAGGAAGGACACAAGTGCAATAGTGGCAATTCAGAAAAGGTTTACTGGAGTGAATTACTAGAATGAGTAGATGATCTCATCAGGATAGGTTATTTCCACTGGATTTTAGAAAAACAAAAGATGACTTGATTAAAGTTTATAACATCCTGAAGGGTCTCGAGAAGGTGAACAGGTAAAAGATGTTTCTTTTTGTGGATCAGTCCACAACTAGGGAACACTTAAATTGTGTGTGCGCCCGCAGGCGCACATGCACGTTAGAGATGGGGATATTTTGTTTCCTCCGAGGGTTGTGCAACTTCGGAACTTTGTCTCAGAGGAGATGGGGTTACTCAACATTTATAAGGCACAGGCAGATAAATTCTTGTTCAGTGAAGAAATCAAAAGAAATAGAAGGCAATTGGGAATGCCAAATTTGAAACACAAACAGATCAGCCATGATCTTATCAAGTGACAGAACAAGCCAAAGGGGCTGAATTCTACTTCTGCTCCTATTTCATATCTTTGTTATCCATGGATATTTTCAATATTTAAAGTGAAATTGAGTGTTGAGGAATCAACTTGAAAGTGTTGCCCAATCTGAAAGGAGGGAGAACAGTGAAATAAATATTACTTAACATGCCTTAAATGATAATGGCATTAATACATGAAGAACCTTACCCATCCTATTACTGAAATAATTTTTTAAGCAATTTGTTCTTGGAATTTTACTCATGTGCTACATCATTTGCTCATTTTCTCCAATCTAAGTGTGGCTTTTACTTTACTTTTTGAAGTGGCTAATATTCATGTGCAGCTGTTCAACTGCTAATGGGGACATCAACGTTGAGTTGGATCTGTTCTCACTCAATGTCTGCATACATAGGGTTTTCATTTCTTATGCAATGATCTGTACCCAAATACTAAACCTCCTTACCTAAAAAGTGATATGAATGTGAAACTTGCTACCACAGGTAACAGTTGAATTGATTGGTATAAATGCACTTACTGGAAAACTAGACAAGCATTTGAGGGAGAAGAAAGTAGATTCTTATAATGGTAGATTTAGATGAGAAAAAGGGGAAAGAAAATGCAACCAGAGCATCTGGCAGATTGTTTGGCTGAAAAGCCTGTTTCTGTGCCACATATACATTTTCCAATTTCAACTCTAATTCAGCAATCCTGTGGTAAGCCATGAAGCTTCTAGCACTACACATTCTAAGGTAAGTTAAGTACCGAGCAATAACTCCTTCAATGGGTTGACTGGATGGACTCATTCAGCAAAAGGGGACTGGAAATATGCTCATTAAACCAGATTTTCCTCTGTGGCCCATTGTTTTAAAGAACTCTAATATATGCATAATCATTCAGAAATCAATTTTTACTTACAGTATTTATTTTAAAAGAATGGGCTGCATGTGAAAGGGCAGGAAATCTACAGGCAAACATTTTAAAGTTCATGCTTTAAAATTACTCAGCTTTTATGACCGAAATGAATAACCTCATAGTCCCCACATTACACTCTATTTGCCACCTTGTTGCCCATTCCCTTATATTAATAAAAGCAAAGTACTGCGGATGCTGGAAATCTGAGGAAAACTGATAATGCTGGAGAAACTCAGTATGTCTGGCAACATCTTCAGAAAGAGAAGCACAGTTAATGTTTCGAGTCCAATATGACTCTTTTTCAGAAAAGTCCACTCCTTTACTGATCTACATCTCTTTGCAGTCTCTGTGTTCTCCTCACCCAGCTCCTCATGCCAATTTAGCTTTGTACCATTGCATCATCTTACAGATTACCCAGTCTTTTGGTTTAAATGATTAACACTGACAGTAGACAGCAGTGATCCCAGCATTGATCCTAGTCATACTTTATAGTCAATTTCAAAATGCCACATTTGCTTTGTATCTGTTAACCAATCTTCTATTCATGCTAGTGTAATATTACCTCCAACTCGTGTACTTAACTTGAGAAGTAAACTTGAGTGCAACTTAATTAAATGGTTTATGGAAAATTAAGGTATGCTACTACATCTACCAGTTTCACCTACCCTAATGTTTACATTTTCTAAAAGTTTAATTAATTAAATAAAATTTTAAAAGTATACAAAAAATCTAATAAATTTGGCAAACACAATTTTCCTTTCATAAACCATACCAACTTTGCCTGATCATGCTGTGATTTTCTAAATGTTCTCTGAAGACTTCTTTAATAATCCAGCAGTTTTCTGATGACTGATGTCAGGTTAACTGGGCTGTGTGTTTTCTCTCTCCTTTCTTTTTGAATAGTGATGCCAAATTTATTAATGAATCTAAGGAATTTTTGAAAATTCCTAGACTATCTAGTTTTGAGTATTTGTAGTATTTGCTCAGTGTTTCTACCATTCATTCATTCCTCAATGAATTCTCCTGACTCTACCTGGACCCACATTTACTTTAATTACTACTTACCATTAGAGTCTAAAATGAAATAGGATTTATTTGGAAAATGAAAAGAACTACAGATGCTGGAAATCAGAAACAAAAACAGAAAATGCTGGAAAAGCTCAGCAAGTCTGGCAGCATCTATGGACAGAAATCAGAATGAATGTTTTGGGTCCAGTGACTCTTCCTCAGAACTGGAACTGACTGTTAATTCTGTTTCTCCTTCCACAGATGACGTCAGACCTGCTGAATATTTCCAATCCAGTTTGCTCTTTCTTACTTTAGTTACTCCCTCCTTTTAATATACTTGAAAAGGTCTTACAATCTCTTTTTATATTCTTGGTTAATTTTCCCTTATCAACTTTTGAATCTCCCTTTGTTGGTTTCTAAAATACACCCAGCCTTCAAACTTACTACTACTCTTTCAACATTAAAAGCCCATTCATTATCTAATGCTATTATTAACATCCTTAGAAATCCATGGATGTATTTTTTTTTGCTGAGTTTTTCTTTTCTTAAATGATAAATATTTTTGCCAAATATTTTGATTTTTTTAAGAAATGTTTTTCTCACTGCTTGATACTTCAGCTTTGAGTCTATTTAACTAAATCTTTTTATAATAAAGGTTAACACAATCTCACTGCAAAATACTAGACATAAAATAGCTTTATCCCTAGTTGGTTCCAAGTTGAAGAATATTTTGAATGAGCTGAATGAGCAGAGGTTCATGGAGGGTAAAACATGCAAGGCTGTCTAGGTGAGTACTAGGATATTTATAAAGAAAGAATCATTTCAGGTCAACGACCTTTCATCAAAACCTCCATCCTGGTGCAGGTTTTTCTCCTGACTTGGAACTGTACCAATTCCTTACTTGTAATAAGGACCAGACCAAACCCACTCAAAAATATTTTGGAAAATATATATATAAAAATGTATAATAAGGCAGCCTGGACTTTACATGTTAAAGTAAGAAAAAGTTAAGTCAAAGGTGTTGCGTTCCAGATGCAATATGATTGCTCAACTACTCAACTTTAAGCAAAACATATTTCATTTTTACACTTCAGTTAAAATACCAACAAAAACAAAGAAAAAATTGGCTTAACTATTGAAATGCTTAACAAAACTATATATACTACAAATTAGCAGTTCCAATATAGTAAAATCCCATAAACATACCCTTGGGAAAAGGAAATTCACTAAAATAGATTGTCTTACATGCAATTCTAGCAGCTGGAAGAAAATCCCAACTTTTAGCTGTAACAGAGAGAGGAATAAGATGTTCTATAGCCAGCTTCAAGACCCCAGCAACTGCTGACAGCTAAAACTAAATATCCTGGTTTTGTGGGAGCTTGACCCCCCCGTTTAGGCTACTTCTATTGCTCCAACTTAAAAAAGACACAAGGCCTCAGAAGCTGTTTACTGGCTTTGAGCAGACTACCCATCACCTTTATCTCAATCTTTCACTAAAAACAAATTAGAAAGCAAATACATCTCTTAAAGCCACAGTATAGTCATACTTAACAGTCAAAATTTTGCAACTTCTTCCATAATAGCATGTGTACATTTACAGCAGCAATTTAATAAGACACCTCACAAGAATAAATTACAACTTTAATCGAATACTGGATAGTAACATGAAAGAATATTTTCTAAAAACTGAAATATTTGTTGCTTATGTAAAAACATCTGCTTTGTAAGTTATTGTCAGCACTCAAACTAAACATTTGAGACTGAAGAAAGAAAATTCAGAGATTCAAATTCACTGAAATTTTGCCAGAAGTCACATGACACTAGGTTATAGTGCAACAGGTTTATTTGAAATCACACAAGCTTTCAGATTTCAAATAAACCTGTTGGACTATAACCTAGTGCATTGTGACTTCTGACTTTGTCCATCCCAGGCCAACACTGGCACCTCCACATCACCAAAATGTAGCATATTGTTACAAAATACATTTTCCCAGTTGTTCACCTTTAGCTAAACTTGAGCACCAGTAATGCTAGCTGCAGAAAGGATATTAATTTAGTTAAATCCATTAAATATAATTAGCTTATTTTAAATGCTCTTCTGTAGATGAAAAGTATTTTTAAAATCTAAATTAATGTAATATCCAAAACAAAAGTTGAGACTAAGTGCATCAAAAAGCCTTTTTAAACTCTGCTAACCTACCACTTTTAATACTCTACACTCACACGAAGAAAAAAAATCACATTGCTCAAGGCTTTTGAGACATACCGAGAAGGCACTCCAGTAAGTAAATTTTTACTCAAGTTCATAGTAGTGATGGGAACTCCATCAGCGGCATCAAACACTGCATCAGGAACAATGGTTGCTTTCCTGTCACTAAAAGTAAAACAAAATGTTTAGTTTACTTTGAAATTTAAGTTGAGAGGAAAAATTCTAAATCTACTTATTAAAATATATACTTTAAAGTAATTATATACAATGCTAACTTCATGTGCATGATTCTTTAACTTATGAAGTAAAGTTTTCTATTGAAGCAGCCAAACTATCAAAGCATAATTTATGTTCCCAAACACCAAAGATGATTTATTAAGAATGACTGAAGGGTGTAAAGTGGTGGCACAACTTAGGTGCAGTACAACTCAGCATTTGAACCACTTTTATTTCAAATAAAATCTCATGTATTCGCAATTTGTTTTTGCGGTATATTGGTACAGCTGTTTGCCTATTGTTTGAATTTGTTGAAAGCTTGGGAGTTTGTTGCTCAATGTTTTCTGAATGTCTTATTGTTTTGAAAGCTGACTGTGTTCACTGAAAGTTCTTGTTAGTACACATCTCAGGATTTGGAAAATATTGATAAGTTATATTTTCTCCATCACCACAGGATATTAGTGAGTTCACATTTATCTTCTATGCATTAATATCCAACCTCAGCCATGTGATTGCCAGAGGACACATAGATGGAGAGTAACAATGGCTTTGCTAATATATAGTCCATGATTACTTCAAAAATAGCACTGTGGAGGTGACAGCATAATGGTATTGTTGTTGGAGTAGTAATCCACAGTAGATGGTGAAATTTGAAATCAAAAAATAAAATCTGGAATTAAAAGTCTAATTTTTTTTAAAAACATGATTGTTCTAAAATCCGATCTAATTCATTAACGTCATTAATAGAACATAGAACATTACAGTGCAGTACAGGCCCTTCAACCCTCAATGTTGCGCCAACCTGTGGAACCAATCTGAAGCCCAACTATCCTACACTATTCCATTTTCATTCATATGTTCATCCAATGATCATTTAAATGGCCTTAAAGTTGGCGAGTCTACTACTTTTGCAGGCAGGGCATTCTATGCCCTACATCTCCATTAATAAAGAAACTACCTCTGACATCTGTCCTATACCTATCACCCCTCAATTTAAAGCTATGTCCCCTTGTGCTCGCCATCGCCATCACAGGAAAAAGGCTGTCACTGTCCAACCTATCTAACCGTCTGATTATCTTTTGTCTCGTTTAAGTCACCGCTCAACCTTCTCTCTAATGAAAACAGCCTCAAGTCCCACAGCCTTTCCTCACAAAACCTTCCCTCCAAAGAGGTATCATACTAGTAAATCTCCTCTGAACCTTTTCTAAAGCTTCCACATCCTTCCTATAATGCGGTGACCAGAACTGTATAGAATACTCCAAGTGCAGCCGCACCAGAGTTTTGTACAGCTGCAGCATGACCTCATGGCTCCGAAACTCAATTCCTCCACCAATAAAAGCTAATACACCGTATGCCTACTTCACAACCCTAAATCAATTTGGGTGGCAACTTTCAGGGATCTAGATATATGGACACCAAGACCTCACTGCTCATCTACACGATCACGAATCTTACCATTAGCTGAATACTCTTTATTCCTGTTGCTCCTTCCAAAGTGAATCATCTCATACTTTTCTGCATTAAACTTCATTTGCCACCTCTCAGGGCAGCTCTGCAGCTTATCTACATCTGTCTGTAACTTATGTTAGGATGAGACATGAAGGCTCAGTTAGGGCGCTTGAGAGTTACACGTTAGCCAGGAAAGACCTAAAGAGAAAGCTAAGAAGAGCCAGGAGTGGACATGAGAAGTCGTTGGCAGATAGGACCAAGGAAAACCCTAAAGCTTTCTATAGGTATATCACGAATAAAAGAGTGACAAAAGTAAGATTAGGGCCAATCAAGGACAGTAGTGGGAAGTTGTGTGTGGAGTCTGAGGAGATAGGAGCAGCACTAAATGAATATTTTTCATCAGTATTCACACTGGAAAAGACAATATTGATTAGGAGTATACTGATATATCGGTTACTAGACTGGGTGGGATTGAGGTTCACAAGGAGGGGGTGTTCGCAATTCTGGAAAGTGTGAAAATAGATAAGTCTGCTGGGCCGGATGGGATTTATTCTAGGATCCTCTGGGAAGCAAGGGAGGCGATCGCAGAGCCTTTTGGCCATGATCTTTATGTTGTCATTGTCTACGGGAATACAGCCAGAAAGCTGGAAGACAGCAAATGTTGTCCCCATGTTCAAGAAAGGGAGTAGGGGCAATCTTGGTAATTATAGACCAGTGAGTCTTAGTTTGGTTGTGGGTAAAGTGTTGAAAAAGGTTATAAGACTTATGATTTATGATCATCTAGAGAGGAATAAGTTGATTAGGGATAGTCAACATGGTTTTATAAAGGGTAGGTCTTGCCTCACAAACTTTAGAGTTCCTTTGTGACCAAACAGGTGGATGAGGGTAAAGTGATTGATGTGGTGTGTATGGATGTCAGTAAGGTGTTTGATAAGGTTCCCCATGGTAGGCTATTGCACAAAATACAGAGGCATGGGGTTGAGGGTGATTTAAGAGGTTTGGATCAGAAATTGGCTAGCTGAAAGAAGACATGGTGGGGGGGTGGTCGATGAAAAATATTCAGCCTGGAGTTCAGTTACTAGTGGTGTACCGCAAGGATCTGTTTTTGGGCCACTGCTTTTTGTCATTTTATAAATGACCTGGATAAGGACATAGAAGGATGGGTTAGTAAATTTGAGAATGAAACTAAAGTCGGTAGAGTTGTGGATAGTGGTGAAGAATGTTGCAGGTTACAGACAGACGTAGATAAGCTGCAGAGCTGCCCGGAGAGGTGGCAAATGAAGTTTAATGCAGAAAAGTGCGAGATGATTCACTTTGGAAGGAGCAACAGGAATAAAGAGTATTCGGCTAATGGTAGCAACTTAGGGTTGGCTATTACCAGCAAAAGAATATCTTCTACCATAATTTGTAACTTCATGGCCAGGAATATGCCCAACTCTATTATGACCATTCAAGCCAGGAGATCACCCTTCTTTAGTAAAGAATGCAGGAGGACAAACCCAGGAGAAGCATCAGGCATACCTAAAAACGAGGAGTCAACCTACAACACAAAACTGCTTGCACACCAAACGGCATAAGCAGTAAGTGACAGACAGTGTTAACTGGTCTACAATCCTGTCACATCCAGTTGAGAGAAGTGGTGGTAAACAACTCACTGAAGAAGGTGGTTCCAAACTACCTTCATCCTCAAATCATTGCAGATCCAGCACATCATTGCAAAAAACAAGACTAAAGCATGTACTCCAAACTTCAGCCAGAAGTGCCAAGCAGCTGATGTACCTTTGCCTCCTCCAATCGTCCCCAACATTGTAAACAACAGCTTTCAGCCAATACCATGATTGGTAAATGGCTGAAGGCACTTAATCATACAAAGTTTATGGGCTTCAACATTTCAGCAATAACACTAAAGGCAACAAAGAACTGAAGACTGAAGGAAATAGAAATTAAGGTAAGAAAGAAAATGTATGTGTTAATGACAAGTGTCAGGTAGAAAATAGAGAACCAAGAGGAATATCAAAGTTTCAGAGGGGAGGTGAAAAAGCATACAAGAGTTGCAAAAAGGACTTACGGGAAAATACAGGCAGTTAACATAAAAAGGTATCCCAAACTTTTTGGCCATGTAAATAGCAAAAGGATGTTAAAGAGAGTGGGATCTATACAGAAAAAAAGGAAGGATGTACATCTGAGGGCAAGGGGCATGAATGAGGTGTTAAACGAATATTTTGCATCTGTCTTTACCAAAACAGAGAGAGGCGCCACCCAGGCCATGGTGACAGAAAGGAACTCAAGACACTAGAAGGCCTCAAAATCGATAGAGAATATGATGGATAGAAAAGTTGGATAGGATATTGATACTTGACAAGTCAACTTATTGGTAAGTTGACAAGGCACTGGGACTGGATGAGATGCATCCAAGGATTTTGAAGGAAGAAAGTAGATTTGCAGGGACACTGGACACAACCTTTAAGTCTTCCCTAGATTCTGGGGAGGTGCCATAAGACTTTAAAATTGCAAACATTGTGGCCTGGTTCAAGAAAGGTTAATGATAAACCCAGTAATTACAGATTGGCCAGTTTAACTCCAGTGAGTGGGGAAGCTTCCACAGACAATTATTCAGAATAGAATTAGTAGTTAATGGCAAAAGGTGGGTTGATTACAACCAAACAAATAAAGTCAGCATGGATTTCTGAAAGGGAAATCTTGTTTAACCAACTTGCTGGCTTAGTTTGAAAAGGGAAAAGAAAGGCTCAATGACAGAATCATTATTAACAAGGTGAACATGGACCTGTAGAAGCCATTTGATAGTGTCACACATGCTACAAAGTCATAGAAATAAAAGTGTACCAGTAGTAATATGGGTACAAAATTGGTTGAATGACAGGAAACAGAGTAATGGTCAATGGATATTTTTCAGGCTGGAGCAAGGTTTGAAGTGGAATTTCCTAGGGATCAATATTGGGATCCCTGGTTTTCCTGAAATATATTAATGATCTCGGACTTAGTGTGCAGGGGACAAAGGTTGCAGATGTCACAAACTTGAACTATAAACTGTGAGGAGGACAAAGGAGAATTCCAGAAGGACACAGACAAGTTGGAGTTGGCAGATAGGTGGCAGAAGTGAGAGTTGACACATTTTGGTTGGAAAAACATTGAAAGACAATACAAAATAGGGGCAGAATTCTACAGGAGTTGTGGGAGCAGAGGACCTTGGGCATATGTTTGCACAGATCATTGGCAGGAGAGGTACAGAAAGCATTAAGCAAAGCAAATAGTACTCTTGTTTTTATTAATAGGTACATAGAGTACAAGAGCAAAGAATAATGTTCAGCTTGTATAGGACTTTTGTTAGATCTTAGCTGGAATAGTGTGTGCTACGAAGAAATATGATTGATTAATGGGCTGGATAAAGTAGATAGGGAGAAACTATTCTCGCTCATAAAAAGGTACAAGAACAAAGAGGGTGTAAATTTAAAGTGATATGTAAAAGAAGCAAAGCTGAAGTGAGGAAAAACATTTTCACTGAGTAGTTAGGGCAGTAATGCATTGGCTGGAAATGTGGCGGAGGCAGGTTTAGCTGATGTGCTCAAGAGGGCATTGGATGATTACTTGGATAAAAATAATATGTAATGATTCAAGGAAAAAGCTGGAGTTTTGTACTAGGCATGATGGTCATTTAATGAGCCAGTACATTGCACAACGGAAACAGAATAAACAGGCACTTCTGCCAGTCATTGTGAAGAATTACTGTGGAAATTCCAGAAACAATTTTTAAATATTTGGATTCACTTCAAGAATTCCTTTGATCCAGTACATAGAACATAGAAAAGTTCAGCACAAAACTGGCCTTTTGGCCCATGAAGTTTTGCCGAGGATTATTCCTAATCTAAAATAAAATAACCTAACCTATGCACCCCTCAATTCACTGCTACCCATGTGCATGTCCAGCGGCCGCTAAAATGTCCCTAATCACGTTGCTTCCACCACCACCACTGGCGATGCATTCCATGCATTCACAACTCTCTGCGTAAAGAGTCTACCTCTGACGTCTCCTCTGTACGTTCCTCCTAATATCTTAAAACTATGACCCCTCATGCCAGTCAATCCTGCCTTGGGGAAAAAGTCTCTGGCTATTGACTCTATCCATGCCTCTCATTACCTTGTATACCACGATCAGGTCACCTCTCTTCCTCCTTCTCTCCAGAGAGAAAAGTCAGTGCTTAGTCAACCTCTCTTCGTAAGACAAGCCCTCCGGTCCAGGCAGCATCCTGGTAAACCTTCTTTGCATCCTCTCCAAAATCTCCGTATCTTTCCTATAATAGGGCAACCAGAACTGGACACAACATTCCAAGTGCGGTCTCACCAGGGTCTTGTAGAGCTGCAGTAAAACCTCGCGACTCTTAAACTCGATCCCCCTGTTAATGAAAGCCAAAACACCATATGCTTTCTTAACAACCCTATCCACTTGGGTGGCGACTTTGAGGGATCTATGAACTTGAACATCAAGGTCTCTCTATTCCTCCACACTGCCAAGAATCCTGTTTTTAATCCTACATTCAGCATTCAAGTTCGAACTTCCAAAATGCATCACTTCGCATTTGTCCAGGTTGAACTCCATCTGCCATTTCTCAGTCCAGCTCAGCATCCTGTCTATGTCGGGCTGCAGCTTGCAACAGCCCTCGATACTATCAACGGCACCTTCAACGTTTGTGTCATTGGTAAGTTTACTCACCCACCCCTCAACCAAGTCATTTATAAACACTACAAATAATAGAGGCCCAAGAACAGAGTCCTGAGGGACACCACTCACCACTGACTTCCGCGCAGAATACTTTCCATCTACAATCACTCTCTGCCTTCTGTCAGCCAACCAATTCTGAATCCAGACAGCCAAATCTCCCTGTATGCCATACCTCCTGACTTTAGAATGAACCTACTATGGGGAACCTTATCAAATGCCTTGCTGAAGTCTATATACACCATATCAAATGCTCGACCTTCATTGACCTGTCTTGTCGACTCCTCAAAGAACTCTAAGATTTGTGAGGCATGTCCTGCCTCTCACAAAGCCATGCTGACTGCCTTTAATCACTCTATGCTTTTCCAAATAGTTATAAATCCTATCCCTCAGAATTATTTCCAAAACCTTGCAGACCACAGACATAAGACTGACTTATCTGTAAATGCCAGGAATTTCCCTATTCCCCCTCTTGAAAAGAGGGGCAACATTCACCTCCCTCCAATCCACCGGTACGACTCCCGTGGAGAGTGAGAACGCTAAGATCTTTGCCAGCGGCTTAGCAACCTCCTTTCTCACTTCCCAGAGCAACCTAGAATAAATCTGGTATGGCCCTGGGGACTTATCAATCTTAATGTTTGTCGAAATTTCCAGCACATCAACTTCATCAATCTTGATCTGTTCTAGCTCGTTTCCCAGCTTCTCAAAGTTCTCATTTACAACAAGGTCCCTTTCCTTACTGAAAACCGAAGGGGGTGGTATGGTGGCTTAGTAGTTAGCACTGCTGCCTCACAGCGCCAGGGACCCAGATTCAACCCCAGCTTTGGTCGATTGTCTGTGTGGAGTTTGCACATTCTCTCAGTGGCTGCAAGGGTGCTTCGGTTTCCTCCCACAGTCCAAAGATGTGCAGGTCAGGTGAATTGGCCATTCTAAATTGCCCATTGTGTTAGGTGCATTAGTCAGAGGGAAATGGGTCTGGATGGGTTGCTCTTCGGTGGGTCGGTGCAGACTTGTTGGGCCGAAGGGTCTGTTTCAGGAATCTAATCAATCTACTCTCAAAAAAACTCATTTAGGGTTTCCCCTATCCGCTCAGACCCCATGCACAAGTTCCCTACGCTATCCCTGACCGGCCCTACCTTCTCCCTGATCATTCTCTTATTCCTCATGTATGAGTAAAATGTCTTTGGGTTCTCCCCAATCCTGCCAAGCGTCTTTCGTGCCCTCTCCTGGCTCTTCTCAGTCCATTTCTGAGCTCTTTTCTAGTAAGCCTGTAATCCTCTAAAGTTGTGCTAGATCCTTGCTTCCTCCACCTTACGTAAGCTGCCTTCTTCCTTTTGAAAGAAGCTCCTCTGTTCTCGTCATCCAAGACTCCTTAATCTTACACCTTCTTACTCGTCTCAGAGGAACAAATTTGTGCATCACTCACAACAACTGCTCCTTAAACAGTCTCCACATGTCTGTTGTGTCCTTCCTGTGGAAGAATTGTTCCCAATCTGTACTTCCCAACTCCTGTCTGATAGCATCATAATTTCCTTTTCCCCAATTAAATATCTTCCCTTGGTAAGTGCTCCTTTCCCTCTCCAAGGCTATGGTAAATGTGAGGCAGTTGTGATCACTGTCACCGTCACCAAAATGTTCTCCCACCGCGAGATCTGACACCTGTCCAGGCTCATTGCTCAGCACCAAATCCAAAATGGTCTCTCCCCTCGTCGGCCTGTCTACATACTGAATAAGGAAACCCTCCTGAACACACTTGACAAAAACGGCTCCATCCAAACCATCTGCACGAAGGAGGTTCCAGTCAATGATTATTATCTTTGATATTTTACTAAATTTTTGTGATCAAAATTAGAATCATTCATTGTCAATACAGGCTACATACACTATAGTCTGATCAGTTACAGGGTGTGTATTCTGAGAAACAATCGCAGTAAGGGATTTTCGCAAATGGCAAAAAATGGCCAACTTATTAGTAATGTGCACATTTGCTACAAGATAACTGATGAGTGAACATTGGAATTGCTGTTGTTAAAAAGGTGTACAGTAAATACTGCATTGATAAATGAATTTATAAAAGATAGGCATGCAAACAGTGGGACTTTACTGTATACATCAGATCTAATAGACACCTGCAATGTAAACTGCTATTTACTTTTATTGATGAATTTCATCTGTAGGAGTGTATTTCTGTTACATCATTTCTCACACCAGACATCCTTATGACCTGAGTTACTACAGGATGCATGTTTCGGTAACAAAAAGATAATATGTCATTCCACTGAGCTACTTCAATGCCCTTTGAATTAATTGTTAGTGAAAGAAAACAATGTAATTCTAAATTTCAAAAGCTTATTGTAACTGCAGTTGTTCAAATTTAATGAGTGGAAATCTCAATAAAATTTGAAGATATAAATACTACAGTCACCATTTCAGTCCAGGAACCTCTTTTTGGAAACAACAGTTGTTTGGAAAATGTTTGAGCAGACTCAAGCATCTCATGGATTGCCACAACAAATCAAATTGATGTGTACTCAGTAAAGAAAATGACATTTACCTCATTTGTGCTTTAGAGCACAGTATTTTTGGGAGTACAGTTTTAGAGCAAACACAGCTTAAGTACAGTACCAAAATATTAAAAGCCTGTACAAAAATTGTATTCGCAGAACAGAAACACAGAAGGTACATTACTTGGATAAGCAAAGCCAATTTTATTACTGCTTTATGCTTTTTGGTAAACCTTAATATCAATGTGTATTCCAGTTCACAAACTTGTGAAGAAAGTGAGGACTGCAGATGCTGGAGATCAGAGCTGAAAATGCGTTGCTGGAAAAGCGCAGCAGGTCAGGCAGCATCCAAGGAGCAGGAGAATCGACGTTTCGGGCATGACTTGTGCTCACACCTCCCCCCTTAATTCCTTCCAAGGCCCCAAGGGATCCTTCCATATCCGCCACAAATTCACCTGCACCTCCACACACATCATTTATTGCATCCACTGCACCCGATGTGGCCTCCTCTATATTGGGGAGACAGGCCGCTTACTTGCGGAATGTTTCAGAGAACACCTCTGGGACACCCGGACCAACCAACCCAACCACCCCATGGCTCAACACTTCAACTCCCCCTCCCACTCCACCAAGGACATGCAGGTCCTTGGACTCCTCCATCGCCAGACCATAGCAACACGACGGTTGGAGGAACCCTCCAACCACAAAGGATGAACTCAGATTTCTCCAGTTTTCTCATTTCCCCTCTTCCACCTTGTCTCAGTCAAATCCCTCAAACTCAACACCGCCTTCCTAACCTGCCATCTTTTTCCTGACCTCTCCACCCCCACCCCCACTCAGGCCTATCACCCTCACTTTGACCTCCTTCCACCTATTGCATTTCCAACGCCCTTCCCCCAAGTCCCTCCTCCCTACCTTTTACCTTAGCCTGCTGGACACACTTTCCTCATTCCTGAAGAAGGGCTCATGCCCGAAACCTCGATTCCCCTGCTCCTTGGATGCTGCCTGACCTGCTGCGCTTTTCCAGCAACACATTTTCAGTTCACAAACTTGCGCTTAGATATTCTGACATCATCCAATAAGCCAACAAGTTCTGAAGTTTTCATGGACTGAAACAATTACACAATGTACTATACTTAATTCAAAACTTTCTCATGTAAATATTATAATAACATGAAACTATTGTTTGAAATAATACAACAATGCTTGTAAGTTGATCAATTAAATAAATGTGCTTTTTGTCCTGAGAGACCAGCTGTCAACTGGTCTAACAAAAGATGCACAGTGTTCATGGAATAAATTGATGAACAAGATTAAAAATATTTTTAAAAAATCAATATTTCCAAATGTTGCTCAATTCAAAATTGCTCACTGAAGTACCTGTATTCTAACAGTTTCTGTGTTCCTAAGGCATACATATTGATCATAGATTCACTGGGGAGAGTCATAGCTGTTGCTGAAGCACTGTTATCTTGGCCAGTTGTATCTTCTAGACAAAAACACACATTAGGTCATTTTTTTGTGTGTCACAAATACATCTGAATGAAAAATAAGTTTGCCTCTTTTCACATGTTTTTATGCTCTATCTGCTGCTCATCACTCTCAGAATAAATTGTCAACTCAGTCAAAACTGGACTTCTTCATAAATACAGTATATAGAACACGGAAGTAAAATATTAATAGCCTCATGCATAATTTTATCTGTAAGGTTTTGGTATTCTTGTATGCTACACCTCTTCAACGTCAATATTTGTTTGTTGAGATGCACAGACTAACAATCTCTCAGCATTAAGAATATATTGCAATTTATACTAATTGGATTAGAAGTGAATGATATCACCCCTTGGCCCACTCAAGTTTATTGGTTATAGTTTTCCCCACTGACTTAATTTATATCCTTTTGTTGCTGTCTGCTTCCATCTATACAATTTACTGTATCTCCTAAATTAGTGTCATCTGCAAACTTGGTTACAAAACTCCTACTCTTTCATTCAGATTATTACTATATAATGGTGAAAAGTTTAATACCAAACACTGATCCCTGGACAACACTACTTCTCACATCACATGAATTAGTTTTCCACATTCTAGTACTGTGGAAGTTTAGAGATGTACAGTCAGCCACTTAGGCTACTTTGGTTATGCAGATGTAACAAGCAAAAATGTTATTCCATTTGATGTTTTAATTGGCAATAACTTGCATACTGGCCATGATTTGGAGGAACAGTGTTGTACTGGGGCAGACCAAGTTAAAAATCACAACACCATGTTATAGTCCAACAGGTTTATTTGGAGGCACTCCTGTTGGACCATAATTTGGTGTTGTGTGGTTTTTAGCTTTACATACTGGCAGCATTTCAGACGTGCAATCCAGAGAAGAGAATACCAGGGTTGGCTTCAGCAGTCCAATGGAAACTGCTGAGAAGTCACTGACCAAGGTGCACGAGGCCTCCACCTACCAGCGCTCAAAGACACTTTACTCAAGCAAACCAAGCATGCTTAATTCAGCTCTAAGCACAGCAGAGGTAGGTGAACATGGTCATCAGAAGAGCATCAAATGATTTTACAAGTTTCACCATCCAGTGATTCTGAAGTACAAGTTATGGTAGGGGAGACAAGTTGCAGCTGCCAACTGTGCAGTGAGTATAGGAAAGTCAGGCAGACAGAAAATTTACTCCAAGCTTCAAACACTTAATTCTAAAAGGCAGAATTATTTAATGAGCAAAGAACTGAAGTTTACATTTCTCATGTCGAGCTGAATTTTGGATCATGAATACAGAGGTGGCCAAGGCAGACCCCGAAGGAGATTTGAAAATGAGAAGTCCTGTCCAATTATGGGTGGCAGGTGAGCTCCTCAGCCAGGCGGGAGCACAGAAGTTTTGGGTGGCTGACAGGCAAATCAGGAGAGGTGGGTGTTGTCACAGTAATTGGGATACCTAAAAGGGCATCTCTGAAGACTTAAAAATGCTTCAAAATATAATGTGGCCACAGCTATCGAAGTTATCATTCTACCACTGTCATTTTAATAGCTATTTCAGCAATACAGAGTTTTATATTTGTACCTTGTATTCTGCTTCTTAGGTACTTGAGAAGTTCTTGAGTTCCCCTCTGGGAAAAACAAATAAAGATCAATAAGGGAGCACCAGAGAGAAACAAAAAAGATTGAAGACCACCATGTTAAAGTATTTTGGATGAGATCAACCTTAAAATACAAGCTACAACTAGCAAATATACAAAAACTTGCAAGGTCTGGCAAAATGAAATCAGTCTGAAAACAGACCACTCAGTAATGAGGGCAAATAAAACACCATAAACAAAAAACTTGCATTTATATAGCACTTTTCATAATCCAAAAACATGAAGTACTTTTGAAAACAACAACAACATAGGAAATGCACAGTAGGAAACAAGACAATTGGGAACTTTCTACATTGTACATTTTCTGTTTTCCAGGCAAGGCACCAAGTTTTACCTGTTCAGCCTGGAGAAGCACATTGGTGTTATGCCAATGAAGGAAATTGCATGGATGAATATTATGGGTGGTGTTACTTACTGTAACTAGAAAATATAGCAAGCTCGCTATGCCCAGGTCATTTGTGTAAAAAGAGGCCTGAGAGCAACTTCTCACAATTTCAGATAATTTTGAAACAAATAAAAAGAAAATAACTGCAGAAAAAGGCTTTTCTTAGATAAAATACAATTTAAATGCTTGAAACTTGCACCTTTAGCTCCAGCTAAACCTTTATGCTAAGTATGCATATTCTTCTTAAATTTAACCATGAATAACTTCCCACAGTGTACAATGGCTTTCACGGAACGGTTTTACTTAGAAAGTGTTAAGAGGAGATTTGATAGAGGAGTTAAAATTGAGTAGTTTAAGCAGAGTAGAAACAGAAAACTTGTCCCACTGGCAGGAGATTAGATTGCATGTAGATACAAGGTGAATGCAAAAGAACCAACAATGGGAAAAGGAAAAACCCTTTTTTAAAAACACAAGTTAGAATCGAAAATGCACCGTCTGAGTGTGTTGTGGAGGTAAAATTAATTATGTTTTTCAATAGATAATTGGAGTGAAGTGAAAACAAAATTGAAGAACTGCAGGGTAAGGCAGGGGAGTGGGCTAGCTAGTTTACTTTTATCTAAAGCCAGGTCAGAAACAAGGCCAATAGCCTCCTTTCTGTGCTGCATCAATTCTATGATTCTGTGAAATATGATCAGATTATCTTTTTGTTCCTTAGTTGGTCTTACTGAGTGGTTTAGCAACTGTACCCAAGGAAATCAATAGAAGGCCTCAATTATATTATTTTGCAACCAACACCTAAGAAATGCCAAGTCTCTTTTGGGAATAACTGCCAAGAAAATGTTAAATTAGAAAGTAAAAGTTAAGGAATTTAGCAAGTTATTAACAGAAAACACCCCAGACTGAACGTAAATGCTACAAAATACATTAAAATCTTTTACTATAAAATTGAAAACAGCTAATATATAGTGCTTGGTAGAAAACTGTATTACTCACATTAATAATATCCCTGCGAATAGAACGGAGTGGATTACCCTCCAGCAGCAGAGACTTCAATTTAGGAAGATTTCCTAGAGCATAAGGCAAGCTACAAGGAAGTCACAAAGAGATTTAGTAAAGGACTAAAAGCATTCTGAAAACTTGCAAACTTGAAATAATTTCACTTTTGTTTTACACAAATGTGCTTCATCACATTTGATCTTAAACTATTAGTCAAAGGAGAGTTACTGTGCACAGCAAGAATCATAAAAAACAGCTATTGTATGCAGATATAAAGAAAACAAAAAGTGATTAAAAAAGGAATAGGTTTCATTAATAACAGCTTGAGTGTTGATTACATTGCTCCAGCGAATAACAGCTGTAACGGCAAGCTGGATTATTAAACTGAAAAATTTATTTTACCTAGCAAGGAAGAGTACTAGACATGAGAAATATCAGTAAGTCAGGATTTAAAAGAGTTACAATGGCACAAATAGCAGAGAAGACTCTACTGGTTAGGTGATTTACTCTTGGCCATATTTAGTTCTGGTTGCCTCATTGTAGGAGAGATATGGAAGCTTCAAAGAGGATACAGAGGAGATTTACCAGGATGCTGCCTGGACTGGAGGGTATGTCTTATGAAAAAAGATTGAGGGAGCTTGGGCTTTTCTTACTGGAGCGGAGGATGAGAGGTGACTTGATAGAGGTGTACAAGATGATGACAAACAGAGTGGATAACCAGAGACCTTTTTCCCAAGGCTGAAATGGCTATCACAAGGGGACATAATTTTAAAGGTGATTGAAGAGAGGTTTAGGGGAGGATGTCAGAGGTAGGTTCTTTACATAGAGAGCGGTGGGTGCGTGGAATGCACCGCCAGCAGTCGTAGTAGAGTCAGACATATTAGGGACAGTTAAACTACTCTTGGATAGGCACATAGATGATAATAAAATGAAGGGTATGTAGGTTAGTTTGATCTTAGAATAGGATAAAAGGTTGGCACAACATCAAGGGTCGAAGGAGGCAGGGATTAATCAGCAAGGAGGCAGGGATTAATCAATCTCTGGGTGACAAGTGATCATAACATAATAGAACTTCACACTCAGTTTGAAGGGGAGAAAGGTGGATCTAAAGTTTTAAGCTGAATAAAAGGTATTCCTATAGGTACAACGGCTAGCTAAAGTAAACATGGAAATTAGATTAAAAAGGTAGCATACTAGAGTTGCAGTAGGAGAATAAAGGAGATTTTTTAAAAAAATAACTTTCCACAAAGATTTACCCCAATGAGAGAGACAGAAGACTCCTTGAGAAGGATCAATGTCACAATAAGGAAATGAAGGACAGAATAAAATTGAAATAAACATTGCACAAGTCCAAAAAGACTGGTGATAGGTCAGAAGATTACTCAGATATTAAGAACCAACAAAGAATGAAATACAAATAAGGAACTGCATGAGACAAAACTAACTAACAATGTGTCAGAATGTATATCTATATTTGACGACTATGAGGAACTGAACTGTTTGAACATTTTGGGTGAAGTCCACACAGACTCTCCGAAGAGTATCTCACCCAAACCCATTTCCCATTACTCTACAATTACCCATGACGAATGCACCTAACCTACATATCCCTTAACACTGTGGGCAACTTAGCATGGCCAATTCATCTAACCTGTACATCTTTGGATTGTGGGAGGAAACCGGAGCACCCAGAGGAAACCCACGCAGACCCGGGGAGAATGTGCAAACTCCACACTAACAGTTGCCAGAGGCTGGAATCGAACCCGGGTCCCTGGTGTTGTGAGGCAGCAATGTTAACCACTGAGCTACCATGCCACCCCCAAACATATCATGAAATGTATGACAGAGCAAGTTCAAATGGCCAAATGACCTGGTGTTGTTCCTAAATCCTGTTATGTCTTGATACGTATAAAAGTATATTGTTCCAAATTAGAAACGTACACATTATTTGATTTGATTTATTTTAGCCACATGTACCTAAGTACAGTGAAAAGCTTTGTTTTGTGAACAATACAGGTAGATCACAGCAAACAAGGACATACAGATCATGGGTGCTGAGATAGTGAGGCATAAAGGTTACAGCTGCGCAGGAGGTGTGTAAAGCAAGATTACTTAAGTTTAAAACGGCAAAACAGTTATAAGAAATGTTAGAAAACGGTCTGTCATAGGGAGCTCGCAAAGAGTTGCCCAGTGTTGGTGCCATCTTGAATTGAAGTAGATGACAGTAAAGTCAGCCTTTAAGAACGTGTACTACAGTTAAAAAAAAAACTAGCATTTCAACATGTACCTGCTAATGTCATTATTTGTGAGGTCAAGACGTTCTAAGTCTTGAAGCATAAGAATTTCATCTGGTAGTGATTTCAATTTGTTGTCACGCAGCTCCAGCACAGTGATGGCACATAGATTTTTCAGGTGTTCTGAACCCAAATGCTCAATTTGGTTATTTCCTACATGTAGTTCCTAAAATGGAGTAATAACACAACTGTAGAACTAAATACATTTACTGCAGCTTTCTAATATTAAAAGTTACAAGTTACATCAACATGCATGCAGATATTTCAATTCATTTACGTCATTATGTTCAACTGACATATTGAATTGCAGGTCTATTCTACATTCAGGCATAGATATCATCCAAATAAGTTGCAGCTTTTAAAGATTTACAGGACACAACATTCTATCTTTTAAAGAGTATATTCTTCTAATAGAGATTAGAGTTCCAATAAAGATATTTAAAAATGATTGTAAAAGATTTCATTATCTCCTTCCCAAGCCTGAAATAGTTGAAAGAGTTAAGGTTTTTTTCCCCAAAAAAATAACCTATTGTTTAATTAACAAATATTACAGTAACCATAATAATGGAACGTGGGGCAAAAACATGCTACATTCCACCACCACAACTTAAAAGACAGATATACACTCAAGTGCCTCCTCAATATTGGGATACAATAAATAGAGTCACAGAGACGTATAGCACAGAAACACTAACCGTACCTTCTATATTCACATCCAAAACATTTATATAAAAATGACAAAAAGCAGTGGATCTAGCGCTGATCCTTGTGGCACACCGCTGGTCATAGGGCTCGAGTCGAAAATGTAACGCGCCACCAACACCCTCCTATTCTGAGTCAATTTTGTATCCAAACATGTAGCTTTTCTTGTATTCCATATGATCTAACCTTGCTAACCAGTCTACCATACAGAACCTTGTCAAACATCTTACTGAAGCCCATATGGACAACATCCACCCTTATCAATTTTCTTCTTTACTTCTTCAAAAACCTCAAGTTAGTGAGACACAATTTCCCCCACACAAAGCCATGTTGACTATCCCTAATCAATTTTTGCCTTACGACAAAGATCAAAAATTAAATCTTGTTAAAACAACAGGGAGCAATTTTATTTAGTTTTTCATCTACCTCACAAGAAAACGAACAGAAGAGATTTTATTTTCAATGAAAATCTGCATTGTAACCTGTTTCATTTTTTACTATTCTTAACTTGGTGCCCTTCAGTGACCTAACAGACATACAAATAACTTATTTTTCTAAAGGCCCTGGATGCCGATAGAATGCAGTTTGGAATGATAACACTAGTAGTAAAATCAAACTTTCCTTCAAATAATCTTATTTTAAATAAGCATTCAAAGACTACTAAATGGTACTACAATGACAGGGACATAATGTATCTACACATCTTGTGGTCATTAGTTAGAACTCATTCTTCTTCACTTTTCAACTAGTTTTCTTCAGTTTGGAATTAATGAACATTAGCTTCACCATCTCCTAAAAGTACCCCCAAATTCAAAATCAGTTTGTACATGTAACATTTAAAATAAACATATGAGAGATATTTAGGTCAGTATTCCATCAAAAATATAAAATTGGTATATTAATCACATATCTTATTATAATTATCAGAGTGGAAATGCCACCTAAAGAATGACCAGACACACTAGTTCAAAAAGGGGCATAAACAGGAACATTCAAAAATTCACTTTCATTTCTAGACCCATCTTGATAACAATCAGGATAAGCTAGGATACCATGTGCAATAACTTTTACACTTTCTCTTCCTGGTCCCATGTGATGTATCCATACAAATTTATCAGGGATACGAGCTAAATTCTAATCACAAATAAAAAAAAGATAGTGAAACAATTGTCTATTGAAATTCATTTTTATTGCCACATATTCTGGGGAACCGACACAGCAAGTGGTGGAATTTGAATTCAATTTTTTTAAAAAAACTGGAATTAAGAATGTATTGATAACTTTCAATGAACCATTGTCAATTGTTGGAAAAACATATCTGAATCATTAATGTCCTCCAGGGAAGTAAATTTGCTATCCTCACCTGTCTGGTCTACATGTGATCCCACAGCCACAGCAATGCGGTTCACTCATAACTGCCTTCTGAAATGGTATAACAAGCTACTCAATTGTATCAGTTGCTATGAAATCTCAACAAAGAAATGAAACTGGACAGACCACCTGGCAACGACCTAGGCACCAGGAAAAGCAACAGCAGAAACTACAGTCTACCCTGCAATGACTTTCTTACTAACATCGGAGGGCTAGTGTCAAAATTAGGAAAGCTGTCTCACAGGCTTGTCAAGCAACAGCCTGACATTGTTGTACTCTCAGAAACATACCTTACAATGTCTCAGACATACCATCGCCATCTCTGGACATGTCCTTCCTGCCAGCAGGACAGACCCAGCCAATTGGTTTGCAAAGGAATCCCATTTTGCTGTCGATAACACACTGCTTCATGTATGCCATATGCTAGAACTATGAATTGTGATAGCAGAGTTCAATTCCAATTTATTACATGGTTGACCAGGAAACCCTCCCTCTTTTACTACCTGCCAGCGGCACGTTTTCATTATTTACAAGTTGACACTCAATTTGTTTTAGATGCAAAATGATTAGACTTTCATTAGCCATCAAGTCCTGAAGTGGGGCTTCAATCTGCAGCTCTGGCTTATAGGCAGAGACATTGGACTTTCTAATTAGTTATCAGGTCCCCACAGTGGACAGTTTAACTAACCAAGAAGCAGGGGTTCTGGGCAGCTTTAAATTCCTGCCTTGACTGCCGAGCATCAGCAGCAGGCACAAGTTTCCCTATGAAAGAATTAGCTCTTGCCCAGCCCTCCCACCATCTGCTTAGTGATAGTCCAGCTATGAAGAGTATTTTATAGGTTAAATGTTTAAAAATTTGGACAAGCGCTATCTCCATTTTTTTCTACTTTATTCCCTGTCACACAGCTGTTGATTTAGAGTTGCATGACATGATTGAGGTGAAGGACCAGAAAGTCCACTTGGCATCTTTAATTACCCAGCCACTGATTGGTCAAATTGGAGAAAACAAGGGACTGGTTCCAGTGTTCGGGTTTCTAATCCATCTTTGAGCTTGATGGCAGGATACAGAGTCCAACAGTGAAAATTCTGTCCTTGATACCCAAGCTCAGTTTCTGTTCTACAACAGCAACAGACAACTGAAGAGAAGACTTATTTACTTTCATTGTTAGAAACAATTTCTGCTGTGACATAAAAAAATTAAACTGCAAACATCAATTACACATTCACAATCCACTGTTAGTAATAGTGGGAGCACAGGAATTCACAGTATCATAAATCCTCCAATGGAGAAGGCCTGAATCCTTAACACCAACAGGAGGAAAATACTGACATGTCTACAGTCTTAATACATCCTCTCCAATTAGTTATCCAGAATTGATTAAAAATGAAAGGTGTTTTCATGGATAATATTTTCCTGATGCTTTCAAAGTACCTTCAGATATTTACAGGATGGAAACTGTGGTAGATGGCGAAGTTTGTTATGCCTCAAGTAAAGTTGTTGTAATGACACCATATTTGCCAACTCCGGAGGAACACATTCCAGTTCATTATAAGTTGCATCCAACAATTTCAAACCTAAATACGTTACAAAGAAAATTAATTTACAAGATTTGTTTCATACAATAAACTTTATATAAAAGACTCAGATGCATATAAAGCAATCAGAATCTTTTCAACTCAAGTTCTGTATTGTCTGCTTTTTCTGTCTTCCTCTCCTTCCCATATCCATATTTCATACCATATATTTGTTGGGAATATATATTTATGTTTCAAAAACTACCTAAGACAGGATGGAAGAGATGGGGTGATTTGGACAATTTCGGGGTTTCAGAAGGTTTATCTTATGACTTCTTTAAAGAGTTGCAAATTTAAGTGTATTCAAATTCACCTGTTTATATAAACTCAGTTGGCTTTTGTCAAGAATGCAGGACAAAGCTTTAGAGAGATAAGAGTTAATATTATTGTTTTAAAATCCTTGACAAACTTGGAGGAGATGAACCCTGTGCTGAAATTGCCTAACAAAGCTTTGAACAAAATTTTCTGTTTCAGTACATACCTAGGTGCATCAGTTAACGGAAAATATTTTAATAAGTGAGCAACAAAAAGATCTCTCTCTTGAAAAGAAGAAACCTTATAGCAAGACTGCACATGGCTGGAAAAGGGTGTATGATTTCAATGCCAATCCTCAATGACAATGAGAATTCTGTTTCATCTATATCACATTAACAGAGTAAATGCATAGATCTCTTTCAGTAAAGTATCTTCTCAAAACCTGAAAACTTCCAGAAATCTGCATATCTATTACTTCCTTTCAAAGATTTGAGTCTAACTGACTTCTCTAAATTGAAGACTGAATTAAAGACCTCTCACTGAATCTACAGCTGACAGCATTGTGATCTCGATGGCTGGAAATTGACTGGATTGTGAGAAGTCTTTTTGTTGCATCCTTTTGAATTTGGATCCATCATATAAAATGCAGAGTTCACCTCTGCAGAGTTGTAATCTCATCTGTGTCACACCGTTGCATGGTTTGGTAGTAAGGAGGTATAGTTTAACTCTATCCAGTAGCTTAGTTGTCAACAAGTTTTGCCACTCACTATAAGAACAAGTTTGTATATAATAAAAAAGTTATAGTTAAGTTTTTTTGAAGGAACATGGTGATAGGCTCTTTTGATCTAGATAACAGTAATAAACAGAAACAAATTGACCATTTCGGTGGTTGGATAAAACATGAACTCCTTTTTTTACAGCTCATGGAGTAATGAAGCTTGATTACCAGCACGCTCCACCCATCAGAGTCATAACATATTTTATTAGGAAGCTTTAAACGCTGCAGGTAATGGATATTAAATTAATATCCAAGAATGCATTCAATTCTGTTGGGAAACACAATTCCTAGGAGAGTTTCCTTTCTCATCTAAGAAACAGGCTCAAAAACTAAGAAATTGAAAACTGAATTTAAAAAGGAACTTAATTTAAAACTGTGATTGAACTCCAAGTGATGTTCCAATACTGTTCATTTCAACAATCTCAGTTCATCCACTCAATAGCATTTTGCAATGAAACGCCAATGCACACCAGCACAATGGTGATATCAGCATCATGTCCAATCTAGGACAAAGAAAAAAAGGCTATTTTCCTCGATGAGGAAATTACTTTTAGTAACAGCTGGTAATAATTTTAAGAAGTGACCTACCTTTACACCCAACTAACAACAAGCATCAATTAAAATAAATCATAATGGAACTTTAAAGCAAGAAATAAACATGTGAAACTATTTCTCTACTCATTCTGTTATTTTCAAGCAATCTTACTTCTCATTTTGCTAATGTCCGACGGTATGCACTTCAGCTTGTTGTTCGCCAGAATGAATTTAAGTAGACTGGACAGCTCACCAAGGGTGCTTGGAACTGCTTTAAGTTGATTGCTGGACACATCCTGTAAAATATATATAACTCAATCAATATTCCAGCAGCCAATTTGTAACTAACATTTTTGGAATAGGGTACAAACTTTATGGGGATGAGAAGTCGAAAGGGAGATGTGGATGCCAAATAGGTAAGGGTACCAGTATTTCTTGACCAACTAGTTGTTCAAGCTCCCACTGAACAGGATGGGCTGGCAATCTACCACCCAACCCACTTGCCAGCCCAACCTCTCACTTACGTTACATACTTACCTTCTTTCAGTTGTCTCCAGAATGGCTCAAGGACATTGAAATATTGGATTTATGGCTGGAAAAGGATGTATGATTTCAATGCCAATCCTCACTGACCATGAGATTCTGTTTCACCTATATCACATTAATGGAGTGAACGTTTTCCTGAAAAGCTACAGCAAAGGCAAGTGGGCAATTTTTAGTCTGATCTGCACTAGAAATGGGCTTCAGTCAGATCAGTAGATTCACACAATTGTATCAAACGACATTAGCAAATAAACTCCCAATTGTGATTCCCACATTATCAAAATACTCCAGCCAAACTTTGACCACAAATAAAAATAATTTTGCCTTTTCTGTAATCGTGATTCTTCATCGGGCTGCATATACTACAATGAAAAAACTGTTGACCTATTTCAACCTCCCGTGCATTATGCTGTAATTAACACTTCCTTGAACAATCTTTCCATCAATCAGTGACATCAGAAGTTCCACAACATCTGATAATAATAAAGTGCGTACAGTACTTAGAAACTGGCATAAAACATTTGGAAATCAATATTAATATTCAGCATTGGGGCAGTAAAAGAAAAGCAGTGAAGTGAAGGAAAGGAAAAATGGATAATGCAGAGAGAATGGAGGAAAAATAGAAGGGGCATATATAAAATGTTAAGAAGGTTCAGCAAATGTGATTTGGAGAAAGAAAGAGAGGGAGAAACAGAGCAAAGAGTGAGTGTGAGGATGAAAGAGAGAAAGTGAAGTGTGAATGAGGATAAAAAACAAGTACAGGTAGTTCTC
The DNA here is from genome assembly GCF_037043375.1 of Chiloscyllium plagiosum. Classification (NCBI taxonomy): domain Eukaryota; kingdom Metazoa; phylum Chordata; class Chondrichthyes; order Orectolobiformes; family Hemiscylliidae; genus Chiloscyllium; species Chiloscyllium plagiosum. The sequence goes on along the minus strand of NW_028270147.1, from coordinate 58,370,014 downwards.
CTATAACCCGCGTTTTGTAAATGCGATTTGACTATGACGCGATTTGTGAATTTCAGACCATTTTCTTTTATAAAGTGAACTCCTGTTGGTTATTGCACAATTCAATCTCCTGTATTACCAACTTGCTGTGACTTATTCTGCTGGTACATCTAATGCAACATTTGTTGTCTGCGTGTGTGTATTTTTTTGCTTCTACCTGCAACTAAAGTAACTTTGTTTTTCTCACTGATGGAAGTGAATGAAGTGAACCTGCATCCGGGGCTAACAATTGTTTCGGGGGTAAAACCATACCACTCTCCACCAACTTGACCACCCCAGATCAACTCCCAGTGCTGTCAAGGGAAGCGAACATTGGAATACTTTGCTGCAATGTTTACTGGAATCATGCACGGAGTTGTGGGGGGGGGGTGCAGAATGTGTGAGAGAGCAGGGAGAGAGTTAAGGAATGAAAGAAGGCGCAAATACAGCCATGTCCCAAAAGTATTAGAGAGTACGCAAGGCCTTTTATTAAGCAAAGGCTCAGATGGTGGCTAACTGAAGATTCAACACACAGCAACTTTATAAAAGGGTGTCTGTGGACTAAGGACAGACTACTGGCAACCCTCATCTCTCCCCTCCCTACCCATCCCCAACTTATGCCTGACCCAAGTTCACCCAGTCTCCAATTGAAAGTGGGGGTGGGGAAGGATCTGAGAGTCTTAGCCCCTCATTCTCTCTGAAACCAGAGATCCATCAAAATCTCCAGCCATTCAGAACATCCCACCCCCTCAAAATAAAAGGAGATTTTACTCGGGCCAGAAGGAAACTTCCTGCTTCTTTTTCCTTTTGCGAAATGTTTTTGGGAATAGGTTTTCGGGAAGAAATTCCATTGTTTGAATGCCTTATCCATATTATGAAGTGACGAGTTAGCCAGAAATTGAAGGTAAAAGCCACAGTGGCATTTAAATAGCATTGAATTCAGCAGCCTGGCCAGTGCCAGCAAATCTCAGACAGGACGTTGCTTAATTCGTATGGGTGGAAGTCAGAAACAGGAAAGGAGCAGTCACTTTCTTGGGAGTTTTTTTAAACAGACCCCCCCCAGTAGCAACAGAGACACAGGTGCAGATTGGGAGGCATATTTTGGATAGGTGCAGAAGTAACAGGGTTGTTGTCATGGGTGACTTTAACTTCCCTAATGTTGGTTGGAACCGCCTTAGCTCAAATTTTAAATGATTTGGATGTGAGCATAGGAGGTATAGCTAGTAAGTTTGCAGATGACACCAAAATTGGAGGTTTAGTGGACAGCGAAGAAGGTTACCTCAGATTATAATGGGATTTTGATTAGATGGGCCAATGGGCTGAGAAGTGGCAGATGGAGTTTAATTTAGATCAATGCGAGGTGCTGCATTTTGGGAAAGTAAATCTTAGCAGGACTTATACACTTAATGGTAAGGTCCTAGGGAGTGTTGCTGAACAAAGAGACCTTGGAGTGCAGGTTCACAGCTCCTTGAAAGTGGAGTCGCAAGTAGATAGGACAGTGAAGGTGGCGCTTGGTATGCTTTCTTTTATTGGTCAGAGTACGGAGTACAGGAGTTGGGAGGTCATGTTGCGGCTGTACAGGACATTGGTTAGGCCACTGTTGGAATACTGCTTGCAATTCTGGTCTCCTTCCAATCGGAAAGATGTTGTGAAACTTGAAAGGGTTCAGAAAAGATTTACAAGGATGTTGCCAGGGTTGGAGGATTTGAGCTACGGAGAGAGGTTGAATAGGCTGGGGCTGTTTTCCCTGGAGCATCGGAGGCTGAGGGGTAACCTTATAGAGGTTTGTAAAATCATGAGGGACATGGATAGGGTGGGGGGAATCCAGAACTAGAACTACGTTTAGGGTGAGAGGGGAAAGATATAAAAGAGACCTAAGGGGCAACTTTTTCACGCAGACGGTGGTATGTGTAAGGAATGAGCTGCCAGAGGATGTGGTGGAGGTTAGTACAATTGCAACATTTAAAAGGTACTTGGATGGGTATGGATATCGGTCGGGTGCTGGCAGGTGGGACGACATTGGGTTGAGATATCTGGTCAGCATGGGCAAGTTGGACTGAAGGGTCTGTTTCTGTGCTGTACATCTCTATGACTCTAGATAGTTTGGATGGAGCAGTTTTTTTCAGGTGTGTCCAGGAATAAATCCTGACTCAATATGTAAGTAGGTGACTAAAGGGGAAGCCATTTTGGATTTGGTGTTTGGCAACGAACCAGGCCAGGTGTCAGACCTCTTGGTGGGAGAACATTTCGGTGAGAGTGATCACAACTCCCTGATCTTTACTATGGTTATGGAGAGGGACAGGAGCAGATGGTACAGGGAAGTATTTAATTGGGGGAGGTGAATTACAACACTATTAGGTAGGAACTGGAGTGCCTAAATTGCGAACAGATGCTCTCATGGAAATGCATGACAGAAACGTGGAGGATGTTTAGGGAGCACTTGTTGATAGTGCTGGATAGATTTGTCCCACTGAGACAAGGAAGGTATGGTAGGGTGAAGGAACCTTGGGTGACAAGGGATGTGGAACATCTTGTCAAGAGGAAGAAGGAAGCTTATGTGAGGTTGAGGAAGCAAGGTACAGATAGGACTCCACAGGGTTACAAGGTAGCCAGAAAGGAGCTGAAGAATGGACTTAGGAGAGCTAGAAGGGGCCATTAAAAACCTTTAGTGGGTAGGATTAAGGAAAACCTTAATTCTACTGATGAGAGGAACAAGAGCACGGCCAGAGTGAGGGTGCGGCCAATCAGGGATAATGGAGGGAACTTGTGCCTGGAGTCGGAGGAGGTCCTTTATGAATACTTTGCTTCAGTATTCACAGCTGAGAGGGACCTTGATATTTGTGAGGACAGCGTGAAACAGGTGGATATGCTGGATGTTATGAAGGAGAATGTGCTGAAAATTTTGAAAAACATGAGGATACATCAGTCCTCTCAGCCAGATGGGACATACCCAAGGTTACTACAGGAAGTGGGGGAAGAGATTGCTGCGCCTTTGGCAATGATCTTTGCCTCCTCACTGTCCACTGGAGTAGTCCCAAATGATTGGAGGGTTGCAAATATTATTTCCTTGTTCTAGAAAGGGATTAGGGATAATCCTGGGAATAACAGACCAGTCTTACAACTGTATTGGGCAAATTATTGGAGACCTCACTTTCTCCTCAAATTATTGGAGAGGATTCTGAGAGACAGGATTTATGATTACTTGGAAAATCAGGTTGCAACAGAACATTGATAGGATTCAGAAGAGTGTGAAGTCTTTCATTTTGGAAGGTCAAATTTCGATACAGAACACAGGGTTAACGGCAGGATTCTTGGCAGTGTGGAGAAACAGAGGGATCTTGGGATCCATGTCCATAGATCCCTCAAAGTCGCCACCCAAGTTGATAGGGTTGTTTGAAAGGCATATGGTGTGTTGGCTTTCATTAGCAGTGGGATTGAGTTCAAGAGCCGCAAGTTTATGCTGCAGCTCTACAGAGCCCTAGTTCATGCACACTTCAAATATTATGTTCAGTTCTGGTTGCCTCATTATATGAAGGATGTGGAAGCTTTAGAGAGGGTGCAGATATTTACCAGGATGCTGCATGGACTGGAGGCATGTCTTATGAAGAAAGTCTGAGGGAGCAAGGGCTTTTCTCAGTGGAGCGAAGAAGGATGAGAGTTGACTTGATAGAGGTGTACATGACGACAAGAGGCATAGATAGAGTGAATAATCAGAAACGGCTATCCCAAGGGGGCATAATTTTAAGGTGAATGATTTGGGGAGATGTCAGAGGTCAGTTCTTTACACAGAGATTGGTGGGTACGTGGAATGCACTGCTAGCGGTGGTAGTAGAGTTACATACATTAGGGACATTTAAACGATTCTTGGGTAGGCACATGGATGATAATAAAATGTAGTGTGTATGGGTTAGTTTGATCTTAGAGTAGGATAAAAGGACGGCACAATATTGAGGGCTGAAGGATCTGTACTGTACTGTTCTATGTTCGATGTTCTTCTTAATTCAGAAACTCCTTAATGTATTACATTTACTGTATAATTTCATTGAAATAGGATTTAAAAATTTACTTCAACTGTGCTACTGCTTGTGTTAGGCTAACTACTGTTGACAGCTTTCCAGCTGTTGTATGGTGAGTGCCTTGTATAGTTTTAGCAAAATTTCCCTAATTTTATACTCCATTCCCTTTGACATAAATGCCAATATTCCATTTGCCTTCCCAATGACTTGCTGGAACTTGATGGCTTTTTCGGATTTATGAATGAAGACTTCCAAAGCCTTCTGCTCTATGCAGCTTTCTGTAGTCTTTCTCCATTGAAATAATATTTAGCTTGTTTTTGACATTACAATACTTCAGAAGTACTTGTTTTGCTTAATATCACTTTGACTTATCCTGAGGATCGAAAGGAAGGAATTGGAGTTTCAGTACACCTTACCTTGGCACCATCCTTCGCCCTCAGTTCTTCACTGACCTCCTTGACCCCACTGCTCCCTCCCATCTCCAATAGAACTCTCTAATCATCACCATGATTATGGCTGTTTCCAGAGAGCTGTTTCCAGGGAGCACCTAATACTCCTGTTCCCTTTACTAATTGTTGATTGCCCAAGAAGTCCTCGTTTAAGAATTCTCTTGGACTGGCTCCAGCTTGGCTGCCCTGCTGTCCCCAAAACCATGGCTGAATTTCTACTTTTGTGGCCCCACTCTACACCCCCAAAACAGTGCAGAGAAAATTCCTGGTCTGGACCTGTCGCAAGATTGTTAACCCATTTGTGTGGTGGCTGATTGACACTTCTTAGGCATGGCTGAATGCAACATTACCAAAGCCCCCTGCACTGATCACATTGCTCCAACTATCTTGAGGGGTTGCTACTTTCTTTATCACCTGACCATCTTTAGCATGTCACCGAGACATCCCATCCCACCCGGGGTGGACTGGGGGATGATCAGGTCGGGCATGGTCTCATTCAGTCTCAGTGTAGGCTCGGTGGACTGAATGGCCTACTTCTGCTCCTACATATTATGGAGGTCACCTCTTTTTCTTCTAAACCTCAGAGATCAGAAAGCTGTTGTGAAACTTGAAAGGATTTATAAGGATGTTGCCAGGGTTGGAAGATTTGAGCTATAGGGAGAGGTTGAATAGGCTGGGGCTGTTTTTCCCTGGAGCGTCAGAGGCTGAGGAGTGACCTTATAGAGGTTTATAAAATCATAAGGGACGTGGATAGGCTAAATAGACAAAGTCTCTTCCCTGTGGTGGAGAAATCCAGAACTAGAGGGCATAGGTTTAGGGTGAGAGGAGAAAGATATGAAAGAGACCTAAGAGGCAACTTTTTCTCTCAGAGGGTGGTACATGTATGGAATGAGCTGCTAGAGGAAGTGATGGAGGCTAGTACAATTGCAACATTTAAAAGGCATCTGGATGTGTATATGAATAGGAACAGTTTGGAGGGATATGGGCCAGGTGCTGGAAGGTGAGACTAGATTAGGTTGGGATATCTGGGGTTGGCATGGATGAGTTGTACCGAAGGGTCTGTTTCCGTGCTGTACATCTCTGAATCTACTGATTTTTACAGATATTTTTGGTGGTTCACCCCGACCCTCTTTTTTCCCATAGGCCCTTTTATTTCTACTGCGTGATTTTTTATAATACGTGTTGCATGGGAATGCAGCTACTGCATTATTGGAGAACTACCTGTGAGCAAAAGATTATACAAAATTAAGGTCCAGGAGAGGATGTGAAAGAGGATGAAAACAGAGTGGGGAGAAGAAAGAGTGACTGAAGGGACATACAGAGTTGCACTCCATTGCAATGTATAATACCTTAAGATGTGGCATATATTTCAAACCTGCAGTCTTAATCTAACAAATATATTCAGCCTCTAAAATTTCTCCATGAAACAATAAAATTCTGATCACAGCCTACATTTACTCAACAATAAATAAACTGCACTACCTCAAAAAGTGACAACTATAGCCTAGGAGAATACAATTCACAACTCCTGATTCAACACTCATCTTTTTGAATAATCTAGTTAACTACATTCTTAATCTAGCAAATAATTAAGTAGATAATTAGGGTTACTTCTGTTGTGGGCAAAGTCTTAGAGAGAATTGTAAGGGATAGGATTTATGAACATCTGGATAGGAATAATGTGATCAAGGATAGTCAGCATGGTTTTGTGAAGGGTAGGTCGTGCCTCACAAACCTTATTGAATTCTTTGAGAAAGTGACTAAGGAGGTAGACGAGGGTAAAGCGGTAGATGTGATGTATATGGATTTTAGTAAGGGGTTTGATAAGGTTCCCCATGGTAGGCTACTGCAAAAAATACGGAGGTATGGCATTGAGGGTGAGTTGGAGGTTTGGATTAGGAGTTGGCTGGCTGGAAGAAGACAGATGGTAGTAGTTGATGGTAAAGGTTCATCTTGGAGTGCAGTTACTAGCGGTGTTCCGCAAGGATCTGTTTTGGGACCATTGCTGTTTGTCATTTTTATAAATGACCTGGAGGAGGGGCTAGAAGGTTGGGTGAGCAATTTACGGATGATACGAAAGTCGGTGGAGTTGTTAACAGTGAGGAAGGATGTGTCAGGTTACAGTGGGATATAGATAAGTTGCAGTGCTGGGCAGAAAGGTGGCAAATGGAGTTCAATGTAGGTAAGTGTGAGGTGATTCACTTTGGTAAAAGTAACAAAAAGACGGGGTACTGGGCTAATGGTAGGATACTTGGTAGTGTGGATAAACAGAGGGATCTTGGTGTCCATGTACACAGATCTCTGAAAGTTGCCACCCAGGTAAATAGTGCGGTGAAGAAGGCATATGGAGTACTGGCTCTTATTGGTAGAGGAATTGATTTCAGGAGCCCTGAGGTCATGTTGCAGGTCTGGTGCGGCCCCATCTGGAGTAGTGTGTGCAGTTTTGGTCGCCATACTATAGGCAGGATGTGGAGGCACTGGAACGGGTGCAGAGGAGGTTTACGAGGATGTTGCCTGGTATGGTAGGAAGATCGTATGAGGAAAGGCTGAGGCACTTGGGGCTGTTTTCATTGGAGAAAAGAAGGTTTAGGGGTGACTTGATAGAGGTGTACAAGATGATTAGGGGTTTAGATAGGGTTGACCATGAGAACCTTTTTCCACATATGGAGTCAGCAATTACGAGGGGGCATAGCTTTAAATTAAGGGATGGTAGGTATAGGACAGATGTTAGGGGTAGATTCTTTACTCAGCGAGTCGTGAGTTCATGGAATGCCCTGCCAGTAGCAGTGGTGGACTCTCCCTCTTTATGGGCATTTAAACGGGCAATGGATAGGCATATGGAGGATAGTGGGCTAGTGTAGGTTAGGTAGGCTTGGATCGGCGCAACATGAGGGCCAAAGGGCCTGTACTGCGCTGTATTTTTCTATGTTCTATGTTAATTTAAAATACAGGTACAAGGTGAACCTCTATTATCCGAATGAGATGGGCAGGCACTATTTCATTCAGATAATTGATTATTCGGTTAATCAATTAAATGCCTTTCCTCTGGGACTGGGAGTTTTTAAAATCTGCTCCCCGTTTAGGAGACTGCAACAGCACAAAGTGTGAGGACCCCTCCCCCCCACAACCCCGGCTGACACCACCCCCACCCCCACCCCCGTCCAGCACTGCCCCCGTCCCCTCTGCGCCCCCATCCCCGTGCAGCACTGCCCCCTCTGCTGCCCTGTGTGGGATAAGTCTCCAAATAGCGCGCACACACACACACAACATTTTACTGCAACTTTTTGACAGGTTCCACCTCAATCTGTACAGATTATCTGGGTACGTGTGTGGGGGTTTTGGACACACCCCTCTGTAGAACACCAGGAAAAGTTTTGGGGGTGGGTGGGGGTGGGAAAGAGAGAGAGGGCAGGAGGTCAGTCATTTGGAGACTGTGCCTGTTTAATCACTGTAAACAAAAGAAGTGATCACTCTATGGGGACCATGAGATCTCCTTTGGATAATCTGATTTTTGAATAATTGGTATTCGGATAATTGAGGTTCCTCTGTATAGGGTAACAGGTGGACTGGTATATAAAAGGAACGGTAAGAGGAGTAGCTAGAGGGCTCTTGTGGTACAGTGGTAGTGTCCACACCCCTTAAGCAGAAGTCATGGGTTCAACTCTCACTTCCTCCAGAATCATGTAGTAATACCTCTGAGCAGGCTGCTTAGAAAATATCTAAGACTGAGTAGCTAATGAACTCTATACTTAAGCCTAAGTGGTGCAGTGGTACTGTCTCTACCTCTGAGGCAGAAATCCTGAGTTCAATTCCCACCTGCCACAAAAGGTATGTAATAACATCTTTGAAGAGGCAGAATAAAAAACATTAACTCTATACACAAAGAAAGGTGTTTTAGCTTCTGTCTCACTGACTGACTTGGATCCAATCTGACAACTATGACCAACTTCATCAATGGCATTTATATACAACTGGTGAATCCTGTGATGTAGGTTGAAATGTCACCTCATCGGTGTTCTCCTTTGATACAATCTATTTTCAATATTTTTCTGTTTTAATCATAGGAGGGACATACTTAGAATCTCTTCATAATTTCACCAACATACCAGCTCTTCCAAATGAATAAGTTTACCAATGCCCTCTTGAATCCATTCCAATTCATTGTGATGAAGATACAAACTTTTCAAACTCGTTAAATCCCACAGCTCATCCGGCAACTCCTTTAGTTTATTGTGGCTATGGATTGAAAAGCAGAGAAAAAGTTGTTTCTATCCACACGTTTACATTTTTCAACAACAGATTTACATTTTATGACTTTCACACAAATGTAATTGTAAAGGTATGATGATGGCATGCCAATTCTGACATTTTAGCAGTCAACATTTTATACAATGCAATCCACACACAAATACTATGATCATATTTCAATAGACAATAGGTGCAGGACTAGGCCATTTGGCCCTTCGAGCCAGCACCACCATTCATTATGATCATGGCTAGTCATCCACAATCAGTATCCTGTTCCTGCCTTATCCCGATAATCCTTGATTCCACTATCTTTAAGAGCTCTATCCATCTCTTTCTTGACAGTATCCAGGAACTTGGCCTCCACTGCCTGTTGGGGCAGAGCATTCCATATATCCAATACTCTCTGGGTGAAGAAGTTTCTCCTCAACTCTGTTCTAGTTGGCCTAACCCTTATTTTTAAACGGTGTCCTCTGGTTCTGGACTCACCCATCAGCGGAAAAATGCTTCCTGCCTCCAGAGTGTTCAATTCTTTAATAATCTTAAAAGTCTCAATCAGATCCCCTCTCATCCTTCTAAACTCAAGTGTATACAAGCCCAGTCGCTGCAATCTTTCAACGTATGATAGTCCCGCCATTCCGGGAAATGATCTTATGAACCTACACTGCTCTCCCTCAATTGCCAGAATGCCCTTCCTCAAATTTGGAGACAAAAACTGCACACAATACTCCAGTTGCGGTCTCACCAGGGCCCTGTACAGCTTCAGAAGCTAAAATGGATCAATGCCTATTATGATCACAAAATTTTACATTAAATTATTTTACAAGTGTCACTTGAACCCTTAAAAGTGGTACAAACAATTTGGTTGGCACTTAGGTTAAGTGTGACTTGTTGGTGTCGTGCTCGTTGAAGTGGACAAGATGGGGACAGATGCGAGGGCTGGGCCTAGAAGAAAGATGGAGGCGAGTGTGGATGGAGGAGAGTGCGGCAAGGCAGACTGGACAGCTAGTGGGAAGGCAAGCAGGATGTTGAAAGTGAGCGATATAAGGAATCAAAGAGGGAAGCAAGGCAGGAGACTGTGATGGCAGGTTTGGAGGGCAGGAAGGCTATGTTTGCACCATGCCAAATGAAGAGACTTTAAAAATGATTACCCAGCCTACAAATATTCTAGTCAGCTAGCTAATAAACATATTTTGTCACATAAAATTACTGCCTTTGTTAGTCCACAAGTGACACTAGACTTCAAAAGGGTTCTAGAGACAGGATCAGCAAATGTAAATTGATAGCTGTACCAACTTCCCTTGCTCAGCTGTTTGACGATAAAGGGGTACTTAGATGTCTACAAAGCGGAAGTCCCTAAACTCAAAACATAATCATACAAGACAATTATACCTCCTGGCCATTTTATTAGCAGAATTAATTTAACTCCTGTTAATATATCAAGTTGACACTTAACAGTTCGATTAGAAATTAAAGGAATCCATCATAAATTGATCAATACAATAACCGATGCTAACTGGCGCAAATTAAAACATTCACATAATGCTCAATTTTTGTCATCAACAGGACTTGAGCTTTGAATTCAGAATCACATGTGGATTTTACTATGTCAAAAAGGATTGTGAATTTGCATTGTTTCTGAATTTGCATATTTAAAATCGAAATCGGAAAATTGAATTTTGCTTCCTCATAGAATTGATTGATTGAGCTCTGAAAGGCTGAAAATGTTATTTTTAAAAGACTATTATCATTACTGCTGTTGTGGATGTAGTCAAAGTCAAACCTCCTGGTAAGCAAAATTCCAGCAAGCAAAGCCAGTAATTGTACTGCAAATAGTTATAAATTTTGATTGTTTAATTAGATGGATAGATCTCACGCCACGAGGAGGATTTTGAGGCCAATAGGGCAAGAAATGAGACACGTAAGCTTGTAATTTTACTCTTATCAGATGCCGTGCCAGTTTCCCAGCACCACCCGTCACCAGCCATTGAGAAGACTTAATTTGCTGTTGCGCTCACAATGAAGTTAAGACCAATCCAAGCTATTGACCAGAAGCCAACTGAACTTTCCCAGCACCTCCAGATGTCCATAGACTGACTAATATAGTGGCTCTTCCTTCAGAATGGAGGCTCAGCAACTTGACCATTTTTTTTCATTTCAAGTGTTTTACCAGTGCTGAGAGGGTGCTTCTTATTAGTATTCCAGCTCCAAAGACCCACTTGTTATCCTTAATTAGGCAGTGAGCACAACCTCTGGACACGAACCAGTCAATTCAATAAAATTTGATGTCCATCTGTAGTTCTCAACACACTGCAAAATGAGAAGTGAATAGTCTGTCCCTACTGTTTGGAATCACTAAATTAGCAAATTACTTTTACTCAATAAATATTTGGATCACGTGAAAATATTTAAAGACAAACCTGTTTGTCAACAATTTGTTTAGAGTAATTATCTACCAAATCTTTGATGGCATTGGTGAAAAATGTGAATTAGATTGAAAATTATTTAAGAAAATGATTTAAATGTTTTGCACCAGTACATGTCATTGCAAAGTAATTAACATAGGGATAAATAACCAAAAGCAGGATTAAACATTAAATTAAAAAAACATATAATGCTCTTTCAAGGACATTGTCAACTACAGTGAACTTGACTAAAAGTTAGCATCATGCTTGGTTGCAGTGAAATCAAGTTTTGGTCAGTCCTTAACAGCACTTTAGTAAGCAATGCGAATTAGCTTGTACTATTGCTGTATAAGGTGCTGCCCAGTTTCTGGATTCCTGAGTGCAGGACTAGTCATGTAATCACAGGAAGTGTCAGGGCTCAAGTTTAATAGCCAGCAATGAAAGGGGGGGGCGGGGGTTGAGGAAAGGAGGGGAGGGGGTGGAGGGGGAAGAGAGGGAGAGAGAGGAGAGAAGAGGAGGGGGAGGGGAAGAGGGTGGGAGTGCTGCTCTTTGTAGAGTGGTGTGATCTTGATTGGACAAATGACCTTCTCCCACACTGTAGGGATTCTATGAAATGCAATACACAGCTTACTTACAAGAAAATTGTCAAATTCAGGATTTTAAACCAGTCAACAATGGGAAAAAAAGCAAATATTTCCACATCAGTATCATCAGTTACTTGGAGGGAAACATTAATTTGAAGGGGGTGGTGTTCCCATGTATCTGCTGCGCTTATCCTGTGGGTTTAGAAGGCATTGTCCAAAAAACCTTGATGCTAGACATTGTACAGTCATCAACAACATACCCACTTCTGACCACATGATGGAGGGAAAGTAATTATGAACCATCAATAGATGGTGGGCCCCATGATGTTATTTTGAGGGACCCTCTGAAAATGTTTTGGAGCTGAGATGATTGACGTCCATTATTTCCACAACCATCTTCCATTCTGGCAGGTAGGTATCCTCCGAATTTCCACTGACACTAGTTTTGTTAGGGCTTCCTGATGCCACTCAGTCAAATGTGATCTTAATGTCAAGAGCAAGAGCAGTAACTCTCACTTCATCTTTGGTATTGTCAATGTTTGAAACAAGGTTGTAATGAGATCAGGTGCTGAGTAACCGTGACAAAACTCAAGCTGAGCATCCGTGAGCATTTGAGCTAAGCCAGTGCTGTGTTGTTGATAGCATTGTTGGTGATGAATTCAATCACTTTACTGGAGTAGTTGGCTTGTGGTGCAGCAAGTTCTGGAGCACAAGTCTGCAGTACTATTGCCAGAATGTCATCAGTCCGCATAGCCTTTACAGAATCCAGGGCTTTCAGTCACTTCCTGATCATCACATGGAATATATCAAATTGGCTCAAGTTTAGCATCTGTGATGCTGGTAATCTCTGGAAAAGTCCAAGATGTATCAACCTCTCAGCACTACCGACTGAAGGTCGTTCCAAATGCTTCAGCATCATGTTTTGCATTTGTGAATCACAATGAACAATTAAGCAATTCAAAACTGGATGTGACAAGTCTGCAGTGCTTAGATCTGATCTGTTGGTTATGGAATCATTTAACTATCATTACTTGCTACTATTTGTTTGACATGCAAGAAATCTTGTATTGTTGCTTCAGCAGTTTGACATCTCATTTTCAGGTATGCCTGGTACTGTATTAAAAACAAAATGCTGGAGAAATTCAACAGTAAGTTTCTTTGCCCCATCTGACCTAATGATGAGATGACATGGGGTCCAGAGTCAGTGTGACTTTAAGCAGTAATTTATTTATATTCATTCACGACAAGATTAATTGAAAGTCTGAAGTGAAGCTGAATCCTTCTTTGCCAACATCAGCACCAACATCAACATGAATCTGGAATTCTTTCAAGATTCCTTTGTTTTGATTTTTCACCATCTTGCTTACTTCATTGTAGACTTTAAAATTCCACTACAACTTCATTTATCTCAATGGTGCCACATTTACTTTATTTCTTATTTTACTCACTATTTATTCATCAAAATGGAGCATTTTGCCATTCCACAAAGTTCATCAGGGCCAGACAGATTGTTCAACTCTAATTTGAACATAATTCACAAGTTAAAAAAACAAGTGTACTCCATCAACAAGGGAGAACTGATTTTGAAGTTTTCTTACAGCAAGACTAGAAGTTGAAAATGGAAGTTCATATTAAGATTTAAACGAGAGACTTCAAAAAACAACCATCCAATAGAAGAGCAGGGCATCAATGACAGCATCTTCTGAACTTCTGCATGAGTGCAGATCCCAGAAAAGCACTGTCAGCTTCACAGACGTAATGACTGCAGGTATGAGAAACACAAGCAGTTTGCTGTCATTACACACATTGAAGTCCTGATCATTATTGCCAAAAGACACAGAAATAAACTACAAAGACAATCCCAGCTGCTAAAACTTTAAAATGAGAAAATTAGTGAATTTTAATTTTACTTTTTAAAAATATATAACAGGCAACCTAAAGTTTAAAAAATTACTAACAAAATATGACTAAATTGATCGAAGTAAATTATTATATTTACTATTTTAAATACCAGACTACACATTTTAAAAATTGAGAAGTATGGTGAAACTTTCTTATCCAGAAGGGAATAAACCTGCAACCTACATTATATGGGAAATGTTACAGATGTGGATATTGTAAATGTGTCTTAAAAGGTTACTATGAACTTTTTATTTCTTTGTTTTACTAATTTTTTTCTAAGAATATGTACCTAGGTACATGTGTACCCAAGATGACACCGTAAATGGCAACTTGTCAACTTTTCACTGTACAGTCGGTTCTACTTTAACATGTGGTTCTTCAGCGCAAATTGGTTTTAATGCACTTGAAGAATTTAGACCGTTATTTGTAGAGAACAAACTTTCCTTACATGTATTGGCTATAACATAATTCCAGCCCCATTACTTTAAATGGCACAGATATTGCCCAATTTTCTTACAACGTGACATCACACAAGAACACAATTGTCATGTTATATCAGAACCGACTGTACTCACGTGAGTACATGTGGCAATAAAGTTAATTCTAATTGTATTTCCAGTGGCAGAAGACTGAAAGATAATGAGAAAGTAGATAAATCAGATGGAACAATGATGGGGTAAGTTTATTGGAGCCAATGGATAGATAGACATCTGAAATTAGAGTATAAGTAGACCAACTGACCCTTGTGTCTGTCTGCCATTAAACACCATTCTGGATTAGACGGGTGCTGGAAAAGCACAGCAGTTTAGGCAGCATCTGAGGAGCAGGAAAATCTACGTTTCGGGCAAAAGCCCTTCATCAGGAATACAGGGAGAGTGCCTGAAGGGTGGAGAGATAAATGAGAGGGTGGGGGTGGGGAGAAAGTAGCATAGAGTACAATAAGTGAGTGGGGGTGGAGATCACGGTGATAAGTGAGGGAGGAGGGTGGGGGGGGAAGGTAGAAAAGAGTACAATGGCTGAATGGGAGTGGGATGAAGGTGACAGGTCAGAGACGAGGGTGGAGTGGATAGGTGGATAGGCAGGTAGGACAAGTCATGGGGACAGTGCTGAGCTCGAAGTTTGGAACTGGGGTGAGGTGGGGGAAGGGGAAAATTAGGAAACTGGTGAAGTCCACATTGATGCCCTGGGGTCTGAGGTAGAAGATGAATGGACTTCCTCCAGGTGTCGGGTGGTGAGGGAGCAGCGAAGGAGGCCCAGGACCTCCATGTCCTCGGCTGAGTGGGAGGGGGAGTTGAAATGTTGGGCCACAGGGCGGTGTGGTTGATTGGTGCGGGTGTCCCGGAGATGTTCCCTAAAGCGCTCTGCTAGGATTTGGTTTATGTGAAAGTTGTGAGGGTGGAAGTTGAGCACCAGGGGGATTCTGTCCTTGTTACGGTTGGAGGGGTGTGGTCTGAGGGCGGAGGTGCGGGATGTGGAAGAGATGCGTTGGAGGATGTCTTTAACCACGTGGGAAGCGAAATTGCGGTCTCTAAAGAAGGAGGCCATCTGGTGTGTTCTATGGTGGAACTGGCCCTCCTGGGAGCAGATACGGTGGAGGCGGAGGAATTGGGAATACAGGATGACATTTTTGCAGGAGGCAGGGTGGGAAGAGGTATAATCCAGGTAGCTGTGGGAGTCGGTGGGTTTGTAAAAAATGTCAGTGTCAAGTCGGTCATCATTAATGGAGATGGAGAGGTCCAGGAAGGGGAGGGAGGTGTCAGAGATGGTCCAGGTAAATGTAAGGTCAGGGTGGAATGTGTTGGTGAAGTTGATGAATTGCTCAACCTCCTCGCGGGAGTATGAGGTGGCGCCAATGCAGTCATCAATGTAGCAAAGGAAGAGGTGGGAGTGGTGCCGGTGTAACTACGGAAGATGGATTGTTTCTACGTAGCCAACAAAGAGACAGGCATAGCTGGGGCCCATACAGGTGTCCATGGCTACCCCTTTGATCTGGAGGAAGTGGGGGGATTCGAAGGAGAAACTGTTGAGGGTGAGGACCAGTTTGGCCAAACGAATGAGTGTGTCAGTGGAAGGGTACTGTTGGGGACGTCGGGAGAGGAAGAAATGGAGAGCTTGGAGGCCCTGGTCATGGCGGATGGAGATGTAGAGGGATTGGATATCCATGGTGAAGAAGAGGCGTTGGGGGCCAGGGAAACGGAAGTCTTGGAGGAGGTGGAGGGCATAGGTGGTGTCTCGAACGTATGTGGGGAGTTCCTGGACTAGGGGGGATAGGACAGTGTCGAGGTAGGTAGAGATGAGTTCAGTGGGGCAGGAGCATGGTGAGACAATGGGTCGGCCAGGGTGGTCAGGCTTGTGGATCTTGGGAAGGAGGTAGAACCGGGCAGTGTGGGGTTCCTGGTCTATGAGGTTGGAAGCTGTGGGTGGGAGATCTCCTGAGGTGATGAGGTTCTGTATGGTCTGGGAGATGTTGGTTTGGTGATCGGGGGTGGTAGGAGGAGGTGTCCTCGAGTTGGCGTCTGGCTTTGGCGTCTGACTTCAGCGATGTGGAGGTCAGTGCACCAGACTACCACTGCACCCCCTTTATCCGCTAACTTGATGGTGAGGTCGGGATTGGAGCAGAGGGAGTGGAGGGCAGCACGTTGTAAGGGTGAGAGGTCGGAGTGGGGTAGACAGGTTGAAGCGGTTAACATCCCAATGGCAGTTGGAAATGAAGAGGTCGAGGGCAGGTAATAGGCCAGCACGGGGTGTCCAGGTGGATGGTGTGTGTTGGAGGCTGGCGAAGTGTTCCTCGGAAGGTGGGCGGGAGTCCTGATTGTAAAAGTAAGCTCGGAGGCGGAGGAAGAAGTGTTCGACATCACGGCGTGTATTAAATTCATTGATGCATGGGCAGAGGGGGATGAAGGTGAGTCCTTTGCCATTAAACAAGATCCTGGCTGAACTGGTTGATCTGTTTTTAATTCCACAGTTCTATCTACTCCCTATAACCTTTGATTTTCTTTAAAAAAAAAGTACCTCTGTCATAAGAATATCTACTCACCATGCCTCCACTGTCTTCTGAAGTAGCAAGGCCTAAAGTTGCACACCCTCAGAAAAAATTATTTCCTTGTCCTGAAAGCCATTCTTTTTGGATGCCTGTCCTGAAAGGTCAACTCAATTTTAAAACAGTGCCCATTAGTTTTGGACTGACTCAGTAAAGGAAACATTTTACCATGTCCACCTCACCTCCAGATCTTAAAAGGTCTTCTACGTTTGACTGCTGCAGTTCTAACTTGCACGGAATTCTATTTGGTTATTTTATAATAGATAAGTAACAACATTTAAAAAAAAAATTAAATGAATTCACACTTACAGTACCTAATATTGAGCTTCTGCAGTTTTGACAGCTGTCCAATTGCACAAGGTAGGGAACTCAGGAGGTTATCATGGACCTGAAATCATTTGTTCTAAGTCAATAATATGATCTATTGATAAAAATCTGTTATACAGCATATTATTTCATTGAATGCATTTATGATGTACTTTTTTCCTTAACTAAACATGCATTTTAAGTTGTCTGATTGAGGAACATTTTTCCTTGAAGTGTGAATTAGTCATCAATAAAATGATAGATAAAAACATCCTACTGGAATCCAGCTTAAAAGAATTGACATTTAAGAAAGAAATACAGTCAAAACTCAATTCCCTTTTCATTCTAATGGAAAAAAAACAAGGTTTCTCGTGAGTCTTTTACTGAACTTGTTGTATGGTAGAAACATTCACCATGATTTCAATGGTTCCCTTGAATAGAAATCTCTATCAAATTTTTGACGATACATATTTTATTATATGTTTTTCCCCCCATCTTGGAAGCAATAAAAGTTTCTTATCCCAAACCATCCTCATTGCCAAAGTAGTACAGCTGTCCGGAAAGTACAAGATTTCATACTTTAAATTTAAAACTGGTACCTTCAATTCCTAGTTGCAGGCAAAAGCGATTACTTAGCTACAACAGTGTTTTCTTATGCAAATGTCTTTTGGAAACAGTTAAATTGTTACGAATTCTGAAACTGAGTTTATGCTTTTTTTTAAACTTGATTATATTTTTCTGTATTAAATTCTTTCAGACGAGTTTTAAAGTAAAGTTACATTCATAATTGATTGGTTTGTCTCCAGTTAGGAATATAAGAACAAGAGTAGGCCATTCAGCCTGTCAAGCCTGTTCCACCATTCAATAAGATTGTAGCTGATGAGTGGCCAAACTCCACATACCTGCCTTTGGCCCACATCCCTTAAAACCTTTGCTTAACAAAATTTTAATCTGAGATAGATAAATTTAACAATGGTATCTGCATCCATTTGTTGAAGACTGTTCCAAACAGCTACCACTGTGTGTGTAGAAATGCTTCCCAACATCTCTCCGAACGGTCTGGCCCTAATTCTCAGACTATGCTCCCTAATTCTGGAAGCCACACTAGTGGAAAAAGTCTATCTTTATCTACTTTGTCCTTTCCTGTTCTTATCTTGAAGACTTCAAATCACATCAACCCTAAACCTTCTAAATTCTAGAGAAAACAGGTCTAATTTGTAAAGTCTATCCTCCTAACTTAACCCCTGAACTCCAGGTATCATTCTTGTAAACCTGCATTGTACTCCCTCCAAGGCCAATACATCCTTTCTAAGGTGTAGTGCTCAGATCTGCTCACAGTACTCCAAGTGAAGTCTAACCAGGATTTGCATAGCTGCAGCTTAACTTCTGCGTCCATATACTCCAGTCCTCTAAAGGCCAGTATTCTTGATTATTTTCTGCACCTGTCATGGTATTTTAAAAGATTATGCACCTAAACCCACAAGTCTTTTTGGACATTCACTGTATTTAACTTCAGACATCTAGAGAGTATTCTGTTCTATCCTTTTTAAATCCAAAATGGATAACCTCATACTTGTTTACATTGAAATTCATCTGTCATACAGTTGCCTACTCACCTACTCTATCAATATTCCTTTGTAAATTTTTTGCTATGATCTACATTATCTATAATGCCACCTAAATTTATGTCATCAGTATATTTGGATATATGATATTGTATGCCATCACCCAAGTTGTTAATAAATAATGCAAACCACTGAGGCCCCAACACAAATCCTTTGGGATACCAGTCACATCCTGCCAATTTGAATATCTACTCATTATCCTTAGTTCCAGTTGTCTTCCATTCAACTAATTTCGGAATTGTCAGTAATTAGCCCTCACTTCCTTGGGTTTCTACCTTACTGAAAGTCTCTTATGTGGACTTTATCAAATGCCTTCTGGATGCCCATTATAAACAACATCCACAATTATTCTTCTGTCCAATATCTTAATCACCTCAGATGGAAACCGTCAGGTCCATTTCCGTTTCATTAAATTCCTCAGTATTAATACTTTACCTATATTAATTTTATTCAGTTTCCATCCCAATAATCCACGATAATTTTCTTCAGGACTTAGAGTCAGTGTCATACAGCACAGAAACAGACCCTTCTCTCCAACCAGTCCACACCGAACATAATCCCAAACAAAACTAGTCCCACCTGCCTGCTCCTGACTCATAGCCCTCCAAATCTTTCTGTTCATGTACTCATCCAAGTGAGTTTTAAATATTGTAACTGTGACTGCATCCACCACCTGCTCAGGAAGTTCATTACACATACGAACCACTCGCTGTAAAAAATTGTCCCCTCATGCCTTCTTAAAATATCTCTCCTTTCACCTTAAAAATATGTCCCCTAATCTTGAAATCCACCATCCTAGGGAAAAGACACCTCCCATTAACCCTATATATATATCCCTCATGGTTTTATAAACCTCTACATGGTCAACTCAAACTCCAATGCTTCAGTGAAAAAAGTTCGAGACAAAAGACAGGCAGGAGGCTGAAACCCAGGCAGCATCAGGAGGTGCAGAGGTCAACGTTTCAGGTGTAACCCTTCTTCAGGACTGGGGGTGGGTATGCGGGGGTGTTAAAGTTCAGATTTGAGATGGCTCAGAGAATCCCTTTTGGACTCAGACTTGTAAGCTTCTCTTGGTTCATCCGGAGATCATACTCTTTAGTAGTCTGGAATAAAAATCTCTTATATATAGTTTATTTAATTTTAGTCACCCAAATAGCATCACTGTTACAACATAACACTGATACCTATAAGTCAGACTAGTTTCTAAAACCGAGGAGAATAAAGTACCAGCTCTTCCTTTAAGAGCACTCAATATCTCCCTCTTTGCTGTTTATTTGTGAAGCAGAGATTATTTGAATACAGCGACAAGCCTGGCAGGTATCTAGCATACTTTGCCAGAAAGTAAAAGGCTCCTCAATCCATTACGTCTATTAGAGAGTGCGCTAGTACCCTGACTTGTGATCGTAAAAAGATCAATGCAGCCTTTAGAAAGTTCTATTTCTAACTGTATAAGTCGCAGGACTGTGAGGATAGAACGAGGAAGACGGAGTCTTTTTTAAAAAATCTGGCCCTCCCGAGCCTAACCTCGGAGCAGGTGTCGTTCTTGAAAGCCCCCCGGCAACCCAAGAAGTACAGGAGGTGGTGAGGCAGCTCCAGAGCAGCAAAGCACCCATACCAGACGGATTCCAGGCTGAGTTCTATAAAGACTTTATAGGGGAATTGGTTGGGCCACTTATAAATATGTATAATTATTCACACAATCAGGGTTGCCTCCCGTCTTCTCGGAGAGAAACAAATATTTCTCCCATTCTTAAGAAAGGAAAGGCCCCAGATGACTGCTCTTCATACAGAGCCATATTCTTGTTGAATGTGGATTTTAAAATTCTCTCAAAAATGTTGGCATTAAGACTGGAGAGGATTTTACCATTCATTATAAAAGAGGATCAGATGGGGTTTATAAAGGGTCGCACGTCAACTAATAACATTAGGTGAGTCTTAAATATGGTACCAGCCTGCCAGCAGGGAGCGATAATGGGATTAGTTGTCTCCCTTGATGCAGAGAAGGCATTCGATCGGTTAGAATGGCCATATCTCTTTTATATGCTGGAACGGTTTGGTGTTGGAGAGGTCTTTACTAAATGGGTTACAGTATTATATAAGGATCCCAAAACAGCGGTGATTACCAACGGTGTAAGTTCGGATAGCTTTAATGTTGGCAGAGGCTGTCATCAGAGATGCCCTCTCTCACCACTATTATTTAAGCTAGTGATTGAGCTGCTGGTGGAAGCTATACGAACTGACCCTAACATAACGTCTCCGGAGGTTGGATCGGGTAAGCACAAAATCACTCTCTATGCTGATGACTTCCTCCTTTTCTTAAAATGATCCACTGACATCTGTGCCCCGCTTAATTCAAGTGGTTTACTGATTTGGTATGGTCTCAGGTTACAAAATCAATTTTATGAAATTGGAGGCTATGCCGCTGGGAGGTCTTACCAGCATATCCAATTTTCCAAATGGATCCCATTTCCCCTTTCAGTAGTCACTGGGAGGTTTTCTTTACTTAGGTATTTTTATTACTCCGACATTTGGTCAGCTATATAAAGCCAACTATACAAAACTTATTAGAGAAAATATGAAAGGACCTTCAACACTGGGAAGATTTCCCGATATCCTGGCTAGGTAGAATAGCCTTGGCTAAGATGAATATTCTACCTCGCCTTTTATACTCTATGAGAATGCTCCCCTTGATGCTGCCGAGACAGGCTCTGCGTAAGCTCTATGGTTGGCTCGGCTCCTTCATTTGGGATCATAGATGGCCCCTTATTAAATTAGAAAAGCTGCAGCTTCCACAAAGGAGGGATGGGCTGGATTTTCCGGATTTCAAGAGGTACCAATTGAGCTCTCTGTTATCTTACGTAGCTGATTGATTGTGGTTCACAAGAGACCCAGTCTGTTTAGATATTGAGACCTCCCAAGCAAAATGTCCCCTCATCAATCTACTATTTATGGACAATATGAGAGTTATTACGAATCATTGTAAAAATCCTACTGTATTAAATACAATCAAAGCTTGGAGGATAATGTGACAGGATAAGGGTAACCGACAAAAAACCTTCCCTTATACCCCTATAGTGGGAATGTTGGGATTCCAGCCAGGGCTGACTGATGCTGTGTTCATAATCTGGAGTCCATAGGTATCTCCTGTTTGGGAGATCTGTTCGATTGGGAGGTCATGATGTCCTTCAAACAGCTGTGTCAAAAGTTTGGGCTGCCTAGCAAGGACCTTTCTCGATAGTTTCAAATACAAGACTTCATACAAAAGAAGACCACATTGATAATTAATCCTTATAAATCAGATATGGAAAGGAGAGTGCTTCAGCCAATGGGTTCGCCCTCGGTCAGTACTCTCTACCACTTACTACGTAATAAGGTATCGAAGGACATGAAACAGTTACATAAAACTTGGAGTTAAGAAGTTGGGATGGAAATCTCCTTAGAGATGTGGGAGAATGTCTGAGAAAAACGCTAGGAAGATCTCTATCTGTAACTGAACTCAGGCTATCCAATTGAAGATACTTCATAGGGCTCACATGGCACCAGAGAGATTTGCAAAGTTCAAGGCAGAAGCATATCCAATGTGCCCTAAATGCAAAATAGAAGTTGGTACCCTCACACATTGTCTGTGGACATACCATAAGATCCGCAGATATTGGGACAGCGTATGGCAAAGATTTTGGGTACGGAGATTGGGTTGGACCCAGTGTCTCTACTTTTGGGCTCCCCAAATTTCCCCTCTTTGGAGGCATCCGGGAGGAAATTATTCACTAAACTTTCCTTTTGTGCGAGGAAAAACATCTTAGTGAATTGGGTATCCGAAGGTACCCCAGGACTTTCAAATTGGCATAGGATAGTCATGGAATATATCCCCCTTGACTTCCTTACGAATATGGTGCACCAAAAAAACTGAATTATTTTATAGAACATGGCAGCCCTTTTGAACTACATTGACGCAGATATATTGGCCATATTGTTCAGGGCCAAGGCTTAGCCATGGGGATGGTTCTGGCTGGTTCGGGGGCTCCCGGGAGAAGGAATCCCGTATAAATACAGGCTGTATTATAACTTGATATAAATTTAGTTTGAATATGTATCTAGTTATTTATTTACTTATTTATTTTATTTTCTCTTTTTTTTAAATTGTCAATAATGTACAATATCCTATTTTGTGTTTTGGTAGTTTGTAGAATAGATTAGTAGTTTTTCAAATTTTATATTGGTGCTGTTATTATATTGTAAAGTGGAATACACTATTTTGTACTATTTTTTGTAAATTTGTAAAAAATCTCAAAAATCTTTTTTTTTCAAGAAAGAAAAAGACAGCTTGTTTGCAGCAATAAGGGAAGTAGCCTGAGAGAGCTCTTAGGGGTAAGAGCTGGCGCAGCTACTCTGCTAAAGGCTTTAAAACCTTAGCTCAAGCCTAGCTTGTAGGTATCTGTTATCCTATAACATTTAATTACCAATGGTATCAAGGTGATCATTTAAACTAAGCTGTCTGTAACAGTTTTATATTTCAGACTGCCTCAGAGTACGATATCCGGGACGAACCAAGAAAGGCTACAGGTCGAGTCCATCAGGGATTCCCTGAGCCGTCTCAAATAACTATAACAGGGGGAATTAAAATGGGCGGTTCCAGCCTATCCAACCTTTCTTTATAACTCAAACCTTCCTAACCTGACATCACCCTGATAGTCTCTTCTGAACGTTCTATAGCTTAATGATATCCTTTCACCATAACTGCTAATTCCTTTATTGTTCAAAAAATTACTTATTGAGGAAGCCTCAACCACTTCACTGAGAAGGGAATTCCATAGATTCCATCTTGAATATGGTTATTAAATTTATCATTCAAACGCACATTCTAAAAGATCATCCTGGAAGTGCTTTAATAGGGAAATGTTTTCCCCATTCCCCCTCACAATAGATGTTGGTTTAACTAGAGCAAGACAACTGCAGCTCAAAATTAAGTTTAAAAAAAAATCTACTTTAGTTCTAGTAGGATAGTGCAGTACTACAGTAGGGACACTAAGATCCATTTTTCTAAGTAATAGACAAATATAACCACATATTCTGTACATACTGCATTCAATTCTAACATCAACACCTTAATTATTTTCAATGCTCTATTAGAGTTATATTTACATCAAGCACTGTGAGGGCTGGTAGGAGCTGAATATCCTCCGATAAGCACTGCAGTTTGTTCGATGCCAAGATAAGTTTAGTTAAATCTGTCTGATCCCACCATCGGTCACTTGCAGTAAAGGAGACATTCAAGTGGGATTCCTCTGGAGGGTCCACATTTATCCGCCATACGCTCTGGGGCACTAAATTAAAATACAGGAGATTTGACAAATAGCAATTACAACAGTTTAATTCTGAACAGTCACACACATTGGGTTTTTTCATAATAATGCATCCGCACAAGTGGTGGAAATGAAACAATGCATTTTTAGATCACATCTTTGCATTTAACAAAGATCATAAAAATAAGTACCATTTAAAACTAGCCTTAAAATTAGTGAAAAACCTTAAAAGGGCTATACCATCATCCAAGTAAGATGGAGTGCTTATGAAATGAAAATTCATTCCAAATTTAGACACTAGACAAGCATCTCCTTATTAGCAGCATTATTACAGACATGTTTGATGAAGAAATTATCTAAGTTTTAGATTTACACTGTGATGCCTACACATTTTGACATAGTACACCATAAATTAGCTGACTGACACTCCACTGGTAGCAAACAAGCATTAATCCAAATATCCACCTTTACATTTCCAAATGAGAGTAGCCCTTACAGGAACAGAAAAAATGCATTTTTTTAGCATCTTTTTACATACATCCTAAAGTGTTCAGTAGCCAATGAAATACTTTGGAGAAAGTGAGGACGGCAGATGCTGGAGATCGGAGTCGAGAGTGTGGTGCTGGAAAAGCACAGCCAGTCAGGAAGCATCCGAGGACCAGGAGAATTGACGTTTCGGGCATCAGGAATGAGGCTTGTGGGTCGGGGCTGAGAGATAGATAGGAAGGGGTGGGGTTGGGGCAAGTAGCTGGGAAAGCGATAGGTGGATAACAGTGAGGGAGAAGGTGATAGATCAGAGAGGGCAGTGATGGATGGGTCTGGAGGGTGGGGCCAAGTTGGAGGCCTGGGACTGGGATAAGGATAATGGGGGTGGGGAGATGAAGAAGCTGTTGAAATCCATATTTATCCCATGTGGTTGCAGGGTCCCAAGGCGAAATATGAGGCGTTCCTCCTCCAGGTGTCAGGTTGTAATGGTTTGGTGGTGGAGGCGGCTCAGGACCTGCATGTCCTTGGCAGAGTAGGAGCAGGAGCTGGAGCTGAAGTGTTCAGCCACAGGGCGGTGGTTGGTGCAGTGTCCCAGAGATGTTCTCTGAAACGATCTGCAAGAAAGTGTCTTGTCTCCCAGATGTAGAGGAGGCCACACCAGGTGCAATGGACACAATAGATGACATTTGTAAAATACTTTGTCAGTTATAGAAAATATGGCAATCACTTTTCACTAGGATGGCCAAGTAATCAGTTTTTTTGGTGTGACATCAGTGAAGTAGAAACATTTGGCCAGAACAGGGGATAACTCTGCAACAATCTCTGAATTAGGCTGTCATGCTTTCTTAACCCTACCCCAAAGAAGACAGAACCATGGTTTAGCATCTTACCCGAAGGCTGCTTCATTTGTTCTATAATATGAAGTAGCAGCAGCCAAAGATTTTCAGACTCAAGTATCTTGAGAACCACTTAATCTATAATCACCTCACTCGGTGTTTGAGCGCAACCATGGATCCGCAATTAAGACTTTACTGGACTTGAAAGTAGCTTATTTGGATGCCCTCTGCTACAAACGCTCAACCATCTTTTACAAACAAATACTGTTCTTTTTAAATTAACCATACGAGTATCGTCAAGCAATGTATACGTACTCAAATAACATTTCAATCTACAAGAAAAAAAACAATTGAATTTAAACAAGTGGGTTTTGAACAGTGTGCATAAACATCACTCACTTGTAAATACAATGGTGAGGGCAAAGAAATGTTGTATCGTATCACGACAATGTTCACCCTCCCTATAAGAAGTAGCCGAGTGGGTAAGAGGCCGATTTCGCTGCGGACTTACTTACCTTCACTCAACTCTCTGTTGGAAAGGTTCAGCTGTCCACTTTTCCTGGCCGTTTTAATTAAGCCAGCAGGCACAGGCGCCTCGGTTGCCCGAGGTTGAAATGCTGAGCCTGGCCTGCGATTAGCAAACTTGCTGCCCTCCCTTCGAGACATTGAGAGTCGAAGACGGCGCCGTGACTGCCCAGCAAACACCGTTCAGAGGCCGGCGACAGGCCGCGGCCGCACCAACCGCCCTCGTTCTTGCGCGCGCGAGGGAAAGCGAGAGCTCGTTGAAGCGGTCCACCCCCTCACTGCAAATCCCCGCCCAAACACTACTGGTGATGTTTTGTGTGCAGACAAAATTATGGCAGAGTTGGCGCAACTCCCAAGAGACCGCTGTTTTTTTTAGGAAGGATTACATCGTCTTTGTTTTCGAATGCCTCGGTATTCTGTAAGCTTAACCAGCCGAGTGAGGCAAGCATTGTACCTGCTACAGGAGCAAGTAGGAATAAAGAAGAGGGGTCTCTGCAAAGTTTTTACCATTATGCTAAAGTGACGGGCTCAAATTGTAGATTATGGTATCAAAATTTACAAAGAATAATGAATTGTGGATATATCTAATAATCAGGACAGCACCAAATTCAGAAACGCATAAACGTCTTCAGAATGAGTAAATGGTTATCACAGCAAATGGAATAAGGCATGTGACTGGTATCAAAACACCAGAACGTCGTTTCCAGGGAATGGAGGAGTAAATTACTGAATTTGAAACAAATTAGCACTAAAAGTTGACATAAAACCTTGTCGACGCCACGTTCAAAATATTTTATTCAATTTTGGCATGCAGAAGAATTACAAAATCTTGGTGAAAGTTGAGAAAAATGTTACAAGGATATTACCAGAGATGTAACTATTAGAAAAAAGATGAGCAGGCTGAGGTTCTTTTCACAGGCAAAGACATGATAAAAGAGGCCAGAAAGAGGGTTTTCAAATTTATAATATAGTTTGATGAAGTGGACACAGAAAAGCTTTCTAATTCTGAGTGAATCTAAAAGCTTCTTGAGTTCTCGCCTGAAAGCAGGTCCAACCCACAATGCCATGTTCATAATAGTGGGTAGAGGAGGGAGGTATCTCCCAAATCCATCCCAACTGAAAGGGGAAATAAAATGTCTTTGTGAAAAGAGAAACAGAGATAATATTTTGAATCCAGAATGTCTTCTTCTGAAGTAATATCAGACTCAAAACATTAACTTTATCTCTCCACAGATGCTGCTAGACGTGCTGAGTTTCTCCAGTATTCTGTTTGTTTCAGAGTTCCAGCTTGCACTATATTTTGCTTTTATATGAATCAAACTCCTTACTGTTGGCACCAATCTGGTGCACATAGCTGTCAACCAACTGAGCAATGAGAGCAGAAGGAGACCTAACTGGAATATAAGCAGAAACTTGCAAGCTTCTGCATGCACCAGCAGATATGCAAACACTCAGTTAACATGGTTAAATCACCTGATGAAGGAGCGACGCTCCGAAAGCTAGTGTGCTTCCAATTAAACCTGTTGGACTATAACCTGGTGTTGTGTGATTTTTAACTTTGTACACCCCAGTCCAACACCGGCATCTCCAAATCAGTTAACATGTTATGTGTACAAAGGCATCTCTGATAGTTTAACACTCCCTCAGTACTGCAGTGAAGTGCCTGATTACACCTTGTGTTCAAGTCCCTGAAGTGATATTTGACCCCAGTGAGGCAACATTAACATGAAGAATATCTATAAAGTGAGAAAAAGCAACAAAAACAGGGCTTATGTAGAGCATAACAAACTTATTTCCTTATAATTTTGATATCTTACAGCAAAAGTGAATACTATACAATATTAAAAAGTTAAATGGTGAATATAATATTAAAAAAGAAAATGCATGTTTCATTAATATTTTGTGAACATAGTATATAAAAATAAAAATATATTATTATGTCATAAAAGTTAATGGAAATATTTATATTTGTAGAATCATAACAGAGTGGAAGAATGTCAGTCAGCCTAGCAAATCTGCATCCAAAGAGTGTTCCACCCAGACTCAACTTGCTGCTGCATCCCCATAATACCGGACTTAGCAAGGTTAATCTTACACATCCCTGGACACTGCAAACAATTTTAGCATGTCCAATCCACCGAGCCTGCTCATCTATGGACTGTGGGAGGAAACCAGAACACATGGCAGAAACTCGTGCAGACACGGGGGGAATGTACAATCTCTACACAGTCACCCAAGGCTGGAATCGTACCCGAATCCCTGCCACTGTTAGGCAGCATTGCTAACCACTGAACCACCATGCCCGGGGACTGTTTTGTGCACGCAATGTTTCTGGAGCTTTTTTGTTGCAAGCATGCAGGCATTCCATGTATTTAACAAACAAAATATTCTCAGTCACTTCCTAGTAGCAGAAGAAGCCTTAAAGTTGTTGAAAATGATCTGTGCTGAATACTTTTGCAAGCTTATTTGCTAACTTTATTAGAAACAAAAAAAAACTCCAGATGCTGGAATCCAAGGTAGACAAACAGTGGGGCTGAAAGAACACAGCAAGCCAGACAGCATCAGGAGGTGGAGAAATCAATGTTTCAGATGTAACCTTCCTTCAGGACTGAAAAGTTGACTTCTCCACCTCCTGATGCTGCCTGGGTTGTGGTGTTCTTCCAGCCTCCTGCTTGTCTACCTATTCACTAACTTTAAGCAGACAGTTGTCAAGCTGAACCTAGAAAGAAAATCAGTGATTTGATATCTTTATATTGAGAAATTGTAAACAAGACAAAATGCATATGACATAGCCATTTCATTTCTTATTCTATCTCTTGATGAAAAATATTGTTAGATTCCCAACATTGTCAATTTCTAAGACTTAACTCTCACTAGAACTCCTCAAGGGTAGTAATATCTGGATTACTCCCAGTGCTATGAGCTAGTGAGGATAGGAATAGGAGGATAGAGCAGATGAATGCATGGCTGAGGAGCTGGTGTATGGGAGAAGGATTCACATTTTTGGATCATTGGAATCTCTTTTGGGGTAGAAGTGACCTGTACAAGAAGGATGGATTGCACCTAAATTGGAACGGGACCAATATACTGGCAGGGAAATTTGCTAGAACTGCTTGGGAGAATTTAAACTTGTAAGGTGGGGGGATAGGGAAGGGGACCCAGGGAGATAATGAGGAAAGAGATCAATCTGAGACTACTACAGTTGAGAACAGAAGTGAGTCAAACAGTCAGGGCAGACAGGGACAAGGTAGGACTAATAAATTAAACTGCATTTATTTAAATGCAAGGGACCGAACAGGGAAGGCAGATGAACTCAGGGCATGGTTAGGAACATGGGACTGGGATATCATAGCAATTACGGAAACATGGCTTAGGAATGGGCAGGACTGGCAGCTTAATGTTCCAGGATACAAATGCTACAGGAAAGATCGAAAGGGAGGCAAGAGAGGAGGGGGAGTGGCATTTTTGATAAGGGATAGCATTACAGCTGTGCTGAGGGAGGATATTCCCAGAAATACATCCAGGGAAGATATTTGGGTGGAACTGAGAAATAAGAAAGGGATGATCACCTTATTGGGATTGTATTATAGACCCTCTAATAGTCAGAGGGAAATTCAGAAACAAATTTGTAAGGAGATCTCAGCTATCTGTAAGAATAATAGGGTGATTATGGTAGGGGATTTTAACTTTCCAAACATCGACTGGGACTGCCATAGTGTTAAAGGTTTAGATGGAGAGGAATTTCTTAAGTGTGTACAAGACAATTTTCTGATTCAGTATGTGGCTGTACCTACTAGAGGAGGTGCAAAACTTGACCTACCCTTGGGAAATCTCGCAGGGCAGGTGACTGAGGTGTCAGTGGGGGAGCACTTTGGTGCCAGCGACCATAATTATATTAGTTTTAAAATAGTGATGGAAAACGATACACCAGATCTAAAAGTTGAAGTTCTAAATTGGACAAAGACCAATTTTGACGGTATTAGGCAAGAACTTTCGAAAGCTGATTGGAGGCAGATGTTCGGAGGTAAAGGGATGACTGGAAAATGGGAAGCCTTCAGAAATGAGATAATGAGAAAGTATATTTCTGTTCGGGTGAAAGAGAAGGCTGGTAGGTATAGGGAATGCTGGATGACTAAAGAAATTGAGGGTTTGGTTAAGAAAAAGAAGGAAGCATATATAAGGTATAGACAGGATAGATCGAGTGAATCCTTAGAAGGGGATAAAGTAAGTAGGAGTATACTTAAGAGGGAAATCAGGAGGGCAAAAAGGGGACAGGAGATAGCATTGGCAAATAGAATTAAGGAGAATCCAAAGGGCTTTTACAAATATATTAAGAACAAAAGAGTAACTAGGGAGAGAATAGGGCCCCTCAAAGATCAGCAAGGTGGCCTTTGTGTGGAGCCGCAGAAAATGGGGGAGATACTAAATGAGTATTTTGCATCAGTATTTACTGTGGAAAAGGATATGGAAGATATCGACTGAAGGGAAATAGATGGTGACATCTTGAAAAATGTCCATATTACAGAGGTGGAAGCGTTGGATGTCTTGAAACACATAAAAGTGGATAAATCCACAGGACTGGATCAGGTGCACCCTAGAACGCTGTGGGAAGCTAGAGAAGTGATTGCTGGGCCCTTTGCTGAGATATTTGTATCATCAATAGTCACAGGTGAGGTGCCGGAAGACTGGAGGTTGGCTAACGTGGTGCCACTGTTTAAGAAGGGTGGTAAGGATAAGCCAGGGAACTATAGACCGGTGAGCCTGACCTCGGAGGTGGGCAAGTTGTTGGAGGGAATCCTGAGGAACAGGATGTACATGTATTTGGAAAGGCAAGGACTGATTAGGGATAGTCAACATGGCTTTGTGCGTGGGAAATCATGTCTCACAAACTTGATTGAGATTTTTGAAGAAGTAACAAAGAGGATTGATGAGGGCAGAGCAGTAAATGTGATCTATATGGACTTCAGTAAGGCGTTCGACAAGGTTCCCCATAGGAGACTGATTACCAAGGTTAGATCTCACAGAATACAGGAGAAGTAGCCATTTGGATACAGAACTGGCTCAAAGGTAGGAGACAGAGGGTGGTGATGGGAGGATGTTTTTCAGACTGGAGGCCTGTGATCAGTGGAGTGCCACAAAGATCTGTGCTGGGTCCTCTACTTTTTGTCATAAGAGGTACAGTTAGTAAGTTTGCAGATGACACCAAAATTGGAGGTGTAGTGGACAGCGAAAAAGGTTACCTCATATTACAACAGGATCTTGACCAGATGGGCCAATGGGCTGAGAAGTGGCAGATGGAGTTTAATTCAGATAAATGTGAGGTGCTGCATTTTGGAAAAGCAAATCTTAGCAGGATTTGTACACTTAATGAACAAAGAGACCTTGGAGTGCAGGTTCATAGCTTCTTGAAACTAGAGTCGCAGATAGATAGGATAGGGAAGAAGGCATTTGGGATGCTTTCCATTTATTGGTCAGAGTATTGAGTACAGGAGTTGGGAGGTCCTGTTGTGGCTGTACAGGACATTGGTTAGGCCACTGTTGGAGTAGTGCATGCATTTGGTCTCCATCCTATCAGAAAGATGTTGTGAAACTTAAAAGGGTTCAGAAAAGATTACAAGGATTTGCCAGGGTTGGAGGATTTAAGCTATAGAGATAGGCTGAACAGGTTGGCTGTTTTCCCTGGAGCGTTGGAGGCTGAGGGGTGAACTGATAGAGGTTTACAAAATTGAGGGGCATGGATAGGGTAAATAGGCAAAGTCTTTTCCCTGGGGTTGGGGAGTCCAGAACTAGAGGGCATAGATTTAGAGTGAAAGGGGAAAGATATAAAAGAGACCTAAGGGGCAGCTTTTTCACACAGAGGGTAGTACGGGTATGGAATGAGCTGCCAGAGGAAGTGGTGGAGGCTGGTACAATTGTAACATTTAAGAGGCATTTGGATGGGTATATGAATATGAAGGGTTTGGAGGGATATAGGCCAGGCGCTGGCAGGTGGGACTAGATTGGGTTGGGATATCTGATCGGCATGGACGGGTTGGACCGAAGGGTCTGTATCCATGCTGTACATCTCTGAGTCTATGACTCTATATAGCAGTTTTTTTAAGCTAGAATTCATCTAAGTCTGAACCATCATGTGAAAAATGTTTCATTTCTTTTCCTTATAACTATCTAAATTATATCTACACATCGAGCTTCTTTATCTAGGCAATCAAATTAACGGCTCAAAACTACCTTTTTAACCTCATTAAGGAGACACCCTGACTATTTTATATTGAGGTTCCCCCAAAATACTGCTGTTTCAAGAATTAACTGTAATATATATGAAGGTGGTAATGATATTAAGTGGAAAATATCCTGTGTCATTCCATTGAAAACAAGAAACTTATAATTTTGAAATTATCCAAATACCCAGTGTGAGTCATTTTTACTCTCAGAAAGAATATTGTAATTGGAGGGAACTCAAGCAAAATTTCCTGAGCAGGGATGTTGAGGGAACTGTGATATATTTCTGAGTCAGAATGGTACATGACTAGTGTTCCACATCCTTGTCGGTGCCCTTGTCCTCTTGAGTGGTGTAACTCTCAGTTTGGAAGATGCTGTCGAAGTAACATTGAAGATTTTTTGTAGTGCATCTCTATTATAGTACACATTCCAGCAAGGGTGCAATGCTGGATGCTTGAAGTGAGGGATATGGTGAAATTCACTTTGTCATAGAGTCATTGAGATGTACAGCATGGAAACAGACTCTTCGGTCCAACTCGTCCATGCCTACCAGATATCTCAACCCAATCTAGTCCCACCTGGCAGCACCTGGTCCATATCCTTCCAAAGCCTTCCTATTCATATACCCATCCAGATGCCTTTTAAATGTTGCAATTGTACTAACCTCCACCACTTCCTCTGGCAGCTCATTCCATACATGCACCACCTTCTGCATGAAAATAGTTGCCCCTTAGCTCTCTTTTATATCTTTCCCCTCTCACCCTAAACCTATGCCCTCTAGTTCTGGAATTCCCCCATCCCAAGGAAAAGACTTTGTCTATTTATCCTATCCATGCCCTCATGATTTTATAAACCCCTATCAGTTCACCCCTCAGCTTCCGCGCTCCAGGCAAAACAGCCCTCGCCTATTCAACCTCTCCCTATAGCTCAATCCTCCAACCCTGGCAACATCCTTGTAAATCTTTTCTGAACCCTTTCAAGTTTCACAACATCTTTCCGATAGGAAGAAGACCAAAATTGCACGCAATACTCCAACAGTGGCCTAACCAATGTCCTGTACAGTCGCAACATGACCTCCCAACTCTTGTACCCAACACTCTGACCAATAAATGGAAAGCATACCAAACACCTTCTTCACTACCTTATCTACCTGTGACTCTAGTTTCAAGAAGCTATGAACCTGCACTCTAAGGTCTCTTTGATCAGCAACACTCCCTTGGACCTTACCATTAAGTGTATAAGTCCTGCTAAGATTTGCTTTCCCAAAGTGCAGCACCTCACATTTATCTAAATTTAACTCCATCTGCCACTTAGCCCATTGGCCCATCTGATCAAGATCCCATTGTAATCTGAGGTAACCCTCTTCGCTGTTCACTACAACTCCAATTTTGGTGTCATCTGCAAACTTACTAACTATAGGTTTTATGCTCATATCCAAATCATTCATATAAATAATGAAAAGTAGTGGACCCAGCACTGATCCTTGTGGCACTCCACTGGTCACAGGCCTCCAGTCTGAAAAACAATCCTCCACCACCACCCTCTGTCTTCTACCTTTAAGCCAGTTCTGTATCCAAATGGCTAGTTCTCCCTGTATTCCATGAGATCTAAACTTGCGAACGCTAGAAGATCTTAAACTAAAGAAATTGTACTTAGAGGCAAGTGGGGAGTAATGCATCACATTCCTGGTAAATAGTGGAAGATCTTTGTGGAGTTAGGGGATGATTGAGTTGTTGCAGAATTCCCTGCATCTGATCTGGTCTTGTGGCATGGTGTATATGGTTAGATACCAAAAAAACTGCAGATGCTGCAATCCAAGGTAGACAAGAGGAGGCAGGAAGAACACAGTAAGCTAGGCAGCATCAGGAGGTGGAAAAGTTGAT
Organism: Chiloscyllium plagiosum; assembly: GCF_037043375.1. Lineage (NCBI taxonomy): Eukaryota > Metazoa > Chordata > Chondrichthyes > Orectolobiformes > Hemiscylliidae > Chiloscyllium > Chiloscyllium plagiosum. The sequence continues at coordinate 58,336,172 of NW_028270147.1, read as the reverse complement.
GTTTCGTATATGGTGCCTGTTTCAAGTTTCTGCATGGAGAAGGGTGATTCACAGATGTTCATAGTGCCTTTGAATGTTTTGGAGAGGTGGTTAAACTTTCTTTTATGGATTGCTTAATACTTGTGTGGCATGAACATTACTGTCTTATCTGTCCATTCAAACTTGTCCCTATTTGACAAAATATTAATTTGAACATTAACTCTGCTTTTTTTCTCGACAGATGCTGCCTGACTTGCCTAATATTTCCAACAGTTTCTGTTTATATTTCACTTAAAATCCTCTGGGAATATATTTCAAATCTTTTCAAGCATTTGTTGTGGGAAAATAAAAGTATAACGCCGAGACAATTAATTTACTCATAGAAAATGATAGGCACTTAAGAGCAGGGAAATTTGACTGCTTTTGGAGATAAACAGGAAAACCGCAAAGGCATAACGGTAATGTTAATATAAAACAAAGAACTGCAATCGCCCGAAATCTGAACCGAAAACAAAAATTGCTGCAGAAACTTAGCAGGTCCGGCAACATCTGTAGAGAGAAAGCAGTGTCAACATTTCCCGAGATGATGTTCCAAAGTAGTAATGTTATTTATTTTCCATTTCTTTGGAGTAATAAATGCGCAGATGTTTCTCCATGACGGTAGTCGGTTTGGCCTGATTTTTAGGGAGAAAGATAGAAGTTGACCTCCCCAAGTTAGGGGGAAAGAAAGAGAGTACTGCGTTTGCGCGGTGAGTCGCGCTGGATTGTGGGATACCGCGGAGCCTGCCCGTTGTTATTGAAGGTCTCGGACGAAGACCCGGGAGTTTTTAACGCCGATTAATTAATCTGTAAATTGTCATATATACTTTATTTTCTTCTGTATTTTTAATGTCTTAGGTTCAAGAAAACGTCGTTGAAAAAGTAGGATCGAGAAAATAATTACTTTTTTTTGAAAAAATCATTTGTTAAAAAAAACGTGAAATGGCCACAGACGTCATTCAAGTGACCAATGTTTCGCCGAGCGCCACCTCGGAGCAGATGAAAACTCTGTTCGGGTTTCTGGGCAAAATCGACGAGTTGCGGCTCTTCCCTTCAGAGTGAGTAACTCCAAACTTCCAAACAGGCCTGTGGCCTAGCCCGCGCCAGATCTGATGCGGAGCTTTTTAAACCTTGAGTGAAAGTGAATTTCCCTATACGGCGCATGTTTCAAGAGCGTGCGTCTCGAAATAATACTTGCGTGATTATTTTTTAAAATTTCGTTGTAAACGGTTAAGGAGTAGTATTTTCACTATTGTGTGGTATTTGGATTCGCTGCCATCTCATACGCACCATCCCCATTACGCTCACCACATGTTCGAAGCTGCTTTTATCAGGATTCACATCGATGGCGCCCTAGTAATTATAACAAAACACAATAAAATGTGAAAGTTCTTGTTGCAAAGGTTGTTTATTTGAAGGTACCAAAGCTGTGGAGGTTTTATCACACCCGGGTAAAATGGCCGCCCATGTAAAGCTTTCCCTCGCCCCCTCAGACGATCATTATTGTTTTCGATTGTTATTGTTGTACGATGTAGTGACACAGCTACGAGTTGTAATAACTCCTAAATGGTTGAGCAGTGTTTTGAATAAAATTGGCCACGTTTAGTGAAAAAATTAGCGAGAGCAGTTCAAAAGCAGACGCAAGTGTCGTAAGGCCCTACTCCTCGTGTTTCTTAAATGTGGGTAGGTAAATGGTCTATTGCAGCAAAAGTGGGCGTATGACAAAACAAATGCAATGAAATTTTCATTTTCTCACAAAGCCGTTAGTCATTGACCCAATTTGTAATTTCGGCTGAAAAACAGACTGAATTACAAAATTAATCGTGTTTTTAAAAAAAATTCACATGATTTGAAAGGAACGTACATGTGTAAAGGTTCTGAACATTAAGCTGTTATCCTCTTTCAAAAATTTTGCTTGAAACTTAGTCGTACTTGTACAGTCTTTATTTATAATGTATATATTTCTCTCGTTCGACTGTGAGCCTCGGTTGTTAAATCTGCATTATTGCGAGGGTGAAGAGTCGCCTGTAACATTTTAATTACGTTGCTTAATTATCTTTCAGGTATCTTCTGTTTGTCTTTTTAGCTAAAGATGTACGTGGGTGCTTTAAACCTGAAGAACTTTGGGTACAGATTGACTTAAGAATTTTGAGGTCGTTATATATAAGATGCTGCTGGGGTTTCACTGAAATGTATTTACAACCACAGCATGTTAATCCATCCAGACCCATGTTACGTCAGAGGGGGACTTTTGCTTCCAGATTTACTTGGAGCTACGCTGGCAGTATACCCTTTTCAGGAGTATTCTGCTCTTTACACTCCATTCTGTCTTGTAGTTCCTATAGTTTCAATTATTATTTTGGTTAAATTTGAAGTGGCTTGAATTATCATAGCTATTTTCTAATTTTTGATATCAAAAGTATACCTTATAAATCAGCCAACGTATTAACTAATGCTTTTTATGTTTAACAGTTACTTGCTGGATAATGGTTTTCTGGAAGTTTTTTTGTGAACAAAGATGACTTACCAAAGTCCAGAGGACAGCACTGCAGGGAAGAATAAAATATCACAATGCTGATAAAATGCTAATATTTAGTCTGAAGTGTCTGATTTGGAAAGGAGAATAGGATATTTTATAGTTCTGAGATTATGTAAGTGATAAGATTGGAACACAATCCTGGGGGAGGGTCTTGGCAGGATGTTTATGGAAAGTATGTTTCCTCTTCTGAGAATCTGGAACTAATGGTCAATTTTTAAAAATAAGAGGTAGCCCTTTTAAAGATCTTTTTCCCCCCCCACAGTCATGAGTCTTTAGAACATTTCCTCAAAATGTATTGGAAGCAGAGTATTTGAATATTTTTAAGATAAAGGTTGATAAATTTCAGATGAGTAAGGTGTGAAAGATTATGGGGATTTGGAGTAAATTGACCAGCCAAGCTCTTGTTGAATGGTGGAGAATTGACTTCTGAGTTTGGATGTTCATATTACACTGTCTTGATTTTGATATTGATACAAGGGGCGGAAGCTTAAATGGAATTAGGCTTTCAAGGCTGAGCTTTCAATGTCAAATAAGTGGTTGTGAATTTAATCTCTTCTGAAAATGGTTTATACATAATTCCATTGCAGAAGTGGCATACTGTTCACAAACTGTCCACTATCCTACTGATAATTCAAGTATGATCAACACTTACAATGTAAAACTGCACATTACAGTTTATGACTTGTGTAAACAGTTCTCTGGCAATATAAACAGGCCTCCTAGTATTAATGGAACTGGTATAAATTGCCCATGTTTGTCGACTATTTTCTCCCTTCCTGGATAAGTTTTGTTTTTAGTCTTTTCATCTTTTATTTTTAATAATGTCTCTTTCTCTGCTTTCCTTCAGTTGCATAGACTTCTCCCCTTGCACTCCAGAAAAACAGATCATTAAATTGCTGGGCTTTCATCACCAGTACACCTAGAGAAATGCTAGTTCAGAAGGTTACAAAAGAATAGAAGAGAGTGTGCTATAAAATAACAGATGGACTAAACTGAGGGACCACATACAATGAGATGTTAATGTATTGTGAGGTAAAGGAAATTAGTTTTGAGGGGTTTTGTAAAATGCACTCGCTACTTCAGATCAAAAAAATTAAATGATGGCAAATTAATACGAAGGTGGATTTGGAAATAGCTCAAAGCAGACTATTTCATGGGGTTAGGTGGAGGGTTGGAAAGCATTCTGCTTTCGGTTTTTCTGGATATTTACAGGGAAAGGTTTTTAAGCTGGTAATATGGTTTGCAGCTCAGAAGTTGGCCAAAGTAAACGATGTGCACTTGCACTTGAAGGAGAGTGAACATTATTTATCATGTGGACAGGTGAGTGAAGCTTAACCTTGCTTGGAATCTTGAGGAACAGAAGTTGGAATTTTGTCTAGTTTAAAGCTAGTGCAAAAATTAATGATTGGCCTCCTTGTCTTATTGCAAGAGTAAACTGATTAGCTTGAACAAGTAGCCAAAAGATGACTTGGGCTTTCATGGTTGAGAGAATAAAAGAAAACTTTACCTCTGAGAATAGCCTGGAGGTAAGGATGTGGTCCTGATGGCAGAAAATAATTTTGATTTGTCTTGTAAGAACCCTTGAGGCAAGGGAGATGCAGACCTGTCTACACATAGTTATAAGTTATACTGTTAACTTAATTGTATTTTTGTTTAATTTGTTCAATATAATTAGTCTTTAAATGAAATCTTATGGCATAGTTTTATTTGTTAAAAGGTGGTGTTTGAATTTCTTTTTGAATATTTACAGTCTTTGGGCAGTAACACCACCTGCCCCGTTCTTAAATTGCTGCTTTGTTTTCCAGCTACACTGTTTAGGTTATTATAGCCTGCTACTTAAGTTTCAATTTATCTTGTGGTCTTCTTTCTAAATGTGTAAGTACTTCAACCCAGTACTTTTTTTCTATATCCTGTGTATGAAATCGTTAATCTGACAACATATCTCATCCTCTTATAAGAGCTAATCATACATTTACAACACAACATTTATATTTCAGAAGCAATCCCTTCATACAGAATGCTTCGGGATGTCCCTAAGACTTGAAGAATTACGTTAATATTTCAGTATAAACAATCGTGCATTAATGTAATACTGTAACCTATTGAATGACTCACTAAATGGCAGTTTGGTGTCGGTGTAAAGGCCATTGGTCTTTTGCAAATCTCTGCAAGTTTAAAACTCAGCATGGACTTAGCTCATTGAAAGCTGATACTTATTAACTCTTTCCAAACCCCAACCCATGTGCATGGTCAATAATATTGCACTCAGTGTCCAATAAAGCATGGCTTGGTTTTGATTGGCTTTTGAGGATGGTGGTCATCTATTGATGGTTCATTATCTTGTAACTAATTATTATCTAAAACATCAATTACTTCTGGGAACTATTCTATGTGCTGTTGACACACACCTGGCTTTCTCTCTCTTTCTATCCTGCCCCCCACCCACCTCTACAGCTTTCCTTTGTGACATTGTCAAACTTTGACTTAACTAAAATAACACGGCGGTGTAATGTGTTTTTGATGTTAACCTATTTGAAGTTAAAGGTATCATGTCAATATTGCCTAACAAATGAACTCTGGACTCCTTGTCAAGTGAGGTTGTCTTACAGAACTCATATTAAGATGGACTTCTGTTTGACAAGCAGATTGCTTCTAACAAAAACACAATGTGGGCAGGCATTGCCATGAAATTCTTCACTGTCTCCTAGACTTTGGTCCACCTGTGATCTGTTAAAGTCTTCAAGCTTATGGTGTACAGGGCAGCAAACTAACCTGTTCTACTGAATATCTCAGATGTGTAATATGCAGCTAAAACCTCTAGTGAAATATTTTTGGCGATGCTTGCACAATATCCCGCGAATCCAGTGGCAAGATAGATGCTCCAATATTAGTGCCTTCTCTCTGGCATTGAGACACTGGTTACTGTTGATTAGCTGGTTGGGTAGGCTACATTGTTATCGGTGTGTCTGACACGAGACTTCCATAACAAACTCTTTATTCTGATCTTTGCCACAGTAGGCAGTTACCAGAAGGGCAAAGGAAAATATTCAAGGGCATGTCAAAGTCTCCCTGAAAACAATAGAATGTCCCCACTGGCTCGTCAGAATCACTTGCCCAAACTGGAGAAGTAGTATCTGCAAAATGCTAACCATTAAAGCATCTCTGTGTGGAGGCCGAGCAAAAGGAATGTGTGCAAATTGGAGCATCCCAACCACCTGACTCAAAAGTGCCACCTGCTCTCTCCCTGTACATGTATGCAAACCCAACATTGGACTGTTTGGTCACCTGGGACCCACATTATGGCGTGGAAATAAGTAGTTTTTCTTTTATGTATAGTAACACTTTGGTACTTGGGACAGTTAAAGATAAGAAAATAGAACAATGTTTCCTGCAACCATAAGACGACTACAGAAATTACAAAGTAGATAATACTTAAAATCTATTCAAAGTATGTATGAGGATTAATGCGTAAAGCGTATTCATGCCGAGAGAGTGAAATACAGTTTGCACATTCAGTTACTAAATGCCTGAGGAAGGAGCCGGGGCTCTGAAAGTTTCCGGTTTCAAATAAACCTTTTGGACTATAAACTGGTATCGTGTGTATTTTATTTTGATTCAGTTAATATGCAGTCTTAAGGAATGAAAGTCGTAAAGGACTACACTCCTGCAAAAATAGTTGCTCAAAATTTTCTTTGAACCTGGTTTGAGCCAAAGGATACTTAGTATAGTTTTTGCTTCACTGCAAGTTTAAAAACTATAAAAGGCTGAAGGCTTGACTGCTGTCAGCTGTTGCTCTATACACCACACAGCTTTTCTAAATTTTTGCTCTGAGTCTATAGATTGAACACTTAATGAGATTTTATGGAGTATAGCATGGTACTGAAGCTTTGCTCATTCAACCCTGACAACTTTGTGAATCTACCCTGTAATTAAGCCAATAAAGTACAGCAACAGGGCCTCATTTGTCAGCTGCAGATCAGCAGTTGTAGTCTCTTCTGGTTACAATTAAACAGAATAGCTTAGTATTAGGTTAACTGATTAATATTCGTCAATTACACAACCTTAATAGATCAAAACCTTTAAGTATTTATGGAAATCTTTCCAGCATGTGCTTTGAAAAGGAAGACAGCTACAAAAAAAACTTGAGCTAAATTTAGACTTGGCAAAATAGTGTGTGAAACCATTGGAATATCTCACGTAAAATTGTCAGGGATACGTCAAACAGGGAGAGACTTTACAAGAAGAGATAATGTGTCCCCTGCTCGGCAAAAGCCACTTCTTGAAGAATGTGTGTTCCTGGAGGGTAAAACTGACAAGGAGAGGATTCTTAAAAATAGTTTAAATTCTCCTGATTTGGACTTGTGGGACCAAAGGCTTTTGTGTGCACCTGCCTGGATTCGAGCATTGACATGCTGTGAAGGTCAGAGTCGAAGAGCTATCCCTTCGTTACACTGTGTTGCAGGTAAAGGAAGAAACCCATCACTTGAGTGCTGCAAACCAGTTTTTGGAAAAGGAACCTCAAACAGACAACAGAACTAAGAATGGTTTTTCAACTGCCCATGTCAACACTACCGGTAATCTGCATTGCAACGTTCAACCATCAGTTCTTTATGAACAATTCCGAGATTGATCTGTTTATGTTCTTTAAAAAATATTTATCCTTTTGGCATCGCCTGTTTCTAATCTATGAAAATCTGTTGTATTATCAATTCTTCCCGTATATTAATGAATAAACTCACCTGTTGATTTAAGAAAGCCTCATTAAATTGGCTCCCATTCCTGAAGAAGGGCCTGTGCCCGAAACGTCGAATCTCCTGTTCCCTGGATGCTGCCTGACCTGCTGTGCTGTTCCAGCAATAAAGTTTCAACAACCTCCATTTAAAACCAGTTCATTAGGCCTGGAAGAAAATTGAGACAGAATTCTTCTAACCCAACGAAGGGATGAATGGTATGTAGAAGTGGAGTCAATTTATTGCTCTCCACATGGTAGCCTAATACCATGATGTGGCCCATTTGGAACCTAACTTGAGTTCTGGTCATAATATCGTAACAGCAAAAACTAATTATTAAGCATGAATTTCTTTGTATGTGTTGGAAAAAGCTAAAGGAATAAGAAATGGAAAATGCAAAGGGCTAAGAATGAAAATACAAAGAAGGAGCACAAAAAACAAACACGGTTAGAAAAAAGTTTAATGGTTGTTATTTTGAAAGGGGTATTGATAAATTGCGTTGGTTGTTCTGTTTAGATTTTATTATCTTGATGTTTTAATTGTGATCTAAAGGTTTTCTGGCTGGACTTGTGCAAATTGAAAGTAATACTGTGAAACAGTGGTTGTCACAATGAGGAGCAGCATTGTCCCCCAGAGAAGAATTAAGATTGCCAAGTTTTGTTTTTAGCTAAATTACAATTACCACATAAAACTGGAATGGTTTACTATTGAAATTGCTGATCGTTTCTAAATACTTAAAGCCCATGGTAGGGTCACTTATCAACTGAGGTGGATGGTAAGATTGTTAGAATATCAGAGCAGTATAGATGTTAGCATTTTGTAGTGGCCAGCACCCTGCAATTATTTCCTAACCCATGCTTTTTGTTCATGATCTTAGATAATTTTTTAAGAAATATGTTATGGATTTATTTTCTCTTTAGTAAACAATTCTAAAATTCTGTGTAAAGTATTCAGCATTGTGACATCCTTGAAAAAGTGCATTCAAAATCAGTGATTCAGTTTGCTTCTAAAGCAGTCCTTTGAATCAAAATATTGATTTTTTTCCTTGCTACAATCCAGAACTACGATCTGCCTTGCTGATTAGTAATTTTGATTATGTTAAGTATGGCTTTTTCCAGCACTGTGCCTTGGGAAGGGGGTGAGGCAGGATCTTACATAGTATTCCACCTCCTCTTAACTGTAGAGTTTTTGTAGAATTTTGCTTTTTTTTTTCCCTCAAATGGCTCGTACTAAACTAGTGGCCTCAAGCTATGGGTTTCAACCCTTCATAATGGAGATGTGTAAGAGGAAACTCTGATGGAATGATCCTGGATCAACATGGAGGTTCCATTTTGTCACTGCATAAATCTTAGCTCGTGTATTCAGATCTGTTTTGAAGGAAACCATTGGCCGGCCACTCTTACTCTGCGGTCACATTTGCTTTCCAAGCCTTAAGACAAGCTTTATTTGTTAAGTCTCTTCAAGAATAATCTGGATATTCATTTTTTTTATTATTAGTTCATGGGATTTGGCATCACCAGCCTCCCTAATTTTCCCTTGAATTGAATGGCTTGTTAGGGCCATTTCAGAGGGCAGTTTAAAATAATCAACCACAATGCTGGAGTCAGATGTAGGCCAGGCCAGGTAAGGATTACAAATTTCCTTCCTTTTCTAAAGGACCATCTGGAATCTTAAAATTTTGAGAGCAATTGCATGGTCATTACTGGACGAGCACTTGATTCTAGATTGTTGTTGAATCCAAATGTCACATGCCATGATGGGATTAGAACAACTGCCCCACAGCATTAATCTGAAGTTTTGGAATACTAACTAGTCTGTTGATGTTACCACAACACCATTGCTTCTGTAGAGTAGGTAATTTTGGCACCATTCATTTGGTTTGCTTCTTGTAAGTTTGTGCCCACTGTACATTGATAGAACCCGTGGTGAAATTGACTGTAATACCCTGTCTATTCTAAGTAACTTCATCTTCTGATTTTAAAGTCCATTTTGGACATTGCATCTTACTAAAAAGAGGAAAGGCAGTCTAATCCTGACACTTCATTTGTGTTTTTTGTTCTTTCAGTGAATCACCATTACCTGTGACGTCTCGTGTGTGTTTCGTAAAATTTCATGAACCTGACGCTGTGGGAGTGGCGCAGCATTTGACAAACACGGTCTTCATTGACAGAGCTTTGATAGTTGTACCTTATACAGAAGGTTTGTGTTTTATTGCTTGGGGGTTTTTCACCCTTTTACACCCAGTAGAGCATTTCTGTAAATTCCAATGTACCAGCATGCTAAGCGTTATTAGTGATATTGATCCTTTAACCCTTGGTATACAGCCATCATTAACAACAAAATGTAAAATGTTAATGCTGCAGTGTATTTTGAGAAATTTATGATGGAACTGCCTGACTTTTATTTAACTGATCTAAGTGAATACCTTTTAGAGAGCGATGACTGCAGAATCTAGACTGAATCATTAAACATTACAGGAGTTGATTATGGACAGGGTGGTTGCATTTAATGATGAATTGCATTATAAAAGTGCTTTTGCCATCAAAGTTTTGTATTATTAACTTGAAGGATAAGAGGCTCTTGGGTCGATTTATTAGACCAAAGCTGTGACAGTCCACATTATTGTTTCTTGTGAAGAGCCCATTAGTAATTATACAATAGGGGTTTACATGAAAACAGCACATCTCAAAGTAATGTCAAATACTAATCATTTCAAACTAATCATAATTTCCTGACCATTGTCCATTTTGGAGGTGTTTTACGAATTATGCACTGGAGCATTAATATTTTTCAAATGTTTCTAATAATTCAGCCTATTAAATTCTGTTGTAAACAATACATTGGATGTGGTTAAACTATCAATCCTGAAAATATTTGTATACATCTGCATGAGAATTTCTTTTAAAATGAAATTAAGTGAAGTTACAAGCATTCTAATTCTTAACTCAAAATATACATGAGTATTCTCAAATTGTTTCTTTATCATGCAGTACACCAAGGGTTGTTAATGGGGGGGATTTCCGAGAATAAAGTTTTAAAAAGTTGGTTCATCCAGCTTTTTATGTGCTTTTATGAAGGTGGACGTGTCTTTTTTAATAACCATATCGTTTCATAAAACCAGAGCATCACCCAAAATAATAAATTCTTCTCTCTGTTATCTGTGTGTGTGATTTTTATAGTGGAGAAGGCATTTGCAGAGCCCCTTCCCTGATGACTGAAAAAGTGGGTCCTCTGCAGCGACAGGGGATTCTAGGCAATTTACAAAAGGCCAGCAAGCATAAGAGTCCCCATGTGTTGTCCTGTTGTAATCATTTGTTCTTGTTAACTACCTTTTCTCTTCACTGTTTCTATATTTCTAGGCTTTGATGTTATCCAATTTAGATTGTATGAAGGCAAGAATTCAGCAAATTGAGACAGGGCAGGCTGAAAAATAATTTTATTTGCAAGGGATTACGTACTGTAGAGTAGGTAATTTTGGCACCATTCATTTGGTTTGTGTGAGACTAGAAAGTGATTGGTAACAACTCAATTTATAATTCAAATTATCCTCTTGGAATGGCAACACAAGGCTGTGTAAGCCAAAATGGCCTGCTTTATGGTATCTGCAATCACACGTTCTATTACACTGACATTTTTTTAAATTGAATTCTCTCAGGGCTCCAGATGAGTTAGTCTGTTGTAGTTTCTTATTTTTAGGCATGTTTATTACACTAAAAGAATAAGGTTTTTGTCCTTGTACCATGCCCCACTTGTGTGTTTTGATACACCAAGTCAAGTTACTTGGATGAAAACATTTCTGGTTGAGTTAGTGGGTCACTTAATCAACTTGTGATAAGTTGTGTATCTAAAATTTACTAAATATGTGGAGTATTATACATGTAGACATGGTGGGCCGAAGGGCCTTTTTCTATACTGTATGACTCTGACTATATGATTTCAAAATCTACTTTTCTGGGGCCCTGTGAAGAGCTTTTTATTTGCATGTTTTAATTTGTGTGATTGTGATTGTGATTGCTGTAATGAAGGTCTGGATTAGCAAAAATACAATCAAGAAACACGGTAAGCAAGTATTACATGCAATAACTTGCTCAGCTTGAAAAGGGACTTACAGCATGTTGGAAATCTTGTTTACTGGTAGATGATGGCTGTCAGTTGTCTCATTCTTTTGTCTGTTTTCCTTTCCCTATTTTTTCTTTGTTCTTTCCCTCCTGTCAAATTCATCTTCCATCTGAGTATAAACGCAAAAGGTACATATGAACTGCATAATAATTTTCATAAATCATTGAAAAGACGATCCTTTATTTATGACAGTCGGTAGCATCTCAGTGATGTAAACCACCCTGATAACGCTATGCTAAGTGCATTCTGTTAATTTTATCAGCACTGCTCAGTACAGAAAGTGGAACCATTGCCTTTGTTTAACAGTGGTTTTTCTTTTTTTGTTGTTGTGTTTTACAGTTCTTTTCCCTGGTTCAGCCAGACCTATTTACCAGGCCCTGCTGAAAATACCACCCAACAGTTTTGCCTTCTGCAGCTAATCCAGTTTCTCTTAAGTGTCCTTTACTTGTTGTATGTTTTCTTGCTGAGGTGCTACACAGTATCTTTATACATGCAGTGCTGATAATTACTATTATCTGTAAAGGATAGAAATGCAGTAGGTGTGAATATATATTTACAGAATGTCACTTGATTATGGGGCATTGGGGCACAGTGGCAAATTGATATCTAGTAACATTGCAGAAAACAAAGTGGTTCACTTACACAAAAAGTAGCTTTTAATATATAATGAGCAGTATGTTTCAGCTTGTTCATGAAATTCTCCTGTCTAATGGTAAGTTCTAAACAAGTCATAGTGAACTTTTTCATGATTTTGGTCCCTAAATCATAAACTTTTTTTTGTCTTGTGTATCTTGATTTTTCTGTGTGCTTTATAGTGAAGCAGCCGACACGAGTCGCTTGTTCATAAAACATCTTTTGAAAAGTTGAGAGCACAACCCCTGGAGAACCGACTGTGCTTGCTTACGTTTGGTTCATGACTAAAAAATCGAGTACAGGTGATAATATCTTGGCAGTGTTACAAAAAAAAGTAGTGTGTATTGTGATATTTATTTATTTTTTTACTATAGTATATACTGATTTTTAGATTCAGGGCAAAAAAAATCAAATTTTACATCTATGGCTTTTCATTCTAAAAGTTTAAAAGGTTTCAGTTGTAATTAGTAAAACATAAAATCTATTTTAGCAAGATTATAAGTGTACTTTCTACAAGCTAAGGTGCTGAAAACAGTGAGACCTTGTTTTGCTGGGTGTATTTGTGTATTGTCTCAACTTGTGTTGGCTTATTCTAATGCAGATCTGAATTTTTCTACAGGAGTCATTCCTGATGAGTCTAAGGCTTTGTCTCTATTGGCACCAGCTAATGCAGTGGCAGGTCTGCTGCCTGGAGGTGGACTTTTACCAACACCTAATCCTCTGACATCAGTAAGTAAATTCTTCAATTTCATATGCGTGAAAATAATCTTGTTTAAGCACCTTTAATATCTAGTACATATTTCCAACTTTTCTAATCTTGATGACTGTGAATGGTGCTTGAAATCCTGAAGCAATTAATATTTTTGTTTTATTAGGCTCTTATTTGCTCAGTTGATTTATTTTCTTAATTTAGACAGTCCCTACCACACACCAATGCCTAATTTTATTTTGTAGTTGTAGCTATTACCAGTTTTTAAAAAAGTAAACATTATCTTATTTGTTTGACATTGGTTTAAATGCTGATTATGCAATCAAGTGCTCGTCATTTATTTTGGGCATAATAAAAAAGTTTGATTTGAAAATTTGTTTTGCTTGTCTCGCTTTATGCCTGATACACACCCAAGAAAAGCATTATCCTTTTTCAAATTATATCTGACATAGCCTCTCAGACTCTGCTGTTTCTTAATTCTGTTGTCTACTGCAGACAGCAAAGTTAGCAAATGTTATGGCAGCTGTACTGATATTCAGTTTGAGACTTCAAATGTCATAAACTCATTGTGCCAGTGCCAATCAGCAAAGATCTGAATTCCATAATTGTGTTTTCATTTCTTGGCCCACATCCCTGGAGGCTTTGGCAACACAAGTGAAATTCTAAATGCTACTTAAATGTTACCCTCTGGCTGAAGGCATTTCTCCTCCAGTCTCCTCTTAATCTTCTATTTCTATCATAAATTTGTCATCTGATTATTGATCCCTCTACTAATGGAGGAAGTATCTTCAGTTCCACCCTCTGTCTCTCAATCTTTCTTGCTAACCTATCAATTTTTTTTGCTACTCCAAAAAAAACCACTCCAGCCTGTCTGATCTTTCCTTATACCTCAGGCCATCTAATCCAAGCAGCATCCTGGTGAATCTCCTTTGCCCATCCTTTGATGTAACAGCGTCCATCTAATAATGATGACCAACACACTGTGAATGCAGTACTTCAGTTGTGGCCTAACCAATGTTTTGTATGATTCCAGCAAAACCACCTTTTATTCTGTGCTTTAACTAATAAAGGCAAGCATCCCATATGTCTTATGTAACCATTTTATTGACTTTCCCTGCTACTTTCAGAAATCTATGTATTTGTAGACTAAGCTCATGCTGAGTTTCAGTACTTTCCATGTTCCTATCATTCATAGTAAAATCACTGGCCTTGCTAGCCCTCCCTAAGTACACTACATTGCAGGTTGAATTCCATTTGCCACTGTTGTGCACCTATCTAATCAGTTGATAGACTTCTGCAATTTATAGTTTTCTTCCTCACTATTTACCACTAACTCAATTTTTGGCAACAGTAAAGGTCTTGACCACTTGTAAACGTCTTGACCACTGTTTTAAATGGCGGCAACAGACACAAAGCCTTAGATTCAGGATCCCATCTCCCTTCAATTTCATTTTAAACCTCCCATACAGCATTTTCAAGTTACCCCCCCCAAAAACTTCATCCTGTTACTGTTCAGCAATAATGTCCTTATACAATATGTGCAGGTCCAGTGCTATGACCTGGTTCTGCAATGCCAACAAGTGGATTGAAAGTGAGATGAACTTGGAACTCGTGCTACCTGTTTAGTCGTCACCAGTTCCTCCTGCACTTCCTTAAGCTGAGGGGTGACTACGTTCTGGAATGTATTGTCTACAAACCCCTTGGCCTCATGAATGAACCACAGTGCCCCCAGAGTTTGCTATTAGTGACAATGGAACTATACTTTCTGCTGATTTTTTTTAAAAGATGCTTACAAAGATCTAGAAGTTTCTGTAAAGTAGTTTTGTTCTTCTGATGGCATCTTAAATCTGGTTCCAAGTTGAGGCCATTTGCAGGTGCAGTGCTGTCAGCAACCAGGAAGTCAAAAAAAAAGCAAGATCAAAGTTTGTGAGAAGATTTGTAGCTTGGGTGCTCATTGTTTTGGTTCTGTTCGCCGAGCTGGGAATTTGTGTTGCAGACGTTTTGTCCCCTGTCTAGGTGACATTCTCAGTGCTTGGGAGCCTCCTGTGAAGCGCTTCTGTGATCTTTCCTCCGGCATTTGCAGTGGTTTGAATCTGTTGCTTCCAGTTGTCAGTTCCAGCTGTCCGTTGTAGTGGTCGGTATATTGGGTCCAGGTCGATATGCTTATTGATTTGAATCTGTGGATGAGTGCCATGCCTCTAGGAATTCCCTGGCTGTTCTCTGTACTACAAATGCCGGAGTAAAGATCACAAAAGCGCTTCACAGGAGGCTCCCAAGCACTGAGGATGTCACCTAGGCAGGGGACGAAACGTCTGCAACACAAATTCCCAGCTCGGTGAACAGAACCACAAAAAAGAAAGATCCATCATCATTGTCTGAAGATCTTAATGCCTGAAATTTGGGTCAGATTAACCAAGGAACTTCTGGATGTCCATGTTATGCTGAGTATTTGCAGAATTTAGTCTTTGCTGTTTTCAGTTAAATGAAAAGTAAAAGCCATAGTTAGCACCTCAAAATGTAGGTCACAGATTTAGTTTTGGGCCCTGCGTTGTCACCAAACTGTAAATTGGTGTCTTCTGTTTTGTATTTTGCTTCAGATGCAGATACACACTTTGGGGAGGTGAGTGTGTTGAAATTGAATTGAATTTAATCTTATTGCAGGGCACCAAATTTAACTTGATCTCTGATCTCTAATCACCGAGCTTTTCATAAAGTAACATGAATGGTCTCCAAACCGTATGTCTGTATTTTATAATCCATAATTTAGGCTTCCAAAGTGTTTTAAATGTGATCAAGCAGTACAGCAAACAAACACTTTTCAGGGCAATTTTCAGTTTAATTCTGCAAAAGCACTTTCAGGCAATTTCTTTTATCTTTTTAACAGCTCAGCAATGTTCCATTAGCTACTACTCTTGGGAATGTGAATCCTGGTTTGGATCCAACTCTTGCTGCACTTGGACTGCCAGGAGCAAACTTGAATTCACAGGTATGTGTGGTTAAATAGATAAGATGGTAACTGGCAGCTGGTTTGCCTTTGTACCATATGTACAGTAATTATAGTTTTATATAGGACAGTTTTCTGTTAATGACAAATGTTGACAAAGAAGAAGCCATTCTTGTGCATTATTGTGCTTACATCCTCTGGTGTTAAGTCTTAATCACTTTGGCTGCCTTTTGCACCCAACTGATCTGCACAGCCACATGCAAATATGGGGTTTGTGGAGTTGTACAACTAACTCATCTGGAGTAACAGGAAGAGCAGTACAAGAGCAGTAGAATTTACTGTTTGGAAGCTTACCACTGCTTGTCACTATTTAGTGACTCTTGCTGAGCAGTCTTAGCACATTGTAGCACACTGTAGCCCTATATTCATCACAGGAGGAAGGTTGCATCTAACCATTTAATGCAGTCAAACAGATCAAATAATCCTAACATATGCACCACACAAGTGTTAGGCACTGATCATCACCAACGAAAGGCAATACAACCATGGCTCCTTGACATTCAGTAGTATTAACATTGCAGTGCCCTTGTATGTCAGGTTGTCATGTGAGGAAAGGTTGAACCTATGGTTGAACTCTTAGGAATTTAGAAGAATAGAGATGATGTCCATGAAACTTGAGATTGTGAGGTGCTTGAACGTTGATACTGAGAGGATATTCTGTCTGGTCTGAAAGTCTAGGATGGGAGGGCCTAGTTAAAACTGGCTTGAGGAGCCTTTTCTCCTTGAGTCATTTGTGTTTAGAATTTTCATCAGGAAGATGTCATTGAATACATTAAAGCCTTATTAGGCAGGTTTTTGATTGACAGATGTGTTGAGAGCTATGGATAACTGACACACATCAAGTCAAGGCTCCATCAGTTTTGTCAATACCTTATTGAATCGTAAAGCAGGCTCAATCAAGTGAATGGTCTTTTGCTCCTCTATGTAGGGTGATAGTGGGGTGCCTATTGGCGAAAATGGAATGGGCCAGCCACAGAAATAGTGGTTAAATGGGCAGATCAGAGCTGGAAGTTTTGTGGCGCGAACATCTCCCAACTCCCCAGAGCATGGCCAGAACCATGAGGCACAAGTTCGGAATGGTGATGGAATTGTCTCCTCTTGCCTGGACCTCCAAATATGTTGCAGAACCTTGATACCATCCAGGACAAAGCAGCCTGTTTGACGCCATTCACCACTTTAAATGTTAATTCCTCTCTCCATAATAATGCACTGTGGCAGCAGTATGTGCCAACTACAAAACACACTGCCGGAACTCACTAAGGCTTCTTTGACCGTATGTAGAAAGATGAGGGCATCAGATGTCTGGGAATACCAATATCTGCAAGTTCCTCTCCTGAGTTGGGAACGATGATCAATAGTCGATTCCTAACAGCACTGTAGGTTTAGTTAAATCAGTCTGAACTGTTTTTTTTAAGTCAGTCAGTTCAGATATGTTATAATCTAGAGCAGTTGAGATGTCAACCCAGGCCTTCTGGCTTAAAGTTAGAGATACTGCCACTGTACCATAAGACCTCTGCAGTGGTTTAATGAAAACCACCTTTTCAAGAGTGATTAGAGAACAAATTCTGGGCATGTCATCAATGGCTGCATTCTATAAAATTTTTTTTTAAAAGTTTAAAGCTAAAATATAAGTTCATGCTTCATCAGTGTTTTGCATGTATGGCTATAAATGTCTTTGCAGGTATTTTCCACAGGTTGATTCTAGGTCCTGATGAATAACATACCAACGATAGAATTATTGGACTTGAAATCCTTCTAAAACCACAGTAAATAAAAGTATTTAAATAAAAACAAGAACTTATGCAATTATACCAAACCTTAAATACTCTTGCTGAGTGGTTTTTACTACCTGGGAAAGTTCATGTGCAATTAGATATTGAAACGCGCTAATGATGAGGTATATATCTTGTATATTCCAGTGTTTTTGTTTATTCCTAGCTTACTCATATGAAGCTTTAATTAGAATGGATTTGGCAATGCTTTCCACTGGTGCACTACTTTTTATTGCCATCTTTACCGATTAAATTTATAGAATCCCTACAATGCAGAAAGAGGCCGTTTGGCCCATCTGCCTCACCCTATCCCCATGACACCAATGTTTACCATGGCTAATTCACCTAGCCTGTACATCTTTGAGCTGTGGAAGGAAACCATAGCACCCGGCAGAAACAGACACAGGGAGAGCATGCACTCTGCACACAGTTTGTTTCAACAGGTGGCAAAAGTTTGAAATGTTCAGGCTTTTATTCTTTCAGCCTAGTCCTTTTTTTGTTCTTCTGTTTTTTGGTTTCCTTTCGAGAAATAATGAAACTTGATTAAATTTCTGAGCCACTGATTCTATTGTCCTGCTTCTCCCGTATCAAATGTGGATGTTCCAGAGCAAGTGCGGAGGAGAAAGTTTCTATTCTATTCCATTGACAGAATAAATGATTAATATGAAATGTGACAAGGACTACAATTTGGGGAGTACCCTATTTAGCAGTTGTCGTGCCTGAAATTTATCCAAGTTCTACAGTGGTTAAAGTTATCCCTTTTTTTTTGTTTCCAAATACAGCTAGAGTATTTTACTCTGTACTAATATTTATATTTGTTTTTAGGTTACGGCAGATCAACTATTAAAGCTCATCACTCAAGTTGATCCAAAGTAAGTTACAGAATTTTTTTTTAATCAAAATAATTCTCTACATATTAGTTAAACTAATGAGAGAAGGTATCAGATCTCTGCTCTGTGGTTTTCACTTATTGGTACGTGGGGTAATTTTCTGTCTAACTTTGCCACTTGGTCCAGGAAATAAATTCTGTTGCAGTTCTAAACTAGGGAAAAAAAATACTTCAGGCTTAATTCCTGGTTTGCACAATCTGATGATCAAGTTGCCATCAATATGATGCAGAAGGAGCCATTCAGCTCGTGGCTGCTATTCAGATCGATCTAGTCAATCCCATTAACCCAATGTAGTTAAGTAACCGTTCAAGCTTGTGTTGTTCAGATGCCCATCCAATAGCATTTATCCCTTTTGTCAGCATAGAGCTGCAGCTCATTGCCACTTAGATGCAAAACAAATTTGTCCTCTCAGCCTCCCAGTACAATCTGTGTCCAAATACTTAATGTATCCACCCTTGCTGTGATCAACCAGTAGAAATGTTTTTCTTCGTTTATCATTAGTTTTTATGTCTCTTAAATGTCTGCTTTAAGAAGAATGATCTCCTTTTCCCCAATTAAACTTGTAGCTAAAAGGCTGCATTTGTTGAGTGAGGAGTATGCACAGTATGCTCTAGGGAAGTGCTTATGCATGTACTAGTGAATGAGATTTAAGTGCGTCAATCGTGTGCCTAGTTCTGTGCCTGCTCAGTTTGGTGGGAGATTGGGATCCAGAGAAGAAGGTGATGGTGATATCAGTGAATCTTATTATTTTTCCAGTATTAAAATACACATTTAAAAAGCAGTGGTTTTGGCACTGATCCTTAAGTAACAAACCAATGTGTACAGTACTGTAGTCTGAAATATAAGCATTTACCAAAGCACATTGATTTCTTATACTTAAGCCAGTTTTTTAAAGTTGAACTTGAAACTGAGGATACATCCATTATATTTCCTTCATGAATCTTCTCTGTTAATTCAAAACATTTTATTGGATTAATCAATCACCATCTGTATTTGCAAATCCCTGCTCGCTCTTTGACCTCAACCCTTTCCTAGGGCCTGAGAGTAAAAACAGCACTGTTGACTTTTGTGGTGTGCATTTTTATACATGGAGGCTGAATTGAGTTGAGCAATTTGTATGTTTCAGCAAAGATCATGTTGCTTGTTTTTTTTGGAAAAGATTGTGTTTATCAACAGTTGAAGCAGTGAATAAGTGATGGGTACTTTGTCCAGCTAGATTGCCATCTGACTTCACCTGGTGAAGGGCTTTTGCCTAAAATGTCGATTTTCCTGTTCCTCTATGCTGCCTGGCCTGCCATGCTTTTCCAGCACCACTCTGACCTTGATTCTAATCTCCAGCATCTGCAGTACCCACGTCTGCCTATCAGACTCCACTATCCAAGATTATTAGCAGGAGTGTGAGGTGGCCAGTCTGATACCATTTCTGAAGTATATCGCTCTCAATAATTAACTGTTCTGCTCCAGATCTATTGCTGTCTGGAGAATTTTTCTTGGTTAATTAGGGGAAGGTACTACACCATTTAATGATGGGCATTGTCGTCCTTTAAGTAAAATACTGCATGCATTATTCAGATTAAATTTACTCCTAGGAAAGGTTTTGGCATGAACAGCACTGCATATACATTTGTTTTTCTCAGGTTAAACCATGCTGCTGGTACCATTGTGAGTCCAGCTCTGAAATCTGACACCTCTTCAAAGGATATTGAAGAAGCGATGAAGAGAGTTAAAGAAGCACAGTCATTGATCTCAGCTGCTATAGAAACTGGTAATATGTTCGTTTGTTTATATTTTTATTGGGTTTAGACATCAAGTAAGTTGCAGCAGAAGTATACTTTGTGTTCAATTTTGTATGGTTGGATTACTGTACGTATTATGCTAATTGGTAGAAATAGCTTGTTATAAAAATCTTCAGTGTAGTTACCGCAACTTTTTGAAAAGGTGCAATATTTGATAATGGAGTAAAATTCAAAGATTTGGGTGAATTGTGTAATATTTTTCAATAAATGTTCTCATCATTTTACTGTATAGTAATAAACATAAAGGACCCATTACTGGTTTAGTCAGGGAAGCATGTACTTTCCAATACAATGCATTCTGGTATAGCACGTGTTTCGTCAATGCGAATTGGCTAATTGCACGATTGACTAATGCTGTTTGGATGATACGAAATTTCTGCTGAATTGTTACGGCGATTTTTCTATAGCAGTTTTTCATAGCGTGATTTTCTATACAGTGAGATTGCAGAGGAACACAACTTTCGCATTATTTCATAACACCATGTGTAATTCTCTGAGGCATGGACAGAAGTCTCACGATATCAGGTTATAGTCCAGCAGGTTTATTTGAAATCATAAACTTTTGGAATACTGCTCCTTCGTTCACTTGATGGAGTAGTGTTCCAAAAGCTTGTGATTACAAATAAACCTGTTGGACTATAATCTGATATTGTGTGACTTCTGAACTTGTCCACCCCAGTCCGGCACCTCCACATAAGCGGCATATATTTAGTATCTTGACACTTGCTTTGCTAAGTCACTTCTATATTGGCCTTGGCCAGCAAGTCGTAAACTGTAGGTTGAGACTGCTGAGGTCTTGGGATAAGATTTTGGGGTTGAACGTTCTGAGGCAGTAATGGTGGCCACAGAATGTACATTTGAGTTTTGACAGCTGAGGCCCTCTTTAAATGTTTGTTTTTTGAGTTGATGAGGGTGGCTTAATGTCTTCAGTCCTCGTTTTCTTTTGTGCAACTCAGTCTGAAAAAGTGTTTTTTTTAAGGGTAGACCCAACTGTTTCAACACACTTGAAATTGACTCATGTATATTTAGTTCCTTTTGCCTGCCAATTATTTTGGCTTTTGTATTTCAGACAAAAAGGAGGACAAAAGGAAACATTCTCGATCAAGGTCTCGCTCACGTAGGCGGCGTTCTCGTTCCCGGTCAAGGCATAGGTGAGAATAAGGAAAGAGTTGCTGTTTTCATTAAGAAGGGTAATAATTTGAGTGAGTGATTTAATATATTGTGCCAAATCAAATCTAATGTAATTTGATTTGTTGTCCATATACTTAAATGTTATAGATTCCAGACCTATGAAAATGCAACAGTAATATTCCATTCCTTACTGATGTGAAAAGTTAGAAATATGCTTGACTTTCAGTAATTTGGAACTAAGCAAAGTAGCTTTTTAGTCCAAGTTTTGTCTTATTGGGGCAAAAGAATTATTTTTTAATCCCAGAGTACAAAAGTATGTTTGTCCAATTATTTTTATTAGTTTTACAAATTCCATCTTCGTGTATCCTTTCACCTATACTATCTTGTGACTTGCCGCACTTTGCCCACCCAAGCTCTGAAAACATCCTCTAAAATGTTACTTTCTTGACTGGCAAGTTTTCCTTTACAGCATTGCCTTGGTTATTCTATATTACAATGTAGTTCTTTTCACAAATAAATAGTGCACTTTGACATTTCCTATGCATGATTCAAAAGTCGAGCTTGGTGTCCTGGGTACCATTATTCAAACCCCATTGTGGCAGCTAGTGGAATTTAAATTCAATTAATAAAATGTAGAAATAAGAGGAGGCTATTAAATATAATTAAAATACTGACTGTGATGTCTTTTTGTTGTTAAGATCCAACTGGTTCACTCAGGTCATTTTTAAGAAAGCTGATCCTCCCCTGGTGTGGCCTACACCTGACTCCAGACGCACAGCAATGTGGTTGACTCTTAATTAGCCTCAGGGCAATTGGTGGTGGGCTGCAAATATTTGACCTTACCAGAGACATCCACATTACATGAAAGAATAAAGAAAATCAGGAAGTTGGGGAAATGGCAAATTTCCTGAGTGATTGGGTGGAATCCATGAAAAGCTAACTCTTGCCAAAGAAACTGAAGAGAAAGAGCCTCTGTGAATTGGGGAGTACAGTGAATTGCTGTGATCTGACTCTTATAAGGAAATTGGTGTTGTAGTGTGATCTGGAACACTAGATTAAATTACCAGGAGTGTATAGACACTCCTAAGTCAGAATGACAGTGGAGAATTGAGATGTCATCTTGATTCAAGAATGAAATCCCTCAAAATGAAGATAGAATATTAGTGAGACTATTATTAATCTCTGTAATCACTAGCATCTTGGTTCCAGTAAAAGAAGGGTCAGTAACCAGAAGATGCGGATTTAAAGTGATTGGTAACAGAGTCTGAAAGAACACAAAAAGCTCTTTATGTGCAGTATAAAAATAGAATTTCTCGTTGTAGATACAGGTATTCTTGACTATGCCTCAATTTACTGGCTATTTCTAACTGATTGTTGGCTGCTGCCTTGAACTGCTGCAGTCGTTGTAAAGTAGGTAAATCATTTGTTGTTGAAGGAGCAGTGGGGGTGGGAGGTAAGTTATGTCAGAACTCCTAACCTCTAAACTGTTAGCATACCCTAAGGTATAGACCCTGATGTTTACAGCACAGATGGAAACCATTTGATGCATTAAGTGAATAAATACTGTTTAAAGGTCATGAGAGCTTCTGAGTCAACCATGCTTTTCAGGCCCTATGTTTCAGATTTCCGCCATCCTTGGGTGAAAAAAGATTTTCTTCAACTTTCCATGTGACCTTCTATCACTTCGCTTAAATTTGTGATCCTGGTTTTTGACCCGTCTCCTACACATTCTATCTCTATCCATTAAACTTTTACACCCTACCATATCCACCTCGAATCTTCTCTGCTCCAAGGAAAGCAGCCTTATCCAATATGGTTGATTCAGTTCAGTTTCTACCTAATGGTAATCGCAAAGATTATGTTGGCAGAGGATTCAGCAATGATAATGACGTAGAATCTATCTCCCCATGACATTCATTCTTGTTTTCAGATCGTCAAATGTTACTTTGCTCCTTACCAGCACCAAAGTGGATGTAGTCCAGGTCTTGCTACTGGATATGGGCTGTATATACTTGAGTAATAGTCAAATCTTTCTGTCTACTTTTTAAAGTTAAACTTATGGGGTCGACTATTACATGGATGCTACTCTGAGGGGTGGAATTTCATGCCTGTTAAAATTCATATTTTATCATTAGCAGAAGCTCAATTGATCTAAACGAATAAAGAACAAAAACACAATGAATTATGGTAATTCTGAAAACCCAGAGCAGAGCATGATGGCTGGCGGACTGGAATACCTGGAGCGGGATGGCCTGCTCACTCACTCATGCATCTGTTATCTGTCAAGAACTAGGATCAACTTTTATACGAGATATGTGGATAATTCCTTAATTTTTTTAGGCCAAAAATAGGGGATCGACTTTTACATGATGTTGACTATTACTCAAGTATATATGGTACATTTATTTGCTGAGGAGTCGCAACATTGTGTTGAACATTGTGCAGTCATCAGTGAACATCCCAGCTTTTGGCTTCATGAAGGAGTAGACGTCATTGAAGAAGCTGAAGGTGTTTGGTTCTAGGTACACCTGAAGTGATACCCCAGGCCTGAGATGATAGAACTCATTGTCAAACTGACAATGAGCCAGAATAAGCTATTCAGTCTTTCAAGTCTACTTTGCATTTAATAAGATCATGGTCAATCTGATTGTAACCCTAAAGCTATACTTCCTCCTACCCTGAACACGTTTCACGACCTTGCTTACCAAGAACTCTCCGCTTCTGCCTTTTAAGATTATTTAAAAACTGAAACTCTGCTTCCACTGCATTTTCAGGAAACGACTCCTGTGTTTCTGAGAAAAAGTTTCACATCATTTCTGTTTTAAATGAGTTGTCACTTATTTTTAAAAACAGGGACCCCGGTTCTAGATTTTGCCATAAGAAGCATCATGTCCACATCTACCCTGTCAGGACCCTTTAGGATCTTAACTGTTTGTTTGTCAAACTGTTTCTTATGCTTCTAAACTCCAGACACAAATCTAGCCTGTGCAACCTTTCCACAACCTGCCCTTTACAGCTATTAATCTGATAGACATCCTCAGAATTGTTTCTAACACATCTGCATTCTTCCTTAACTGAGTTACCATAACCAGTATAACTGAACCGAAACCTCTTGTTCACTGTCCTCTGTAAAGGTTAATAGTATTCTATTAACTTGCTCTATCTACATACTAACATTTGATTCATGCACAAGGACACCCAGATAACTAAACGTGTTTTCAGTTTGACTTCTCTATTTTTTTAACAGAATTCCATTTCTTTTCCTAGCTTGTACTTTATGCTGTCATTGTTTTATCAAAAATGACACTATACTTAGATCCTTCACATTGTAGTATTCCATTTAATGCCAGTTTGAGATTTACATTGGAACTGCATGAATAAACCTTAAATACAGCTGTTCTTAAATTTGTTTTGAGCACTTTTTTTTGTTTCCAGCTATTTGTCTAGATCTGTTCTTTAAGCACAAATTGTATTGTTAGATAATAGGTTTATTTTTGTTGAGTACTTTACACAGCACCTGTTTTTAATAGGCGCTCCAGGAGCAGATCTAGAAGGCGTTCACATTCAAAGTCTAGGAGCAGACGACGATCACGAAGTCCAAGAAGAAGAAGATCACGCTCAAGAGAAAGAAGGCGGTCTAGAAGTATATCCAAATCGAGGTTTGTTGCAGATTTGATTTTTTTTTTTGATTTGCTCTTGGTATTTATATCTGTTTTTAATGTGGATTTTAAATGAACTTTTGTATAGCCATTTTTAAACATCACTTTGTTTTCCCTGTAGAGAGAAAAAGAAGGAAGAGAAAAAGAGATCAAAAACACCTCCTAAAAGTTATAGCACAGCCAGGCGGTCTCGAAGTCCTAGCAGGTATGCATTCAAGTGGGGCACTTAACCAAAAGGTTATGTTTTAAAAATAAGATGTAAGCAGGTTGTCACGAGGGGTGTATTTCTTTCTCTACATTGGGAGTTTCTGATCCACGCAGCATTCTTTAATTGGAACCAAGAGACAAGAGGGTTGTGACGTTCTATACTGTACAATGAAGAATGTTTTAGAACTTCAGGCAGAAAATAAGGGCCACTACCTTGTGTTGCTCATTGGCATTGAACATTTGAGATAGCAGTGTGGTGTTTGGTGGGTCAAGGTCTGTTTTCCAGGTGGAAACAAAAATTAAATTCCAATTTTTGTCTGTTGAAGGAAGTGTCATCTTTTCCGATAACACTTCTTTCGTTCATTCGTGGAATTTGGTATCACTGGGTGGCCAACATTTATTGTTCATTCCTAGTTGCTTTTGAAAGGTGTAGTTGAACTGTTGCAGTCTCTATAGGAAGACCCACAATGCTGTGAGAGAGAGAGTTCCAAGATTTTGTCACAGCAATACTAAAAGGAAGAGTGTTATCTTTCCAGCTCAGAATGGTGAGTGGCTTGGAGGGTGACTTGCAGGTTATAGTGTTCCCATGTATGTTTGGCCCTTGTTCTTCCAGGCAGAAATGGAAGGTGCTGTTGAGGAAATCTTAGTGGGTTTCCACAGTGCATCTTGTAGGTGGTACAATTGCTGCAACTGAGCATTGGTGGCAGAGGTTGTGGATGTGATGCCATTAAGCAAGTTGCTTTGTCCAGGATGATATAAAGCTTGTGTTGTTGGAGCTGTACTCAACTAGATAATTGGGGACCATTCCATCACATTCCTGACGTGCTGCTTCTAGATGGTGGACAGTCAGGAGGTTGTCTCTGACCTTCTGTGGCCACTGTGTTTATATGGCGAGTCCAGTTAAGTTTCTGATCATGGGGATTCAGCCATGGTGACGCAATTGAATGTCAACAGATGATGGTTAAATTCTCTCACTGGAGATAGTCATTGCTTGCCATTTGTGGAGAACAAATGTTATTTGCCACTTTTCAGCCCAAACCTGGATATTTTCTAAGTTTAGCTGCATTTGAAGATGGACTGCCACAATATCTGAGGAGTTGCAAATGGTGCTCAACATTGTGCAATTATCAGCAAATATTCCACTTCTGACCTTATGATGGAGGGCAAGTTATTGAAGCAGCCAAATTTGGTTGGACTGAGGACACAAAGTTGAGGCAATCTGGCAAAGGTGTCCAGGAACAGAGATGGCTGACATACAATAATCACAACTGTTTTCCTTTGTGTTGGGTCTGACTCAACCACCAGAGACCTTTCCTTCTGATTGCCAATTACTGATTTATTGTTAGGGCTCTTCATTGCTACACTGTTAAATGCAGTCTGGGGGTCAACGGCATTGACTCTTACCTTTTGGAATTTGACTCTGTTTGTTTGAACCGAGCGGCCTTCGTGGAATCCAAATTGGGCACCAGAGGTAATGGTTTATTGCTAAGCAAGAGCTGCTTGATCACACAGTTGATGATACCTTCTATCACTTTACTGATGTTGAGGTGCAGACTAATGAGGTGGTAATCGGCCAGGTTGAATTTATTTTGCTACTTGTGTACTGGTCATACCTGCGTCATTTTCTTCATAGTAAGGTAGAAGCCAATATTGTAGCTATACTGGGAACAACTTCACAAGGGATGTGGCAGGTTCTGGAGCATTTGTCTCAGTAGTATTGCTAGAATGTCATCAATACCTGCAGCCTTTACAATATGCAGTGCCTTCAGCTCTCTCTCTCATTTGGAGTGAATTTAATTGATTGAAGACTTGCATTTGTGATGCTGGGGACCTGTGGAGAAGGCGGAGATGGATCATGCACTTGGCATTTCTGGATGAAGATTGTTGCAAATGCTACAGTCTATTGCATTGATGTGCTGGGGTCCCCTGTCATTGAGGATAGAAATATTATGGTGCCTCCTAATCTTGTCAGTTCACATGTTCACCATCCATTCATGACTGCAGTCCTGCCACATCCAGAGCTTTGATCTGATTTGTTGGTTGTGAAGTTGCTGAGCTCTGTGCATCACTTGGTGTTTGGCATGCAAGAATCCTGTTTTGTACCTTCAATATTATTCATTTTTAGGTGTGCCTGGTAGTGCTCTTGACATTCCCTCTTCTTTGGATCAGGTTTATACCCTGTCTTGATGGTAATGGTACAGTTGGGCATATGCGAGGTCATGAGGTTGCAGATTGATGTATGATTCTTCTGCTCCTGTCCCACAGCATCTCATGGATGCCCACTCTTGACTTGCTAGATTTGATTGTAGTCTATTTAGCATGGTGATAGTGCCACACAACCCATTGGAGAGTATTTTCAATGTGAAGGTGGGAGTTGGACTCCACAAGGACTGTGTAGTCATCACTCTTACTGATTACTGTCATGGACAGAATCATTTGCAGCAGGCAGATTGCTGAGTATCAGGTCAACTGTCTTTCTCTGGTTCCTTCACCACCTGCGTAGGCCCAGTCTTGGAGCAGAGTCCTTTATAATTTCACCAGTTTGATCAGTAGTGCTGTTGCTGAGCCACTTGGTGGTGCACATAAAATCCATCAACCACTGTATATGCTGCATCCTCCAAATGATGATCATCATGGAGTTGAGGGCAGGGGATACTTGGTATTCTGCAAGATGGTCCATTCAGTTTTTTTAGATTTTCTAACTATTATTACTAAATACCTTACTGTGCATTTTCAGAGAGTATTTAAAAATCAGCAACTTTGCTGTGGGTGTAGAGTCACGTGGGTAATCTACGAGGTTGCCTATCCAGTTGTGTAGTTAGAACTGTCTCTTTTCCTCCTATCTTTTTAAAATTTCCTCCAATTGTCAAGATTTTAATTTTTTTGATACAATGATTTGCAGTTTTTGAAACAAGTTTTGCTATTAGAAATAATTGTAAACCTTGAAGTTTTTAAATGTAATTGAGAAAAAATGGACTATGCAAATGGTTAATTTTGCCAACACTGAGAACTCTGAGTATAGGATGATTATATAAGAGTAATAGAATGCTGTAATTAAAATGTTCCCTGACAGAGACAGAGACAGAGACCGAGAAAGAGAACGAAGGCGTAGAAGAAGTAGGACGATTTCAAGGTCCCCAAAGAAGTCGCGATCACCCAAACGTAAACTGTCACGGTCACCATCCCCTAGAAGGTAAATGAGACAAATACTGTTGATGAATCACATCTGAATAGGGTTTGTAAATATTTTTCAACTTGATGGGAGTTTGTACTTCTTAACATTGTGGACAACTTCCCAGCAACACATTTTATCAGTTTTATCTGATGCTGATCTGACAATCTGCTATTACAGTTTGGCACAGTGGCAGCATTGTTATTTAGTTGGCTCACTGTTTTCCAATTTGTTTTCTTATTGTGGTCCCATTATGTTTGAAAATTGTTGTGACTGCATCCCTCAGAGTTGTCAAAATTAACAGCAAGCCATTCACACTGCAGGTCAGGTTTTAAGTAAAATGCAGCTACTTTTTCACAGGACTCTCTACAGTGCCACTGATGGACTGGACAGGTCTGATCCTAGACTGAAATTTGGTTTGACAGTTTTGTTTGGTTTTAATAATTAAAACTTAACAGATCTTCAGCATTGCATGCCCACATTTCAAAGATTCTGAAACATGGTAAAATGTGAACCCATTGATCTCAAAACCAGACCTTTACAATACACTCAATAGAGAGAAGTCCGTTCTCTTTCAAATCTGTTGGCTGTAATTTAACTGATTTTAGTTCCCAGTATTGAGAATCTGATGGGCTCTTCCTGGAGTTTTTAAAGAGTTTAGATTTTTGCAGTTTCAAATAATTCTCTCAGGGTTGTATTCAAACACTTCTAGTCTGGAGCTATCAAACTACACTGCTTTACACTATTTCCTAACAATTCTAAACCATCATCTTGCATCAGGTGTAGCTGTTTTACATATCCAGCTTCACTCAAGATTTTTCCAAAGCATAACTGAACCCAAAAGTCTATTCAAACCTACAATATCTCCCCTAATAAAAAAAATTCTAGTGCTTTCTAAATTGACAACTTAATGCACTACATTACTTTGTTCCATTATAAAGTTTGCAATTATGACAAAACCCTCTTGCAACCCAGAAACACACTTGTGCTCTTTTTAAAGAAATCACCATGGCTATAGAAATACTTAATCTTGACTATTAAATTCCTTTTTCCCACATGCTATTAACTCAAATCCAAATTTTAAATTATTTTGTAACATAGATAAGTTTCAAACTGGCATCGCAGATGGTTCAGGATTGTTGCCACACTTCCGTTTGAGACCCAGGCTAACATTTTTATCCAATGTTAAGGTTATTTCTTAGATGAAGGAACCCCTTCGTCCCTTCTCCTTGTATTTCTCCTCCTCCCACTCCTCTTCTGCCCCCAGCCCTTCCGACCACCATCACCAACAAACCCCATCTCTTTAAACAGTTCTTCTCAAATCAAAGATAAATCTTCAAGCTATTTGAAATTTTTTGATCAACTTATTTTATAGGCACAAAAAAGAAAAGAAGAAGGATAAAGACAGAGACAGAAGCAGAGAAGTAGAGGAAAGGGAGAGATCATCCAGCAAAAAGAAGAAGAGCAAAGACAAAGAGCGGGAGAAGGAGAGGGAAAAAAAAGTGGAGAGTGAAAAAGGAGATGTGAAGGTAAATCTGAAAGTGTAAAGAATATTAGAATTGGTATAATCTCTAAACGTCTACTGTATTGAATCATTCCTTTTCTGTAGTATGAGAGTTTGACTACTACTACATGATTTTATTTGGATTGCTTTTATGGAATTGAAGAATGGTTTTCAAAATCTCTTACTTTTATGCAGGTTACAAGAGATTATGATGAAGAGGAGCAAGGGTATGACAGTGAAAAAGAAAGAAAAGAAGAGCAGAGAGTTTCTGAATCTGCAGTGTCTCCAAAACTGAAAGAGGTTGCACAGCCAAGTGACAAGGAAAGTACTGATGTTGTTAAAGAGTCAAAGGTCAATGGCGATGATCACCATGAAGAAGATATGGACATGAGTGAATAAACTTAGTGAAAGCTGATTTATATTCCTAATGTGAAGTGATTATTTTTAGCAGTGCTTTCTGTCAGAATTGAAGTGTCGCCCTTCTATAATATTTTCTACGGTTAGAAAGTGGTGACTTTGGCACCTGCCTTGTTCGACACAGTTTGTGGAAGAGGTGTGCAGATGACTTGGTTCAAGAAGTGAAACTGCACTTCTAATAGCATCAGATTGGTGTGCCAGTAAGAAGCTTTTTCTGAAATATATGCAGGGATCTCCTTTGAAAAGAGTAGGAACCTCAGTAATGTGTAATATTTGTTCAAAGAAACTCAACCAATACTGATGTAGATAGTTACATATCCTATGAGCCTTGTGACTGTAGATTTTGAGTTTATGTAGTTCACTGTTTATTTGGCTTTCTTAGTTTTAAGTGGCTTTGTCTGCTTTTGTATGTAGCTCTAATAAATAACATACTTTGATATTTCCTGCTCTTCAATTTATCATTTGTGTTTTGCACACTATTTTCAAAATAGTGAGCATCTGCACAAACTGGAGTTCATGTGCAAGGTCTTGAGGAAAATAGTTTTCTTTATCTTGATACTGACAAGTCTGTCAGATTAGCAATTTTGGCTGCAGTATGTGCCATGGTCTTGTACAGTTTATGAAAACAATTTCTGTTTTACATGTGAGCTTTGATAATAAAAGCTATTTTAAAGCCTAGTTCAGATTCTGCTCATTATTTTGATTGGAGCTTCTATAGTCAGGTCTTCAGGATGGTGTTCAATGTTTTGTAAAAACTTTAATTTGGATGTAATACATGATGGAGAATAATTGTGGATCTGCTGTGAAAGTGGACTGCAATTTTCATATTTAAAATGGCTATAAATAAAGGTAATATAATTTTAATGAAGTTTCTTTCCCCATTTTGTTTATTTCAGAGGTGCAGGAACACAATCCTAGTCTGACCAACGCCTCTCCAGAAGCATTTCCAATGTTGATATTTACTTATTTTCAGCATCTTCTGGAGGTGTCAACTAATAGTAATGGTACAGTCCAGTGCCATTTGGAAGGTATTATCACTGGCCAAATTCAGATCTGTTCACTTCCAGGTGTGAGCAGACAATATATTAGATTCCCTACAGTGTGGAAACAGGCCCTTCTGCCCAACCAGTCCACATTCCGAAGAGTAACCCACCCAGACTCACTTCCCTCTGACTAATGCAGCTAACACAATGGGCAATTTAGCATGGTCAATTCACCTGACCTGCACATCTTTGGACTGTGGGAGGAAACCGGAGCACCTGGAGGAAACCCACGCAGCCACAGGGAGAATGTGCAAACTCCACACAAAGTCATCCGAGGCTGGAATCGAACCTGGAATCCTAGTGCTGTGAGGCAGCAGTGCTCACTGCTGAGCCATCATCCGCCCTAATCTTTACAGTGAACCTCTAGTTTAGTTATTAGTCAGGATTCAAGTTGTAAGTTTGCCAACAAATGTTGATGCTTAGATTGGGATGGTAGATACCTGCTTCACTTTCAAATCACCTGCTTGCTACTCTTTGTATTGCAGCTAGTTTCTTTCAGAGCCCACCCTAAACTTAAATATTTTGGTTTGACCGTATCCAGTACAATAAAGGGATTAACAAAAAAAGTCGAAGATAGTATTCTTAATCTTGAGTCCATAAAATCAACTTTCAGCTTCAAGCATATATATTCCAGGAGTTAATAGATTATACTCCATTTTAAACTTATTCCTAATTCTCTATCAAATTTGTTAAAATACTATGTTGTTTGATTCTTTTAAAGTCAGATTTTAATTGTGCAACCCAAGGTAAAATAGCATTTGCCCTTAATATATTCCCTGTGTAGACTAGTTGTGTGGAAGCCATTAAGCTTAATGAACACACCTGGAAGATGTTTTAGAAAAAAAGGGAGGGGGGCTAAGGGCCCTTTACAAAGAGGCTGGGGAAATAGGGGACCAGGAAATGGCAGAAGTAGGGGAAGTTTGCAGTAACTGTGCAGGGCATTGGCAAGACCATGCCTAGAATATTGGAGGCAGTTTTGATTACATTGGACTTGTATTGGCTTTGGAAAATATTCAGAGAATGTTCAGTAGGCTGATTCTGGGATGGTGAGGTTGAGCAGGGAACCAGTAGATGTGTTGTATTTGGACTTCCCAGAAGACGTAAACAAGGTATCCCACAAAAGGTTGTCTAAAGAGCCCACAGTATTGGAGGAAGTTTATTACTCTTATTAAACTGCTTTATGTGAAAATTAATGCTAAAAGATTTCTTAAACCATGTCAGAATGATAACCATCTTGCAGTTTTTTTAGAAACTTATTTTCTGATTTTTTTTTTGTTCAGTTATTTCAAACTGCATAATTTGTCCCAAAGGTGTGCAAGACCGCAAACTGTTTGTCTGCTAATTATATGCTTTCAGCATGCCATCATAATTTGATATTTTTTTAACTGGTGGCCTTTATGTATTGCCTAATAAGTACAATCTTAATTTAAAATTCTAGTTATTAATGTTCACCAACTTTTTGGGTACTTGAGTCTATCCTGACATAATCTTTCCTTTGCAAGTGTTGGACTTTGACTCAATCTACTTACTAACTTCTATGTGTGAGCCAAGTCCTGCATGTTCTTTAAATGAAGCATTAGGAGAAGATATTCGGTCTCTCACTTTAAGTGTATTTTAGCAGTAAGTGGATAAAGCATACAGAGCTCTGGGTCTAGACCTTTCTGTCCCTGACAAACTATACAGTGTGTCAGTTCAGAAAAAATCCACACACTTGTCCCTGTCCCAATCTTTTTATATAATAAAAAACATCATGCAATCACCGAGGTGGGATTATCTTCTGATTGGTTGTTGATCTGACTCCATTCTCCGCCTCCTTGCGTTCCCGGATGTTCGACCCCACATGACCTTGTTTTGCGCGCGAAATGAAGGACCACGTGACCCCGTTTTGCCTGCGAAGCGAAGGACCACGTGACCACCTTGCACGCCTCTGGCGTGTGAAACAGTGCATCACGTGACCTCCCTGCACGCCTCCGGCGCGTGAAACAGTGCATCACGTGACCTTGTTTTGGAACGGAGCGAAACACCACGTGACCTTGTTCTGCGCGCGCGAATAACGGAGCATCCCCAAAGGCTTCCAAATGTCGAGTCTATTTACAGTGGCAGCCAACCATTTATTTACAAGTAAGCCATATATTTACAAGTCCCCCTTTTGGTCTCATGAAAATGAGACCAACAAACCAATTTTATACATCATTTTCGGTCTCCGATGCATAGTCGTCCTTTCTTGCCAGAGCTATGGTTTCCATCTCCATCTGTGACATCTAGTAGGGCGGAGGAGCCTTCCCTTCAATAGCTGTAATGATTACTCGGTTCAACAAAGATCTAATGCAGGGCATACAACAACATCCACACAACACTAAGACAATGATCATACCCACGAGGGACAGAAACACAGACACAATTAATCCTTTCCATTTCCCAAACCATGAGTCGAACAGTCCTCCTAGAGGGTTGTGAATACCCGAATGTTCATGCATTTCTTCAGACAAGATTCTTAGTCCTTCCAAGGCTCTGGTTACCGAACCATCAGGTGCCGTATTGTTGGGGATGAATGTACAACATTGATCTCCAAACATAGTGGGCGGCACGGTGGCACAGTGGTTAGCACTTCTGCCCCTCAGCGCCAGAGACCCGGGTTCAATTCCCGCCTCAGGCGACTGACTGTGTGGAGTTTGCACATTCTCCCCTTGTCTGCGTGGGTTTCCTCCAGGTGCTCTGGTTTCCTCCCACAGTCCAAAGATGTGCAGGTCAGGTGAATTGGCCATGCTAAATTGCCCGCAGTGTTAGGTAAGTAGGAGTATGGGTGGGTTGCGCTTCGGCAGGGCGGTGTGGACTTGTTGGGCCGAAGGGCCTGTTTCCACACTGTAAGTAATCTAATATCTAAGGCCATTCTATTTTGTACTGTCATCAATGAGGTCACTGCCAATTGTTCAGAGAGTCCCGCCACCGCATCTCTAGTTCTATTGGCTAGCCTGAGTACATTGTAATGTACATAATTCATTCTGTCACCGTTTTTATTCGGCGTGACTGGGAATACAGCACTGATAAGTGGAAGATTCTCAAATCCTGCTGCTATCTGGTATACCAATTTATATTCATCAGGTACGCCACAGGGAACACCTATTGCATCTATGTAAGTGGTTGATCCAGAAGTGACATCAAATAAATCCCTACGTGTTCGTACATGCGGATTTATTCCCTTTTGTCGTTCTCCTAAGAGGAATAACGGTACCCCTAGCCGGACCATTAAGTTCCAGACTAATCTGGAGGTAGACTAACATATAGTGTTCTATCTCCACAGTACCAAAAAAAATTAGCTCTGGCCCAAACCATTGAGCTAGTATTCTGCCAGCTGCTTACATCAATCGTGTCCCGACACCAGTCAGCGGGGATGTCTCCCAAGATTGTATTAGATCTCCAAGTGAAACAAGTGTAATCGTTGACCCTTGGGCTAAACACTGGAGGTAACGTGGAAATCTTTTACAGGCGGGAAAATAACACTTAAGGTAGTACAGTTCGGAGGGTCCGCCTGGATGGTGAGGGCTATCATGCAGTGAAATCCTGCTGGGTCTACATTAGGGAACAATGGGGCTGGGGTAGTAGATAGGGTTGGCCTAGCCGAGGAACACGCGACGCAATTACTCATATTCATTGAGGTTGCGGTAGCTGTCATCCAGTCCAGCCACGTGTTCCTATCACTATATCCGGTAGCTAGTCTAATAATGTCATCTCTCGTAATGTTATTGGAATCTATCACCACAACTCCTGAACTTTGTTCTAACTCCACGCTTGTGTTTCCGGTTTTTGGCTGGTAGGTAGGAGGATCTACCAAGGTTACCTTCACTAGTCCCATGGTATCCTTTCCTGATTGATCTACACCTATTACAAAGTAAAAGCTGTTATCATGGATTTCGCAGTGCTTCCGTACTTCTTCGGGACCAGGGCTAATGGTGAATCCTGTCAGGGTTAACAAAAGTGGATTTTTCATCTCTGAGGAATGATCAAGTTGCCCCCTAGTGAGGCTCACATGGTCTCGAGCCTTCCATCTATTATCCGAGGATGGCGACTTCTTGGGCGTCCATCTTACCCCAGTCCATCTTAATACATGATGCCACGTCGGGCACCATCTATAGTAATTGGTATGCACGCAAAGGTATACATCATACCCCCTCAGCTTCCTGGATTGTGGCCACAGTCAATTACTTCGCATAAGTCAAACTGGTATGTTATACCATAGCTTTTATCATGTCTGATGTGTACCTGGCTCCCCGCCTCCCTTAAACATTTGTCCACCCCTTGCCCTATTGCTCTTTTGCGCCTGGGACTGTCTCCCTCGTCTGTGTGTTTGTCCCTCGTGGTTAATACCCCTATTAACAGCGACATAACACTTATACATAAAAGAATAGCAAAAACTCCCAACCCCCACAGGTGAGGGTAATGTGGGCTTCTTACAAAGATAAACATACCACCTGCCTATATATTTTAAATAAATTCTTTTTATGTTCCGATCCCGTGTTCACTTCTGCTCTCCAGAAAAGCCCTTCCTTAGAGACCTGGAGAATCTCTCCCCTTTTTTTCAGAATCCTCTTCCTGCAAGAGGCAAAAGTGTAAAACCCTTTTACTCTTTTTCTGTTCTTATTTGTTCTAGAGTTCTCGTTGGCGGTTCCGTAGCTGCACATTGGCTCCAATGGTACCAGCTTTCGCCTTTCCCCTGTAGTCTGACAGCATGAGATGTCCTCTCCACAACCTTATAAGGTCCTGTCCACCTTTGCTCCGACCATTTCCGTTTGATCACTTTCAACAGGACCCAATCCGTGGTAGATGGCGGCTGGCTCTGTAAGGCTCCCTTTTCCGATCCAACCTGTTTGGAGAAAGCTGACACCAAAGCTGTTAGTTGGTCATAGTAAGGTTTGTAACTTAGGGAGGCTTCCCCTCCCTCTAAGATCTGTAGTCCGGCTCCCGGTCCCGGGAATTGCTGCCCTGTTGTAAGCTCGTACGGGGTAAATCCTGTGATGGAGTTTACTGAACTTCTAATGGACAGTAAAGCTAAGGGTAGGGCCTCCACCCAACTTAACTTTGTTTGGGCACATACTTTTCCTATTTTCCCTTTTATGGACTGATTCAATCTTTCAACTTTACCCTGTGACTGAGGATGATACACAGTTCCAAACGCATGTTTCAGTCCTAAAGCTGCTTCAACTTCTTGCAGGTCTTTGTTCTTGAAATGTGTGCCATTATCTGACCTGACTCTCTTTGGAAACCCATGCATTGGAATGTATTGGTTTATCAAGAATTTGATCACTGTTTTTGCGTCTTCCTTTTTAGCAGGTATCGCTTCTGACCAACCAGTGTGTGCATCCACTGCTACCAAAAGGTACCGGTATCCGTTTACTCTCTCTATCATGTCAGTGTAGTCGATCACTATTTCCTGACCTGGCATTCTTGGGAGAGGGAATTTTCCCTCGTGTGGTTTCACTGTTGGTCTCACATTGTATTCTGTACACGTTCTACATTCCCTGATATAATTTTCAATCATTGCTGGCAAGAACGGATGCCACCAATGTGTCAGATACCTCTGTATCTGTGTTTTTCCACAATGTGTCAACCCGTGAGCTTTCTGGAGCATGGAAGCTATCAAACCTGGGGGAGGACTGGTCTACCGTCCGGTGACCTCCAAATCCCTTCTGACTGTGTGGCCCCTCTCTCTCTCCAAACTGTCAGTTCATGAGGAGAGGCTTTCTGCTGCTCTTTGATTAACACATTTGCATCACAGGCAGGCAGCTGGTCATACACTGTTCTCTCTGTTTGCATCATTATATACTGTGCTGTATACCCTGCTGCTTTCTTTGCTGCTAAGTCGGCTTCCTGATTGCCCTTCGCTACTACTGTATCTGCTTTATCATGTCCTCTACACTTGACCACCGCCACTTCTGCAGGTTTCATTCGGGCCTCCGCTAATCTTTTCATATCTTTTTCATGTTTAATTGGGATTTTCGCTGCTGTTAAGAATCCTGCCCTAATCCATTGACTGAGTTCTACCTGTATAGCCCCTACCACATATGCAGAGTTGGTGTATATATATTAACTCGTTTTCCCTCTGACCGTTCTAACGCAGCAATCATTGCCTGTAGTTCAGCCAACTGAGCTGATTCTTTACCTGTCACTTTTCCTGTCAACACTTCCTCAAATCCCTCACTTGTCTGTCGCATCACTGCATAGGCTGCTTTAAGTCCTTCTGTTGGATGTCTGTAACAGCAACCATCTGTGAACAGCACTTCTTCTGGGTGTACTAGTGGAATTGCCTGTAAGTCTGCCCTAACTTTGACGTCTCTCTGTATCCTTTCCTCACACAAGCTCTCCTTCTCCCATATTGTCAGCCATGTTAATTCCTTCATGTGTAAAAGTTATATGTAGTGCATTTAGGATTTTTTCTAACCTGGTCTGCCGCAGTGACGTCATTGTAAAGGCTGTTGAGTTGACATAGGCCACTATACTATGTGTCGTCAGTACCGTTAGTGAATGGCCCATGACTATATGTGCTACCTTTTGGAGAATTTTTGCTACCCCTGCTGCATGTCTTGTACATGGCGGGTGTTTGTCCTCTATTGGGTCAAGGGTAACACTTACATACATCAGCACCTGCCTGCCTCCCCCTTTTTTCTGAAAAAGAACACCATTTACTGTGTGTAATCTTTCAGAAATATCGAGGAAGAATGGCTCTTTGTAGTCTGGGACCGCTAAATCAGCAGCCAGCGTTAGGGCCTGTTTGAGAAATGAAACTTTCGTCTGCTTCCGTGGTCCACTGCAAATGGGCCGACAAATTTCTCATGCCTTGTTCATTAACCATGGCTCTGAGAGGGAAAGTAAGCTCCCCATATGATGCAACGAATTGTCTACTATATCCTGCCAACCCAAGAAAGGAGAGCATGTCCTTTACAGTGATCGGTTTGGCATGATGCAGAATGGAAGATCTATGCGACGGAGAGAGACCTGTTCCCTTAGCAGAAATCACTCTACCTAAAAAAGACACAGTTTGTCTGCAGCATTGCAATTTAGCCCGTGAGACTTTGAAACCAACTTCATACAGGTGAAGCAGCAACGTCTTTGTGGCTGCCAGACAAGAAACATGGTCGTGTGCCGCCAAAAGAATGTCATCCACATACTGGATCAATGTCACCCCCTTTGGGAGTGACATGTCCTGCAGCTGCTGTTTCAGTATCTGATTAAACAACCCCGGCGACAAAATAAATCCTTGAGGGACCCTTGTATAGCGTAGTTGTTGGCCTTTATAGGTGAACGAAAAAATGTCCCTCAAATGATCAGCTAAGGGCAAACAGAAGAACGCGTTGGCCAGATCAATGCACGAGAACCACTTATGGTCAGGGGTCAGCACAGAAATCGCAGTGTAGGGGTTTGGAACTGTTGGAGTAGAAACGACGCTATTAATCCGTCTAAGATCATGCGCCATCTGATATTTACCTGTATTCTGCTTCTCTACAGGTAAGATAGGAGTGTTCAAGGCTGACCGGGAGGGTTCTAGCACCCCTGATGCTAACAGTCCTTCAATTGTGTCAGCAATGCCGGCTTCAGCCTCTGGTTTGTGTAAATATTGTCTCTGCCAAATTGGAGTGTAGTCAATTAAATCGAACGTGATTGGTGTGACGTGTTTGCAATGACCAACGTCCGTTGAACCTGCTGACCACAAGGTATCAGGTAGAGCGTCAAGCATTGCTGCAGCCTGTGGATGGTCTGTTTTCTCTCTACAATGAAACCTTTCAATCTGCCTATGTTCCAGCAGTACCTTGTCAGTTGTCCTGTACATAATTCGGTAGACTTCCTCTGATGGTGAATATTGTAAACCGGGTAGCTGAGTCCAAACCTAATCAGTTAGCGCCATTAAATGTTTGGACATAGGTCCCAGGTCCTTGGCCTGATATTTAGCATGCACGGCCAATGTGAGATAAGGTATAGCTTCTTCAGACATCTCATACCATTCCAACTGTTCTGCAGTCAGTTCAACAACACCCGCCACACCTTCTTTTCCCGATCAGAATACAACTTGAGGAAATATCCCATTGAGTCCCTTCTAAATGCTGATAGAATACATGCTGATAGATGTCATTATCATCTCGATCATAATACAGGGTAACGTGAAGGGGATCAGCAGGAGGAGCATAGGGATGCAGCATCTGAACCCAGGGTCGCCATTGGCTGTATAAAGACTGTATACCGTTGTTCTGCCTATTTTCAGGTTCGAGGAGTCCCCAGTATATATCTGCCCTCTGCCATTGGTGATGTGTCCAGTGATAGCATCATTTGGGATCCAGAGTGAATCATTGTCATAGAACAGTTGACAGAATGGCCATTTGAAAAGGTCACTACCAGCCCGTCTAGTCCGCACAGGACTGAGACCCCACATGTCACCAGCAAGTCACGACCCATCAGATTCATAGGGCATGAAGGTGATGAAATATACCGGTGACGAAAGGTCTGTCCGGCCACTGATGTGATCAGTGGCGATGTCAAAGGCAGATTTTCTGGTTTGCCCGAGAACCCTACTAACTGGACGCTGGAGGATGACATATTTGACCGAGGTATATCACAAGTGATGGTAGAAAATCTTGCACCAGTGTCAACCAAAAAAGACAGATTCTTGTCCATTACCCTCATTTGCATATCGGGGTCTGCCAACCCCACATGCCCCTGGATTCTCGGGCCCCGTCAATATTCGTACCCCTACCCTTCCGGCATAGTCTGGGGGTACTGTCCTTGCACCGGGGCTGCAGCTATATTTGGGGCTTGGGAAGGCTGAGCAGCCTGTTGAAAAGGAGGCTGACTTGAGCGGACATACTGTGCTCGGATCCATCCCTGCCCTACTTGGGGTCCCCACAGCAAGGGACAATTCCGTTTCCAATGCCCGGGCTGGCCGCATTCAAAACAGGTGTTGGGTGGCTGACCTCTTGGTGCTCCGCGGCCCCTCCCTCTACCACGCATTCCTCCTGAAGCACCTATAGGCTTGCCCCCATATTGGGAGTAGGGAGGCATCCCATCAGGTGTTGGGTCCAGACTGGGCAGGATGTTTTGTGGCGACAGTCGCTGAACCATCTGATTAGTCGTCTTTTGGGAGGCCTTCTTTGTATCATTAGCCTTCCTTCTAGCCTCATCGAGCTGTAACTTTAGCATCTGCACTTGAGCTGACTAGTTGCTCTGTTTATCTTCATCCTGTTTCGTCCTGTAACGCTTCATGTGGTGTGTCAAGTGTTTCTCCTACTGTTCTGTAGAACAACCTGGGATATCAGGATTACTCTCCATTGCCTCTTTTACTTCCTTAGGCATCCCTGCCATAACGGCATTCCTAAATAACGTGGTCTGTAGCTGACCTGACCCTGGATGGCTCCCCGCAGTATCTGTCCACATGCCCTTACACCTAGCCAAAAAGGCAGGCATATCCTCACCCTCCTTCATTGTGAAGGTGAGTGAGTGCATCGCTCCCGGTGGAATCGGAAATCTATCCCTCATTGCCCTACCCACACAGGTGGCATGCGGGACAAACGGTTCTGAATCAGGTAGTAAAGTGGTCCCCGCAGACGCTTCAATCTGCTGTATTTCCCACATATTCAATTGCTTGCCCAACAAAGCTCTCCAATCGCCCATAGCTAACTTGTACCCTAGTGTATATTGGCAAAATTTAGTCATCCAAGGCCCACCTCTCTCCCTGGGTGGGGGGATTTTATCCAGGATGCAGTTCATATCAGTAAATGTGAAGGGCTGATAAACATCCCCCAAATAAGAGCCTCTGTAAATTAATGGCATTTGATGGTGCTGATACTATACGGGCTGTCGTAATGTATCTCTGGGACGCAGGCTGTAACGTGGTTCAATTAGGGGCTGCATTGGAGGGCCATGTTCAGCATGCATTGTGAGTGAGCCTTTCAAAGTGATGGGGTAGGTGTGTGGGTCATCCTCTGCCAGGGATTCTGCATCCTCAATATCTGTACTGTTTTCAGATTCCCCCCCATCCAATTTGTCTCTATGTCATTGTTCCCTCAAATCTCTCCTTCTGTCTGAGAACCCGTCATCTAATAACTGACCTGAATTATGTAATCTTCCCTTCCTTTCGCCCTCAACACTATAGGGTGTCGAGTGAGCATCTGGCTCTTCCAATAATGAATGTCTCCCTTGTTTCGGCTGTTCTTTGTTTCTGCTGTGTGTCATTATCACCCTGCTTGCCTCCTCCGCTTCTTTCACTCTCTGTGCAGCTTCTAGTGTTAGTTTTTTACCTTTCTGATGCTTTCTTCTACTGCTGTGCAAGTCTCTCTTTTACTGCTTCGTACTCTCTTGTTCCTACTTGCACATCCATGAGTGGCATTTGTGTTACAGGATATGGGGGCGGTGATTGTACCCCAGGCAATTTAGGATATAATGACGCGGATGGTTGTGGCTTTTCTATCTCCTTCGCCAGATTTGGTTCAGAGGTAACCACCCACCCTCTTTTGTAATGTTTCTACTGCCATACAGGCTAACGTCATATTATGCAGATAAATCCTCCTCTCTCTCCTCACCTTCTTTTGTCCACTTTCTTCTAACTAATAGTGACCCTTTCTTTCCCTTCATGTGCTCTTCAACTTCTAATTTAGCTTGTTTCTTCTGCTTTTCCTAAAAACGGTGACAATTTCTCCCTCTCCTCATCTTTAGGGACTTTGCCCTGTTGTAATTCGTCCCAAATCTTATCATATTTCTCCATCATTGTTTTTGTTTATCCTTCGCAACCCCACTAACTAACTGAATTCTGGCTTTAGCCCACTGCTGTTTTACGGATAATATTAAGTCAAAAGAACATCCTCCGTATTCCTCACACTCTTTATCAAATTCCCCTTTCATCTTACGTATTTTTATTTTAATCATCCCGCCTAGCAGTCAATTGGTTTGGATGTAATATAACTGCACAACTAACCCAATCAGAGACAACTCCGGTGGCCAGTCAGTTTGTATAGAGTACACCCGAGCAACTGACCCTTTCAGCGAGATTTATCAGCAGTGTCGCTGTTACCGTTAGATTCCCACTGCCAACTCTCTCTCTCGCTGAGAAAGCAGCGTCCCTTACTTCAAAACACTACTGTCTTTTCTGCCACCCTCCGTACATTCCCCAATATAAGTTTTAAAACATACAACACATCAATCATACACCTCCATTTGTGAGCGTTGCTTTTATGAAATCCTGCTCAAGGGACTTTAAACCTCCTCACACTTACGTACCTTGTTGCTTTTATGGGGACTCTAACCCCAAGGGACTTTAAACCTGTACGTACTGTACTTTGTTGCTTTTATGGGGACTCTAACCCCAAGGGACTTTAAACCTGTACGTACTGTAATCAATACTTTATCCACTTACTCTTACTAGGACACTTGCAGTATAATGACAACAATCAATTTAGTATTTCCAATTGCAGAACTTCGATATAAACAGGCGTCTGCTCACCTTTTTTTTATATGTGGCGCCGCTTGTTGTTGTCATCAAACGTCAGTTGTCTGTTGTTTCTATTTTTCTCTCATTTCCGTCACTTCTCCGGCTTCATCACGTCGGGGTCACCAATTGTCGGACTTTGACTCAATCTACTAACTTACTTCTATGTGTGAGCCAAATCCTGCGTGTTCTTTAAATGAAGCAATAGGAGAAGATACTCGGTCTCACACTTTAAGTTTATTTTAGCAGTAAGTGGATAAAGCATACAGAGCTCTGGGTCTAGACCTTTCTGTCCCTGACAAACTATACAGTGTGTCAGTTCAGAAAAAATCCACACACTTGTCCCTGTCCCAATCTTTTTATATAATAAAAAACATCATGCAATCACCGAGGTGGGATTATCTTCTGATTGGTTGTTGATCTGACTCCATTCTCCGCCTCCTTGCGTTCCCGGATGTTCGACCCCACATGACCTTGTTTTGCGCGCGAAACGAAGTACCACGTGACCTTGTTTTGCAACAGAGGACCACTCGACCCTGTTTTGCCCGCGAAATGGAGGACCACGTGACCTCCCTGCACGCCTCCGGCGCGTGAAACAGTGCATCCTTGTTTTGGAACGGAGCATCCCCAAAGGCTTCTGAATGTCGAGTCTATTTACAGTGGCAGCCAACCATATATTTACAAGTAAGCCATATATTTACACAAGTCATTAGATAATTGACAGGAAAACTGACATTATTTTCTGTAAAGTCTTGATTTTTATGTGGTGAAGCAGTAGAGAATATTCAAAGTTGTAAGAAAATTTCTTTCAAGTTTGAAAACAACCTGACCTACGTTTGGGAATCCATACTAAATATGACAAATTTCTTGTAAATTTGAGAACCACTCCCAGTTCTTTCTTTCCCGCTAGTATAAAAGAAACCACCTGTTTTGGGCTTGCCTTCACAGGAATGTGCCTATCTAAAGAAATGGGAAAGCCATCACATCCAACAAATTTGACTTTTTTAACCCTACCTGTGTCATCTTATCCTAATCTCTTCTCTCTACAGAAACATATCCATGTCCACCATAACACCTTGGGTGTCTGGGAGGATGCAATTTCATACTTTTAAGTGAAAGAAAAAGCTCAATATTTTCAAGTGCCATTGACATTTAA
Organism: Chiloscyllium plagiosum; assembly: GCF_037043375.1. NCBI lineage: Eukaryota > Metazoa > Chordata > Chondrichthyes > Orectolobiformes > Hemiscylliidae > Chiloscyllium > Chiloscyllium plagiosum. The sequence continues at coordinate 58,292,209 of NW_028270147.1, read as the reverse complement.
TCTGTCCCCTTTGTGAATTCTGTCTCAATACCACTAATACTAAATTTCAACTAATTTGCATCAACCGTTACCAAAAAAGCTAAGCTCAACATCCTTTCTAATGTCTAATTACTGTGCAAATCAAGTGAGCTTTTGTGTTTTATTAACATGATCAAGTATCGTTTAGTATTCTAAAATTGGGTCTTGTTTGCTGCATGTTGAGAGACAAATTGGATTTATAGTTGCACATTTTTGGGTCAAGTTGTTCTGGAAGCCATTATCAGTGAGCATGACAGCTTTGTGTGTTCTTGCATCGTGGATTACATTGGATAGGCCTGCATTTATTGCCCAGAGGGCAGTTCAGAGTTAATCATATTACTGTGTCTGGAGTCACATGTAGGCCAAACCAGGTAAGAATGGCAAATTTCCTTCCCTAAAGGCCGTTATTGAACCAGATGACAATTGACAGATCACAATTAGTGAGCTTTTCAACATTTATTAGTTTTGAGTTTCACCATTTAAACTTGTACCCAGCATTACTACTAGTCTAGTGACATTATTATATGCCAGCAAAATACCTTCTCTTAAACTCTCAAAGCTGAATGCATAATCCACTTAGCTAAGGGAATGAACAGAGGATATGCACAGTATGGCAAACTTGTGGAAGAAGGTAGGTTGTTGGGGGGAGGGGGGGTGTGGGGGGAGAGGAAAGATGAGCGCTCAGCAGAAGGCAATCTCTGCCCAGTGTTGCACATGAGTGAGGAAAATATGTGCAATACCAGCATTTCAGTAAGTATGTTATTACTGAAATCTGCCATGTGCTACAGCCTGGATAATGACTATGAACGTGACCAATAATGAACTTCACATCGGATATCTTCCAGGCTAGATCTAAAGATATTTATGACATCTTTAGGTTTGATGTCCTCTGTCCTGTGATGGTTGAGATTAGCAAGAAGGACTTGCCTCAATCTTTACCCTTTGCCTCTGGTCTGGTGACCTCAAGTTAAACCACCACCAGTAATCTGAGAGAGCAGCTCCACGGTCTGGTAGGACTATGATGACTTTATCTTTAAGGGAGTCTGTCCATTCAATTAAAACATTAAATTTTCTTTCCAGGAGGACTAGCCATTGAATATTGCATATAACAATCACCCTTGCACATTTCCTTAGTCTTACGTATGCCTGTGCTTGTTCTAGTGTGGCTTCACAATGATACTCTAGTGGTTACAGATTAGTTGGTGGAAGGTTGGTTATTTTTAGTAGAAGTAACTGCAAGTGACTTTGGAATTCCTTCAAGCACCCCTCAGCCAAAAATGCTGAAATAGTGAGCAGTTTCAGCAGATTAGATTAGAACACAATCGTGTTTTAACTGCATTAGCCAGATCTGTCAGCAGATGCTTAAATCAATTGTCCAGCATAGCTATTCAAGACTGCCTGTTGGACTTAAGGGAGGGAAGTACTGAACTGGGTAATGGCCAAGTTTAGAGAATAATAGTTCTTTTGGATACTTGGACATCGTATGTGATGAGGACAGTCAGTTGAGCAAATCAACTGTAGAAATATAAATGGAGAGCTAAAGATTAGACTGTTGTGATTTTGAAAGTGCATTTGTAACTGAATTGGAGGATTATTTCCTTCTGTGAACAGGTACTGACGGAGATAAGTGGCAAAGTGGGATGCTGCAGCCTGAGCTCATCTGCTCTGTCCGCTCTTTTTCTTTTTTTTGTACCTCTTTTCCTCCCTTCTCCTGGTCTCTGACTTGCAACCTTAAAGCAAAGATGGCAGTCGGTAGCCCGCTACAGGGACACCAGAGGCCTAGTGCGGTATGCGGCAGTAGCCAGTGGTCAGGGCATGTGGAGGCCCCCTCCATTGGTCTGCTGAGAGCCCTTGAACAAACTGACATTTGTCTTTTTAACTTGTTTTTTGGCTCTGTGGTTATAGCTGTAATATAACTTTTTTCTTCATTTCTCTATTCTATAATGAAGGATTGTACCTTTGTACCTAAGATGATGCTGTAAGTGGTGACTTAGTAACTTTTCACTGTATTCATTTGAGTACACATGACAAAGCTAATTCAATTCAGACAGGGTTGGGGTGAGGAAGCAGGAGACATAGGTGATGTCATAGGAAAAAGTGATCAGCGTTTGTCTGATGTGTAATTGATATGGGACTTGCAAGATAAAAGATGGCAAGCAAATAACTGAATTTGACTTTGGGATTTTGCAAATCGAGAGAGGAGAATGTTTGGATTTCTACTTTTGAATTCTATTTAATGTTTCTTCAGGTAATTTGTGGCTTGCTGTATAACAGATAAGATTTCTTATACTGAAGAGTGACTGTAGTTTTACTCAGGATTCTGCAAAATTCCTTTCATTTACCATCTGACACATGCTCAACTGTGAGAGTGTATCTCTCTCTGGTACAGATTGTTCCTTATGCTTTCTGTAAGGCTTTCAGAATTTCACAGATTCTGTGGTCATGCTGCTGTCTGGCAGTGCCATGGATATATATGTCACATAAATTACTCCTTTCTCCTCTTCAAGAATGTTTGATATGTTCCACTGGAATATTTCAAAAGCTGATGAGATGCTGAAGGCAAGACAGTCAAAACAGGACAGCCTGAAAGATTTAATAAAGCTTTTTAACAGCCTGAACCTGGTCAAGGGGATTGCTCAAAACCCACTATTAGTGCCAAGCTTGAGAAGGAAGATGCTATTGACAAGTTTTGCCAAGCTAGTATCTCCTGAGGTCATAGGATGGATTTCCCTCCAAACTTTATTTAAGAGCCTGCATGAATCAATTTGCTTGGAACCATCACGAGCCCTGAACACTGACTAATTGGCTCAGTGTTGGGTGATATGATCCTATATGTAACATTCTATTTAGTCCCTCTTACCTTCTCTATCAATGGGTATGGCATCCTTCTGGGATTATATTGACATATTGGTTTAGCACTTTGGCTTAAGCATGGATATTATATTGTTTCAATCATACTCCTAAAAGAGCTGTGGGAATTCTTTTGGAATGCTGTCCCATTACCTTGCTGCGAGATGTTTTGTTCTGAAGTTGTAGCTATGTATATGTATTTCTGGTCAGTAAAGTGTACTTTGATAGCACAAAATGTGGAGAGTCTTGTTCATTGTTTTTTTCTCCCTATTCTGGCGAAGCATGATAGGTATCTGATCTTGCACTGGAAGATCTGTGACACCTGGACATTGTAATTTAGTTATTGATGGCTAGCTATCTAAAGTTCTGAGCCATTCCAAAGGGCCATCGAGAACTAGCGCTTGTGCTAATGTCAAATTTGAACTCTGTTTCCAATCCTTTAACTTCGAAAGTAATTAAACTTGTTCTTGATCCTTTATTTCAGCTAGGAAATTTATACACACATTTATTTCTTAATTTGCACTTTTCTGTCTTATAGTCTGGTTTTCAAAGAAATGTTTTACCTTCTACATTTGTATGGTTTAGATTTGCAGTACTGTTTGAATAGTTTTACATTTTTGCACTGGAAATACTTTGTGCTTCTAGTTGGGCAATATAGCCTCCTGCACTGATTTCTAGCTCAACCTCGTAAGGGACTGAACGTCATAGTGCCTCTAAAAAAGCTGAACTTTTCTTTAAGACAGAGTTATGTGATACAGATCAATTGAATTTGTGATCGCCATGGAATTATGCTGTGTAAGTATACAGTTAATTGGATGACATAAATGTGATTAACAACTCATTAAAGCAGTTCATTAAAAGCAAGAGGTAAGGCTCTTTTCAGAGGGACACGAGCAAGTCTCAATGAGTTAATTGATCAAACCAACATGGAAAACATAATATGTTTACGATGTTCACCAGTGGTTAAGTTGAGATTGGAAAATGTCAAGAGTGTTAAATGACTAGCTTCTTTAATGCAAAGAGTATTTGGTAGCTGGCCCCTCAGTGAAAATTTAGCTCGCTCGAGGGAAGGTCAATTGACACAAAGTTGTGATGGAGCAGCTGATCACACATTCCGCTCTGATCTTCAGACAAATTCATGTGAAAGGATTCACTTTGGATTGTCCTCTTTCTCTCTCTCTGTCCTCTTTCTCTCTCTCTGTCCTGGGGAAGCACTAAATGAATATTTTTCGACAGTATTCACACTAGAAAACGACAATGTTGTCGAGGAGAATACTGAGATACAGGCTACCAGACTAGGTGGGATTGATGTTCACAAGGAAGAGGTATTAGAAATCCTGCAGAGTCTGAAAATAGATAAGTCCCCTGGGCCGGATGGGATTTATCCTAGGATCCTCTGGGAAGCCAGGGAGGAGATTGCCGAGCCTTTGGAATCGATCTTTAAATTGTCATTGTCTACAGGAATAGTGCCAGAAGACTGGAGGATAGCAAATGTGGTTCCCCTGTTCAAGAAGGGGAGTCGAGACAACCCTGGTAATTATAGACCAGTGAGCCTTACTTCAGTTGTTGGTAAAGTGTTGGAAAAGGTTATAAGAGATAGGATTTATAATCATCTCGAAAAGAATAATTTGATTAGGGATAGTCAGCACGGTTTTGTGAAGGGTAGGTCGTGCCTCACAAACCATATTGAGTTCTTTGAGAAGGTGACCAAATAGGTAGATGAGAGTAAACCGGTTGATGTGGTGTATATGGATTTCAGCAAGGTGTTCGATAAGGTTCCCCACAGTAGGCTATTGTACAAAATGCGGAGGAATGTAGAGGGAAGTTTTTTTTTCAGTTTTTTTTTGTACTTTTCTATAATGAAGAACATTGTGCCTCACAACCCACTTATCTTCAACGACAAAATACATAAACAAGTCAACAGGAAACCTATGGGATCACCAGTATCAGGACTTGTAGCAGAAGCAGTTATCCAGAGGTTAGAATGAACAGCCCTTTCCATGATCCAGATGAAGTTGTGAGTCCACTATGTGGATGTCATCGTGAAACACAACAAACTAAAAGAAACCCCAAACACACAAACATTCTCACTGGTATGAAGTTCATCAAAGAGGAAGAGAACAACAGACACCCCTTCTTGGATGTCACAGTAGAACAGAAAGCCAATGGAGAACTGCAGACCAGCGTTTACAGGAAAGCCACACACACTGATCAGCTACTCAACCATAAGAGCAATCACCCCAACACCCACAAATGGAGCTGCATCATCAGGACATTATTTAAACAGGCCCCAGCACATTGCAGCACCCAGGAACTAAGAGAAGCCGAGGAGAAATACCCCTTACATCCCTTTTATATCTTTCCCCTCTCACCCTAAACCTATGCCCTCTAGTTCTGGACTGTCCAGCCCAGGGAAAATACTTTGTCTATTTATCCTATCCAATGCCCCTCATGATTTTATAAACCTCAGCCTTCGATGCTCGAGGGAAAACATCCCCAGCCTATTCAGCTTTTCCCTATAGCTCAAGTCTTCCAACCCTGGCAACATCCTTGTACATCTTTTCTGAACCCATTCAAATTTCACAACATCCTTCCGATAGGAAGGAGACCAGAATTCGAAGTTTGTGAGAACACCGAATGGAGAATTCACCACAAAGGTATACAGGAAAGCCACGCACACAGACCAAGTCCTGAACTGCGAAAGCAACCACCCCATCACACAAAACAAGTTGCAGCAAGACACTGTTCAAAAGGGCCACAATACACTGCAGGATACCAGAACTGCAAAAAGGGGAAAAAGAACACCTCTACAATGTATTCGCCAAAAACGGATACCCCCGCAATTTCATCAACAGATGCCTAAGGGAAAGACAACGGAATGAGGACATGCCACAACCAAAAGGACTAGCCACGTTACCATACATCAAGAACATTCCTGAACTGACAGCCAGACTACTGCGACCACTAGGACTCATAACAGCACACAAACCAACAGCCACGCTCAGACAACAACTCACCAGGACAAAAGGACCTGATACCTAGCATGAGCAAAACCAAAGTAGTATACAAAATCCCATGCAAGGACTGCACAAAACACTACATAGGACAAAAAGGAAGACAGCTAACGATCCGTATCCATGAACACCAACTAGCCACGAAACGACACGACCAGCTATCCTTAGTAGCCACACATGCAGATGACAGGCAACATGAGTTCGACTGGGACAACACTACTATTATAGGACAAGCCAAACAGAGAACAGCCAGGGAATTCCTAGAGGCATGGCACTCATCCACAGATTCTATCAACAAACACCGACCTGGACCCAATAAACCGGCCACTGCAGCGGACAGCTGGAACAGACAACCGGAAGCGGCAGAGACAAACCACTATAAATGCCGGAGGAAACAACACAGAAGCGCTTCACAGGAGGCTCCCAAGCACTGAGGATGTCACCTAGACAGGGGACGAAACGTCTACAACACAAATTCCCAGCTCGGCGAACAAAATCACAACAAGGAGACCAGAATTGCACGCAATATTCCAAAAATGGTCCAACTAACATCTTGTAAAGCTGCAACATGACCTCCCAACTCCAGTACTCCAATGCTTTTGCCAATAAAGGAAAGCATTCCAAATGCCTTCTTCACTATCCTATCTACCTGCGTCTCTACTTTCAAGCAGCTATGAACCTGCACTCCAAGGTCTCTTTGTTCAGCAACACTCCCTAGGACCTTACCATTAAGTATATAAGTCCTGCTCTGATTTGCTTTTCCAAAATGCAGCACCTCGCATTTACCTAAATTAAACTCCATCTGCCACTTCTCAGCCCATTGGCCCATCTGATCAAGATCCCATTGTAATCTGAGGTAACCTTCTTCACTGTCCACTATACCTACAATTTTGATGTCATGTGCAAACTTACTAACTACACCTCCTATGTTCATATCCAAATCACTTATATAAATGACGAAAAGTAGTGGACCCAGCACCGATCCTTGTGATACACCACTAGTCACAGGCCTCCAGTCTGAAAAACAACCCTCATCCACCACCCTATGTCTTCTACCTTCACGCCAGTTCTGTATCCAAATGGCTTGCTCTCCCTGTATTCCGTAAGGTCTAACCTTGCTAACCAGTTTCCCATGGGGTACCTTGTAGAACGCCTTACTGAAGTCCATATAGATCACATCCACTGCTCTGCCCTCATCAATCCTCTTTGTTACCTTTTCAAAAAAACCCAATCAAGTTTGTGAGACATGACTTCCCACGCACAAAGCCATGTTGACTTTCTCTAATCAATCTTTGCCTTTTCAAATATGTGTAAATCCTGTCCAACAACTTGCCCACCACTGATGTCAGGCTCACTGGTCTATAGTTCCCTGGCTTGTCTTTACTACCTTTCTTAAATAATGGTACCACATTAGCCAACTTCCAGTCTTCTGGCACCTCACCTGTAACTATCAATGATATAAATATCTTGGCAAGGGACCCAGCAATCACTTGCCTAGCTTCCCACAGAGTTCAAGAGTACACCTGATCAGGTTCTGAGGATTTATCCACCTTTATGCATTCCACACATCCAGCACTTCCTCCTCTGTAATATGGACATTTTTCAAGATGTCACCATTTATTTCCCCACATTCTATATCTTCCATGTCCTTCTCAACGGTAAACACTGATGCAAAATGCTTGTTTAGTATCTTCCCCCATCTCCTGCGGCTCCACACAAAGGCCACCTTGCTGATCTTTGAGGGACCCAATTTGCTCCCTCGTTACCCTTTTGGCCTTTATGTATTTGTAAAAACCCTTTGGATTATCCTTAACCTTACTTGCCAAAGCTATCTCATGTCCCCTTTTTGCCTCCTGATTTTCCTCTTAAGTATACTCCTACTGCCTTCATACTCTTCTAAGGATTCATTCAATCTTTGACATATGCTTCCTTCTTAACCAAACCCTCAATTTCTTTAGTCATTCAGCATTCCTTACACCTACCAGCCTTTCCTTTCACCCTAACAGGAATATACTTTCTCTGGATTCTCATTATCTCATTTCAGAAGGTTTCCCACTTTCCAGCCATCCCTTTACCTGTGAACGTCTACCCCCAATCAGCTTTTGAAAGTTCTTGCCAAATACCATCAAAATTACCTTTCCTCCAATTTAGAACTGCAACTTTGAGATCTGGTCGATCATTTTCCATCACTATTTTAAAACTAATAGAATCCTGTTCTGGCTTAGAGGTTAGAAAGTTCTATTCCGGTCATTTGTTTTGTTTTACAATTTGTTTTTGCTATTCGGGTTTTTGCCTTTTGGCTTCCAATCTGTTTATTTAAGCTGGTTTGGACTTTTGTCAAATTTTATGCACTTCTGGTCATATTTTTGGCTTGTTTCGTTTCATCCAATCCTGGATAGAAGGCTCCAATTTCTGTTAATGATTGCAACTTTTAAGCCAAATCTATTCTGATTGTTGTTCTGAACTTTAACTTCTGATTCACTATTTTGATGAAATAATAGTTTTACTCATGGATGTATGTTTTTTATGTAACAGACTAGACACTTTTCCTTTGTAGCCCAGAGCTAAGGAGGTTCTGGAGAAAGACTGACCTCTCAACTGCCTGTTGATTCAAAAGGCTGCGTTTGCTGACACCAGCGCATGCCCACTGCGCCGTTTAAATGTGCGCATGTGCATTTACTTGCGTTCGAGCGGAAGTGGCTCGTGAAGGAGGAAAGCGATGGGGTCCCGGAAACGGGCGGAACAGGGAAAAGCCCAGGACTGGGGGCGATGTGCACGTCTCTGTTAGGTTCAGTACTGGGGGTGTCTGATGGAGGAGAAGCAGCAACCATTGACACAAAGACTCTTGAACATACCCAACTCTCTCTGGTTCATACCCGAGGTTCAGTTAAAGTCTTGTAGGAGGGAAGTTGTTTTCAATCTGATTATTCAGTGTTTCTTTTGGGAGACCTGCAAGCAGAGTGTTGCTGAATAAGCATTGCGCCTTAGCACCTTCGACACTTTCAAATCATTGCTAACATTAAAATGTAGAACGATAGGGATGGTAACTGGCTAAATTGGATTTAACCTGTATTTGCTGACACCAGATACCTGAACAATTTTTGACGTTATTGAATAACTGTTAGATATTTAATGTGTGGAGCTTGCACATTCTCATGTCAGGTGCTCTAGTCTCCTCCCACAATCCAAAGATAAATAGTGACTAATACATCTAACAACATGGGCAGAGGAAAATGGGTCTGGGTGGGTTACTCTTCGGAAAGTCAGTGTGGACTTGTTAGGCCACATTCTGGATCAATGGTGCTGGAAGAGCACAGCAGTTCAGGCAGCATCCGAGGAGCTTCAGCAAAATCGACGTTTCGGGCAAAAGCCCTTCATCAGGCTTTTATTCCTGATGAAGGGCTTTTGCCCGAAACATCGATTTTGCTGAAGCTCCTCGGATGCTGCCTGAACTGCTGTGCTCTTCCAGCACCATTGATCCAGAATCTGGTTTCCAGCATCTGCAGTCATTGTTTTTACCTTGTTCGGCCACATGTCCTGTTTCCACACTGTAGATAATCTAATCTTTTTAAAAAAAAAACACATCTTGGATAAATCGTCAGTACTACAGCCAGAATGTTCGCACTCATAGCCTTTGCTGCATCCAGTCCCTTTAGATATCACTGAATTAGCCAACATTGGCATCTCAATACTAAAAATATTTGCAACATTTTCATGTCTTTTGTACAAATGTGTTGGGCTTTGTTATCAGAGGATGGTACTGATACTAGCACTCTCTTCTACACTACAATTTGAACCAGGGTTAGTTAGCACTTCTATAAAACAAGATGGATTGACATGTCATACCAAGAAGTTGCAGATTTTGATGGACAATATTTCCACTATTATTTGATGAGCAATCAGAGACAGGAGAATGTGACCCGCAGCAAGGCAGGTAGATGATCCAAGAGGTAGCGCTGAAGGATCCTTACACAAGGTCAAGGTCTGACAGGTTTGAAGTTCTTACTATATATGGATGAGAATGGAGGCTACAGGTAGGATGAGCAACATGCTCATAGCACGCAAAACAGGAAGCTATTCAAAAGGTGCAGAGAAAGGAGTAACGTAATTGCAAACAAGGATAGTGTAGTTAGAGGAATAGACATCTTTGTGGTCATGATCAAGAGTCCCAAAGGCTGTGTTGCCTCTCTGCTAGCCAGAGGTTAGAATACCTCAGTGTGCTGTCGAAGAACAAGTGGGAGGGGGAAGCTCCAGTTTTCATGGCCCAACAATATAGGAAGGAAGTGGGAAAGAGTTTCATCTTAGCCTCCAACTACCTATGTCCCCTAAATTTAAAAGCAGTTTAAAAAAATCTCAGGAGTAATGCCTGGTTTGGGAAGAGGGTGGTCAGGCTCAGTAGAGGTTAAAGTTTCCAGACCCTTTCCATACTCTCTACCCTAACTTCAGGCACAGCTGAAGGGGACACTGATGACAGACCGGGGGGGGGGGCATAGTGTGAAATTGCAGGACTAATTTCATACAGTATATGCATTAATGTAAATGAGCTTATAGTGCAGATTGAAATTGAGGTATAACATTGTAGGTAGTCACATGTGGCTACAATGAAATCAGGGCTAAGAACTAAACATCCAAAAGGATACATGTCCTATTGAAAGGACAGGAAGATGGGCAGGATGATTGTGGTTTCCTTGTTAGTAAGAAATGAAACTAAATTGATAGGAAGTGATATACAGTTGGAAGGTTTAGAATATTTGGCTGGAGTCGAGGAACCGCAAAGGAAAAAGACGACCCTGATGGTAGTTATCTACAGGCCTCCTAGTAATTAGGATATGGAGCAGAAAAGAAAAATCAGGAGGTAGAAAAGCCATGTAAGAGAGGCATTAAGACACTAATCATGGGGGGGCTTCAGTATGCAGGTGGACTGGGAAAAAAAATCTTTTTTCAGCAGATCTCAGGTATTCCACAAATTTTATTCCAATGAGATTTTATTTGGAACAGCTTGAGGTAGAGCCCACTAGAGAACAGATAATTTTGGATTTGGTGAAAAAGAACAATACAGCACAGGAACAGACCCTTTGACCCTCCAAAGCCTGCACCAATCTAGATCCTCTATCTAAACCTGTTGCCTATTTTCTAAGGAACTGTATCCCTCTGCTCCCTCCCCATTCATGTATTTGTCTCGATACATCTTAAATGACACTAGTGTGCCTGCCTCTACCATCTCCACTGGCAACATGTTCCAGGCACCCACCACCCTGTGTAAAGAACTCCCACACATCTCCCTTAAAAACATTTCCCCTCTCATCTTGAACTCGTGACTCCTAATAATTGAGTCCCCCACTGTGGGGAAAAAACATCTGGCTATCCATCTCGTCGATACCGCTCACGATTTTGTAGACCTGAGTCCGGTTCACCCCTCAACCTCAGTCTTTCTAATGAAATAATCCTAATTTATTCAACTCCTCTTCACAGCTAGCACCCTCTATTACCAGGCAACATCCTGGTGAACCTCCTCTGCACCCTCTCCAAAGCATCCACATCCTTTAGATAATGTGACCAAAACTGTACGCAGTATTCCAAATGTGGCCAAACCAAAATCTTATACAATGACCTGGCAACCCTGTCCTATAAAGTAAAGCATTGCCTTCTTGACTATCGACCTGCATTGCCACTTTCAGGGTGCAATGGACCTGAACAACCAGACCTCTCTGTACATTAATTTTCACCAGAGCTTTTCCATTTACCATATAGTTCACTCTTGAATTGGATCTTCCAAAATGCATTTGCCTGGATTGAACTCAATCTGTCATCTCTCTATATTCTGCTGCATTTGGACAGTCTCCTTCACTATCTGCTACTCCACCAATCTTAGTGTCATCTGCAAACTTGCTAATCAGATCACCTATACCTTTCTCCAGATCATGTGCAGCTGCAGTTGTTTACACAAGTCTTTTAATTAGGGAATCTCAAATTATTTAACTGTTACAACACTAACAGTTTTAGTTAAGATTCATCAGATAATCATAGATATAGATTCTGAAGTTATGGATTCACTGATCACTGAAAGCCTTAGAGGAAAAAGATTTAAATAAAAACTATAAGAGCAAACCAGTTTCAGACAGTGAAAGCTATCCCCATGTCATTACAGGGACATAGAGTCTGGGAAATAACAGGAAATACATTGGGGGTGGATGTTTTGTGCATTCAGTTAAAACTGTATAGGTTAATGATATTCCTAAACAGTGTGCTGTTCTAGAGGAATGAAGTTGCACTGAAAATAAAGCTGCAATAAAGATTACCTGACACTACTCCACAACTCAAGTCCTTCTTGGGAAATAAGATCCAACACCGTCCCCCCATCACATACCGGATCTTCACCAGGTAACACGTAAATGATCCATTTCAAGGAGCAAAACAGATTTGGGGGGGGTCTGCAAACTGATGCACTTGATTAGTCAAATGATGATTTAGCTACAGATGCTGGAAATCAGAAATAAAATTAAAAATTGCTGGAAAAACTCAGGCCAGGCAGTATCTGTTGCGAGAAATTAATTCACGTTTTGGATCAGTGACTGTTCTTCAGATGATTTTATACTGTCTTTTTCACTGGTGAAGATGTCATTTACTCAATGTCTTTCTACAGTAAGATGGCCAAGGAGGATAAATTAGAGTAAGACCAATTACAGATACAAATGAGATCAAACCACCAATACTTGTTCGCAACATACATGCAAATTACTTTAAAATCAAGAAAAAAGCAACAAGCAAATCTAATTATATTATTTTTAATGGTAAATACAAATAGGAAAATACAATTTGACTTAAATGAAAATCACAATCAAAATGAAATCATAACTGAATAATTTGAAGTCTTTCATAGTAACAAAGGTTACCAATTTTATGCTAAATTTTTCAGTTTTTATAAAATTCCTAAAAACAATGTAAAGAAAGCAAGCACAAATGCGCAGAGTTTTGAACTATATTTATTTGTACAAAGCACATTTGGTAAACAACTTAGCGCTAGTCTTTCATTATACCAATACCACAAGATATTGATACATTTATAAGATACATGTTCTTTTAAAACTAATTATCCAATTTAACACTTTCATATCATTACATCCCTATTCATTTCTTCATGCTTCCATTTTTGTTAGCTTAGAGGAAAGATTTGAATAACTTGTGAAATGTTAATTTCATACAATCTTCAAAAGGTTAAAACTTCTCACACTTAACCAGTGATGTCTAAGACTTGAAAGGAATTGCAAACCTTACAAAATCACCAGTCACAAGCAAGATGATAAATCAGTTACAAGAAAGAAGTGTCATGTGACTCTGGTTGAGAGCACATTACTCTGTTCCACGAGTGAGGTAGCCTTCAGACAGTTCTCACTTGGATAGTCCTACTTTGACTTTAAACATGGTTATACAAGCATTAAAAAGAAGTAGGATTTTTTTTTTTAAGGAAAACTTATTTGTGGGATTATATACAATGCATTAATTAAATTGGAACAATTCTGTTCACCAAAATGCTGGTGCTTCAATGAACAGAATTCCAATTATTTTTGGGAGTATTATATTAGTTTCTTTTAAAAGCTTTTGTACAAAAAATACTCACTGTGTAGATTATGAATTCTGAGTGACAGTTTTGCATCAACCACAGCCTAGCTTTTTTTCTTGACACAATGAAAAAAAATCTCTTTTCATATGGAAAAAGTGGGGAATCATTATTGTATTCAACAAGACTGATTAGCCATTTTTGGTCACCTGTCTTCTCACCCAAAGAGGAAGTGAACTCAGCCTTGGCTAAACAATGCAGTACTACACTACAGCCAAACAAATCTCAAAGTCTTTACTGGAAGTTCCATGCAATTCCAGTTGAAGCAATGGAATATTTCTAATATCCCAGATGAATATTACCACTTTGAAACCTTGCTTGTGTACGCACAATGTTTATACAATAATTTTTCAATTAATTTCAAAAGCCAATACTTCCCTTTTAGAATCATGTAATGCTAATTAAAACAAGATTCAACTCAACTTGAAACTGCAGAACACTAACTTTTACCATTCTGAACCACCAGAGTGTCAAAATAATAAATGTTACATCCTGCACTCTGTAGGTTACTCTTTTGGAACCTAGCTTCTCTTTTTGCCAACACTTGTAAAACTAAATGTAGCATTAATAAAATAGTGTTTTTTTTTAAATATTAAGACATTGAATTAGTACCCAAAAATAGGGGTACAAATAAATATCAAAATAGTAAAAGCATACCAATCCTAGAAAAAAAATTGAGGCAATTTGGCTTTTTTTAGTCTTAAATTGGTATGCATACTGATACTTTGTCTTCTCATTTAGCCAATTACTTGAAGGTGAATTACAGCAAAATGCCTTTTTTTTAAAGCAACCAAATTGTTTAATCATTGATATAATGTATATACACTTCCATGAAAAGGTTAAAGTTTTAAATGGATGATTTTGCAAAGAGAACATTTCAAACTGAAGGTCAGGAATTTAATAAAGGGATTTTTCCAAATCAAAGAAATGCTGTATCGTCTATTTCTGCAAGACTTTCCGTTCTTCCACTTAGGAATGTTCCAGAGTTTCTCCAAATGATACCTTTGTATCACCAAAGGAAGAACGAAATCAATTTCCTGGATGGATTAAAATCAGAGTACACAGCACCCAACATTTTCTTTAGTCCCACAATAACAAGCAGTCAAATCAAAGTTCAGGGAACCGGCTGGGGTCTTCAGTATAGTCACTCGGAATATTGAAGATAGAGTCGTTAAACCCGTCATATCGGAATTCCTGAAATGTCACAGTGGCAGTGATGGTTGGAAACACAGGTATGTCTAAAGAATAGGAAACAATATAATTAATACAGGTCAAAAATCATACACAAGGAGATGCTAATTGCTGTAAAACACTCCAGATTGAGTTTTGAAATTGTTCCTCCCTTCTAGTAGAATATTTGATTAGTATTTTGAAGGCAAATTTACTGTATCACCATATTGTATACAAATCAATCATTTTATATTAATTGATTAGATTACATTACATTGTGGAAACGGGCCCTTCGGCCCAACAAGTCCACACCGACCCGCCGAAGCGTAACCCACCCATACCCCTACATTTACCCCTTACCTAACACTACGGGCAATTTAGCATGGCCAATTCACCTGACCTGCACATCTTTGTGACTTGTGGGAGGAAACCGGAGCACCCGGAGGAAACCCACGCAGACACGGGGAGAACGTGCAAACTCCACACAGTCAGTCGCATGAGGCGGGAATTGAACCCAGGTCTCTGGCGCTGTGAGGCAGCAGTGCTAACCAATGTGCCACCGTGGAAGTTGAATAGGCTAGTGCTGTTTTCCCTGGAGCGTCAGAGGCCGAGGGGTGTTTTTACGGAGGTTTATAAAATCATGAGGGGCATGGATATGATAAATAGACAAAGTCTTTTCCCTGGGGTGGGGGAGTCCAGAACTAGAGGGCATAGGTTTAGGGCGAGAGGGGAAAGATATGAGACACCCCTAACGGGAAACTTTTTCACACAGGGTGGTACGGGTATGGAATGAGCTGGTATATGAATAGGAAGGGTTTGGAGGGATATGGGCCAGGTATTGTTGGTGGGACTAGACTGGGTTGGGATATTTGGTCGGCATGGACGAGTTGGACCGAAGGGTCTGTTTCTGTGCTGTACATCTCACTCTGACTCTATGCCTTTCAAAATTAGCATTTTATCAATGCAGTGAACAAAGTATGGATTTTAAAAAAGCAGATAAAAAATTACAATTAAGCTTTTCCTAATTGGGGTACGACTTATTGTCATACAGCATGGAAACAGATCCTGTGGCCTAATTCATCCACACTGACCAGATATCCTAATCCTAGTCCCATTTGCCAGCATTTAGCCCAAATCCCTCTAAGCCTTTCCAATCATGTATCCATTGAGGTGCCTTTTAAAATGTTGGATTGTACCTACCTCCACCACCTCCTCTGGCAGCTCGTTCCATGGAAGCACCAACCTCTCAAGTTACCTCTTGGATTTAAAAGGGACCATTCTTCTCCCAGTTAAACCTACATTCTCTTGTTTTGGATTGTCCTATCCTGGGAAAAACACTGGCTATTCACTCTATGCCCCTCATGATTTTATAAACCTCTAAGGTTACCCCTCAGCCTTCAATACTTCAGGGAGAATAGCCTGTCAATTCAGCCTCTCCCTACAGCTCAAACTTGCCAACCCTGATGACACCTTTGCAATTTCTTTTCTGAACGCTTTCAAGTTCCACATCTTTCCTATTGCAGAAAGGCCAGAATTGAGCATACTAGTCCAGAAGTGGCCTAACCAATGTCCTGCACAGCTGCAACATGACATTCCAAGTCCTATGCTCAGTGCACTGTTCGATAAAGGCAACTGGACCAAACTCCCCCTTCAATATCCTGTCTAGCTGCCACTATAAAGGTCACCCCTCAGCCTCTGACACTCCAGGGAAAAAGCCAGAGCTTATTCGACCTCTTCTTATAGCTCAAACCCTCCAATGCTGGCAACATCCTTGTAAGAGATGACAAGGGGAAGCCAGTCGATGTGGTATATTTGGACTTCCAGAAAGCATTTGACAAAGTCCCACATGAGATTAGGGGAAGTGTATTGAGATTGGCAGAAAATTGGTTGGTAGAAAAGAAACAGAATAGGAATTAATGGGTCCTTTTTAAATTGGCAGGCAGTAACCAGTGGCATGCCACAGGGATCGGTACTAGCCCCCAGCTATTCACAAAATGATTTGGATGAGGAAACAAAATGTAACATCTCAAAAGTTTGCAAATGATATGAAGTTGGGTGGGAGGGTGAACTGTGACAAAGGTGTAGAGATGTTTCAGCATGATCTGGACTGGTTGGGTGAGTAGGCAAAATCAATGGCAGATGCAGTATAATTTGGATAAATGTGAAGTTATTCATTTTGGAAGCAAAAACAAGGAGGTAGATTACTACCTGAATGGCTGTAAATCAGGAGAAGGGAGGAAGTGTGCAGTAGGACCTGTGTGTCCTTGTGCACCAGTTGCTGAAGGTAGGTATGTAGGTGCAGCAGGTGGCCAAGAGGAAAATGGCATGTAGGTTTTCATTGCGAGAGGTTTTGAATACAGGATCAGGGATATGTGGTTGCAGCTATACAGAGCCTTGGTAAGGCCACACCCAGAACATTAGTGTGCAGTTTTGGTCTCCTTTCCTGAGGAAGAACGCTCTTGCTCTCAAAGGAGTGCAGTGAAGGTTTATGAGGCTGATTCTGGGGATGGCGGGACTGACATATGAAGAGAGATTGACGAGGTTAGGATTGTTTTCAAAGGAGTCCAGACAAGTGAGGGAGGTATTATACAGACTTATAAAATTCTAACAGGACTAGACAGGGTAGATGCAGGGAGGATGTTCCCAATTGTGGGGGTGTCCAGAACCAGAGGTCACAGTCTGATGATTCACAGCAGACCATTTAGGAATGAGATAAGGAGACATTTCTTCACCCAAAGAGTGATGAGCCTGTGGAATTCATTGAATGTACTCAAGAGGCAGCTAAATATAGCACTTGGAGCAAATGGGACCAGAGGTTATGGAGAAAACAGAATTAGATTATGGAGTTGGACAATCAACTACGATGGTGATGAATCGTTGAGTAGGCTTGAAGGGTTGAATGGCCTCTGCCTGCTCCCCTCTACGTTTCTATGCAAATCTTCTCAATGCTTCAAGGTCAACAAATCTTTCTTATAGCACACAACTAGCTGGATAGAATGATTTTTGACTAGATGAGGAGGACCAAAACCACAATTTTTGATTTAAAAGGCTGCTTCAGGACTGACTGGATCCTTTTCCTACCAATTCTCTAGTGTCAAACTTAGCCACCCAGGCATATTATAGGAAACATTCCTCCTTCAAGAACGTAATTTGGATTGATAAACATTTAAGTCCCTTTAACAGAGGAGCTGACAACCTTCTGTTGCCTGAACCTCACTGCCAACCAAATTACAGGTTCCCCCAACATTTCTTTCTCATGTTGACAGATGTTGCCAATATCCTCCCCTTTGGCATTTTTTCAACCTTCCAGTCTGCCATCTGCCATCACCATCACCACAAATTACCACCTCATCTCCAATCTCAGTTTTCTGTTCAAAATCCTTGAACATGTTGTTACCTCCCATTTTTCACAAATTTCATGGGTGGAATTTTCCCAATCCACGAATGATATGGGCAACAGCAAGACAGTTGGGAAAATATGATAAGGCTGGAAAAATGAGATTCAACACTGATGGGAAAATCTCACTTTTATTTTTTCTCAATGTTTGATTGGCAATATGACAAGCTGGTTACAAGTTATCAGCAAGAGGCCTTTAACCATGTAAATATATCTTCTCAATGCATGCAACAGTTCCTGATATGAATGTCAGAGCAGGTCCCTGGCTGCTTCAGCTCAGTGCTTGCTCCTACAAGCCTTCTGCTTGGCCAGCTGTCCCTAGCATCTCAGGGCTCACGGGCAGTGACTGTCTGCATCATATCTCCCCAGCCACAGAGGGCAGCATTGGACATGCACCAGCCTCAACTCATCACCATGGCACATTTTGTACGTACTTTGAACACAGCTCTTCAATGCAGCATACTGAAATGCACTGACATCTTATCTTGAAATTGTGCTGTCAGGCCGATCGGTGTGTAGGGACAGGCACCATTCATCAGGGCATGATGCACCTCAGCTCTTCATGTTTTTTTTAAATGCTCTCACTTTGTGCCTACTTGAAATGCCAATAGCATCCCCTGTGTTATCTTTTTGCTGCCTCAGAGCATACAGGCTCACAGTACTTCAGTCTTGCCTTGTAGTGCAGACACAAAGCCAGGCAGCTTGTCATCATTGTCAACAGTGATCAAAGGGGTTATATTGCTGTACAGAACTGAATTACAGCAAAGGCACATCAAAGCACGTGCCAGCATCTTACACAGCAACACATTTTATATGTTTCAACCAATCATACAATAAGGTCTCAAGGCAGTGGTCCTTGGTCAAGGGAGACTGTTGCCAAAGTCAGTCAATGGCAGCACCTGATTCTACTGCAGGAAAGAGTCTACGGACAGTTGGCAGCTTGAACTGGTCAGAGATCCTGTAACACTATAGTGTTGGAAGCAGACCACTATTAGTCCCACAGATCCAGTGCAACCAATCTGAGGATTAGCAGCAAGTTGGTCAGGGGTGTACACAGATACTAATCAGGGTCTGGTCACTCAACAATCTGTGCTGCCCTTCTAAGGGGTCAAGAGTGTAGGCTATGGGTAATCCTGGGACCCTACCCCCTGAAAGTCAACAGGGATGGTTATCAGGGGTGACAACTGTAGTAGAGAGATTTGGGAACATCCAATTGTGGAGACTGGAGATGGCACGCTGGGATGCAGAGGGGATAACTAAGTATACAAAAAAAAGGGTGGGAGATGATTGTGTATGGGGTTGGGGTTGTCCTTTGACAACCCTATCTGTTGGAGGAGGTTGGGGTGTGCATGTGCAGCATTATGGTTAGGATATAAAATTAAGCTGCAAGGCCAGGGCTCAGGGGTTAACCTTAGGAAATCAATACATGTTGGATGGGGACATGCAGGCACTCAGAACTGATGAAGGATAACAATGTAACAAAGAAATGCAGCATCCAACCATGTAGGTTATAAATCCTGGCCACAAGTAATCTTGACCATGACACTGGTCAGTATAAGTGATCACTGCCATCTCTGAAGCAGAAATAGTCACAGGTGATTTGGACTTCTAGAAGGCATTTGTTAAGGTGCCGCACAAAAAGGTTAATTCACAAAGTTGGTCCCTATGGGATTAGGGGTGATTTACTAGCTTGGATAGATGATTGTCTTCTGCAAGTCTATCAGGACAATTTTTTTTTTAACTGGAAAGCAAGATATAACTAGTGGGGTACCTCAGGGTTTGGTCCTTGGACTCCAGCTATTTATAATCACCATTAACAACTTGGATACAGGAATAGGAGACCCTATAGCTAAATTTGCAGACAATGCAAAAATAGATAAGATGGTAAATTGCAATGGGGAAATAAGAACCTTACAAATGGATATGGATACAATAGGAGTGTGGGCCAAAATGTGCCAGAGTTTAAATGTTGCTAAATGCAAGGACATGCATTTGGGTTAAAAAAAAATGGCAAGGTGACTTATTATCTTAATGGGGAGAGAATTTGGGGCGTTCCGGAGCAGAGGGATCTCGGTGTACTCATTCATGTGTGACAAAACTAGCATGTAGGTACAGCAGATAATCAAGAAAGCAAATAGAAAGTTGGCTTTTATAGCTAAAGGAATGCAATATAAAGATGAGGAAGTATTGTTGCAACTATACAGGACATTAGGCAAGGTCTCACCTCGAGTATTGTGCAGAGTTTTGGCCCCCTTATTTGAGGAAAGATGTAGTGGCATTGGAGGCAGTTCAGAGTAAGTTCATTAGATTGTTCCCAGAGATGAGGGGTTTGTCATATGAAGACAGATTGAACAGTTTAGGTCTATACTCTCTGGAATTAAGAATGAGGGGAGATCAAATAGAGGTATTCAAGATGATAAAAGGTGCGGATAAAATAAATGTGGAGCAGATGCTTTCTCTTGTAGGGTATTCTAGGATGAGAGGTCATAGTCTTAGGATAAAGGGTAGCAAATTTAAAACAGTTGAGAGAAATTACTTCTCCCAAAGGGTTGTAAATTTGTGGAATTTGTTACCCCAAAGTGTGGTGGCTGCTCGAACAGTGAGTAAATTTCAAAAAGAGTTATAGATTTTTAATTGGTAATGGCTTGAAGGGATATGGAGAGAAGGCAGGCAAGTGGGCGTGAGCAGCATATCAGCCATGATCAAATGGCGGCTCAGACTCGATGGGCTGAATGGCCTAATTCTGCTCTTATATCTTATGAACATATGATCCGAAAAGTGGCACCTACAGGCCACAACTCAAAAACAATCCAAGATCTCAGATTGCACAAGGGTATGGCGTTGAACTACAAGTATATGCTAACATGCTGTTACACATAATGATGACTCCCAAATGATGCAAGGTGAAAAGGACAAGATTGGAGTAGTCCTGCTGCACTTAGAATCTCCTCGTCTAATGTATGTCATAATGTGCTGCATACATCAAAACAAGGTCTCAATGTCAAAGGCCACTCCATAGCCTTTGTCTGACTGGACAGAGGACAATGCTAAATGGTTATCAGAGACGCAAATGCTGACTGCTCCCAACACTAAGGACTGTTCAGTTTCTAATATTCTCCATACAAACTCATCAGAATCACTACCAACAGATTAAGCCACGGGAGAAATAAGGAGGAGGAACAGATGTGCCAGCAAGCCCAGGACAAGCACCAACCCTCCCTCAAAACTGCACAGACTGGACACATGTTGAGTTGAAAACACCATATCATAAAGTTGACTTCATCATAAAAACCTCCTATTCCACCAATGCTCAAATTATTTTCAATCATCAGTACTAGGCATCCCATGATCATTGGCACTATATGTTAGAAGTCTGCAGCAAGTACTCCCTGGGAGGTGCCATAATGCCTATATAATCCCTGACCTCAAGTTCACCTAGACCATCTGACAATTCCCTCCACTTCCTGGACCTCTCAATCTCCATATCCAATGATCGACACAACATGGACATTTACTTCAAACCCAACAACTCCTGCAGCTACCTGGACTACTGCACCTCCTATTCCTGTAAAAACACTATCCCTTACTGCCAATTCCGCACCTCTGCTGTATCTGCTCCCAGAAGGAGCAATTCCACTCCAGGACATCCCAGATGGCTTCCTATTTCAAGAACTGCAGTTTCCCCTACCACGTGTCAATACTGCCCCCTCCAGCAAATCTCCTCCATTTCTTGCACCTCTACCCTTGAACCCCACCCCTCTAACTGCAACAAAGAATGGAACCCCCCCGGTCCTCATCTTCTACCCCACCAATCTCTGCATACAGCGTATCATCCTCTGCCATCTAGTCAGACCCCACCAGAGATGTATTTCCCTCCCCACCTCTATTAACATTCTGCAGAGACCATTCCCTCTGCGACTCCCTCATTAGGTTCACACCCAACCCCCCCCACCAAACCACTGTCCACTCCCAGCACCTTCCCTTGCACTGTAACAGGGGTAAAACCTGCGCCCACATATGTCCCGTCCCCCCCCCCTCACTTTCATCCAAGGCCTCAAAGGATTCTTCCACATCTGGCAGAGATTTTCCTGCACATCGAAGTACCTCATCTACTGTATCCGATGCTCTCTATGTGGTCTCCTCTACATTGGGGAGGCAGGACACCAACTTGGAAAATGTTTCAGAGAACATCTCGGACACGCACGCCAAAACAACCCCACCGCTTGGTGGCTGGTGATTTCAACTTCCCCTTCTACTCTGCCAAGGGCAAGCAAGTCCTGGGATTCTCCATCACCAAATCCAAGCCACCAGATGCCTGGAGGAAAAATGCTTCCACCTTGGGACCCTCCAACCACATGGCATCAACGTCGATTTCATCAGTTTCCTCATCTCCCCTCTCCCCAACCTCACCCTAGATCCAACCTTTCAACTCGACATTGCCCTTGAATTGTCCTATCTTCCTCCCCACTCCACCCTTTCACCATCATCAGCCATCGCCTTCCCATCTACCTTCCCTCCACATTCCTGATTAAGAGCTTATGCCCAAAACATCGATTCTCCTGCTCCTCAGATGCTGCCTGACCTGCTGTTTTTTCCTGCACCACAATTTTTGACGCTGATCTCCAGCATCTGCAGTCCTCACATTCTCCATAATACCTATATACTTGAGAATTTTCATCTTCCTGCTTCTGTTCAAGTGCCAGAAGCCTACTAAGTATGGTTAATGGAGACAGAGCTATCTACTGCAACTATGGCCAAAGCATACATACAATACAGTCCATCACAGAAAATAAGCATGCTGAAGATTAAGTGCCAATGCTTGGATTGATGCAGGCAAGGTGGTGGTGATGGCCTT
This sequence comes from Chiloscyllium plagiosum, assembly GCF_037043375.1. NCBI lineage: Eukaryota > Metazoa > Chordata > Chondrichthyes > Orectolobiformes > Hemiscylliidae > Chiloscyllium > Chiloscyllium plagiosum. The sequence continues at coordinate 58,269,287 of NW_028270147.1, read as the reverse complement.
AACAGTACATTTCAGGCAGTGTGCTGCATAATCTTTGAATGCTGTATATTGGAGGTGATGGATGTTGAGGAGTTGGGAAAGCAGCTGGATGGGTACATGAAGTGCAAGAGTTGAGAGGGATATGGGCCAAGTGCTAGCAAATGGGATTGGATTGGATTTGTTTAGGATATCTGGTTGACATGGACTAGTTAGCACAGAAACAGACCCTTTGGTCTATATATCCCTATGACGATGAGGATATTGTGCAGGAGGAGCGTCATTTTCAACATAGAGCAGTGCAGTGTTGGGTGCAACAAGCCAGATAGAATCTGGTGTCAGCTAAGTCCTAACAGGTGCGTGGTTGGTGAAGTGTTCATTTATTGCCTGTATATTAGTAATTCCTCTAAAGCCCATTTATTCCCAAAAACAAACAGGCCTTTTTGTTTTTTCACTTTTGTTGTTTAACACAAGTTAATGCTTTCAACTATATAAAGACTTTCCAGCATGTGATGCTCCCACATTGAATAATACCAAGCTCGTATGCTATGCTGGGCATTAAGGAAATGCTGCTCTTCCCATCAACAGGGTCTAACATAGGAAAGGAGATGCATCCATGCCAAGGACCATCCTCGTGAAATTCCTCTAAACTGTTTCCAATTAAGCATCATTTATAAATAAGGGAATCAAAACTACCCACAGTATTCCAGACTCATTAGCACCTTGTGGTCTCACCAGCACCTTGTACAGTTGCAGTAAGGCTTCCCTACTCTTATACTCCAACTCCCTTGAAACAAGGGCCAACATTCCAGTAGGCCTCTTGATTACCTGTTGCACCTGTGTGCTAATTTTCTGTGCTTCGTGCACAAGACCCTCCAATCCCTTTGTTCTGCACCTTTCAGCAGCTTTTCTCAATTTAAAAAACTGTTTTGTTCTTCCTTCCAAAATGAACAACTTCATATTTTCCTGCATTATACCCCATTTGCCAATTTTTTGCCAACTTTGGTTAAGTGTACTATATCCCCCTTGTAAATGTGGATACAGTTCAGTAGTCCTCCTGTACTGCGGTGGATATGTTCCAAGACCTACCACAGAAGCCCAAAACCATGGATAGGAGTGAACCCATTTATTTAAATAGGAAATTTACCTTCCTGGCAGCCCCCCGGTCCTGAAAGATTCCCCTATAATATGTTTGGGTTGTGGTAAACCATGGGTAACAGGCCGCAGAAAAAGATTCCACAGATTTGAGGGGGTGGGGGTGGGGGGGTGGGGTCACCCTGGACATTTACTTCCTTCCTCCAAATCATTAATGCATATTGTAAATAGTGGTGTTCCCAGTAACCCCACTGGCTACAAGTCACAAACTTCAAAAAATAACTCCTTACATCCCCACCCATTAGCCAATTCTCTATCTACACTAATATACTACGTCCAATGCCATGAGCACCTATTATAAAATTTAACCTTTTGTAAAGTATCTTGTTGATGCTAGAGATTATTTTCAATGAGACTGTTCACACCTTCCTTTATTACGTCTTATCAACATATGGTCCACTTCAGTTCACTGCACAAAGCATGTTAGTTCGCAGTGGTAAATATACAGAATAAGGATTCCTTCTTAGAATTCCTGAGATGTTTGACAAAAGTAAAAAAGTGAAATTCAGGGTCAAGTAATGTTTAAGAGTGACTGCTGAAACATGATCAGATTTTGAATTCCCTCAAGACATCCTTTGTATAAAAGGGTCTCCACTACAATTCTAATCAATTCATGGATCACAGTAGCAGAAAATTAGTAATGTCAGGGTTAATATCTAAATGTATAATTTCAAAGAAACTTGCCATTACGTGGCAGTGTCTGACACTACAGCAATATTAAATAGATGTGGCAACTCAATTAAGCTTCATATGGCATTGTGGACCATTAGAAGCAGAGTTCTATTCCACTACAACTGAGAAGCACACGGTTTTCCACTTTGCCATTATCTTATTAATTACCTAGTTTAACAGGAAATCCTGGTGGAAGCTTCATCTGAACAAATTCTCTGAGTTTATTAAAGTGCTTGAAGGGTGCTACGACCTCTAAAACATTCAGTAACCTATTAGTAAGGGAACACAGAAAAATAAATGTTAGAAAGCCAGAATAAACTGTCATAATAAGTCAAGAAAACATAAAAAGTTTTCAATTGATTGCTTGTGATTGTTGCACCAGGTTTAATATTAGCGCAATAACACTAGTAATTTAAACCAAAGAATGAGGCCCTACTCATTGAGAAAAACTGATTAGATTCTTCATTTCAGTTCAAATACAACTGTGATACACACAGCACCTTTTAATATAATAAAACACCTCAAAATACACTTCATAAGAATGTACCACTAGACGATGTAAGTAAGATGTAGGTTTGTTCACAGAGCTGGAAGGTTAGTTTTCGGACGTTTCGTCACCATACTAAAAAACATCAGTGAGCCTCAGGATGAAGCTCTGGTGGCATGGTCTGTGGCGATGTCACTGCCTGCTGTGATGTCATTTCCTGTTTTTTTTCTCAAGGGCTGGTAAGTGTGGTCCAAGTCAATATGTTTGTTGGTAGAGTGCTGGTTAGAATGTCACGCTTCCAAACATTCTCGTGCATGTCTCTGTTTGGCTTGTCCTGGAATGGATGTGTTGTCCTAGTCAAAGTGGTGTCCTTCCTCATCTGTATGTAAGGATACTAGTGAGAGTGGCTCATGTCTTTTTGTGGCTAGTTGATGTTCATGTATCCTGGTGGCTAGTTTTCTGCCCGTTTGTCTAATGTAGTGTTTGTTACAGTTCTTACAAGGTTCATTTACAAAATACTTTGCAAGAACTGTAACACACACAACATTGGACAAACGGGCAGAAAACTAGCCACCAGGCTGCGTGAACATCAACGAATCACAAAAAGACATGACCAAATCTCACTAGTATCCTTATATACAGATGAGGAACGACACCACTTTGACTGAGACAACACATCCATTCTAGGACAAGGGAAACAGAGACACGCACGATAATGCCTAGAAGCATGGCATTCCAACAGGAACTCTAAATCAACAATCCCATTTACCAGCTCTTGAGAGAAAAAACAGGAAATGACATCACCACAGGCAGAGACATTGCCGACCCAAGGAAACCTAAACAAATAGAAAGCAGGCAATGCCACCAGTGCTTCATCTGGAGACTAACTAATGTTAGCTAGTATGGTGATGAAACGTCTGAAAACAAACCTTCCAGCTCAGCCAGGAAACCTACATCCAAAACCTCAACCTGAGCTACAAATCTTCTCAAAACTCACTATGTGTGATATTGAGCCACAAAGAATTGCTAGTTCAGATATCAAAACTTGGTCAAAGTAGTACGTTTTTAAAAGGAGTGCCTCAAAAGGTAAGTGACTAACAGAAGTATATGAAGGGAATTTCAGAACTTGGGCCTTATCAACTAAAATGTGCAGACAGGAAGTGGTAGGACTGATTAAATTCTATCCTCTTGAAGTTCCCTGAATTTGATGAAAGGTATCTTGGAGCCAATAATGTAAGGGCAAGTGAAGAAAGAGGAGAAGCCTGGAGACTTTGGAAAACAAGGACAAGAATTTTAAAACTAAGACTTTGCCTGGCCAGGAATCAAATGCAGATTAATGTACATGAGTAACAGTTGAAAGATATCTGGTGCCAGTTAATACAGTGCAGTAGCAGGAACAGAAGCTATGATCAGTGACCTTGGCATAAACAAACTGAGGTTTTATAATAAAAATATTTCTATATTAGGAGAGGGTAAGCAAAGATATTTTTAAATTATCTTTAGATATCAATTATGCAAGTTAACTTCCCTTTCCTTAGAAGATAGCATTTCAAACAAATAATTCAATTTGAACACTGAGGAAAACTAATAAGCAAAACTGACTGACTGGAGTTTGCATCAAATGCTAACCTACCTTTTACCATTTAGGATTCAGTTTGTACACCAAAAGAATTGGGTGTTGTGTATTTGCAGCACATCTACAAGAAAATGATGGTATGTCATATAAAGCTACTTACGAGTCAATGCCCAGAGGAAACTCCTGGCTCATGGCAATCGTGGCTTTGAATGTTTTTTTGCTCTCTTTGCAGACCAATTCTCTTCCTAGATGAGGAGCCCTAAAACAGAAATATGGAGTTATATTAGTGAACAGGTGAAATAATTGCATACACGATGTAGAAGAGGAAATAAGATTTATTATATACAAAAAAAGCATTCACATTAATCAAGACAATTGGTACAGCAAACCAAGGAATGCTCCCCATCACACATAATTTAATATCAAAGAGCCACTGAGCAATATTGAAAATAAATCAGTTTTCCAAGCCATTCAACATAAATGCATCCCAAAATAGCAAAGTGATTAAGCAAAAAATCCCTTGCTTTAGAAACCATGGGAAAATATCCTCCCTAAAAATAAAATGCATACTTAAGATTTAAGGTGCATTTCTATTGCCATTAACATCACTATAAAGTAATTACCAGTTTCCATAGCAATTCGAAAGTTACTATTCAACATTCGACCATAGACCAGACCAACCTCTGGGAGACAATGACCAGAGGTCTCACTTATCTTGCACAAGGAAGTGTAATCCAAACACACTATCAAACAGATTTCAAAGTTCTGAATTGTTTAGACTTTGTAGAAACTTGGTAGTACTAATTGGAATGTGCTTAAAATGTTGCAAATTGGAACAATTTCTGGCCAATCTCAAACAGCCACTGCACGGGGAATTCTGCGACAAAAATTCTATTAAGTTTTATGATGGCTAGATTTCTGAGACACAAATTGTGGAGGGGTAGGATGACATTTGTGGTTGTGTCACAGCTGTATAAAAGGGAATCAAGTCTGGTCAGGTTTGGGGGGATAAGTCAGAGAGACATTTGGTGGCAAAGTCAGTTCAGGAACAGTTCGAGTATCAATGAGAATGTAATGGAGGAGACAATTTGTAGAACTGCCAAAGGTCTGCTACATTTATGTTCTACTTCCAGAACAGTTATCCAAAAAAATGCACATCTGTAGATCCAAAGTCTGAGTAAGCCCAGAAGTTCAAACTTTCTAGGCAATTCCTGCATCATCATCATCATGCCCCAACACAGATTATACATCTGTTCTGCAACTATCTTGCAGACCAGAAGATCTGTGCCACTAGTTTAGCATATTAATATGTTTTACTTATCCCATACACATACCAAATAAGAGGAAAACAAAACTATCCAGAAACTCAATGTGAAAGCTGGTGTGAATAGAATAAAAAAGTCTACTTCAAATACATTCTAATAAAACAAATAATAGTTTGCTAGTAATGCCACAATACTTACTTTCCAGACTCCGCTGAAATGTACTCCTCCCATGTTATTGTGTTAGCAGGTGGGGCACTGAGTGACTGTCTACGAACAGGCTGTTAAAAAAAAATTCAACATTTCAAAACTTGAAAGTAACCTTACACAGCAACTTCATATATACTAGATTCATACAAATCTCAGATTCCAGTCCCTGAAAGTTTGGAGCTGCTGATGTTTCCTGAATAATGATATTTTAGTTTGCCAGCATAAACCCACAATGCCTTATTTCTTTGATGCTGGTTCTTGTGAATGTTCTTCTTTGGTCCACTGGACAAAGCAAGAAATCGGAGATGCCACCTCATTTTGACTGTTACACTAAAGATGTCTCCTACTAAAAATACATCGTGTAGAAGCGATGTCAATGCAATTCCAGAGTATCTATGCTATTGACAGCACGGCTTAAGTTTGTTGCCAATCCATAACCATCCCTTAAATACTTATTCCATCCACAGGTTTAAGAAAGCTACTCTTCTCCTTTCATACATGTTTACAATTGTTCTTTCAGCAAACCAAACCTTTTTTTAATTCCCTAGTGTTTAACAGTTAACAAAATCTAGGAGAATTAAGGAGGTCAAAACTGTGGCATGCAATCTGAGGCAGCAGCAACAGCTGACTAGTTTGGACTGGTTTTTGAACACGTGACAGGCCCGTTAAATGTTAGGATGTTACTGGGGAAAAAAAAGCACTCTTGACATGGTCACTCAAAATATCACATCCATAAGTGATCAGTCGAGCCCTGAAACAGGCAATAAAAAGGAAGAAAGAAAAAAGAAAAAGTGAGTGCAAAACAATTCTAGATGCAGTACCTTGCAATGCAGATTATTAAAAAGCTAACTGGCTGAATAGCTTAGAAGCATACAGAAAGAAATCTGCGCAAACAATTCAAAAACAATATTTTCCTTTTCTCAAAGCAACAGTTATAAATTTATTGCTTTAATATACTCAGTTTTTGCTTTGAATTTGTTAGAATGTAAAAATAGCTTCAAAATTAAAAAGGTAATTATTCCCCAAATCTACAAGCAATATTTTCTGTACTTGTATAATGAAGCTTCATATTAAATAATAAAATGCCTTCCAGTTCTTGTTCAAGGCCACTTGGTGACAGCAAATAATTATTTTGGCTTTAGCAGAACAAAGAGGATAAAGCACATTTGCAGAATCAATATCTTGGAAACTGCAATGGTTTCTAGCTTCTGCACTTAAGTGTGCAGAATTACAACATGACAAGTTAACATAAGCAATTTGCATTATATTTGTGGGCATAAAGGAATTTGTAGAAAAAATCCAAAAGAAACCATAATACGTCAGTTGACACTCCCCCATGGTGTTTTCAAGGTGAGTCAGAGGATTTGCTATTTCATTGCTATAGGTATGTCATTTAGAGAATACTTGTGGTGAACAAGTCAACATTAGAAATTAATCATTAACTTATACATAAGTAGTTAGATAACTAGGATGCTTTTGTTGCAGAAACACTTGAAATTTGAACAATGAAAGGACTCCATTTGAATTTGAAAAGAAAAACGTTATGGCAATGGATGACATTCAACCAGCCAGTCATGTTAATGCTGACTCTCAGTAGGAGCCACGTCTCCCCATTCTCCTTGCAAAAGTGCACACTTTTTCCAGATACAATCCAATTCCTTAATGAAAGCCTTGATTGAATCCACCTCTATTAGGACCTGAAAAGCACTGTCTGAAACCAAGTCCTCACTCAAAAATGTTGAGTGAAGTTTTGTTGTTTCTTAGGCCTAATCACACTATTTTTTAACCAGATTGGCAAGGTTAGATCTCATGGAATACAGGGAGAACTAGCCATTTGGATACAGAACTGGCTCAAAAGGTAGAAGACAGAGGGTGGTGGTGGAGGGTTGTTTTTCAGACTGGAGGCCAGACACCAGTGGAGTGCCACAAAGATCGGTGCTGGGTCATCTACTTTTTGTCATTTACATAAATGATTTGGATGCGAGCATAAGAGGTACAGTTAGTAAGTTTGCAAATGACACCAAAATTGGAGGTGTAGTGGAGAGCGAAGATTACAACAGGATCTGGACCAGATGGGCCGATGGACAGAGAAGTGGCTGATGAAGTTTAATTCAGATAAATGCGAGGTGCTGCATTTTGGGAAAGCAAATCTTAGCAGGACTTATACACTTAATGGTAAGGTCCTAGGTCAGAGTATTGAGTACAGGAGTTGGGAGGTCACGTTGCAGCTGTACAGGACATTGGTTAGGCCACTGTTAGAATATTGCGTGCAATTCTGGTCTCCTTCCTATCAGAAAGATGTTGTGAAACGTGAAAGGGTTCAGAAAAGATTTACAAGGATGTTGCCAGGGTTGGAGGATTTGAGCTATAGGGAGAGGCTGAACAGACTGGGACTGTTTTCCTTGGAGCATTGGAGGCTGAGGGGTGACCGTATAGAGGTTTACAAAATTATGAGGGGCATGGATAGGATAAATAGATGAAGTCTTTTCCCTGGAGTCGGGGAGTCTATAACTAGAGGGCATAGGTTTAGGGTGAGAGGGGAAAAGATATAAAAGAGACCTAAGGGGCAACTTTTTCACACAGAGGGTGGTACATGTATGGAATGAGCTGGCAGAGGAAGTGGTGGAGGCTGGTACAATTGCAACATTTAAGAGGCATTTGGATGGGTATATGAATCAGAGGGGTTTGGAGGGATATGGGCCGGATGCTGGCAGCTGGGACTTGGGTTGGGATATCTGGTCGGCATGGACAGATTGGACCAAAGGGTCTGTTTCCATGCTGTACATCACTATGACTAACTCTATTTACTCAGCCTAGACTCCTCGAATTTGAATACCTCTATTAAAATCTCCTCTCCACCATCTTGTCTCCAAGAAGAGTACCAACTTCTCAAAATCTTTTTACATAACTGAAGTTGATCTCCATTTTATTGCATCTTTACTGTAATCTCTAAAAGGTGTAGCACCCTGAACTGCATGCAATTATCCAGCTGAGGCCGAATCAGTATTCTATACACACATAACATTCTTGCTTTTATACACTATGCCCCAATTAATTAACAAAAGACTTATTAACTGCACTCTCAGCTTGGCCGGTCACTCTCAAATGATTTATATACAAATACCTTGCCTTAGTTTCTCTCTTCCTGCAACCCTTTGAAAAGTGTATCCCTTTGATTTTGGCTGTCTGCATTACTTGTATCAAAATGAATCACTTCACACATCTCTGCATTAAATTTCATCTATCACTTGTCTGCCCAAAACACCAAATCTCCTGCATTCTTTTGAAAGTCTAAATGAGCCTCTTTTCAGTCCACAATGCATCCCAACTATCTCAAATTTTGAAACTGTGCCCTGTATTCAAAGGTCTCGGTCATTCAAGTAGGAATCCCAACAACGATCACTACATGCTTCTAGGACACCCATGAGTACAGGGTCAACCTACTTTATTGCTCTCAAAAACCCTCAAACCTTTTATGGACTATAGCATTCGTTGCAGTCCATTAAGATTAGGAAACAAAACTATTTACAGCATCCCAGGTGCCTTGAATGTTTTAGCTAGATTTCTCTTTTTATACTTCATTCCCTTTGAAATAACAGTCAAACATTCCATTCTGAACCTTTTTTATTACCTGAACCTTTTTTATAAAAGTAGCATTAAAAAAATTCAGTACAAGGACTCCCAAATCCTTCTGTGGTGTAGTTTTCTGCAGGCTTTCTTCATTCGCTTATTCAGATCCTCTATTGTTCCTGCTAAAAGAACATTGCCTCACATTTTCTTTCATATATTCCATTGGCTTAGTGTTTGTCCACTCTAGACTCAAGAAGCACTTGTTTAGTGACAACAAGCTCAGAGCCATTCAGTGGGGGTTCCACCAAGGCTGCTCAGCTCCGGATATCACGTAGGTCGGACCAGTTAAGGGTAGTTTCCTTCCCAAATAGACAGTGGATCAGATGGGTTTTCCAACAATCAAATCAATGGATTCATGGTCATTGTTAGACTCTTAGTTCCAGATCTTCAAATTCAAACTCCACTGTGGCAGGATTTGAACCCAGGTCCCAGAATATTAGAGGCGGTTCTGCGATAAGGTGTTTCTTTAATGCAATTGAAGAATTTGAAGAACACAAACTTTCCTTATGGGTTTGGGCTATAATGCGATTCTGGCTCCATTAGTTTAAATAGCGTAGCTATCGCACAATTTTCTCAGACGCAAGATCGCACAAGAACGGAACTATTGCATTATGAGAACAGATTGTACCTGGATCTTTTTTTGGGGATCAACAGTCCAGCAAAATACCACTAGGCCATCACTTCCTCAAAACTATAACATTTATAACGGGAGTTATAAGAATTAATAAGATTTTAAAACAAGCTCCTCTGAATCTGGTAAGCATCTGAAATAAATAAACCACAAAATTGGACTGCACATGAATTTGCAACGACAGAATTTGGTAGGCCAAAGTTAGTCATTTAACTGAGGAGTTAAAATGGTATTGTATACTTTTACAGCTTTTGTCTCCTTACATCGTTTTGCATATGTTGACCATAGTCTTCATAATTATCCTTCCTTTCAAACAAAACATCTATATTTATTTCATATTACATTGCCAACATAAATGCCATCATTCATCATGTCTCCAATACTTCAACACGCAGTACTTTAGATAATCAACTGTCTTATTAGTAACCTTTTTTCCTCCCCATTCACTCAAATATTGAATGTCTTACAAATCACTTGGTGTCAGTTTCCATGGCAACTGTGAACTTTTACATGCATGCTGTAGTCTAGAGCTTTCAACTGAAATGCTAGGGGCTCCAATTTTCTTTCCATCATGCAGCTTGTCAGGAATCTCCACTCTTAATTTCTGCCATTAGGGGGTTGGAAAGATTTATAGGTGGATAACCTGACAGCTGTGTGAGAACACACGTTCCTTGGCCATTAAGTTCTAGTTGAAACTCAGATCTGAAGCTATGGATTTCTGATCTCATCATGTGGTCTACAATAAGACACTCCCCTCCCTCCACAACCCTCAACCAAAATTAGAGACTCCCTGATTAGCCCAACAAGCCTGACCTGCTTTGCATTCCAGGGCAGCTATGTTGTTGCCACCACTGGTAAGAAGAGGCCACAATTCCCTTCTGTACAGTTATAACTCTCTAGAGTCAGAGATAACATCACGGAAACAGACCCTTTGGTCCAACCTGTCCATGCCGACCAGATATTCAAAATTAATCTAGTCCCATTTCACTCTAAATCCTTACATAAGGATTAGGAGCAGGAGTTGGCCATCTGGCCCTTCAAGCCTGCTCTGCCATTCAATAAGATCTTTTTGTGGCCTCAGCTCCACTTACCTGCCCTTTCACCATAACCCTTAATTCCTTTAAAGGCTCAGAAAAATTGACCACTGCAGTGGACAGCTGGAACTGACAACCAGAAGCGGCAGATTCAAACCACTACAAATGCCGGAGGAAAGATCACAGAAGCGCTTCACAGGAGGCTCCCAAGCACTGAGAATGTCACCTAGACAGGGGACGAAACGTCTGCAACAAATTCCCAGCTCGGCGAACAGAACCACAACAACATTTATGAAGTAGCGTCAATTATTTCACTGGACAGGGAATTCCATAGATTCATAATCTTCCTATTCATATACCCATCCAAATGCCTTTTAAAATGTTGTATTTGTCCCAGCTTCCACCACTTCCACAGGCAGCTCATTCCATACACTCATCACCCTCTGCGTGAAAATGTTGCCCCTTCGGTACCTTTTAAATCTTTGTCCTCACCCCAAACCTATCCCCTCCAGTTCTAAACACCCCCAACTCAGGGAAAAGACCTTGTCTATTTATCCTATCCATGCCCCTCATGATTTTATAAACCTCCATAAAAAGGTCACTCCTCAGCCTTTGACACTCCAGGGAAAACATCCCCAGCCTATTCAGCCTCTCCCAATAGCTCAAACCCTCCAACCCTGGCAACATCTTTGCCCATCTCTTCTGAATCCTTTCAAGTTTCACACATCCCTCCTATGCGGGGGGAAGAGAGGGAGGGGAGAACAGACACATCTACAATTGCACACAATGTTCCAAAACTGGCCTACCAACATCCTGTACAGCCGCAACATGATCTCCCAAGTCCTGTACTCAGTGCTCAGGCCAATAAAGGAAAGCATACCAAACACCTCCTTCATTATTCTATCTACCTACCTACTTCACTTTCAAGATACTATGAATTTTTTGGTGGCTAGTTCGCCATCATGCATGGAAACCCTGATGCCAAGCAGTTAATTTCATAATGACCACTGAATTGAAGCAAAGCTTCCATAAATCATGAGGGGCATGGGTAAGGTGAATGGCAGGGGTCTTTGCACTAAGGCGATGGGATCTTATAAATAGGCCCCCTGGTCTTAAAAGTTAGAGGAGAAATATTTAAAGATGGAGGGTTTTTGAAAAAAAACCCACCAAGAGTGGGTTGTGTGGAATGCCAGAGGAAGTGGTGGATGCAGATACAGATATAATGCTCAAGACATTTGGATAAGTACATGAATAGGAAGAGGTTTGGAGGGATATGGGCAGAGTGCAGGCAGGTGGAACTAGTTCAGTTTTGGATTATGGTCAACATGGACTGATTGGACCAAAGCATCTGTTTTAAAGCTGTATGATTTTATAATTATAGTTATGATAGGATACATCCAGATTCAATAATACAATAAAAGTCTTGGAAGATTTGATGGGAAAATATTTTCATTCAACAGCTTATACCTTTAATATGGGTCTCCCTTGTGGCGTACTAAGCCAAAACTGCAGATTTTTGCCTGCCCAGAAACCTCTTGAAATGAGACTTCCTAAGTCTTAGAAATGCTAGTGGAGGTTCGGATAGGATGCATAGTTGATAAATGTGGAGCTGGAAGAAGCACAGCAGGTCAAGCTGTAGAAGGGCAGGAGAGTCAACGGTTTGGGCAGGATCCTTCATCAGGACTGGGGATAGGTAAGCAGACTAAAAAATAAGTGGGGGGGTGGGGCTGGGGCTGGGGAAAAAGTAGATGAGATTGCAATAGGTGGATGCAGGTGGGAAATGAATGCTTCAGGGCAGAGATGACCAGGAGGTCGCAGTGGGAGAGTCACCCACAGATCTTTGCAAAGGGAGTAGGAAAACTTCAAGGTGGGCATCCTTGGCAGAGGCTAACCATTCAGGAAGGCCTTGCAGCACAATGGATACTATCCCTGCTACTGTGCTAGAAGATATAACTTCAAGTCCACTCCAGGACCGAATGACAGTGGATCATGCATGGATAACATGATCAAACAGATGGATTTTGAAGGCTAAAATCCTTCCTGCATGCCTATGACAGGCAGCAAGAGCAGGTGAGCTACCTGATCATCTATAATTTTATGTGTGGTATTGCCCCATAACACGTGATCTTTGGCTTCAGGCCAGGAAGCAGCAGCTATAGTTAACAGATGTAATGGACAAATTCTGGTGTGATGTGCAGATCCAGGTCCTGACCATACAAATGATAATGTTTCCTGCATATACATCGTACAAGGTGGGGGAGGACGAGAGACTAAGGGGGAATTTGAAACAGTTTTCATTGTAGTGTTATATGCCAACTATTTACCTGTAGTTAAGAGTTTAATTACTTTTAATAAAAAGCAATTCTTAAAATACAGAAAGCAGAGTAGGTTTCTATCTTGGGCTAAAAATCAGGTAAATCTGGGAATTCTACCCAGCTCAACTTTTGTAACAATGCCAGAAACAACAGGATTTGATTTCCAGTGTGCTATTCTAGCAAGCATGACAATATAATTTGTGTTCAGTCTCTCCAACTAACCATTCATTAAAGAGTTCAGCATCCATCTAACAATAATAAAATGTTGAAGTTTGACTCTAGAATTAAAAAAAAACTAAATTTCAGTAATATTCAAGTAGCATGTTATTTGAAACTTTATTTGTTCTCAAACTTAAAAACAAATTTGATTTTCTTTTACTCTCATTTAAAACACAGTACTCAAAATAAGATTTACCTCAAAATTTTGTTCCATCAAATTTCCTCCTTTGCTCAGACTTTCCATTATAGCCTTATTTCTCAGGATATCCTCTTCACTGAGGTGCTCACGTCGCTTTCTGGATTCCAGAACAAGGCCATTTACAGAGTAAAAATCTGCTAAGAAGTTCCCAACTCGTTCCTTTAAAAATTTGTTATTCTCAAAGTTAGGCAATTTTATTAATTGCACAGCATCACACTTAAGTAGAAACAAATTAAAAGCAAAACACCTTCCAACCCAATAACTCCTGCCACCTCAGAGGGACACAAGCAGATGCACAGCAACACTTTCCTGCAAACTCTCCTCCAAGATGTCCTGACTTGTAGCTATATTGCAGTTGCTTCACTGTTATGGAATCTAAATACTGGACTTCTGTTGTGGGTCTACAGACACGTCTCAGACTGAAGTGGTTCAAGACGACGGCTCATTATGACCTTCAAGGTCAATTAGAGATAGGAAGCAAATGCTAGCCTACCAGCAACTCCTGCATCATCTTTAAAATAATTTTAAGAAACTAAGAAAAAATGTGGTTAAGGAGTCATTTGGGATACTTACCTTTATTAGTCAAGGCAGAGTTTATGAACAGGGAAGTTACACTGCAACTGTATCTAATGCAGGTTAAGCCATAGCTACAGTATTGTGTGCAGTTCTGGAATTCCAATTATAGGAAGAATGTAGAGGAGATTCATCAATATGTTGTCTGGGGCTGGAGGACTTCCAGTTATAAAGAGGAATTGGATGGGTTGGGATTGTTTGCCTTGGAATACTAGACACTGAGGACTGACATGTTTTGAGATTGGTAATAATTATCACGGTGGACAGGGGGAAATGGTTTACAGGTGGTGAGAAATTTGTTTTCCCTCAGAATGGTAGCAAACTGGAACTCAATGCCTGGGAGGGTGGCATTAGGTACAGTAGGTAAGAGAACAACTATAAGGGGTGTAGTCAACACAAGGCTGAGGGTGTTGTAAATGCACATGGTATACAAAACAAGCTTTGATGCACATTAAGATTGGCAAGTGTGATGTTGTGGGTAATCAGATGTGGCTGTAAAGGGCTCAGTGCGAGCAACTAAATATCCAAGGATACATGCCCATCAAAAAGACAGGAAGATGGGCAGAGGAATCACAGTCACCTTATTAGTAAGCAATGAAAATTATATAGAAAATAGTGATATAGAGTCAAAAGGTGTAGAATGTGTGGGGAACAGCAAAGAAATAAAGACCCTGGAGAGTTACATACAGGCCTCCTAGAAAAGACATGCTAGAAAGGCACGAGTACAATAATCATGGGGAACTTCAATATGCAGGTGGACTGGGAAAAATCAGGTTGGTCGCAGATTTAAAGAATGGAATTTGTGGAATGAGATTTTTTGGCTCAGCTTGTGGTACAGCCAAGATTAAAGTGGTGCTGGAAAAGCACAGTAGGTCAGGCAGCATCAGAGGAGCAGGAGAGTCGACATTTCGGACAGAAGCCCTTCATCAGGAATCCGACATAGAACCCTTCATCAGATCTATTTCTCTCCTGTCTTCTCCTGCTCGTTTAAAAGAATCCTCTACTGGTTTCTAAAGGCTTCTCAATCCTCTGGCTTCCCACTAACCTTCACCACATGGTATGCTTTATGCTGTTCCTGACTTTCCTTGTCAGATGTGGTTACCTCATCCTCCCTTCTGCTTCCCAAATTATCCCTACAAACTGCTGCTGTTGCTGCTCCACTCATCTCATCTGCTAGGGTTTCCTTCCAGTCAACTCTGACAAGCTCCACCATTACGTCTTTGTTGTTAAGTTTCCTCAATTGCAATACTTTTACATCTAATTTCATCTTCTCCCTCAAACTGTCGGGTGAATTCTATCATATTATGGTCACAGACACCCTGCAAGGCATTCCTTCACCTTAAGCTCCCTAATCAAGTTCATCTCCTTGTAGGTCACCAAACCCAGAATTGCCTGTTCTGTAGTCGGCTGTACCACAAAAGGTGAAAGTGAGGACTGCAGATGCTGGAGATGACAGTCAAGATTAGAGTGGTGCTGGAAAAGCACAGCAGGTCAGGCAGCATCCGAGGAGCAGGAGAGTCGACATTTTGGGCAGGAGCATTTCATCAGGAGGGTGACTCTATAATTGCTATATAATTTAATTTCATTGCTTTCTAATAAGGTAACTGTGATTCCTCTGCCCATCTTCCTGTCCTTTTGATGGGCATGTATCCTTGGATATAGAGCCAAAGGGATGTTGAATCTGTGGAAGTCATTGCCATAGAAGGCTGTGGAAGCCAAGTCAGTGTAATTAAGCCAGAGATCAATAGATTCTTGATTAGGGAGAAGGGCTATAGGGAGAAAACAGGAGAATGGCATTGGGAAACATAATCAACCATTATTGAACAGTAGAGCAGACTCGATGGAGTGAACAGACCAATTCTACTCTGCCTTATGGCTTAAATCCTCATTACATTTGATGTATTCAGATGCACACCATGATGCCTGGACTATTGCGTACAATTTTGGTCCCCTTATTATAGGGATTTAGTTGTACTGGTGGTGGTCCACAGGAGAGTGTGGAGAGAGGAGGGGTTTGTCTTAAGACAGATTTGAGCAGTTCAAGCCAATACCCTCTGGATCTTAACAGAGCAAGAGGAGATTTGAGGTATGCAAGATGCTGAAAGGGATTGACATAATAGATGTAGGAAGAATGTTTCCTCATGTGGGACAACTACAAGGATAGGTCATAGTTTTAGGATAAAAGATAGCAGTCTTAAAATAGAGGAGGAGAAATTACTTCAGAGTCCAGAATCTGCAGATTCACCACCTCAGAGGATGCTGGGATATTCAGTAAGTTTAAAGGAGATACAGGTTTTTAATTAGTAAGGGGTTAGAGTGTTATGGAAAGCAGGTGAGGAAAGTGGAGTTGAGGCTGAGATGAGATCAGCCATGATTATCTCAAATGGTGCAACACCAATGTACGGGGCCCATGCCATCTTTCCAGCAGAAAACTGGGCAATACCAGCACTGTTTAAACTAATGGGGCTGAAATAGTGTTGTATCCTATACAGGTACGGAAAGTTTGTGTTCTACAACTATTGGTCTAAATTCAGCAATTGTGTTCCAACCAATTCATGATGTAGAAACAAGTTATAGGAGAACCACCTGGAATGAATTGCCTACTCCTCCTCCTAGTTCCTACGGTCCAAGAGGAAAGAAGCAGCTTAGCTGTATTCTCCTGTACAAATTTTAACTAGCAATAAAGTGACAATTAACTTTATGAAGAACTTTTTCCTTCATTGTTTAATCTCCCTGAAACAGGCACCCAAAATGATTGAATCCAAGTGACTATATAAATAGCACAGAGTTTCTCTTCCTCCAGTAATATAGTGTACAAGACATTTGAGAGATCACTGCTTAAATTATAATTGCTTATTATGAGAAGGATCCTGCCAAGCACTAATTCTCACAGCTGAACATTATGGAAAATGTAATTTCTCCATCACATTACAAACCACATCTCTCATGAAAATTAGCAATCAGATAGAAGTTGTCATACCGTTTTATCCTCACGGAAAAGCCAGCCTGTCTGCGCACGTGCGAAGGTAATAGATTTTGTAGATAACGTTGCTGAGTAGATGTCACTACTCATCAAAATATCTACCTCCTCTTCGGTTTCCATCTCTGATTCCTGAAAAGAATTATCAATGAATGAACCAGGGAAATAGAACTGCTACATAGTTAGAGACTTGCAGATGACCGAAACAGAAGGTTTTAAGTGAACATCGGCATTTTGGCAATGACAGTATACAATTAGGACAGAATCCCAGTTATGAAAAGGAGGCCATTCTCAGCCTATTGGACTAGGCAAGGTCTCTAAAATCAACTCTGAGGTACATTAACCCACCTTTTCCCCCTAACCCTACAAAATTCTTTGTGCGCTTAGGAAAAATGGAATCCTACTCAAGCAAATAGAACATCTAAAAAGTTAATAATAAATTTCAAAATTAAACACCTTACTTGCCCAACCTTGTCATCTTTCTTGAAGTAACAATAGATAATGATAATGAGATAGATGCTATTTGGATTTTCCAAAGACCTTAAATGAAATGCTGAATAGACTATTTGAAATACCAAGATTAAAAAAGTTAGTGTCAGCTGGGGCTCAGTTGGCAACATTCTCACCTCTGAGCCATAAAGATTCCATCTCTCTCTCTCTCTCTCTACCAGCAGATCCGGGTTCAAATCCTACATATCTCAAACAAGTCATAACATGTTTGAACAGGTTGATTAAAAGAAATCCAAGATGTTATGGTGAGTGCAGAATTGGGAGGCAATAGAAGAACGGATTTCTAACTAGCTTCAAAGAAGAGATAAGGAGTGAGACGTGATAAAACCACTCCTCTTAGATAAGCAACTTAGACACTGGAATCAGAGAAATTCCAAAGTTACAAATGGCACCTAATTGGTGAGGATGCGGAAAAGGATCACAATAAATTGCATAAGGACATAAATAAATTTGCAAACAAATGAATAAATAATTGGCAAAGGAAGTTTAAAGATCATTGTGAGCAAGTATGCCAATGTTGGAATGATATGGAGGTCATGTATTGCTTGGAAGAGGAGATCAAGAAACAAAGATAT
This sequence comes from Chiloscyllium plagiosum, assembly GCF_037043375.1. Classification (NCBI taxonomy): domain Eukaryota; kingdom Metazoa; phylum Chordata; class Chondrichthyes; order Orectolobiformes; family Hemiscylliidae; genus Chiloscyllium; species Chiloscyllium plagiosum. The sequence goes on along the minus strand of NW_028270147.1, from coordinate 58,251,283 downwards.
CACAGTACAAATACAGCAATCACAAAAAATGTTATGCCAGAAGTGAGCAAGGCCATTTGAAAAAGAAAGCAATCACTAGGTTTTACTTTTAGATAAACAAAATAACTGTTCTACTTGAAAATATTAAGTCTGTACTGAACCTTGGTACTACCACTTCAAGTCAGTCATGGAATTCTGTTTGTAACATTACACAAAAGGATACAGAGGCACCAGGCAGGCTGGATAGAAAGTTTGCAATGATGATACAAAAGATGTGCATATATATAAAAAACAGAAAAGGGATTAAATAGGCTGGGAGTCTTTACAAGAAATGACAGAGGGAATGAACTAACAGATTAAGAATTAAAGGGTTTTGATAAAATGGATACTAAAACATTCCCACTTGTCATGGACAGCATGAAACAGAGGGCATGGAAAGTGACCATGATGATTGGCAACTAAAGGTTGCAGGATATAGATGCTTCAGACAGGACAGGGAGGGAAGTAAAAAAAAAAAGGGGGGGTTGGTGGAATTGCTGGTCAGGGACTATATCACAGCTGTGCTAAAGGAGGACATTATCGAGGGCTTGGGTAGTGAGGCATTATGGGTGGAGCTGAGAAATAAGAAGGTGCAGTTACATTGTTGGGGCTGTATTACAGGCCTCCCAACAGTGAGCGTGAGGTAGAATAACAAATAGGTAAACAGATTATGAAAAGACGTAGAGGCAATAGGGTAGTGGTGATGGGAGATTTTAATTTTCCCAACATTGACTGGGATACACTTAGCGTCAGAGGTCTGGATGGGATAGAATTTGTAAGAAGCATCCAGGAGAGTTTTCTAGAGCAGTATGTTAACAGTCCGATGAGGGAAGGGGCCATATTGGACCTGGTATTGGGGAACAAGCCAGAACAGGTGGTACAAGTTGCGGTGGTGGATTTCTTTGGCAACAGTGACCACAATTCTGTAAGTTTTAGAATACCCGTAGATAAATACAAGAGTAGTCCTAAGGGAAGAGTACTAAACTGGGCCAAGGCCAATTATATCAAAATTAGGCAGGAGCTCGGAAATGTGGATTGGACACAACTATTTGAAGGGAAGTCCACATTTGAGATGTGGGAGGCTTTCAAAGATAGGTTAAAGGCAGTGCAGGATAGGCATGTCCTGTTGAAGGCAAAGGATAGGAAGGGCAAGATTCATGAACCGTGGATGACAGAAGAAATCATAGGACTAGCCAAGAGGAAAAGGGAAGCGTATGTAAGGTTCAGGCAGCTAAGAACAGAACGGGCCCTGGAGGAATATCAGAAGAGTAGGACAAATCTTAAACAAGGAATCAGCGGGCTAAAAGGAGTCATGAAATAGCTTTAGCAAGCAGAAATAAGGAGAATCCCAAAGCATTTTATTCATATATAAAGAAGCAAGCAGGTAACTAGAGAAAGGATTGGTCCACTAAAGGATAATGAAGGAAGGCTGTGTGTCAAACCGGAGAGAATGGGTGAGATTCTGAATGATTACTTTGCATCAGTGTTCACTGAGGAGAGGAACATGATGAATGTTGAGATTGGAGATAAAAGTTTGATTAGTCTGGATCACGTTGACAGAAGTAGGGAAGATGTGTTGGGTAGGCTAGAGGTTATTAAAGGTGGACAAATCCCCAGGACTGGATGGGATCTATCCCAGGTTGCTGAGGGAAGCAAGAGAGGAAATAGCTGGGGCACTGACAGATATCTTTGTGGCATCCTTAAATACAGGTGAGGTGCCGGAGGACTGGAAACTTACTCATGTTGTCCCCCTGTACAAGAAGGGTAGTAGGGATATTCTGGGTAACTACAGACCAGTGAGCCTGATGTCAGTGGTGGGAAACTTGTTGGAGAGGGTACTGAGGGATGGGATCTGTTTATATTTAGAAAAGAATGGGCCTATCAGTGATAGGCAACAGGGTTTTGTGCAGGGGAGATTGTGCCTTACCAACTTAGAGTTCTTCGAGGAAGTGACCAAGTTGATAGATAAAGGAAGGGCTGTTGATGTCATATACATGGACTTTCGTAAGGCGTTTGATAAGGTTCCCCATGGTGGACTAATGGAGAAAGTGAAGTCATATGGTATTCAGGGTGTTCTAGCTAGGTGGATAAAGAACTGGTTCAGCAACAGGAGACAGGAGTAGTTGAAGGGAGTTTCTCGAAATGGAGAAAGATGACCAGTGGTGTTCCACAGGGGTCAGTGTTAGGGTCACTGTTGTTTGTGATATACACAAATGATCTGGAAGAGGGCATTGTTGGTATGATCAGCAAGTTTGCAGATGACACGAAGATTGGTGGAGTAGCAAAAAGCATAAGGGATTATCAGAGAATACAGGAGGATATAGATAGACTGGAGAGTTGGGCGGAAAAGTGGCAGATGGATTTCAATCCAGACAAATGAGACAATGCATTTAGGCAAGACTAATTCTAGAGCGAATTATATAATGAACGGAAGAGTCTTGGGAAAAGTTGATGGGCAGAGAGATCTGGGAGTGCAGGTCCATTGTACCCTGAAGGTTGCTGCACAGGTGGATAGAGTGGTCAAGGCGGCATTTGGTATGCTTGCCTTCATTGGAAGAGCATAAGAGCTGGCAAGTCAGGTTAAACTTGTACAGGACATTGGTTCGGCCGCATTTTGAATACGGTGTACGGTTCTGGTCGCCACATTACCAAAAGGATGTGGATGTTTTGGCGAGGGTGCAGAAAAGGTTTACGAGGATGTTGCCGGTATGGAAGGTGCTAGCTATGAAGAGAGGTGGAGCAGGTTAGGTTTATTTTCATTAGAAAAAAGGAAATTGAGGGGGGACCTGATGGAGGTTTACAAAATCATGAAGGGTATAGACAGGGTGGATAGAGACAAGCTTTTTCCTAGGGTGAAGAAGTCAATAACGAGGTCACGCTTTCAAGGTGAAAGGTGGAAAGTTTAAGGGAGATACACGCAGCAAGTACTTCACACAGAGGGTGGTGGGTATCTGGAACGCATTGCCAGCAGAGGTGGTAGAGGCAGGCATGGTAGATTCATTTAAGATGCGTCTGGACAGATGCATGAGTAGGTGGGGAGCACAGGGATACAGATGTTTAGGAATTGGGCGACAGGTTTAGATAGTACATTTGGATCGGCTCAGGCTTGGAGGGCTGAAGGGCCTGTTCCTGGGCTGTAAATGTTCTTTGGAACAAATGCACAAGAACGATTTTCACCCAAAGAATAAAACAAAAACTTGCTATCACAGGGGGTGGCTGAAGCATACAGTATACGTGCATTTAAGAATACAACAGACCAGCAAAGAAACAAAAAAGAGGGGCATTATGATAGATTGAGAGAAAGGATAGACAAATTCATGGACTTTTTGCACCATACACCCTTATACTGCTACGTATTATCCTTTTCAAAAGCACAGCTGAATTGCTCTTCATCATAAGACAGTCTATGCCAGATATTAAAGTGCAGCTGGTGGAGGCAACTTCACTATGGTTCATTTCTCATCTCCCTTAAAATTAACATGCTGCGGTTTTTGATTCTTTCAAATCATTAGACATTTTAGAATAATGGGTTGAAAGTTCTCACTGATGAAAAATCTTAAATCTTTTGTTGTATTGAAGACAATAACCAGAGCTTCCACAAACCATCCTTCAACCTTAGCACCATTCTTACACATCTTTGCTGACCTCCCTAAAGTACTGTTTCCAGAACTGGACAATGCACCAATGCTTCATTGAAAATCAAAACAATTTCTTTGCTTTATATCTTTGAAGCCCAGAATCCTATTTTCCTTTTAACCACTTTCTCTACTTGTTCTACCACCTTCAGTGATTTGTGCACATATATCCCCAGATCTCTGTTCCTCTGTAACTTTTCAGAACTATTTTATAATGCTTCACCTTGTTCTTCCTATTGAAATGCATTTCTTCACACTTTTCTCACATTAAAATTTCATCTGCCACTTGTCTGCCCATTCCACCAGCCTCTCCTGAAGACTATACTCCTCATAGCTCACAGTATATTCAAATTGTGTCATCTGCACAAATTTAAAATACTGCCCTGTACACACAAGTCAAGGTCATGAACAAAGATGAAGAAAAGCAGTAATCCTAGTACCAACATTCAAAGGAATATGACTATACTGACTGACCTTCAGTTGGGAAAAGAACAATTCATCACTCATGTTTTCTACCATTCAGACTATTTTGTATCCATACTATTTTTGCCCTTTCCCCAAATCCATCCATAGAGGTTAGACTTGTGGCAAGTAACTGGATGGTATTTTGAAAATTCATATACACAAAAATCAACAAAATCACCCTCAACCTGTTCTAAAGATTAGTCATAACAAACTCAAAACATTAACTTTATTTCTTTCCCCCCAGATACTAACAAACCTGAGTGTTCTAGCACATCCTTTTTATCCTTCTGCTTGTATGTTTGGTCTTCTTTCAATCCCAGATCAACATCACCCCTTTTGTAGACTTTTTTTATTTGGGTGTTATAGAAGTCTAAATTCTTTCCTTTACCTCAAAATATCTTCTCATACAATTTTCCCCTCATACTTATAATTACTTCTGCTTCTCTGAAGAATTTCTATATTCAGCCTGATGCTCACTTATTTAAATTCAACCTCACATTAGTAATATGTTCCCTTTTTATGTATCATCTCTATTTCTGATATTCAAGAGTGCTTTGGCTTTTGCTGCCCTAGCTTTCCCCGGTTGGATTTTTAAAAAAAAATCTTGGATGTACTTAAAATGTCACCTCTTTAAAAGGCAGCCCAGTGTTATGTCAGTTTTGCTTACTAATTTTTGGTTTCACTTCTGGGGAAGATTCCTTCTCACCGCATTGAAACTAGCTGTGGAAACAAGCATGGAGCAATTTAAACATTATAGGACTAACTTCCCTAGACATTTCCCTACCTGCACTTGACATATCTCACTCAGAAGCAGATCCATCAGTGCTTTGTTTCACACTGGGTAGAAATACACTGAGCAGCACCAACCTTCACATCTCTGGACACGATTAGCCATGCTAAATTGCATATCCACATACTTGGCACAGCTCTGGACTGTGGCAGAAAACCAAAACACCCAGAGAAAACCCATGCAGACATGGAGAGAATGTACAAACTCAACATAGACACTCCCCCAAGGACAGAATTGAACCTGGACCCTCATGCCCAGAGGCACCGTGCCGCCCTTGATTAAGAAAAATTTTCCCTAACACACTTCAGAAATTGTTCCTTTTCTCAGCCTATTATCATTGCCTATGAATAGTGACAGCTTCTCATTGCCACTATGCCAGAGTCCTTGCACTTAATAAGTTTTAAAGGAGCAAATTTTCAGGAAAATTATCAAATTCTTTATTTCCAAAACATTTCTAATTTGAGAGAATTTGCAGTTTTAAATTCCAATTAAACATTTCCTTAATTTGACAATATTACATGTTTTATTGCAGATTTGTTTCTAACTATAAATTCCATGCACTGGAAATGTGATAAAGATCAGGAATGAGGTCAGTAACAGTAAAAATGTTTCAGTTTGCAACTTAGACATTAAAAGTTAATGACAAAACACACAGCTTGAGGTCAAGAGTTATTCATTCTACTCAACACTGTATAATATGAATAAACAGCTGCTTAGTTCAATGTACGACTGACTTGAAATAGAACCATAGATATTACATAATCCTTGTGCTTTTTCTGTTTGCATGTGAATAACCATATAAGCTGTAGAGAGAATTCTAACTGCATGAGCTATCATTGTGTTTTCACTGCTATGTACACAAGAACATAGATGCACAAGCCAAATACTCCATGTCATAATTGGAGTTATGTCAAAACTGTTGAGTTTCAATACCTTACTACACTTTGTCAATAAAAGACTTGTGTATATCAATACACATCTTGTAAAGGAAACAGGAAAACATTTGTCCCTAAATCTTACATCGTCTTTACTGAAGTGGATAAGAATAAGTGCTCTTATACAGTCAGATTTAGAGTACAGAAACAGACCTATCGGTCCCACTCATCCATGCAGACCAGATATTCCGAACTAATCCTGTCCCATTTGCCACAACTTGGCCCATATCCCTCTAAACCCTTCCTACTCATACACCCATTCCAGATACCTTTTAAAATCTTGTATCAACCTCCACGATTTCTCTGGCAGCTCATTCCATACACGCATCAGCCTCTGCATGAAAAAAGTTGCCCTTTTAGGCCTCTTATATCTTTCCCCTTCACCTTAAATGCATGCCATATTGTTCTGGACTTCCCCACCCCAGGGAGAAGACCTTGTCTATTTACCCTATCCATGCCCCTCATGATTTTTATAAGCCTCTTTAAAAGGTAACCCCTCAGCTTCTGACACTCCAGGGAAAATAGCCCCAGCCTTTTCAGTCTCTCCCTATAGCTCAAACTCTAGCAACATTCTTGTAAATCTCTCCTGAAACTTTTCAAGTTTCACAACATCCTTCCAATAGGAAGGAGACCAGAAATGCACATGTTATTCCAAAAGTGGCCTAACCAAAGTCAAGTACAGCCGCAACACAACCTCCTAATTCCTATACTCAATACTCTGATCAATAAAAGAAAAGCATACCAAACACCTTTTGCACCATCCTATCTACCTGCGACTCTACTTTCAGGGAACTATGAACCTGCACTCCAAGGTCTCTTTGTTCAGCAAAAATCCCTAGGGCCTTACCATTAAGTGTACAAATCCTGCTAAGATTTGTCCTTTCAATAAAATGCAGCACCTCGCATTTATCTAAATTAAACTCCATCAGCCACCTTTCAGCACATGGGCACATCAGATCAAGATCCCGTTGTACTCTGAAGTAACGTTCTCCACTGTTCGCTACACCTCCAATTTTGGTGTCATCTGCAAATTTACTAACTGTACCTTCTACGTTCACATCCAAATCATTTATATAATGACGAAAAGCAGCGGACCCAGCACTGATCCTTGTGGCACACCACTGGTCACAGGACTCCAGTTTGAAACACAACCCTCCATCACCACCCTTTCTACCTTTGAGCCAGTTTAAGCCATACTGACTAGCCCTAATCTTGCTTGGGAGGATTTGGACTTATAAAGGTGGGCAGGTTGGATCCAGGGAGATGGTGAGGAAAGAGGTCAGTCTGAGACTGGTACAGTTGGGAAAAACAGCAAGTCAAACAGTCAGGGTAGGCAGAAGCAAAGCAGAGAACAAGGTAGGACTGATCAATTAAACTACATTTATTTCAATGCAAGAGGCCTAACAGAAGGCAGATGAACTCAGGACATGGTTAGGAACATGGGACTGGGATGTCATAGCAATTACAAAGATGTGGCTCAGGGATAGACAGAACTGGCTGCTTAAATTTTCCAGGATACAAATGCTATAGGAAGGATAAAAAGGGAGGCAAGAGTGTAGTGGGAATAGTTTTTTTGATAAGGGATAACATTACAACTGTACTTAGGGAGGGTATTCCTGGGAACAGTCCAGGGAATTTATTTGGGTGGAACCGCAACAGATACAAAATGAGTATTTTAATCAGTGTTTACTGTAAAGGAGGACATGGAAGATATAGAATGTAGGGAAAGATATGGTGATATCTTAAAATGGCCATATTACAGAGGAGGAAATGCTGGATGTTTTGAAATGCGTAAAGATGAATAAATCCCCAGGACCAGATCAGGTCCACCCTAGAATTCTGTGGAAAGCTTGCGAAGTGATTGCTGGGCCACTTGCTGAAATATTTGCATCGATAGTCACGTGTGAGGTGTTGGACTGCAGGTTAGCTAACGTGATGCCACTACTTAAGAAAAAATGGTAAAGACAAGCCAGGGAACTATAGACTGGTAAGCCTGACATTGGTGGCGAGCAAGTTGTTGGAGGGAATCCTGATGGACAGGATGTACGTGTATTTGGTAAGGCAAGGACTGATTAGGGATAGTCAACATGGCTTTGTGCGTGGGAAATCATGTCTCACAAACTTGATTGAGTTTTGTGAAGTAATAACAAAAGAGAATTAATGAAGGCAGAGCAGTACTTGTGATCAATATGGACTTCAGTAAGGCGTTTGACATTATTCCTAAAGGTGGACTGGTGAGCAAGGTTAGACCTCACAGAATACAGGGAGAACTAGCCATTTGGATACAGAACTGGCTGGAAGGTGAAGACAGAGGTTGGTGTTGGAGGGTTGGTTTTTAGACTGGAGGCCTGTGACCAGTGATGTGCCACAAGGATTGGTGCTGGATCCATTGCTTTTGGTATGCTTTCCTTTACTGGTCAGGGCAATGGTTATAGGAGTTGAAAGTCATGTTACAGCTGTACAGGACGGTGGTTAGGCCACTTTCAGAATACAGAGGAAACTATTATCTGAACAAGATGTGCAGGCATTATTTAGTTTGGATAATTGATTATCCAGTTAATTGACTCAGTGCCTCACCCCTGGGGCTCGGAGCTTTCCGAAGTTTCCTTCTTTCTCTGTCTGCCTTGCTCCCCCTCTCGTCTCTCACAGTGTTTGTTTCTGAGCAGACAGACAGACAGACACACACACACACGTGTGTTAGGAACCTGCAGCATTGCTATAGACCACCACGATTCCCCACCTCCTATCAGTTTAATGGAATTGACAAAGCGAGCACTTGCTAAGTCTGCTCTCCATTCAAGAGACTTGGCAGCAGCACACCACATGAGCCCCCAACCCTCCCCAACCCCGGTCCCATCCCCGGACCCCTAACCAAACCACCCCCCCCTCCCCCAAGAGCCAGTCTCTGTACCACAAACCTGGCGGTTTCGTGCTCCATTCTCTTAACAGCCCATCACCCTCTATGTTTTCCAAAACAGCATACTTGTTTTAAACAGGGATAGCGACAGACGATGCTTGCACTAATTGCTTACCTTTCCTAGAGTTAACCCATCTACCTGACCATGTGGTTTTTCTCCCTTCCTGTAACTGCCATCTATCACACACCCTAGTCCTGTAAATTGCTTATTGCCTCCAACTCCCACTCTAAACAATCCTTGCAATCTGATAGGAATCGCAACCAGACATTTCCTGCAGACAAACGATCAGTAACATGGAAACTCTCCCTAATCTCCCACATCCAACAGGAAGAGCATCTCACTCTAAAAGGTCATTATTGCTCCTTAAAACACCTACAAACTCAAAATCAGTGTCTTATTGCTCTAAAAATATAAAAAAAAACACTGCTCCATATTTTTAAAATTTTAGAGACAGATTTCAATAAAACAAACTAAAAAGAACACACTCTATTCACTATTGTAGATTGACAGCAAGGTTACACTTTAAAAACTATACATTTAACTTCTCCTGTGCAGTGAACTCTCCCACATAGGTTCCTCCATGGTCAGTTTGAATTTCGTTCTTTTCTTAGGCACACTCTAATGTTCAGAGATACTTGAACTCAAACAAAGGCAGTAGCTGTGCAGATTCCCTGCTATCAGACAGGAGTGCAGGTTTCTATGTCTGACCATGTGGCCTCTGCCTTTGTGTCTCTTTCTCCTTTTCAAAGTGTTGTTGTTTTGATCTCCCCCCCCCTCCCCCATCCACAAAAAGTTCCAAAACAATGCAACAGCTTATAAAACAGTACTGTTCTTGAAATGAGAGGAAATCACCTCCAACAAAATTTTAAAAAGCAGCTCTTTACAGCCACATTTTTTTTTCTTCTGTCTTCCATCTTGGATTCTTTTTACAATTAAGCAGAGTTTGTGGCTGCTAATCACAGTACAAAACATACCTCATGATGTATTCGTTGATAAACTTTCTGCTCGTTGTCTAATACTATGAAAGATTCAGAGGGTATTGCGTCACCATTGAAAATGAAGCTCAAATCTCCACGTTGACATTTCATATCTGTAAAGTCTATTAGAGTTGTGTCAAGCCTGAAAATACATTAGTTGCATAGCAGTTTATAATTCATGTTAAATGTTACTATTTGGATGCAGGAAATTCTGGAATCTCGATTTAATACAAATGTTTCACTGGACAATTATACATTTACTTGCATGGTTTGAGAATGAGAAACTTCAACTCAAAATTTATAATTTGATGATTTTGTTCAATGCTAGAAAGTCAGTGATCATTGTACAATGGCGGGGGGGCGGTTCATAATCTATGTAGTATTTGTTTAATGGGTGGTCTCATGCTATTTTAAAATTAGTACAATTCAATAAATTATATATGGGTAATATTAATCTACTGTTATGATTTAACTGCATTGGGGCAGTCATAAATACGAAGCCCCAATCGGTTTCCATCACCTTATGTATGATTTTGTCAAAGATCTTTAAAGATGGATGCTTTCAGACAACAGCATTTGGGTGAAGCCATTGAGATTTGTAAACTAAATCCAAAAGGCGAACAACTGTGAAGATACTGTAGCTTTAAGAGATGTGTTTTGTCTTGGTTTTGTTTAGAGATTGGGGGACAAGTACCAAGCAGTCTACGAGAGGATAAACAACGTGAAGCTTTGGGTGCCTTTTTCTTTTAAAAAAAAGAGCAGCATGGTAGCTCAGTGGTTAATGCAGCTGCCTCACCAGCACGAGGAATCCGGGTTTGATTCCAGCTTTGGGTGACCGACTGTGTGGGGTTTCCATGTTCTCCCCATGTCTGTGTGGCTTTCCCACCAGGTGCTCCAATGTCCACCCATAATCCAAAGCAGTGCAAGTTAGTGAATTGGATGTCCTAGATTTCCCACAGTGTTCACAGATGAATAGGTTAGGTGCATCAGCCATGTCAAAATGCAAAATTACAGGGCAGGGGATGAGTCTGGGTGGGATGCTTTTTGGTCAGGTGGTGGGGACTTGTTGGGCTGAATGGCCTGTTTCCATGCTAAAGGGATTCTCAAAATTAAAAAAAGTTGGAACAATGGAAGCAGCCCGAATGAGTATGGTCAAGCTCCCACGCACAGAACCAGGATCTTTAGCTTAGCTTTCAGCATTTGCTGTTGGCACCTTGAGGAAATCAAAACTATTGTCAGTTCCAGCCAAAAGATGAGGGTTCTGACTGTCTCACATGCAACTCCTGTAGCAATCTATTTTCTGAATTTGCCTTTTGTCAAGGTGATGCTTATAGGACGTTACTATATTGGAAGACACAATAGTACATACAGTAACCATTACAAATTAAGTTTTCCAACAGCATAAAATTCCCTTTTGTTGTACTTTAACTAGTGCTTGAATAAATTGTGTTCTGCTTTAAATTCTATAGTTTGACCAATCAAATTGCATCTCGAACGCAACACCTTATATTTACTTTTAAAACAAGAAAAAAAAAGTTAAGGTCTAGACCAACCTGAATTTTAAGGGGGTTTAGTCTGATCCATAACAAAACTATTTAATGAACTTTGAAAAGCATATTGTAAATTTAACTGGATGGATCAATTGCAATGGACTCATGGGTACTAGTGATTATGTCATTATATTAGCACTCTAGAGGTTTTGTTAAAATTATCTCTGATTAAGAAATTGAATTTAGTTTTGCAATTTTCTTTTCAAACTGAAAACTTATTAACAGTAAAGTTAGCAATGGGAAGGAAAACAATCCTCTTCTACATACAGGGTTTTGACTAGGTCAATTCAACTCCTCACACACTAATGGATTTCAGTATTTCAAGGTGGTGGTGTACATTCTTAGAAAACATGGCAAGGAAGTAAGTAAGTGCTAGTCTTGTCTGACACCCAGATCTCAAGAGTATATTAATGTATATTAAAATTTGGTGTCATTAATTGTTTATATCTTAAGAATAACAGATATCAAATTACCTGATGTTTATACCCTGTTTGTAAATTTTACAAGCATCTGAAGGCAGAATTCTGGAAAGTAAAGGCACTGTAATAAAAAGAGACACAATGATGAATAGACACAGAATGATGAATACAGCTTGGTTGTTACATGGATTAAGAAATTCAATTATTTTAGAATTTTTAAATAAAGACTTTTAGTTGCATAGAAAAGTCAAAAGAACGTGACAATCAACACTTACCCCAGCTTTGAAAATCCCAGTGCAGTTCTAAATAAAAGTCCCCAAGCTTAAAAATAAAAGATAAGTTAGTTTATCAATAAGGAATATTAATTGCACCTTTATAATTTACAGGTACACAAATTTTAGAATCACTACAGATAAATAAACTAAGATGAATTGAACTATAGCATTTAACAATTCAAATCATTGATCTCCATACTATTGTAATGGACGATGTACATGCAGCTCAGAAAGAGTTTGAAGAATTAGAATCAATTATGTTTAACCTCATAAATGCTCGAAATAAGTGTATTAACGGTGTTAAGGCTTTCAGAAGCAAGTAGATTAGAAGGAACAAGAGATGAAATTCAATACAAACAAATGAAAAGTAATGTATTTAATTAGAAAGAATGATTATATATTTTTAAAGAAGGTACAGGAACATAACTAAAAGCAAAATACTGGAGATTTGGAAAAGTATTGGAGAAACTCAGGTGTCTCAGTATCTGAAGAAAAAGAAACAGAATTAACACTGATTCTTCAATTCTAAACATACTAGACTCAACATTAACTGTTGTTTCTCTCTCCAATGATGCTGCCAGACCAGCTGACTTTCTCCAGCATTCTGTTTTCATTACAAGGGCAAGAGAGCTTGGGAAAGTGTTTGGCATAAAGCTTTGTAAGTGGCTGTTTAAAAAAAAAAGCTGTCCAGAGTTTTAGAAAAGCCAATCAAGTACACTTAAAATAGTACTAAAGCGAGATGTAAGAGACACTTTAAGAATGGTGAAGAATTTGGAGATATTATAAAATATAAGCTGATGAGCGTGGTTCCAGGAATCAGGGATAGGAGAAATACTAATGGATTGGAAACGTTAAGCTCTTCTTAGAGCAGATGACCAAGAGGAGGAGATTTGATCATAGCATTTAACACCAAAGAGTTTAAGTAGAATAAATATGAAGCACCACAGTTTCCTAAAGCTGAAGGGTTGAAACCAGATTTTTAAAATAGGAGCTTCAAGAATCACGGGACAAAATAATTTCAAATAAAAATGCCTTCATTTTCACTCTACTCTAATCCAACACACTTTTGGTACTTTGTTAAAAAGATACTATATAAATAGTCAGTCATATAGCACAAACGGATCGCTCGGTCCAACTTATCCATGCGAACCAAGTTTTCAAAACTAATCTAGTCCCATTTGCCTGCATGTGGCCCATATCCCTCTAAACCTGTCCAAATGTCTTAAATATCACAACTGTACCTACATCCACCACTTCCTCTGACAGTTCATTCTATGTACAAACCACCATCACTAAAAAAAAAGTTGCCCTCAGGTCCCATTTAAGTCTTGCTCCTCTCACCTTAAAAATATGCCCTCTAGTTCTGAACTCCCCCACACTAGGGAAAAGACTTTTCCTAATCACCTTACTTATGCCTCTCATGATTTAATAAACTGTTATACAAGGTCACCCCTCAACCTCTTACACTCCAGGGAAAATAGCCCCAGCCTACCCAGCCTCATAATTCAAGCCATCCCATCCTACTCACATACTTGTAAATCTTTTCTGCACCCTCTCCAATTTGATAATATCCTTCCTATAACAGGGTGACCAGAACTGTACAGAGTGCTCCAAAGTGGCCTCACCAATGCCTTATATAAATCGCAACGTGTCGTCCCAATTCCTCTACAGTCTGAGTTGAGGTCCAATCAGAATGGCCATAATTGTAATCCTATGAAATGGCAGGACAAGACCAAAAGGCTAAAAGCTTCCTATTTCCTGCCAAACCCCTGCTCTTAATTCAGGATGTTCATATGTCATAGGTTGACTAGTGATAAATCCATCTGACCTGTATCCATATCAGCCAGATTCAGTCAGTCAAAATGAAATCTACGTGCCAGATTTAATATTTGAGCACAACAGGATAGCTGACTTGGCTTTATTAAAGCAATGCTGGAGAAATTCAGCAGATCTGGTAGTATCTGTGGAGAAACTTAAGAAGCAAGCTGAGACAGGGGTTGTAACAGTATTAGTGTTTGGAGAAACGCCATTTATGCCCTTACTGTACTTGCTATAGCCATTTGACCACTATCTCTACTTTAAGTACCTTGTGCGCAGTTTGCAGGAATGTTTAAACCCAAATCACTTGAAACGTGGTCTCTGGGTGGCATACCTGGAGATACATGGGGTTTTTTTCCAAGCCAGTTAATAAAAATGGCAAATAAATTTAAAAACAAAAGGAGAAAAACATGCCACTGTTAATTAGTGGATGAGTCAAAATGGCAGAGTATTTTCCACTCCCTGCAGTTGTCGGAATTAGATTTTTCCTCTTGGTTATAAAATTATGAAAATGCAACAGAATTAGTTTACAAACCTCATGCAAGAGTTGCAACTCTGCTATGGAGAAGATTGTTATAAACTGCAGCTTACATTTCATTGAAGAGCAGAAATGCTAGACTGCAGAGATTCTGCAAATCTTGAAGGCACAGTAACTCTATATTAATGTTATTTATGAAATGTATTTGAGCATCAAGGCTCAAGGAGAGAAGGAATAGTAAAGAACATGTAACTGTCCTGATATAACAGCTGAATCCTGAGTGTTTGGGTAACAGAGACATTATCACACCAGATATATGGCCCCTGTAGCGAGAGTATGACTGCTGAGAAAGGAAATGGCTTTATGGAGAGAACGTATCATGTGTAGAAACTCGTAAGTTTGCCAGTCATCAGCTAGAGTCTATAAATCAGAGAGAACATAAGAGGCTTTATATAATGCTGAGACATATCAGGCTGATTAACAGCAGCAGATTGGGCAAAAGAAGAAATATTTGGGAAAAGAGTAAGATGATAGATGAAGGCATGAGGAAAGGATATAAATATTATGGAGGATATCACAAAAGAAAGTGTGTCCACTGTGGGAAAAGCAGTACTTTACATAAAAAGTTGAACTAGTTTGCATCTAAGTGCTTAGCCAGACAGAAGTAAATCAGGATAATAAAGATGGCTGCTGGACAGCTGTCAGCAGATAATTCTGATCAATGATTCTACACTGTATAAAAGGTTAGCATCACATCCAGAGATGATGCATAGCTTGTGACTGTTAGAATGATGGCTTCAATTGGAGAGCATTAAATGATTGTGAAATGTCACTCGTGTTTCATGCAAAACCCAAACTTCATAGATCTGTGTGAAGTTGCTCAAGATGGTGACCAAAACACTGATTCGGCCATTTTTGGAATACTGTGCACAATTCTGGTCTCTGTGCTATAGGAAGGATGTTGTGAAACTTGAAAGGGTTCAGAAAAGATGTACAAGGATGTTGCCAGGGTTTGGAGAGTTTGAACTATAGGGACAGTTGAATAGGCTGGGGCAGTTTTCCCTGGAGTGCTGAAGGCTGGAGGCTGATGGCTGGAGGTTTGATAAAATCATGAAGGGCACGGATAGGGTAAACAGACAACGTCTTTTCCCTCGGGTGTGGAGTTCAGAACTAGGAGGCATAGTTTTAGGGTGAGGGAGGGAAAGATTTAAAAGGGACAACTTTCTCCATACTGAGCATAATGCATGAATGGAATGAGTTGCTAGAGGAATTGGAGGAGACTGGTACAATTACATATACATATCAATATGCTTTTTAAATATGAATAGGAAGGGTTTAGAGGGATATGGGCCAAGGGCTGGCAAATGGAATTAGATTAATTTAGGATATCAGATAGGCATGGATGAGTTGGACTGAAGGGTCTGTCTCTGTGTTGTACATCTATAACTCTATTTCAAGTCTAATTTGACTCTCCTTCAGACCATAGACTTCAAAATGTTAACTTTCTCAGTTTCTAGATGATTCTGGAAGTGTATTTTAGGAGATAATATCTTCAATATGGAATTTGTATTTGAAATATTAGTGGCTTCTACTAACAATTTCTTACTAATTTATTTTTGCTCCTATTGGTATATTTTAAGATAAAAGTCAGTTTCTAAGACCAGAAGGAATAGATACTTGGGAGTTTTGCTCAAATGCATTCAGTAAGATGCAATATTGAAACTATTCACATGTTTTAGAGATAAAATTTTAATTCATGAAACTAGGTGCATGCCAAAATTACGAACATCTGATAAAGAAGCTGAGAAACAATTTTGATGCAAATGCAACTCAAACAAGCCTGGGGTACAAACAGAAACTACTGGATGCTGACTTTTTTTTTTCCATGGACAGAAAGCAGAGTTAACGTTTCAATCCAGCGACCCTTCTTCACAACTTCCAACAACAGGGTTTATTACACTTAAAAGTTAACCAATGTTTGACGTGCAAAATCAAAGTTATTGGTGAAAAAATGTGAACAAAAAAAATGATCAATCTCCATCCTAGTAACAGACCAAGAGTTTGGAGAAAGGATTAGAAAACTATTAGCAATATAATTCATCTGAATTACATAATCAAAGACTTGAATTAAAAAGATGATAACTTGCTTGCATTTCTGTTTTAATCATACCACCCACTATTGAAAAAGTGATGCAGGATGAATTAGTTGGAAAGGATGTTTTGATTAAATTGTGTGTTTTGCTGATGGCAGCAGCTTGAATTTTAAGGAAAGCAAAGCAACTGGACAATTTGTTCTAGCTTGCAGCAGAAGGAAGAAATCTACACCGTGGTCCTTCAAGTGTTTTATGGCAGAATGCAACCACCTTAAATACTTAGCCTCTGCAGTGCTTTCCAAGCAATGGGGGCTGGTTGAATAAGCCAGGACTAAAGATTGAAGAGATGGCAGTTGTAAGATAAGTAAAAGACCCACTTCAGGGTCACTTAGCCAATCCTTTATTTGAATGATCTGCTTTGAATCCTACCTCAAAAGAATGAACTAGAATAGAATACTAAGGAAAATAAGCAAATTCTAACCTGCTGTGGCAAAATTTTTGCATCTGTCAGGAATGAACATTAAGATTGCATAACATAAACAAACTCCTTGCAGCAAGTGGTTTTGGGAGTGGGGATGCAAGAGTAAAAGGCAGAACTAGAGATTTATAGCACACATTTTATTAAAGGATGAATTATTTTCAGTGTAATTATCAAGACATGCAAAATCTTGCGAAGTAACTCTGCCAGTTAATTGTTGGGTGTTTGGATTTCTTTAATGTATTGACAGTCCCGAGCAGGTCATAACAGCAACTTCATAACTAATTTAGCATAGCATTTAGGACTCAAAGGATTTTAACTAGTGCACATTGTCAGTGTTATCACGTCTTAAAATTTGGTTGACGCACTACTGAAAATGCTATCTTGGTACCAAATACAGGATTTGCACAATAGAAGGCATTTCAACTTACTAGAAAGCAAAAGAAAACATTATAGTCAATACTTCCATCCTTCCTTCTCCAGACAGTTGAGAAAGATATAAGACTGCATTAAGTTAAAAAAATTCCCTTGGTATAGTGCATGAAACACAGAACATTGCTCACTAATTGAGGAGTTAGTTATCAACTTAATTGCTAGTAATAGTTATACATTTGCATTGATGTACTGCTACAAGGAAGGAGGGCAAACTGGAATAAGTTGTTAACAAGTGATTATTAAAAATGAGAGTATAATGAAAACCAGTGTTTTAGTAAAAACAGAACATAGTTCTTAAGATTGTAAGTATAGAAACAGAATTAGGCCATTTGGCCAATCAAGTCTGCTCTGTCATTTGATCATGACTGATCCAGCTCCAATCTCCTGCTGTCTCTTTCTAACTTTTGATCCCCTCGCTAAATTAAGAATCTCTGTCTTAAATGTACTTAAATGACTTGGCCTCTACACCCTTCTGCAGTAGGAGTTCCACCTTTAACTGAAGGAATTTCTCATTTCAGTTCTAAAGTGTCATCCCTTCACGGAGGCTATGTCCCCAGGTCCTAGATTCTCCTACTCTTGCAAACATCCTCTCCATGTTCACACTATCCAGGCCTCTCAGTATTAAAGTGTTCAGTATTAAAGTCTAGTACTCGCAATAAAAGGTTTTCACAGTAAATGATATTGAAAAATGGAAAAAAAAAAGTCAAATATGTGCAAAAGAAAAAGACAGACAAAGTCAAGCCACAATGCAAAATAAACACTGGGGTACACAATAGACTAGAATGATCTCCTTACCCCTCTCTGCATAAATATTCTGCTTAAACTTGATCAAGATATCAGATTAAAGCTCTGGCAATTCAGTGACGTAGCACATTTAAGTGAACACTGACTTTTTTTTTATAAAACAAAAGCACAAAATTTCAAGCCTACCTCTTTCAGAGCTTTTAGTAATCGAGGTCGTTTTTCCTCTACATTTTCTCTTGATTGTTGCTTAAGTTTCCGTAGCAAAGCTGTGACTAAAATAAACAAAAGAAATATTTCAACAGCTCTATAGAAAACCTTGTTCTCAAAATTAAACTTTGAGGTTTTCTGGTTCAGTTCCTTCTGCTGTAATTCAGTGACACTGCAGGTAGAGAATGGATAGTCTCACCATTTCTAAACTATCCATATTTATATAAATAACTGCAAATAGTCACCATTTGCTAGACTCATTCAATTATGAAAGTGCAACTTAAATCACATTGAAGACCAAGCAATCATTAGAAAGACGATTTCAGCCAGTTCTAGCAAAGCTTTCACTTCATCTGTCCTTTGCATCCTCAGACATCCACAAGATCACACCTGCATTTATTTCTGTTCATTCAAGATTGCATCTACCTTCTTCTGTTATCATATTTCAAATATGAAAATTAGGTACTCGCTCCAATGTGTCACCGTCCACTTTAATCTTTAGCTTTGAAAATGTATCCCTTAATTACCATCCCTTTGTGTGCAAACTCAACTTAAATTCTAAATCTTTATATTGTACTTGATCTATGATATCTTCTGGTGTTGCAAGCAACGCTTTGCTATTAGTGTATCACAAGTGTAATTACGTGCCATTAATTCCTTCTAACAACCCATTACCTTCATTCACTTATGTCATCATGAGCAGCAGCTGCAGGCCAATGAAACTGACTACAGTACCCTGCTGTGCCAAATCAAAATCCCTGAACTAATTAACTGCAAGTGAATTACTGACCACTGTTCTCAGTCTTTTGTGACTTGTGCAATAGCTGTCCTAAAAAGGGAGCACAAAAACTTTGCTTCAATCCAACATTGCACCCAGTGAGAGATGAAGGATGAAGATTCCATCAGTAGGAGACAAATTTACTCGATGCAAAATATTGGATCTTTAATTGCAGAATTGAGAATTTCGTGGTTACACTGTTCATTTTGTAAAATAGCCAAATTTTGCTGATACCAAACACATGGACCGAATAACTGAAGACTCAATAGACACATTCTCCAAAAGATTGCTAGTTTTTGTGGATACTGAGGCTACAAAATGGTTATAAAATTAAATTGGAAGCAGTCTGGGCTGAAGTAGTGCGCATGAGAAACCCAACTCAAAATTTACTCCAAATTTAAACAATTAAGACAGTCTATGGTCTTACTCATTTGTCGGTCTCCATAGCTGATGGCTTCTGCCAGTGGACTCCATCCCTGAGCATTTTTCACCTTTACTACAGCATTGTGAGCAAGTAGTAAGTGGGCACACTCTGCAATGAGAAAAATAGATAAATGAAGTACAGTTAGTCAGGATAGCCAGCTCCAAATGCATTTGATGTGGCAAGAATGCAACAGCAGTCTGGTTAAATTCTAGTCAAAAGAAGTTTTATTTATTTCAACTTGCTAAATTAATGAGATTTCACCATTATATCACAATGAAGTGCTCAATAGTGCAATTATAAATGTGCATGGAATTAAAAAAAAGAAAGAGGTAGTTTAATGATGCCTTACACCAATGTTCTCAAAATAGCTATTACCATTCAAGTCAAGAATTGTAAATCAAATATTTAGTTGGTAACAGCACTGCAAAACCATCTTATAGAGAGGAAACACCAGTTTATATCTCCCATGTAATTCTTATGGCAGAGGAACATGTTACAAGTGGCTTCATTATAACAAGATCAGTGTATAAACCAGAATTATGTGCCTGGATAGATAGTATCACACTGTGATACTGAGGTGAGCTATTAACGCGGTGTTTTCTGCATTCAAAGAGCAACTACTTGGTAGAAGTAAAATGGTATCTACATTGCAACCAGGTAACCAGCGAATCAGTTCTTTTTTTGGTCCTGAATTAGCTGCAAAGATAGATTTGTTTTGGCACACAGCCTATCAAGTTTTAAAAAAAAAAATGTAGTAAAATTAAGGTGTCAACTTAAAAGGTTCTCTCGAGTGAAAAAATTATGTTTTATTTACTAACCTACAGGGGGGGGTGGGGGGTGGGAAAAGAGACAATGACAAATACAGATATAAAAGTTTAAAGAGGGTAAAGTCTAGATAAAAAGGAAGATCAAGCATAGGCCCACAGTCTCAAGTGCTGGAGTCATTATAGTTGAACTGGAGAACCACAACTGTTTAGTTGGTTCTGCAAATTTTTGCTAAGGATACAAGCTCTTGGTGAAATATAGGTTTTTCTCATTTGCTTTACCATGGTGTTGGCCATCAAGTATGGAGAAAAAGTACGGAGTCTTCCAGTCCTTTCTTTAAGCAAGTCAATTTCTGTCCCTTTTCCTGCTGCTCTTGTAAGCAAACACTGAAGGAAGGCTTCCTTGTGGAACCTCAAGTCTGGCGTCATAGTCTTTCCAAGCGAGAGTTGCAGGCAACCTTTTAAATATCCAATATGTGACTCTGTCACACCATGCAAATTAAATTGAGAGATGGGAGTTTCTAGATAACTGACTCAGTTAATTTATTTCAAGACATTGAAACCAATTTTGATAAAATGATCAATTTCAAACTAAGGTAGCATTGAACTTGCCATGGTAATCACTCTGGCCATTTTAGGTCCAACATTTGTGAAAACAAAAACTATTTTTGTCTAGGAGGGTCTCCAGTATTGAACTAAGCAAAGGGAGTTGGAAACTGATAGCTCATATTTTGACACAAAAGCCGCTTTGTGAATATTCTGGAAGGGAAAAGCTAGGAAGTCATGCATTTTATTTTTGATCCAAGATTTTTTTCTTCTTTCATGGGGGTTTGGAGTTACTGGCAAGACCAACATGTTACTCATGCCCAATTGCCCTTGGACTGATCAGCTTGCCAAACCATTTCAGACAGCAGTTAACTGCATTGCTGAGAAACTGGACAAGAATGGCATAAAAAGGGCAGTGAATCAAATATACTTTTCCCAATGTGAGTTTCATAGTTACCGTAACTGAGACTAGCTTACACACTTCATAGCTATTAAAAAGGGAATTTAAATTCCACCAGCTGCTCAAAGCATTGCTTGGACCTCTGGTTTATTAGTCCAATGATATTACCAGTATAATCACCATCTCACCCTGCAAGCAAAATAATAAATTTACAAAGAGGTACTGCACTTTTGTTAAAATTCTCAGAACTCCTATGATATAGAAGAACACAAGAAATACGAAGAGTAGGCCATTTTGTTCACAAAGAGAACTTTGGACCATGCAAAATTATGCATAGCTTCATATTCCAAGAAGAGTTAATCACAAATGTTTAAATGCGCCATTTCTTTTTAAAGGCATAGTCTAATACCTGAGTCAACAGAGCAAGGTCACTCAATGTAAATTACTCTTTAGTGAGGGAATTAGCTTCAACTTCCTATTTCTGTTATGCTTTTAAGTGCACATCAAGAAAAAAAAAGGTTAAAAATAATAATTGTACAAAACACCAAGACAGGCAAAAACACGAAAAGTTTTGCTGTACAAAATGTAATTTAGCTTTTTGCTTGAAATTTCAGTACAACTGTGTTTTGTTTTACACTCTATACTACCCTCTAACAATTGACCAATCACTCCTCCCCCAGACAAAATGCAGGACACTTACAGCAAGATCCACGTATTGAGTGGATAACAAATCAACTGTCAGGTACCAGAACTTGATATTCACCAAAATCATTTGGGCGTTCAAAAAAGACAGCTCAAATAGTAATGGACAGCTTTATCAAATATATTTTCACATCATAAACCACTGTCTACAACTATACATACATATACACAAACAAACCAAGGTATGTTTGTTGTTCACATGAAAACTCTTAAAACAGTATGTCAAAAATGTATTTATTTATTAAGTACTGAGCTTTAAAAAGACCTTAATCTAAATGTCTGTAAATAAAACCCATTTGAAACTATTTACCTATTTTATTAAAGTAGTATATCTAGAACAACTAAAAATAAATCTTTTAGTATTTTAAATTCTCAAGTGTGTCAAAGAGCTTATTGCTAGCAAAATATTATTAATATACAGTAACTACCACACTGGTTATACAAGTCAAATTTGCACAAAGCATAACCTCCCAAAAAACAGTGGGATAGATAATCAAAGAGTTGTGTTCTGGAATCAAGTATTGCTTGGGATATAGATGATCTCTGCCCTTCCAATAATGTCACTGGATTTTTTTTTGTATATAAATAGACGTAGAATCTCATCCCAAAAAGGTGGGACACTGAATAATGAAATACTCCCTCAGCATTGAGGCATAAAGACATTAGCCTAGGTTATGCACTAGTCTTGTAGTTAGAGTTCAGTGCAAAACCACCCAAGATGATGATACATGGAGAGCATGCACAATCTCAGCATATAAGCCACAAGACTGAATTGGAAGTGAAGGAGCTAAGCAACGACTGCAATGTACACAGAGCAGTATAGCATCACACCAGTAATCAAATGTGAAATCTGTACTGCAACTGCTTAAAAAAAATTTAATCTGTCAAACCGATCAATCCCAGAAAAGTGACAGAAGAGGAGACTGAGGTAGCAAAACTAGTTGTTTGTAAAACTTTTTAAAAAAAAATCACTTTACTGATTGGTGTTTGGTTGCTGGTGCTTAAATGCAAAACAAAATAATGGTCTAACTTTATTTCAGACTTGCACAAGCAGACTCTTCCGAATCAGACAGATCTTAGAAAAGTTACAGGATAGTGTCACATCTGCAGAAGCAGACTGTTTCATATTTAATAAGGGAATCCAAATTCCAAAAGATCTTTACACTAATTAACAACTGAACAATCTGATCCAAGCACTAACCAACTGCAGACATGGACAACGAAACTGAAGCATGCCCACTATACACAAACACTTACAAATTCATGTTTTCTTCAATAAGCTAATGTATTCTACAGGTACAACTCAACCTATTAACTAGAAAAAATAATTTAAAAGCTTTCGATATAAATGTGCTTGCTAAATAGCACTGTTGTTTCAAATTACAAATGTACAACTGATCTTTGATATTTTGCTAGCTGTTAACATAAATGCCAGAAACTGAATATACACAGACTGATCATTCAAGTAATTAGACATTTGGAATAATTTCTACCGGAATTTTGTTTTTGACATAGTTTAGAGCAAAGGTCATTAATTTTCACATTGCTAAAAGATTTTCCTGTTTCTTCTATTTCATATTTTTTATAAAGACGACTTTGGGGGAAAAAACAACTGAGAAAGCAGTGTTCTGCTGGGAAAAATCAAAATGCTGGAGGTCAGAGCAGGTAAGGCAGCACGCATGGAGAGAGAGACAGCAAGCTAACATTCAGTCGAGATGACTCCAGCATTTGTTGTTTTTAGTACAGATTCCAACATCTGCAGTAATTTGTTTTTACTGTGGAAAATATTTATTTTAAAAACAAAAAAAAATCAGTACTTGTACCATACACAAATTGCGATCTCAGTACGATTGAGAAGAAGCCTGTGCTGCAGGCTTAACATTGGAATATAATGCCAAGTTATTTTTAAAAACATAACCACAAAGCAAACTGATTTTGGAGGAGCAGTTCTAGGCAGTAACAATAATTTCATAAACATTGGAAAAAGCTCACTTCCGCGTGTACGTATAGACAGACTGGTTAGGTCTCCGTGAGAATGTGTATCAGCTATGAACAGGTAGGAAAAAGTTAAAGTTTTGAGTTTTGTGAAACAATGAGGTTCAGCAGAGCATGATTCATAAGAAAAGTACTCACAATGAACAAAGGGGTGCTGGAGGCAAGGGTAATGGGGTTAACTAGGTAGGAAAGCATTATGTAGAGCCATTTAACAATATTGGAAGCATTCAGTATGTAACATCAGTTAACAAGGTGAGAAGTATTCATTATGTGAAGCCAGTTAAGAACATTCATTGTGTAACAGCAGATGGCTTCAACTTTACAGATGATGTTTGTTGATTGCAACGGTCACCCAATTAGTATGTTGCCTTATCGGGATGGTCTTCCCTGTAAAATCATTATATAATTCATTGAGAAGCTGTTTGAGAGAAAACCGTGAACTCATGTCTCTGTGCATACGGGCGATTTTTTTTTTTCTCTCTCCAGGGCCTGGAATAAAAAGGTAAAATAATTGTGTCTCCGAGCATTTTGCTTTGACTGAAGGGGGAACTGGACAACACTAGGACCTTACTATTAAAGTGTATAAGTCCTGCTAAGATGTGCTTTCCCAAAACGTAGCACCTATATAAATTAAACTCCATTTGCCACTCCTCGGCACATTGACCTTTCTGATCAAGGTCCCGTTGTAATCCATGGTAACCTTCTTTGCTGTCCACTACACCTCCAATTTTGGTGTTGTCATCTGCAAACTTAGTAACTATACCTCTTATGCTCACATCCAAATCATTTACATAAGTGACCAAAAGGAGTGGACCCAACACTGATCCTTGTGGCACTCCACTGGTCACAGGCCTCCAGTCTGAAAAACAACCCTCCACCACCACCCTCTGTCTTCTACGTTTGAGCCAGTTCTGTATCCAAATGGCTAGTTCTCCCTGTATTCCATGACATCTAACCTTGCTAATCAGTCTCCCATGGGGAACCTTGTCGAACGCCTTACTGAACTCCATATAGATCTACCGCTCTGCCCTCAATCCTGTGACTTTTTTGAAAAAATCAAGTTCTTCAGACAAGATTTCCCATGCACAAAGTCATGCTGACTACCCCTAATCAATCACTGCCTTTCCAAATACATGCAAATCCAGTCTGTCAGGATTTCCTTCAACAACTTGCCCACCACTGACATCAGGCTCACAGGTCTATAGTTCCCTGGCTTGTCCTGACCACCTTAAACAGTGGCACCACGTTAGCCAACCTCCAAGTCTTCTAGCACCTCACCAGTGACTATCAATGATACAAATATCTCAGCAAGGAGCCAGCAATCACTTCCCTAGCTTCCCACACAGTTCTAGGGTGCACCTGATCAGGTCCTGTGGATTCATCCACTTTTATGTGTTTCAAGACATCCAGCGCTTCCACCTCTGTAACATGGACATTTTTCAAGATGTCACCATCTATTTTCCTACATTCTATAATCTTCCATCCTTTTCCACAGTAAGCACTGATGCAAAATACTTGTTTAGGATCTTCCCCCATCTCCTTAGGCTCCACCTAAGGATTTTTGAGTGGCCCTATTCTCTCCCTAGTTAACCTTTTGTCCTTAATGTATTTGTAAAAACTCTGGATTCTCGTTAATCCTGTTTGCACTTCAAGCTTTACTTTTTCTTGTCCAGGAAATTTTTCAAATACT
Source organism: Chiloscyllium plagiosum (assembly GCF_037043375.1). Taxonomy (NCBI): domain Eukaryota; kingdom Metazoa; phylum Chordata; class Chondrichthyes; order Orectolobiformes; family Hemiscylliidae; genus Chiloscyllium; species Chiloscyllium plagiosum. Next base: position 58,225,749 of record NW_028270147.1, on the reverse strand, counting down.
CAGACTATGTGCATCTGCTCAACAAGAGTGTGTTCTGAAAGCTGTGTGGAAGGCAAAGGCATTTCAAATGCATGTACCATTGAATTACATAGAATATCAGTTACAGCCAAAAATCTATTAACCTAATTCAATAACAGCCTGATTAACATACTCAAAGTTAAACGGTTGCCAATAGCTATGGCAGTACAAGTGGCTACAACTGCATTTTCGAAAAAAAAGGTGCTCAACTGTTTGGAATATCTGAAGCAAAAAAAAATTAGTACCTAATACACTTCTTCAAAATCTTACAAGGTTGAAATTAAGATTTTAGTGAAGTGTAGTAGTTACTAATTTTTGCTTCAGTAAAAAGCAAGTGTGAAGAAGGAAATTCTGAATATTTTGTCAACCTAGAGGCCCAGGTCAAGGACATTATTTATTTTGCCTTACTTCAATATGGGTAGGTTTTTGGGAAATTTATTCCCTCAGTTACTGACACAACAGCAAGATATAACATCTACAAGATGCACTGTTGAGATTCACAAAGGCACCTAAGATGGGACCTTTCACACCCACTTCTGTCACCATCTAAAATGACAAATGGGAACACCACCATCTGCAAATTCCTCTCCAAGCTACACACACCTTGGCTTGAAAATATATTACCATTCCTTCACTGTAAACAGGTAAAAATCCTGGAACTCCCATTCTAACAGCTTTGTGGGTATACCAACACCAAAATGAATAGTAGTAGTTCAAGACAACAGCTCACTTCCACATTCACAAAGGCTACTAGGGATGGGTAATAAATGCTGGCCCAGCCAGCAATGCCCAAACCCCACAAATAAACTGAAAAAAAAAATGCAAGTTAACTCCCTCCTTTAAAATCTTGAAAGGTAATATTCAAAAGAAATACATTTCAAATGAAATGCTCTGAAGCCAAATCATTGGTACCAGTTTCTCTCAAAAAGGTTGCAATACAAGAAAAAAAAGACTGGTTAGTTTACATTATCCTCCATGCAAATAGTAAACTTGCTTTTTTATCCCCCCAACATTTCAGCAAGTTGCAGATACAGGTCCAAAAATACCAATTGCCCCCTTTATCGCACTCGTGACTATTCTTCATGTATCACCCCCCAGTGGGTTCATAAAAGTTATTAAACTTCAGGCACCAAACCTGGTAATGCATGTGCATAAGATGGCACATACTATCGGACAAAAACTAGATAGCCATCAGAATCCAGATTTCAGGCTATTCAACCCTCTCTGAAACAAAACCAACTGCAGTACCTGTATACTCTATTCCTGATGAAGGGCTTTTGCCCGAAACATTGATTTTCCTGCTCCTCAGATGCTGCCTGAACTGCTGTGCTTTTCCAGCACCACTCTAATCTAGAATCTGGTTTCCAGCATCTGCAGTCCTTGTTTTTACCTTTTACGCAGTACCTGTATTGTCATATCAGACAACCCAGTACAGTAGAGGAATGGAGCTAAAAACACCAGGCACACAACCCTTTATCCGAAATCAAAAAGCTCCGAAGTACAAAGGTTTTGTGAAGTTTCTTTGTCATTAAAAAGGCTGTTTGACATGAAAACAGTTAAGCCAAGTCCACACACACTCAATGCGTGTCACTCAAATGCAACGTGTGGGGGCGCAGCCCAACACTGGCAGGCCTCAAATTTTGATTCAGGGGCAGTTTTACTCACAGTAAATCTGTTCTTTGAAAAGATTTAAAATCATCAAACTGACACTTATTCTGAAATTCTAAAAATTCTGAATTCAGAAAACAAGCTGGTCCCGAGCATTTCGGATAAAAAAAAAATTGTAAGACTATATTTAAATAGCATGGACCAAAATACTGAACAATATTTGCCTAAATTGTTCATAAAAATCTGGCACCAAAAAACTCATTACATCCTGAAAAGTATGTTGCAGTGAAGAGCTGAAAACACCTCAAAATAAAACGAACATGGCCAAAGTTAATGAGGAACGATAAGTTTTGTAAATGGCAGCATAACATTCTTAAATATATTTGAGAAATTTATTACAAATACAAACAATACAATTTAAAACAATGAATAAAAACACCAGAAATGTTTAAAACTCAAACCGCCCTCATGTACAAATACATAAATATATAAAAACCAATTAAACTAAATAAACAAACATCATAAAAAAAGCTCAGCAAAACAAAACACTAACTCTCAAATATCAAGAGCATTACTTTCCACATTCATACGTTCAGTTTCCAAACCCTCTGGATATTGGACTCAAAGCACAATCGCCCTTAGTGTGGCAACAAAACGGTGTACAAAAAGGAAAAAAGGCCACCATATGTCTTATAGAAATTCTCAGTTGCGGTGTACCATACTTGCAAGAAAATCGAATGGGATACGCTCCATAACAATCTTAAACCAACCTGACTGGCCAGGTTGGGGTGGGGTTGGGGGTTGGGGGGTGGATTTTCAGACATCCAACCGAACAAGGTATTCTTTCTTGTGCAGAAAGTGAAGATATTGAAAAATTTCTTCTTATACGCATCTATAGGCAATGTAGATGCACATATGGCAGGCCAAGAGGAGAGAACAGGTCCTTTTCCACCCTTACACTCAAAATTGCACCTGTCACAACACTCCAGTATGTTTGAAGCCTACCACAGGACCAGAGACAGAGACAATGGCTAAAAGTGCCCATACTAACTTTACACTCGGGGGATATTGAAGATACCCCTGATTTAAATTTTACCAACGATCTGGAGCCACGTGGAGAATCTTCAACTGCAAAGCATGGGTCCTATTGCAAATTGGTCTCTTTCTTGCATTTTCCCCAAATATCTTCCCATGTCTGAGGAGACCTCAATGTCAAGCTCTCTCCCCCACATCCTGCAAAGTTGATCGAACTCATCTGAGAGGCTGCTCCCCCAATTGATGATATAGAGTGCTGACAGAAAGTGTACCATTAGCACAGAGCACCCTCTTCTGTCAGATTTGTTGCGGTCAAAAGTGTAGTCTTTTGAATAAAATTCTTAACTTGACAAAAAACACAAAAGGTCCCTGCTAAATAGCTCGTATTTCCATGCTAACTGACCAAAAGAAATCATTGTGTCTCCCTCAAATAAATCACCCATGCAAGACACACCCTTAGCTACCCAATGTTTGAACCCGGAATCTACCATTGATAACTATTGGGTTATGGCAATATTCCCTAACTGTCCTTATTTTGTTCAAAAACAGCAAGATAGTAAGGGAACAATTTGCCTGAGGTTTTGAAAACTAACCATTATGAAAAAGGGTCTCCACAAGCCCAATCACTCACACAAGATAAAAGTGAGCTTAGTTGATAAGTTTTAAATGTCTGGGAGATCCACCCACCCCAGTCTGAGAAGCAACTGCAGTTTAGCTAGTTTAAAGGGGCTGCTTACGATGCCACATAAAAGTTGAACTAACCGTTCAGTCTCCTGAATGCTTGCTTATCGAAAGGCATGGGGAGTATCCCTATAGGGTACAACAAATGGGGGAAGAATATTCATCTTAATAAGAGCTATCTAATCTAACCATGAGACCAGAAGCACCTCCCATCTTTAAAGATCTTAGAATCATAGAGATGTACAGCACAGAAACAGACCCTTCGGTCCAACTCAGAAAACAGAAAAGTACAGCACAGAACAGGCCGTTTTGCCCACGATGTTGTGCCGAGGATTATTCCTAATATAAAATAAAATAACCCAACCTACACACCCCTCTATTCACTGCTGTCCATGTGCATGTCCAATCACTTAAATGTTCCTAATGACTCTGCTTTTATCACCACCGCTGGCAACGCATTCCATGCATTCACAACTCTTTGCATAAAGAACCTTCCTTTGATGTTCCCTCTATACATTTCTCTTAATATCCTAAAACTATGGCCCCTCTTGCCTTGGGGAAAAGTCTCTGGCTATTGACTTTATCCATGCCTCTTATTATCTTGTATACCTCAATCAGGTCACCTCTTCCTCTCCAGAGAGAAAACTCTAAGCTTAGTTAACCTTTTACCATAAGGCAAGCCCTCTCGTGCAGGCAGCATCCTCTTGAGTCTTCTTTGCACCCTCTCCAAAGTCCCCGTACCTTTCCTATAATAGGGTGACCAGAACTGGACACAATATTCCAAGTGTGGTCTCACCAGGGACTTGTAGAGGTGTAGCAAAACCTCGCGGCTCTTAAACTCAATCCCCCTGTTAATGAAAGCCAAAACACCATATGCTTTCTTAACAACCCTATCCACTGGGTGGCAACTTTGAGGGATCTATGTACTTGCACACCCAGATCCCTCTGTTCCCCCACACTGCCAAGAATCCTGTTTTTAATCCTACATTCAGCATTTAAGTTCGACCTTCCAAAATGCATCACTTCGCATTTGTCCAGGTTGAACTCCATCTGCCATTTCTCAGTCTAGCTCAGCATCCGGTCTATGTCGGGCTGCAGCCTGCAACAGCCCTCGATACTATCAACGGCACCTGCAACATTTGTGTCATTGGTAAATTTACGAACCTACCCCTCAACCTCCTCATCCAAGTCATTTATAAACACTACAAAGAACAGGGGCCCAAGAACAGAGCCCTGTGGGACACCACTCACTGACCTCCAGGCAGAAAACTTTCCATCTACAACCACTCTCTGCTTGTCAGCCAACCAATTCTGAATCCAGACAGCCAAAATCTCCCTGTATCACATACCTCCTGACTTTGTGAGTGAGCCTACCATGCCTTGAAGTCCATACACATTAAATTCCACTGCTTGACCTTTGTCTACCTGTCTTGTCACCTCATCAAAGAACTCAATAAGATTTGTGAGGCATGACCTGCCCCTCATGAAGCCAAGCTGACTGCCTTTAATCATGCTATGCTTTTCCAAATACTCATAAATCCTATCCCTCAATTCTTCCCAAAACGTTGCTGACCAGACAAGACGGACTGGTCTGTAATTGATGGGGATTTCCCTATTCCCCTTCTTTAGATTAGATTACAGTGTGGAAACAGGCCCTTCGGCCCAACAAGTCCACATCGACCCGCCGAAGCGAAACCCACCCATACCCCTACATTTACCCCTTACCTAACACTACAGGCAATTTAGTATGGCCAATTCACCTGACCCTGCACATCTTTGGATGGTGGGAGGAAACCGGAGCACCCGGAGGAAACCCACGCAGACACGGGGAGAACGTGCAAACTCCACACAGTCAGTCGCCTGAGGCGGGAATTGAACCCGGGTCTCTGGCGCTGTGAGGCAGCAGTGCTAACCACTGTGCCACCGTGCCGCCCAGGAACAACAGGAACAACATTAGTCTCCCTCCAATACTCCGGTACGATTCCTGGGGAAGGTGAGGAAGCGAAGATCTTCGCCAACAGCTCACCAACCTCCTTCCTCGCTTCCTGGAGCAGCCTAGGAAAAATCTGGTCTGGCCCCGGGGACTTATCAACATTAATGTTTGCCAAAATTTCCAGCACATCATTATTCTTGATCTGTTCAAACCCGTTTCCCAGCTCCTCAAAGTGCTCACTCATAACAAGGTCCCTTTCGTTACTGAAAACCAAAGCATAAATAAATAAATAAACAAACAAACAAACAAAAACCTCATTTAGGACTTCCCCTATTGTTCAGACTCCATGCACAAGTTCCTTCCGCCATCCCTGACGGCCCTACCTTCTCCCTGATCATTCTCTTATTCCTCACGTATGAGTAAAATGCTTTTGGGTTGTCCCCAATCTTTCCTGCCAAGCCTCTGTGTCCCATCCTGCCTCTCCTCAGTTCACTTCTGAGCTCCTTTCTAGTAAGCCTGTAATCCTCTAGAGCTGTGCTAAATCCTTGCTTCCTCCACCTTATGTAAGCTGCCTTCTTCCTTTTGACAAGAAGCTCCTCTGTTCTCGTCATCCAAGACTCCTTAATCTTACCCCTTCTTGCCTGTCTCAGAGGAACAGGTTTGTGTATCACTCACAACAACTGCCAAACAAACAAACTCCACATATTTGACATGTCCTTTCTGTGCAATAATTGCTCCCAATCAGTACTTCCCAACTCCTGTCTGATAGCATCATAATTTCCTTTTCCCCCCAAGTAAATATTTTCCCTTGGTAACTGCTCCTTCCCCTCTCCAAGGTTATGGTAAATGTGAGGCAGTTGTGGTCACTGTCACCGTCACCAAAGTGTTCTCCGGTGAGATCTGACACCTGTCCTGGCTCATTGCCAAGCACCAAATCCAAAGTGGCCTCTCCTCTCGTCAGCCTGTCTACATGCGGAGTAAGGAAACCCTCCCAACACCTGACAAAAACAGCTCCATCCAAACCATCTGCGCTAAGGAGGTTCCAGTCGATATTGGGAAATTTGAAGTCACCCATAACCACCACCCTGCTACATCTGCATTTTTCCAAAATCTGCCAGCCTGAGTTCTTCAGTCTCCCTACTGCTATTAGGGGATCTGTAGAAAACCCCCAACGAGGTGGCTGCTCCCTCGCTGTTCTTAACTTCCACCCATAAGACTCAGCAGTCAAACCTTCATCAGCCAAACCTTCATCAGCAACCTTAGTTTCTGTAGTTGTGATGCACTCTAATTAGCGATGCTACACCCCCTCTTTTTTTCTACCCTCCCTGTTCTTTCTGAACATTGTAAACCCTGAAACATCTAGCAACCAAGCCTGTCCCACTGAAATCCATGTCTCTGCTATGGCCACAACATCATAGCCCCAAGTACTGATTCACGCTCTAAATTCACTCATATTGCTTTAACGCAAGGCACCGTGCCGTCAGTGGGCAGCACGGTCGCTCAGTGTTTAGCACTGCTGCCTCACAGCGCCAGAGACCGGGTTCAATTCCCGCCTCAGGCGACGGACTGTGTGGAGTTTGCAAGTTCTCCCCATGTCTGCGTGGGTTTCCTCCGGGAGCTCCGGTTTCCTGCCATAGTCCAAAGATGTGCAGGTCAGGTGAATTGGCCATGCTAAACTGCCCGTAGTGTTAGGTAAGGGGTAAATGTAAGGGTATGGGTGGGTTACGCTTTGGCAGGTTGGTGTGGACTTGTTGGGCCGAAGGGCCTGTTTCCACACTGTAATGTAATGTAAAAAAAAGTGTAATGTAGTGTAAAAAAAAGACACTTTAACCAATCCCTTTGTTTCATCATGTGATTAACCTTCCCCAATAGGATGTAGTGAATCTGTCACTGCCCCATCTATGACTACCCCCTCACAGATATACAGCTGTGATTCCCACCCCCCCACCAAACTAGTTTAAACCCTGCCAAACCAAATGAGCAAATCTCCCACCCAGGACATCTGCCCTTCCAGTTTAGGTGTAACCTGTCCTTCATGTACAGGTCCCAATTTCCCCAGAAGGCATCCCAATGGTCTAAGTATCTGAAGCCCTCCCTCCTGCACTAGCCACGTGTTAAGCTGCATTCGCTGACTGTTCCTCACATCACTACCTCGCGGCACCAGTAGCAAACCCAAGATCACTACACTACTTGTCCTGCTCTTGAGCTTCCAACCTAGCTCTCTGTGGTCACTTTTCAGGTCCTCAAATCCCTTTCCTGGCTATATCTTGGTGCTAATACGTACCACGATTTCTGGCTGCTCACCTTCCCCTTTCAGAATCCTGCAAACCCAATCGGCGACATCCCGGACTCTGGCACCAGGGAGGCAACATACCTTCCAGAGTCCTGTTTCTGACCACAAAATCTCCTGTCAATCCGTCTAACTATCGAGTCCCCCATCACTAGCACTTTTCTATTCTCCCCCTTCCCTTCTGAGCCACAATGCCAGGGACCTGACAACCAAGGCTTCCATCTGGTAGGCTGTCCCCACCAGCAGTATCCAAAATGGTATACTTATTGCTGAGGGGACCAGCCACAGGGGATAAAGTGAGGACTGCAGATGCTGGAGATCAGAGCTGAAAATGTGTTGCTGGTAAAGCGCAGCAGGTCAGACAGCATCCAGGGAACAGGAGAATCGACGTTTCGGGTATAAGCCCGAAGAAGGGCTTATGCCCAAAACGTCGATTCTCCTGTTCCCTGGATGCTGCCTGACCTGCTGCGCTTTACCAGCAACACATTTTCAGCCACAGGGGATCCCTGCCCTATCTGTTGGTTCCCTTTCTTCCCCCAACTGTAGTTGAAAAGTGTGGTGCTGGAAAAACACAGCAGACCAGGCAGTATCCGAGGAGCAGGAGAATCGACGTTTCGTGCATAAGCACTTCTTCAGGAATGAGGCTGGTGTGCCAAGTGGGCCGAGATTAAAAAAAGGTAGGGGGGAGGGAATTTGGGGGAGGGGCGCTGGGAATACGATTGGTGGAAGGTGAGGGTGAGGGCGATAGGCCAGAGAGGGGGTGGGGGCGGAGGCAGAGAGGTCAGGAAGAAGATTGCAGGTCAAGAGGGCGGTGCTGAATCAGAGGGTTGGGACTGAGATAAAGGTGGGGGGAGGGGAAATGAGGAAGATGTGTGGTTGGAGGGTTCCTAGGCGGAAGATGAGGCGCTCTTCCTCCAGGCGTCATGTGGCCAGGGTCTGGCGATGGAGGCGGCCAGGGACCTGCATGTCATTGGCGGTGTGGGAGGGGGAGTTAAAGTGGTCAGCCACAGGGCGGTTGGGTTGGTTGGTACGGGTGTCCCAGAGGTGTTTCCTGAAACGTTTCGCAAGTAGGCGGCCTGTCTCCCCAATGTACAGGAGACCACATCGAGTGCAGCGGATACACTAAGTGATGTGTGTGGAGGTGCAGGTGAATTTGCGACAGATATAGAAGGATCCATTGGGGCCTTGGAGGGAGGCGAGGGGGGAGGTGTGGCCGCATGTTTTGCACTTCTTGCGGTTGCAGGGGAAGGTGCTGGGAGTGGAGGTTGGGTTGGTGGGGGGTGTGGACCTGACGAGGGAGTCGCGGAGGGAGTGGTCTCTCCTGAATGCTGATAGGGGTGGAGGGGGAAATATATCCCTGGTGGTGGGGTCTGTCTGGAGGTGACGGAAATGACGGAGGATTATACAATGTATCCGGAGGTTGGTGGGGTGGAAGGTGAGGACCAGTGGGGTTCTGTCCTGGTGGCAATTGGAAGGGCATGGCTCAAGGGCGGAGGTGCGGGAAGTGGAGGAGATGCGGTGGAAAGCATCGTCGACCACATTGGAGGGGAAATTGCGGTCTTTGAAGAAGGAGGCCATTTGGGTTGTTCGGTAGTGGAATTGGCCCTCCTGGGAGCAGATGCAGCGGAGGCAGAGGAATTGGGAATATGGGATGGATTTTTACAGGAGGTGTAATCTAGGTAGCTGTGGGAGTCGGTCAGTTTGTAGTAAGTGTCTGTGTTGAGTCGGCCGTCCGAGATAGAAATAGAGAGGTCTAGGAAGGGGAGGGTTCATATCCCTCTAAACCCTTCCTATTCGTATACCCATCCAGATGCAGCTCATTCCATACACGCATCACCCTCTGCGTGAAAACGTTGCCCCTTAGGTCTCTTTTATATCTTTCCCCTCTCATCCTAAACCTATGGCCTCTAGTTGTGGACTCCCCGACACCAAGGAAAAGACTTTGCCTATCTATCCTATCCAAACCCCTCCAGATTTTATAAACCTCCATAAGGACACCCCTCAATCTCCAAAGCTCCAGGGAAAACAGCCCCAGCCTGTTCAACCATTCCCTGTAGCTCATTCTCCAACCCTGGCAAAATTCTTGAAAGAGCTCAGAAAAAATTTACAAGTCTTGTTTGATTTTAATGAATAATTGAACAAAATTAGCTTTGAACAACCAAAAACTGGAGTGATGAATATGCCCAATTACCTAATACACCGTGATTACTTAAATGGAAATTGAGATTTGCACTCAAGACCTAGCACCTTTGTAAGGCCACCCATAAGCATAGCCTCTGTTTTTAGAAAATTAGTCTTGTACCTAGAAAAAAGGTGTCAAACGAGCTGATGCATCTTATCAGGAGGGGCACCAAAACTGTTGGATTTGACAAAAAAAAGGACATCGTCCACGTACAGTGACCCCACTTCTGAAGCAGATATTTTGGGATCTCTATGAATGGCCTCCATCAATGGTTCAATCACACAATGTAAAGAGCAATGGCAAAAAAAAAGGTGACAGCCCTGTCAGCTGTCTCCAAAAATGCTAAAATTACTTTATCGTACACCACTGATGATGACGCAGCAAGAGGTTCGCAGTAGGGAACCTTTACCCATCTTAAAAAGGCTTTGCTCAAGTCAAATTGCTCTAGAGTATACAAAAGGGTATGGCCACTCAACTCTGTCAAATGCTTTCTCTGCATCTAGAGAAATCACCAATCCCTGTATAACTGTTGTTGACATGCCCGAATTGCATTATGCAGCCTAACATTACAGGTTCTGCGAACTTTAAGACGACCTTCTGGTTCTCTTTAATAACAGAAGGCAAAACACTTTCCAGCCATAACTCAAGGGTCTTAGAGAGGATTTTAAATTCAACATTTAAGAGCGAGAGGAGCCTGTAAACAACAGTCCTCCGAGACCTTCCCTTTGACAATAAGCAAAATATTGGCTTCTTCGAGATGGTGGGAGATGATGACTGTATGAGCCATTGAGCATCGGGCCTGACCATATGCTTATAAATTCCTTTTATAATTCACTGGAGAGTCTATCAGGACTGGAATGCTACATTAATCTTTTTGGAATCAGTTTAGGTTCCCAGACCCTTCCCTAAATACCATAATGCCTTGAGGAGCACTCCTTTTCCTGGCAAGAAACACTAGGTACTTGCCTGGTTTGTCACCATGCCCATATAACCTTTGTTTTGCGAAAGCAAGCTCCTTCTTTGCTGTCTGCATGAGCACAGAATTCAATACAGACTACAGTACCATAATCCTCTGTAGCTTGGCTGAGGGCCTGTCAAAGTAAACCTTCTCTGCTGCCTTCAACCGTGCCTCAAGGAGACATTACTGCTCGCCCTCCTGCCGCTTCCTACTGGCGGAGGGGGGAGGGGGGTAACTAATCCCCAGCATAGGTAGTTTCCCAAAGGACAGACGGGCTAGTAACAAGCCTGAATTAAGTGTCTAGGGGAATGCCCTAAATTCCTTAGAGAAGTACTTCACAAAATTATCCTCAAGGATAACGGCATCCATTCACCAGTGCCTTCGGCCTACTATAGCGTCCTCAATTTTAACCAACAGATACCACCATTGATCATGCTCCAGTGTAATATTACCAAACGTACAAGGTCACCAAGTCCAGGGTTGCCATGGGGATCAGGAAAAATTTAATCCTGATATGACAGCTGTGTGGATTGTGAAAAAAAAAGTTAAATCCCTGCCTGTAGGGCAGAGATACCTCCAGATGTCCACCCTTATTCCATATACAGATCCACTAATTGTTTAGTTTGTACAGAAGGTATCAGGGGCCTTTGGGCAACCTGTCTACCATGGGATTCATAAGACAATTTAAATCTCCCCTCCGAAGTGCCGGGACTAGAGACTAATCAATTTAGCGGATGCATCTACCAAACATTTGAGGGGATTGGCTGGAGGGCAGTAAACATTTAAAACACTGTTCTTCCCAGTTTATCAGAGCTTCTAAGGAGTACAAACCTCCAGTGTGTGTCTTTAGTAACTTAAAGTGGTGATTCCTCCTAACGAATACAGCCACTCCTCTACTTCTGGCATTAAAAGGATGAAAACTAAACCCGACCAAAGCCATTCTGCTGTAGTTTCAAACGCTCCCTATCAGCCAAGTCCATCTCCTGTAATAAAACAATATCCACCTTTTCCTTTCTATAACTAGAGAGTACCTTTTTCCTCTTAATCAGTGAGTGACTCTCCTTGGTGTTCCAGATACACCATTTAATCAAGTCATTAACCATAATCTTCTGCACTAACATTTAGATTCCAGAGAGGAGGAACTCTAATTACAAATCACCGAGCCTTAGTGTCGCAAGATCCATCGAACATAAAAACTACATAAACTAAAAATCATTGCAGTTAACAAACCTACAAAGCTGTCAAAGATTATTTAAAATTAAAAAAAACAATGCACCAACAGCACTGAATACAGGAACTCATCCTCTGCCCAAAGTGGGCATCTACACATCCCAAACTCAACTTCCCATCCCGCTGCCAAAACAGCAGGCAGGTCATTTAAATACCTGAACTGGGCATAAACTGCCTGTACGTAGGCACTAGCCATCCCAACAATTTTCTCTCCTCCGAGCCAGAGCCGCACTACAAACTCAAGCAGAGAAAGAAAGAAAATACAAACCATGAAATAACAGAGGTGAACAAAGAAATTTTGCAAATAAAAAAAAAAGCTAAAGTACCTCACCCATCCTTTGGTATAACTTAGAAATTGAAAGTAAACATCCCAACTGCCAGAGCATAGTTTAGACCAGATTGTTACCAAATAATCAAAAAAGGAAAAGAAAGCCCAGACTAGACTTCCTTTTATTTTTGGAAAAAAAGAGTGGAGGCATACCCAAACAGCACTATTTGTATCTATTAAAAATTGTTCAAGTTAATTTGTCCACAAAGTTTCTTGCCTTCTTGGATGTGTCAACAGATGTACAGATCCATTTAAAGTGATCTGAAGCACCGCCGGATACCTCAGTACTGGATACAGAGCTCCTTCAATCGTTTCTTGATGCCATCATAGGATTTTCTTTTCCTGATCACGGCCGCTGAGAAGTCCTGGAAGAACATGATCTTAAGAGTCCTCAAACTAGGGCCTTTGGATCCTTCCCCTGGATTCTGGAAGCTTCCACAATTCTCTCCTTATCTCTAAATAGTGATGAAACTGCAACAAGACAGGACGAGGATGTTCGTCCAGGCCTGACACCTCTGCCCCTTGACCCAGTGAGCCGTCTCAATCTTCAAGCTTCTCATTCAAGCCTGCAAAGATAACTTCCTTATGCTTCTGTTGCACAGCATGTTGGTCAATAGCTTTCATGTGTACTGTATTCAGCTTTGCACATTTACCAGCTAGGGTTAAAGTAGGTGGCACGGTGGCACAGTGGTTAGCACTGCTGCCTCACAGCGCCTGAGACCCGGGTTCAATTCCTGCCTCAGGCGACTGACTGTGTGGAGTTTGCACGTTCTCCCAGTGTCTGCGTGGGTTTCCTCCGGGTGCTCCGGTTTCCTCCCACTGTCCGAAGATGTGCAGGTCAGGTGAATTGGCCATGCAAAATTGCCCGTAGTGTTAGGTAAGGGTTAAATGTAGGGGTATGGGTGGGTTGCGCTTCGGCGGGTCGGTGTGGACTTGTTGGGCCGACGGGCCTGTTTCCACACTGTAATGTAATCTAATCTAATCTAGGAGGCAAACTTGGGTTTGAAAGGTTTCAAGGATTGATCAAGGTACTTGTAATGATAAAAAAAATGTTAAGTAGATACTCTGAATTCAAAATTTCTTTTGAGGGAGAATCCAGAGTATGGCAAGTTTTAAAAGTGGCATTGTGGCTCAGTGGTTAGCACAGCTGCCTTACAGCACCAAGGACTGAGTTCAATTCCCACCTCGGGCGACTGTCTGGAGTTTGCATTCTCCCAGTGAGAGTTTGCTCCGGTTTCCTCCCACAATGCAAAGATCAGGTGAATTGGCCATGCTAAATTGCCCACTTTTTTAGTCAGGGGTAAATATAGGGTAGGGAAATGGGTCTGGGAGGGTCACTCTTCAGAGGCTTGGTGTAGACTTGTTGCACCAAAAGGACCTGTTTCCATACTGTAGGGAATCTAATCTAAAATCATAGCTCACAAAAGGCAGATAAATGGAGTTGAGCATAATCCCAGGTGAATAGCAGAACAGCAAAAGGTCCTCTCCTGTTCTTGATATTAATTACCTTATTCAGAATGTTGATAAGCTATTTTTTAAAAGCATATGCATTCACACAAACAAACCAAAAAATACAGAACATGGATGCATTCGCTTTTACTGAAGATGTGATGAAGATTTGTCCAAAATAAGCACTCAAAATAAAAGATAGGGCTTTTGAAGGTATTTTCCAAAGAATGGTGAAATGTTTTGCAATTAGTGGTGATTAGTACATTCAATAAGATACTATATACTCACAAACTGCAAACGGAGAAGGCAGTAAAAAGGACAAAAGTACTAAAAATAGGATTAGGTAAGATTAACATTGAGAAAGAGGGTCTGAGTTAAGTGGGTTGAAGTAAGGTTGAGTGATTTCCTGTGTGTAATTCCAAACAGCTTTTAACCCCAAATTTTTAAAAGTAACTCCAATCTTAAAATTAAAAATTTTCCTTTGCATGCTACTCAAGTTTTTTTTTGTTTATCAATTTAGTTTCATCACTAAAAGTACAATGTAAAAGAATATCTGCTGTTTGCTTACTGAATTTTTCACTTTTTAAAAAATAGCTTGATTCTGGTTCAGTTCTATTTTTAAAAGGCAGTTCATAAAATGCCTCAAAAGGATACTCAAACTATACTGCAGAACACTTTCAAGTGGAGTTGCAAGCAAATGAAACTGGATAACAGTTTGAGAGCCTCAAGAGCTCAATGGAAATGACCCTGCACGTTGCCTTGCACAACAGAATGATGGGAAGTAGCTATATTTACTTTTCTTCTCTCATCTGCTGAATCCATATAATTTAAGCATTTTATGTTTATGTTGACCCAAGAAATATGGTATTTCTGATGCATCCATGTCAAAAGAGGGAAGATGACAGCATAATTATTCTTAGTTCAGTGAACATTCTAAACTGTAAAACATATCCAGTTCTTCGAAAATGTTGCTTTAACACAAATACTTCAAAGTTGAGCATTCCAGATGTTTTATATAAAAGAAAGAATGTTTGCAACAGGTCTCCCACTAGCATTCAAGAGAATGCAAATAAATGTCTTGCTGTGACTTAACATTTGATCAAGAAGGTGAAAGAATTCTGGACGGGGACGAGGACGGGGTGGGGGAAAACGGGTGGGAGAGAAGATAGAAAGTGCACCCCATTGTACATTCTATTCTCAGGAGATCTCAAAAGAAGACATTGAACCATCGTAGGTAGTGTTTTGGCCATAACTGGGCTCATCCAAAACAAGAATTCATAAAATACACATTTCTACCTCAGAGAGAAGAAGTCCTTCTGAGATAAACAGAAATGTCTGGAAACAGAAAAATCAGCATCTGTGAAAAGAAAAGACAAGTTAAGATTTTGGATGTAATCAGTCACCAACTGAAAAAGATTTTTAAAAAGTCATTAAGAGACAGAACAAAAGGAGAGGGAGAGGTAAAAAGCAGAAAAACAAAAAACAGGAAGAATTAGTAGAATGACCTTATAAATTTGCTTTAAATTAAAAAAGGGAGATAGTGAGATGATTGTGCATTGTAGAGATTACATGTTGATGAATCAACTATTTAGTCAACATTTCCAGTTGACGTCATTAAAACTTTGCTGGTTGTCACTTCATATTGTAATTATCTTCTGTCTCTTACTGTAACAATATTCTTTTAAACCTTCAACTGAAACCTTGCTTCTTGGAGGTGATGGGAGAGAAGACGGAAATGACATGATAATGGAAATCTAGTCACAATGGGAGTTGCATCAGATCAGATTAATCTGTATCCTTGGTTTTAACCTACTTTTCTTCCCACTACAGTTTAATTTCAGGACACATTTTCCTTACACTGCTTTAGGGATTTATAGGTTCTTCACTTCTTTTATCCCTGACCTTTCCATTTCTGGATGCAATGTTTAGAACATTCAAAACTCCTTTCAAAACAAATTACAAATACGTATCACTGACATTTCACCTTTAATCAAAAGCATTCATTTTATTGATCTCTGCCTTTTCAAAATTCCAAATTATATTTTTCACTTCACTGTTCTGAAAGAAGATTGCATCAAAATATTCAGTTCTCTGCATGGACCTGAACATGCTTTTGTATATTTTCTGACATATCCTGTTATAATTTCTGAAAATTGCAAGGTTCTTCTGGTCAATTCAGTCTTCTCTCAATCAAGTTACTTCCATAATCTTAAGTGTTGTATATAAACTGGGTGGGTGTCACAAGGTATGTTCACATATTTCACCAAAGAATAATACAGCTTTAAGTCAGCCTCGAAAATGGGCATGGGACCAACTAACCCCAATTATATTCCTGAATTTTTAAGTAATGATGAACACTGATTCGCAAACAACATTTTTATAGCACCTTTAAAAAAAGCATTTAAAAAGGCACTGCACAAGAGCTTTACAAAAAATAGTGACTCAATCACTGGTCTGCTCTTAGGTCAGAAAATTAAGAGTGGAATCAAACTGGTAGGTTTTTTTTGAAATAAAAGAGCAAAGCAAAGCCAGCTTTGGGTCTAGATAATTAAACAGGTGCATTATGTACAGTTGCCAGTGTTGGACTGCAGTGGAGAAAATCAGAAGTCACAGACAGATGATAGTCCAACGGGTTTATTTGAAATCACAAGCTTTCAGAGCATAGCTCCTTCATCAGGTGAAACTTACAGAATACCGAGAGGCCTGGATATAGTGGACATGAAGGTATGTTTGCACTAGTAGGAGAGACTAGGTATTCATCCCATGAACTATGCTCACAGAGGGTTCAGCAATGGAAGCAAAAGAATTGGCAAGAGGGTGAGGCAGGCCCCAAGCTGGAGAGTCAGCAGTACAAAAAGGGATGAATCAGGGAGTGACATGGACTTCCCCTAAATTGCACTGAACAGGTCATGTAACCTTGCAGCTGACTAGAATGAAACTACTTTAAACAAAGTCTTTTAGTACTAAAATGAGAATCAACCAGAGCAAAATAAATCAAGACAACCTGATGCTAAATAGGGACTTACCATACCGTCGCAGGCAGAATGCTGTTCACTGCCTATCACTTATTTTCTAAGTTTGCCACTGAGCATACAGGTTAACAAAAAACAGAAATCCTAAACTCAATCAAATCCATAAAAGCACAAAGCAACCAAGCGTTTCAGAAAACACATACAAGTATTCTAGCAACCCCCTTGCTAGACAGAATGTCAAGAAACAAACTGCAGCACAGCATTAAAAAGTTGCAATTTGCCCATTTTTGGGCACATTTGTTTCAATGCATATAGAAAAATACAAAACATTTAATGGAATTTGGCAGATACTTTATATCACAGACAATAAACACAAGCGGCAATTTAAAAAAGGATAATAATTGGCTGAAGGAACATGATTTTTCCCTGCCTGTATTGATTTGCTAGTAAAGTTCCATATGCCAGGAAGCCAATTATATATTCCAAGCTGAGTGTACAACACTGGATTAACAAACTGGAAATTTCTCATCCCAAAACGATGTGGCAAGATCTCGATGTACGAACATCCTTTTAAATTGAGTAAGGACTCAATCTTTCTCTTGTGGTCGCCTGGCCTTGCACGTGCCTTCTGATGCTGAGGCACAAGGTTTAGGTACTGTGTCAGGATCAGACACTAACAGGTTAACGACACCGCCACCGCCACCGCCAATCTGCCCACCTAAGCACAAACAGCAATACAAGTTTCAATTTACTGTATGTGTCTTAAGTCTGAAAATCCTCACTTGCGATATTGAGAAATAAAAGATGTCTTCTGGTATACCAGTTCGAAATCAATCCAGACTGATAGAGGTACAACCTTTTTGTGATAATTATCCAGTACATGTGAAATTTGCTCAAATAATCTCTATCCAATTTAGCTTTTTACTAACAGTAAAAAAAAAAGACAGGGATTGCATAATGACTGCTCTGGGAATGATAAATTGTTTAATGCAGTCAGTTCTGCTATAAACACCTATTTCTCCAAAGCAAACTGGCTATAATGCAATTGAATAATTTAGACCATTTGTATTGGCTTTCCTTACCTGTATTGGCTATAATGGGATTCTGGTGCCAGTCTGTTTAAACAGTGTTGCTATTTATAAGAAAACAGATTTTCTTATAAACGCGGGATCGCACTGAAACGGAACTATGTTAGATCAGAACATGATCTGAAACCTGAATATAGGCTGAGATAACTAGTTGTCATCATCAGGAACAACCACTTAACACATGCTTTTACTAACTTAAGTGGCAACAAAATGGCTCGTCAATGCAAATAGTATGACAAAATGGCTCCTAGGCTACAAATTGACAATTCTGCAAAAAGCTGCATAAAATGGCTTTTAACTGTTATAGCTGCATAATTGACTAACCACAGTCCACTTCAATAGAAATTAGCGGACAATGCTCCCTTTACAGCAAAGAAATGACTAGACTAGATGAGACATTACTGGCCATCCTAACTGACATTCAAGTGCAGGTTCAAAGACTGAGATAAAGGTGGTTTGAGTGTTGGAAAACAAAGTTGGTTCCCAGGAAATATCATTGGACTGAGTAGCTGTCAAATAAAACTATATAGTAAATTGATTGGTAATTGTCTGAATGTGTTATATGATTATGGCCTGTACCTTTAAGTATAAAAATGTCTTGGTTTTAAGCCATGTGTGCAGCTCCTCTGAGGAATATGGATGTGCACAACCCGTTTCTGGATGATCTGTGCCCAGCCGTGTGAAGAAATAAAGAACGAAAATCTCAAAGAACCAGATCGATTGTGAGGGCTTATTGACCGATCACTAAACAGAGGGGAACACCCCCCACCACACCCCCACCCCCAGGGTCCAGATCTCCAAACAGACTGTACCTACTACCGGAAGCGGAGGCTCAGTATGTTTGCTGGGTCAGAGCAAGTTGACTCAAATTGAATTGTTAATGCTAACATGGGAGAACTTTCTGTAGACATTAAATATACAAGGTAAGCATTCCAACTGAAGTAAATAATATGGTTTATTTTAATAAGGAAAGAAACCTTGAAGTGTGATTACTACTTTAAAAATTCCAGTTGTGCGACTTAGTACCAGCAACTTCACACCACTTCACAAGAGGTTTGGCGGCCCATTATACTGGATCAAAATTACAGAAAGTGGCAAACATGTTTGCAAAACAAGGTTTCAATTAATTCCCATACTTCAAAGATTAGGGTTGCCCAATAAGACATGAGAAGATATATTCAAAACTAATTAGTTTCCTGGAATCTTTGTTTTAGATGAATCTTAAAAATAAACCAACATTCCTCATACCTTTTTTCTGCTCAAGCAGTGTCCTAGAAGTGGAACTAATTCCTTACTTCATAAACAAGTACCCCAAGAGTTTTTGCAATACTCTTTTTGAAAATACAAAATGAGTTTTACAGAAGTCAATGTCAGATGTACTTTTACAGTAATGGACAAAATTTAAACCACCAAGCTAACAGAATATATTCTTGAGGAATGAAGAGTTACCAGCTTAACACTGCAGCACGTACCATGTACAATTCTTTCCTTGCAAGCACGCACTTCAAAAACTTGGACAAGAGAAAATAAAGCAGTGCTCCTGCCTTAATCTACACAAGTTTCATCATACATGTCAGGAGTGTAACAGGTACATATGCAGTTCTAACACAAGAAACTCAACACCATTCAGGACAAAGCAGCCATAACTAGCACCCCATGTAACATCTTCAACATTCAGTCCCTTCACCACTGCAACAGCTGATCAACATCTTTAAACTACAACTTTCAACCTGTGACTTCAACATCTGAAAAGACAGGGACAGCAGATACATGGGAACACCATCACCTGCATGTTCCTTCCAAGCCACATATCACTGACTTTGAAATATACTGCCATTCCTTCACTGTCAGTGGATCAGAACTTTGGAACTCCCTTTCTAATAGCATTATCAGCGTACAGCAGAGGGCAAGGCATGCAGCTCACCACTATCCTCTATGGACACTGGGATGAACAATAAATGCTGACCCAGTCAGTGACACTGCCACATCATGAATCAATCAATTAAAGTAACAATACTACAAATTACAAAAGTATGACAGCAAGTGTACCAAAATGTACCAAAAGTGGGCGGCACTGTGGCACAGTGGTTAGCACTGCTGCCTCACAACGCCAGAGACCCGGGTTCAACTCCCGCCTCAGGCGACTGACTGTGTGGAGTTTGCACGTTCTCCCAGTGTCTGCGTGGGTTTCCTCCGGGTGCTCCGGTTTCCTCCCACAGTCCAAAGATGTGCAGGTCAGGTGAATTGGCCATACTAAATTGCCCGTAGTGTTAGGTAAGGGGTAAATGAAGGGGTATGGGTGGGTGGCGCTTCGGCGGGTCGGTGTGGACTTGTTGGGCCGAAGAGCCTGTTTCCACACTGTAATGTAATCTAATCTAAAAAAAATTATTGGCAAAACAGCTCTACAGATATCTTTGAAATAAGGACACAAGTTTCAGTTACAAACAAATTTTAAAGTTTACTTGTTAAACCAACATTCAAACTATATACTAACACCATCATGAGGTGACTCAAAAAGACTTACACAATTCAGTAGCCAACATTTCTGAATGTTCCAAATCTACACAACAACCTAATCTTCCTGTGTAAAAATAAAGAAAAAGAGTGTAATAAATCAGGCCAATGCTACATGATCTATCTGATGCAGAACACCATTCTCATCAGCAGTTTTAAAAGACAAGCAGCAACACATATCACACCTTAAAATCCTAGAATTTGATGGGCTCACAGCCAAGAGAAAAAAAACAATACAACACTGTACTTGTGTTGAGAAATAGCTTCCGACACAATCCGGTGTTACCACTTAAGACGTTTTAAATTAAGAAACGTGCAAATCTTTGCCAAACCTGCAACAGCATTCTTACATCAACCCGCCCATGCCACATCTTATTCAGTGATTGGAGGAAGTTTCTCAACCCAGTGCAAACTCACTTTACTACCTTCTATAACCAAAGATAAACATCTATCTCCTAGCAAACTAGTACAACATACAAAAGAATCCCACATACCGTACAGATTTCACATTGCCCTTACTGAAAAAGAAAGGTAGAAATGCCCAACTGGAGAAGAGTAACCAGAGATTTACAAAGGTTTGATTGATGGGCGATGTATTATTGAAGGAAGAGAGTGCATGCATTCAAGGAAGTGAGTTCAGGGTCAAAGTAATATTCCTTTGAGGGGAAAAAAGGTAAAGCATCCAAAACTAATATGCCCAAGATGCCAAATGAGAGGTTATATTAACAGACAAATTTGGCACAGGAGTACAAATCAATTGATATCAAAAAGATCAAGAAACAGAAGGAAATTGCAATATTTGGAGTATAGAAAATATAAGCAGGCAACACCTCAAAATATTTTATGCCCTAAGTATAAGCAGCTTGCTTGGGTAAAAGTTAAGCCATGAAAGAGGAATTCTTCATCCTCAGGACCAGAAGTTTTAAGAGAGTACTTCATCTATCTTCATAGGATATGACAATTGAATCAGAGGAAGAGAAGGAAAAGAACTGCACTCTGAACCCAACTCACTTGAGTTTTGCAATCTGACTGTTTTGAACAATATACTGTACCACTCTTGTATACCTCCTGTCCAAGTAAACATTTTCACATTTTCTCCACGATTAAAATTTAAATGGTACTGCAAGCCTAAAAACCTGCTTAACTTATTATCCCATTGCAGGCTCCTTACCTCCGGACAAATTACTTCTCCAACTATCTTGCTGTCATCAATAAATTTAGTTCCCATTCTCTCCAAGTCATTGACCTGAATTGTAAATAATTAAGGCTTGAGCACTGATCCTTGTGACATTCCATTAGTTACAGCTAGCCAACCTGAAATAGACTTATTAATCTTTACTTCCTGTTAACAAAGTAATCTTTTGTTCATCCTAGAGCACCTGACCCTTTACTCTGTGTAGTGAGCTTTGATGTGTCGCACCATAAAGTTTGCTGGAGTGGTCAAATATAGACTGGCCATAAAAGTTTGTTGGAATGGTCAAATATAGGAGGTGGCAATGATGTGGATGAAGGTTTTTGCAGCAGATAAGAAAGGGAAAAAAGTTAGATGCAGGACTATGTATAGGTAGCCTGTGAGATTGTATGTGGTTGGAAATTCATATTGGCTTCAAACATGATATCAATGCTGTAAAGTCTGGGACAGCTTCAGGCAGTTATGTTGTGGGATGAAGTTGGTAACTAAGGAACAGAATGGAGTTTGTATCAGGGACTGAAGACAATTGTTTTAGCCCTCTTAATATCTGATTAAAGGGTCTCTCTGTTCACTGAATACTAGATGTTAGAAAAGGAGAAAAGTGAGGACTGCAGATGCTGGAGACGAGTTGAAAAAGGTGGTGCTGGAAAAACACAGCAGGCCAGGCAGCATCCGAGCAGGAGAATCGACATTTCGGGCATAAGCCCTTCTTCAGGAAATGAGGCTGGTGTGCCAAGTGGGCTGAGATAAAGGGTAGGCGGGAGGGGCGCTGGGAATGCAATAGCTGGAAGGAGGTGAGGGTGAGGGTGATAGGCCAGAGAGGGGGTGGGGGCAGAGAGGTCGGGAAGAAGATTGCAGGTCAAGAGGGCGGTGCTGAATCCAGGGGTTGGGACTGAGATAGGGTGGGGGTAGGGGAAATGAGGAAGCTGGAGAAATCTACATTCATCCTGTGTGGTTGGAGGGTTCCTAGGCGGAAGATGAGGCGCTCTTCCTCCAGGCATCGTGTGGTCAGGGCCTGACGATGGAGGAGGCCAAGGACCTGCATGTCATTGGCGGAGGGGGAGTTAAAGTGTTCAGCCATGGAGCGGTTGGGTTGGTTGGTGCGGGTGTCCCAGAGGTATTCCCTGAAATCTTCCACAAGTAGACGGCCAGTCTCCCCAATGTAGAGGAGACCACATCGGGTGCAGCGGATACAGTAAATGATGTGCGTGGAGGTGCAGATGAATTTGCGATGGATATGGAAGGATCCATTGGGGCCTTGGAGGGAGGTGTGGGCGCAAGTTTCGCACTTCTTGCAGTTGCAGGGTAAGGTGCCGGGAGTGGAGGTTGGGTTGGTGGGGGGTGTGGACCTGACGAGGGAGTCGCGGAGGAGTGGTCTCTCCAGAACGCTGATAGGGGTGGGGAGGGAAATTCATCCTTGGTGGTGGGGTCTGTTTGGAGGTGGCGGAAATGACTGAGGATGATACGGTGGGGTGGAAGGGGAGGACCAGTGGAGTTCTGTCCTGGTGGCGATTGGAGGGGCGGGGTTCAAGGGCGGAGGTGCGGGAAGTGGAGGAGATGCAGTGGAGAGCATTGTGGACAACGGAGGGGAAATTGCGGCCTTTGAAGAAGGAGACCATTTGGGTTGTTTGGTAGTGGAATTGGTCCTCCTGGGAGCAGATGCGGCAGAGGTGAAGGAATTGGGAATATGGGATGGCGTTTTTACAGGGGGCAGGGTGGGAGGAGGTGTAATCTCGGTAGCTGTGGGAGTCAGTCAGTTTGTAGTAAGTGTCTGTGTTGAGTCGGTCGCCCGAGATAGAAATAGAGAGGTCTAGGAAGGGGAGGGAGGAGTCTGAGACGGTCCAGGTAAATTTGAGGTCTGGGTGGAAGGTGTTGGTAAAGTGGATGAACTGTTCAACCTCCTCGTGGGAGCACGAGGTAGCGCCAATACAGTCATCGATGTAGCGGAGGAAAAGGGTGGGGAGGTGGTGCCAGTGTCGCTGTGGAAGATGGACTGTTCCACATATCCGAAGAGGCAGGCATAGCTGGGGCCCATGGGGGCACCCATGGCCACTCCTTTGGTTTGGAGGAAGTGGGACGATTGGAAGGAGAAGTTGTTAAGAGTGAGGACAGTTCAGTCAGTTGAAGGAGGGCGTCAGTGGAAGGGTACTGGTTGGGGCTGCAGGACAGGAAGCAGCAGAGGGCTTGGAGGCCTTCGTGATGAGGGATGGAAGTGTAAAGGGACTGGATGTCCATCGTGAAGATAAGGCGTTGGGGGCCAGGGAAACGAAAATCATGGAGGTGGAGGAGGGCGTGGGTGGTGTCCAGAACGTGTGGCGTTGGGTGGGCGGTTCTTGGACTAAGGGGAACAGGACAGTGTCGAGGTATGCAGAGGTGAGTTCGGTGGGGCAGGAGCATGCTGAAACAGAGACAGAGACAATGGGTCGGCCGGGGCAGTCGGGTTTGTGGATTTTGGGCAGGAGGTAGAAACGGGTGGTGCGGGGTCATGGACTATGAGGTTGAGGCAGTGTATGGGAGATCTTCTGAGGTGGTGATGAGGTTATGGATGGTCTGGGAGATGATGGTTTGGTGGTGGGAGGTGGGGTCATGATCAAGGGGGCAGCAGGTGGTGGTGCCTGCGAGTTGGCATCTAGCTTCAGCGGTGTAAAGATCGGTGTGCCAAACTACCACTGCACCTCCCTTGTCTGCTAGTTTGATGGTGAGGTTGGGGTTGGGTGGGTGGGGGGAGAAAAAGAGTGGAGGTCTGCGCGTTGAGGGTGACACGTTGGAGTGGGTGAGAGGGGTGGACAGGTTGAGGTGGTCAATGTCGCGGCAGCAGTTGAATATGAAGAGATCGAGGGCGAGTTAGAGGCCAGCACGGGGTGTCCAGGTGGATGGGGTGTGTTGCAGGTGGGAGAAGGGGTCATCAGAGGGTGAGCGAGAGTCCTGGTTGAAGAAGTAGGCACGGAGGCGAAGGCGACAGAAGAAATGCTTGATGTCTTGCCATGTGTAGAACTCATTGATCTGGGATGAAGGGGAAGGCTCTGCTGAGGACTGATTGTTCATCTTGGGGGGGGGGGGGAAGAGAGGAGGAGGTCTGGAGGGATGGTGAAAATACAGCAGGGCTGAGAGCTAGGGCCTGGTTGTGGGGGCGGAGATAGACGTGGGAGTGGTGTAGTGCAGGGTGTGGTCCTTGAGCAGGTGAGTGACGTCACTGGGGATGGAAGTGGCGCACCAGGCAGAAATGGCGCTGGTCCTGGTAGCCGTGGATCCCGCGGCGGCTGTATATCTGTCAGTGATGGTTTTCCTAGCGATCGTGGAGGCTGCATGGTCGGTGGTGTCTGTTGTCCATGCGGAGATGGGGTGGAAGTGATGTCACCGTTCGCCGTGGCGGTGGCGGCTGTAGCAGCCGCGTGGGCAATGGCTCCCGAGCGGTTCCAGAGGTTGCGAGAAGGTTCAGGAACAGTCGAGGAATCGGAGTATGAGGGGGAGTACATTAAAGTTTTTCGTACTTACTTTGGTGTTCGATATGGCTAGGAAAAAGCGTTTGTTCAGTGTATGAATTCTTCTGAGGATGAAGAACAGCAAAGGTCCTTTGCAGGTCTGGGAGAGTGTTGTCCTGAGGTGGGGCAGGGCTGACTGCAGGGAGTGTAGGCAGCGGCGCATGGCTGCGAGCGTGGAGGAGAAGATCCGGAGGGAGGTCTGTTGCCGCTACCTACACTCCCTGCGGTCAGCCCTGCCCCAGCTCAGAACACTCTCCCAGACCTGGACCTTTGCTGTTCTTCATCCTCAGAAGAATTCATACACTGAACAAACGCTTTTTCACAGTACATACAAAAAAAAACTTTCACGTACTCACCCTCATACTCCGATTCCTCGACTGTTCCTGAACCTTCTCGCAACCTCCGGAACCGCTCGGGAGCCATTGCCCACGCAGCCGCTGCAGCCACCACTGCCGCGGCGAACGGTGACATCATTTCTGTCCCCACCACCGCACGGACAACAGCCCCCACCAACCATCCAGCCTCTGCGATCGCCGCCCAGACAACCGCCTCCACGATCGCCAGGAAGACTCGCCGTCAGATACCCAGCTGCCGCGGGATCCACGGCTACCGGGACCAGTGCCGTTTCTGCCCAGACCGCCACTTCCACCCCCGGAGCTGCCACTGCCACAGCCACTTCCGCCCCCAGTGACGTCACTCACCTGCTCAAGGACCACACCGCACGCTACGCCACTCCCGTGTTGATCTCCGCCCCCACGACCAGGTCCTAGCTCCCAGCCCTGCTGTATTTTCACCGTCGCTCCAGATCTCCCCCTCTGAGGATGAACAATCAGTCCTCAGCAGAGGCCTCACCTTCATCCCCCTATGCTCCCGGATCAATGAGTTCGACACGTGGCTAGACATCGAGCATTTCTTCCGTCGCCTTCCCCTCCATGCCTACTTCTTCAACCAGGACTCGCGCCCACCCTCTGACGACCCCTTCTCCCGCCTCCAACACATCCTATCCACCTAGACACTCCACGCTGGCCTCTTACCCACCCTCGATCTCTTCATATTCAACTGCCGCCGCGACATTGACCGCCTCAACCTGTCCATCCCTCTCACCCACTCCAACGTCTCACCCTCAACGCGCAGATCTCCACTCTATTCCCCCCCTCCCCCAACCCCACCATCAAACCAGCAGCCAAGGGAGGCGCAGTGGTAGTTTGGCGCACCGATCTTTACACCACTGAAGCTAGATGCCAACTTGCAGACACCTCCTCCTACTGCCCCCTTGACCATGACCCCACCTCCAAACCATCATCTCCCAGATCATCCATAACCTCATCACCTCAGGGGATCTCCCATCCACCGCCTCCAAACTCAGTGCCACAACCCCGCACCGCCCGTTTCTACCTCCTGCCCAAAATTCACAAACCAGACTGCTCCGGCCGACCCGTTGTCTCAGCATGCTCCTGTCCCACTGAACTCATCTCTGCATACCTTGACACTGTCCTGTCCCCCCTTAGTCCAAGAACTCCCCACCCTACGTTCAGGACACCACCCATGCCCTCCACCTCCATGATTTTCGCTTCCCGGCCCCCAACGCCTTATCTACACGATGGACATCCAGTCCCTTTACACTTCCATCCCCCATCATGAAGGCCTCCAAGCCCTCCGCTTCTTCCTGTCCTGCAGCCCCAACCAGTACCTTTCCATGGATACCTTCCTCCGACTGACTGAACTGGTCCTCACTCTTAACAACTTCTCCTTCCAATCGTCCCACTTCCTCCAAACCAAAGGAGTAGCCACGGACACCCCCCATGGGCCCCAGCTATGCCTGCCTCTTCGGATATGTGGAACAGTCCATCTTCCACAGCTACACTGGCACCACCCCCCCATCCTTTTCCTCCGCTACATCGATGACTGTATTGGCGCTACCTCGTGCTCCCACGAGGTGGTTGAACAGTTCATCCACTTTACCAACACCTTCCACCCAGACCTCAAATTTACCTGGACCGTCTCAGACTCCTCCCTCCCCTTCCTAGACCTCGCCATTTCTATCTCGGGCGACCGACTCAACACAGACACTTACTACAAACTGACTGACTCCCACAGCTACCGAGATTACACCTCCTCCCACCCTGCCCCCTGTAAAAACGCCATCCCATATTCCCAATTCCTTCACCTCTGCCGCATCTGCTCCCAGGAGGACCAATTCCACTACCAAACAACCCAAATGGTCTCCTTCTTCAAAGGCCGCAATTTCCCCTCCGTTGTCCACAATGCTCTCCACTGCATCTCCTCCACTTCTGCTCTTAAACGTCCCCCCCCGCCAATCGCCACCAGGACAGAACCCCACTGATCCTCACGTTCCACCCCACCAACCTCCAGATACATCGTATCATCCTCAGTCATTTCTGCCACCTCCAGACAGACCCCACCACCAAGGATATATTTCCCTCCCCACCCCGATCAGCATTCCGGAGGGACCACTCCCTCCGCAACTCCCTCAGCAGGTTCACACCCCCCACAACCCAACCTCCACTCCCGGCACCTTCCCCTACAACCGCAAGAAGTGCAAAACTTGCGTCCACACCTCCCTCCAAGGCCCCAATGGATCCTTCCATATCTGTCGCAAATTCACCTGCACCTCCACACACATTTACTGTATGCGCTGCACCCGACGTGGTCTCCTCTACATTGGGGAGACAGGCCGCCTACTTGCAGAACATTTCAGGGAACACCTCTGGGACACCCGTACCAACCAACCCAACCGCCCCATGGCTGAACACTTTAACTCCCCCTCCCACTCCGCCAATGACATGCAGGTCCTTGGCCTCCTCCATCACCAGACCCTGGTCACATGACACCTGGAGGAAGAGCACCTCATCTTCTGCCTAGGAACCCCCCAACCACACGGGATGAATGTAGATTTCTCCAACTTCATTTCCCCTCCCCCCACCTTATCTCAGTCCCAACCCCCGGATTCAGCACCACCCTCTTGACCTGCAATCTTCTTCCCGACCTCTCTGCCACCATCCCCACCTCCTTCCACCTATCACATTCCCAGCACCCCTCCCACAAATTCCCCCCTACCCTTTATCTCAGCCCACTTGGCACACCAGCCTCATTCCTGAAGAAGGGCTTATGCCCGAAACGTCGATTCTCCTGCTCCTCGGATGTTGCCTGGCCTGCTGTGTTTTTCCAGCACCACATTTTTCAACTCTAGATGTTAGATAAGCAGAGTAACCACTTGCGAGCTGTTTTAGGTATTCAAGCTTATAAATGTTATTTTCTCAAGTGAGTCAGTTGGATGACTAGCTGAAGCAAGATAAATGTCAAATTTTCCAATTAAACCACAGCGAGATTTAGGAAGAAAAGCACAGTCAGAGTTGACGGATGTAGGAATGGATATGTCTGTCTTTTCCAGATTAATAGATTTCACCAAAATTCCAATTATAGCCCCTTCTTCCAAACTCCCCTTTTTGCTGTCTTTGTCAGAAAATACAAAATGTTTACCACCATTTCCTTCACTTTGGATTTATAGCATTCAGATGGACTTATTCACCATACCTTACCAACCTGTACTATGGGAATCAGATTTTAGTTGCCTACAATTAAAGTCCCGTCAAGGCAACAGCTCAAAAATCAATTTGATAGTTTTGCTATGCAGGACTGATTTACCTGAAATTTTTTTTTAAATCAAATTTACCACATCACATTTCTAAGCAACATTCAATCCAGATTATTTTTCCAAACATTTAAATGCAAACTCTGAAAACCTCTGAAAAAAAAAGACTGCAAAAATTATTCAAAAATAGTTCAGTAAAATGACTTGATCACCAGAATAATAAAGGTATTCCAGATTATAAATTCAAGATGCATATTCAGAGAACTCAAATGAAGAGCTCGTGCAAGATGACACATCAAGTAAGTGATGTTCATGGAGTTTGTTGCCCTGGAGGAGGATCTGATGCATCAGGCTGCTCCTGACCCAGAGCATAGTGACATTAGAGTTCACCACAAACAGGTGAATGCATTTGTGAAGACATTTGCACCAGACAGGACTTGGCCTCAATATCCACCTACTATTCAGCTGACACAAACCACACCCCTCAAATGCAGTATGCAGACATCCAATCATTAAGCTATTATTAATAAAGCTTAATGATTGGATTAAGCTTTTCTATTAAGCTATTATTAATAAAGTTCAACACCACTCCAAATTCCTTTGTTTTAAGCAAATAAGCTGAAAAAACATTGCTGCTCCATTTTCCTGCTCCTCGTTCTCACAGCCAAACAATACTGATCAAAGTTGTAGATTTTTGTTTGACTAATGACTCAGTAGTTATCCGGTATCTAAACAGCACTCAAAGCAAGCTTTGCTCAGAATGCATTACTACCTTTGGTTCATTTCTTATTATTTTAGTTGCGTCATTACATTTTTTAATTGTAGTTTTTTGTTGGCAATATACATTCAGAAGAGTGTCTTTCCAGACTCCTAGGTGTCTCAATCTCATCTGTGCTCATTTCACCATTCATGAAATATACATTGTTTTTATTTTGTATATAATATGAATCACTGATCTGTACTAAATTTCAACCATTGTTTAGTCCATTCATTTTGTTTAGATCATTCTATAATTTGAATTGCTTCTTGTTCTTTACTAGCAGTCACTGGATACATGATTAGGATATCAACTCATTTGCTTTCATGTTCAGAATTCAAATAATTAAACGTACATTAAAAAAAGTTTCCAATACTTAGTATGCATCCCTTCATTTTCTGCTTTCTAGCACGTTTGTTTCAACCATTTCGTTTACCTATACGTAACTGCTAGTAAATTCTCACAGCTTTAAGTTTCATTAGTAATCCTTTCTTTGCAACGTCATATCAAGTGTCTTTCGAAAATCCATGTACACAAGATCAAAAGATTACCAAGGAATTATTTAGATATTCACTTCCTTACAATGTAGTCAAGGAAGTAGGTGAAGTTATTTACTATAATCAATCAAATTTTACTCATTAATTCCATGTGAAGTAACCAAACTGATTTAGGTTTGTGGTGATGTCATTTCCTGTTCGTTTTCTGAGGGGTTTATAGATGGTATCTATATCTGTGTGTTTGTTTATGGCGTTGTGGTTAGATTGCCAGGCCTCGAGGAATTCTCTGGCATGTCTTTGCTTAGCTTGTCCCAGAATAGATGGGTGGTCCCAGTCGAACAGATTTTTTTTCATCCGTGTGTAGGGCTACGAGGGAGAGAGGGTCGTGTCTTTTTGTGGCTAGCTGGTGTTCGTGTATCCTGGTGGCTAACTTTCTTCTGGTTTGTCCTACGTAGTGTCTGTGGCAGTCCTTGCATGGAATTTTGTAGATGACGTTAGTTTTACCCATGGGTTGTACTGGGTCTTTTCAGTTTGTTAGTTTTTGTTTGAGTGTGTTGGTGGGTTTGTGTGCTGCTAGGATTCTAAGGGGTCTTAGTATGGATATCAAACCTACAGCTCAGCGAGCAAACCTACACCCTAAACCTCAACCTGAGCTACAACCTTGCATAATGGTATGCCATCAGCATGCATTGGCTATGATAGTGCATGCAAATCTCCAATCTCTCCTGAAATAAATGCCATCTAATCCTGGAGAGCTAGGTGGTTTAAATCACTGATAAATTATATGAAGTCTTTAATAAAAAAGTCTTGAGTAAAACCTTTTGTTTATTGTTTATGGCTCCCTTTTGAAAACTGCACAGTTACCTGGAGAATCCCTGGACTTGTTGCAATGTTCCAACATAGCACAACGTACCCAGGAACAAAACCTCATTTTCTGCTTGCTTTAAGTAGTTTACAGAGGGATCAACATCAAATTAATAACATCAGAAACTGCCCACTTTGTGCCTAGCCTTCATTTTTCTAACATTTTCCATTATGGGCCCCACGAGCTACCCGACGAAGGAGCAATGCTCCAAAGCTTGTACTTCTAAATAAACCTGTTGAACTATAACCTGGTGTTGGGTGATTTTTAACTTTGGGTGTTTTGAAGAGCATTGAGGTAGACAAGCCCCAAAGACATGATTGGATCTATCCCAGAATACTGGGAGAGGAAATTGCTGGGCCTTGTGAGAAATCTTTTATCCTGTTTAGTCACAGACAAGGTCCCAAAGGACTGAAGAATAGCCAATATTGCCCTCTTTAAACAAAGAAGCAACAGGGATAATCCATGAAAATACAGGCCAGTGAGCCTCATTTCAGGGGTAGGGAAATTATTGGAGAATAACATAGGAGTCACTCACATGGCAGGCTAATACAGAAAGTAAAGTCACATGGGATCTGCAGTGAACTGATAAAATAGATTCAGAACTGGCTTGATAATAGAAGACAGTAGTAGAAGGATGTTTTTTTGACTGGAAATATTTAATCAGTGGTGCGCCACAGAGGTCAGCACAAAGACCCCTGTTGTTTTAATATAAATGTTTGGAGAACGTAGATGGCCTGATTCATAAGTTCACAGGCAAGACAAGTTGGGAAGCTGTGCAACAGTGAGGGGCATTGCCAGAGGATACAGCAAGGTATAGACAGGTTGAAGACTTGGACAGAGAAATGTCAGAAGGAATTTAATCCAAACAAATGAGAGGTGATGCATTTTGGGAGTCAGTTTAGCTCAGTTTGCTCGACACTTGGTTTGTGAAGCAGTATGATGCCAACAGCATGGGTTCAATCCCAAAGCCAGCTGAGGTTACCAAGAAAGACTCAATCTCTCACTCGGAGGTATGTTGGCCCTCAGGTTAAATCAACGTCATCTCTCTCTCCCCAACAAGAGAGCAGCCCTATGGCCTGGTAGGATTATGGCGACTTGTTGCATTTTAGAAGGAGGTAAATAGGGAATAAATGGCAGAACCCTTAGAAACACTGACACAAAGGAACTCGACATATAGGTCCACAGTTTCCTGAAAGTGGCAATACAAGTGGATAAGGTAGTCAAGATGATACACTGCATGCTTGGCTTCATCAGTCAGGCCGTAGTAAATAAAATTCCGAAGTCATGATACAGCTGTATAGAACTTTAGTCAGACCACATTTAGAATACTGCATACAGTTTTAGTCACCACACGATCAGAAGAATGTGGAGGCTTTGGAGAGGGTACAGAAAAAGCTTAGGATGACATTGCTGATTAGGAAGTTATTAGCTAGGAGGATAGAGTGGAAAACTCTGTTGGTTTGCACTTGAATGGCGGTTGAAACAAACACTAATGCAATGCTGAGCCAGCTTATAACTTTGACACTTGGTTTGTGAAGCAATATGATGCCAACAGCATGCTTATAAGAGAGGGAAAGACTCCACATCACAAAAAAAACAGCCATATACAACTGAAGAGACAAGGACAGCACAAAACTAAAAAGAAAAGTTGCACAAAATGAAAAAAAAAGCAGCTCATCCTGCCAAACCAAAAACGATAAAAACAAACTAGCAGAGAACATAGAACAATACAGTGCAGAATAAGCCCTTCAGCCCTCGATGTTGCACCAACCTATGAACTATTCTCAGCTCGTCCCCCTACACTATCCCGTCACCATCCATGTGCTTATCCAAGGATTGTTTAAGTCTCCCTAATGTGGCTGAGTTAACTACATTGGCAGGCAGCGCATTCCACTCCCTTATCACGGAGTAAATAACCTGCCTCTGACATCTGTCTTAAATCTATCACCTCTCAATTTGTAGTTATGCCCCCTCATACAAGCTGACGTCATCATCCTAGGCAAAAGACTTCCACTGTCAACCCTAATCTTCTGATCATCTTGTATATCTATCAAATCCCCTCTTCGCCTTCTTCTTTCCAATGAGAACAGACCCAAGTCTCTCAGCCTTTCCACAGACCAGGCAACATCCTGGTAGATCTCATCTGCACTTTTTCCAATGCTTCCACATCCTTCCCAAAATATGGCAACCAGAACTGTACACAATATTCCAAGCGTGGCCGCACTAGCGTTTTGTACAGTTGCAGCATGATATTGCGGCTCTGGAACTGAATCCCTATACCAATGAAACCTAACACTAATGCAATATGCCTTCTTTACAGCACTATCAACCTGGGTGGCAACTTTCAGGGATCTATGTACATGGACTCCAAGATCCCTCTGCACATCCACACTACCAAGAATTTTTCCATTGACCCAGTATTCTGCCTTCCTGTTATTCTTCCCAAAGTGCATCACCTCACATATATCTGCATTGAACTCCATTTGCCACCTCTCAGCCCAATTCTGCAGTTTATCCAAGTCCCCTTGCAACATGCATTCTTCCACACTATCCACACTACTTCACTGACTTTAGTGTCGTCTGCAAATTTACTAATCCATCCACCTATGCCAGCGTCTAAGTCACTTATAGAAATGACAAACAGCAGTGGTCCCAAAACAGACCCTTATGGCACACCACTAGTAAACTGCCTCCAGGCTGAATATTTTCCATCAACCACCACTCGCTGCCATCTTTCAGAAAGCCAGTTTCTAATCCAAAGTGCTAAGTCACCCTCAATCCCATGCCTCTGCATTTTCTCCAACAGCCTATCATATGGAACCTTATCAAAGGCTTTACTGAAGTCCATATATACCACATCAACTGCCCTACCCGAATCTACATGCTTGGTCACCTTCTCAAAAACCTCAATGAGGTTTGACTGACACGACCTGCTCTTGACGAAATCATGCTGACTGTCTCCAATCAAATTGTTGCTTGCTAGATGATTATAAATTCTCTTATAATCCTTTCCAAAATCTTTCCTACAATGTGCGTAAGGCTCACTGGTCTATAATTACCTGGATCATCACTACTGCCCTTCTTGAACAAGGGCACAACATTTGCAATCCTCCAGTCCTTTGGTACTAAACCTGTAGACAATGACGACTCAAAGATCAGAGCCAAAGACTCTGCTATCTTCTCCCTAACTTCCCAGAGAATCCTCTGATAAATTCCATCCAACCCAGGAGACTAATCTACTTTCACTCCTCAGAATTGATAACACCTGTTCATAACTAATGTCTATCATTTCTAGTCTAATATTTCATAGCTCATTCTTCTCCTTTGAGTGAGAAAATGAGAAATGTTCGTTTAGTACCTCTCCCATCTCCACAGGGCCTACACAACTTCCCACTTGTCTTTGACCTACCCAAGTTATCCTTTCACTACTCACATACCTATAGAAAGCTTTACAGTTCTCCTTTATTCTATTTGCTAAAGACTGCCCTTGTCCTCTCTTTACGCTTCTTAACTCTCTCGAAATCCTTCCCAGCCTCAGCTGAACCATCTTGCCTCATCAACACATAAGCCTCCTCCTGCTGTTCATTACCAAGCACCAAATCCAACGTGGCCACCCCTCTTGTCGGCCCTTTGACGTACTGTGTCAGGAAACCCTCCTGTAACACTAGACAAAAAAACCTATCCGATGTACTAGAGTTATAGCATTTCCAGTCAATGTTGGGGAAGTTAAAGTTCCCCCATAATTACCACCCTGTTCCTTTCAATCCTACTCAATAGTTTTGTCAATCCTCTCTTACACCTCTGTGGAAGATTGTGGTGGCCTATAAAAAACCCCAAGAAGTGCGACCTCACGTCTCCTGTTTCTAACATCAGCCCACACTACCTCAGTAGACGAGTCCTTGTCAAAAGTTCTTTCAGACACTGTTACATTATCCATGACTAACAAGGCCACATCTCCCCCTCTTTTACCGGCTTGCTTGTTCTTAGTGAAAGATATAAATCCTGGAACCTGCCACATCCATTCCTCACCCTGTTCTATCCATGTCTCCGAAATGGCCACAACATCGAATTCCCAAGTACCTATCTATGCTGCAAGCTCACCTACCTTATTTTGGATACTTCTGGCATTGAAGTAGATACACTTCAAACCAGCTTACTGCCAGCACGTTCCTGTGACCATCAAATCTTGTCCCTGTCCTCCCTACACTCATCCTCCTGTGAACTGCAACTACACCTCAGGTTCCCATCCCCCTGCTGAGCTGGTTTAAACCCAACCGAATAGCACCAGCAAATTTCCCACCCAGGATATTAGTACCCCTCTGGTTCAAGTGAAGACCATCCTGTTTGTACAGGTCCCACCTTCCCCAGAATGAGCCCCAATTATCCAAGTACCTGAAACCCTCCCTCCTGCACCATCCTTGCAGCAGTTTGAGAACTACTAAAAAGGGATTATGAAAGAAAGTTTGCCTGGAACAAAAATCAATAAAAAGAAATATTATAGTTACATAAAGGTAAGTAGGTGGCCAAGGGTAATGTTGGCCTACTGAAGGCTGAAAGTGGGAATACTGTCAATGACAGTGGGAAAATGGCAGACATGTTGAATAATTAGTTTACCTCTATTTACAGCAGAACAGAAGGAACACTTGCTGGAATTTTCAGGGAAATTAATAGTGGATTGATGACTTACAAAATAAAATTAACAGTTAAATATCGATAATGAAGAAATTAATGGAACAATAAAGTTACAAATCCACAAGTTTTGGTTTTCATCTAAGGATGCTAAAGAAAGTTGGGGAGCAAACTGAACGATTATAGTTGGGGCATCTACAGAGCTCCCTAGATTTAGGAGTCCAACCCTCTGGATTGGAAATTTGTACATCATTCTTTTTAAGGGCAAAATTACAGATCTGTGGAAATTGTTGAAGTCTGTAAATAAAGGATAGAGTAATTAAGCACCTCAAAATTATCAGTTAAATCAAGGAAAGTCAGCATGGATTCATGACAGGTAAGTCATGCCTGACAATATCATGGAATTAAGGATAAATTGCTAACATTGTTGGGAAATTGG
Source organism: Chiloscyllium plagiosum (assembly GCF_037043375.1). Lineage (NCBI taxonomy): Eukaryota > Metazoa > Chordata > Chondrichthyes > Orectolobiformes > Hemiscylliidae > Chiloscyllium > Chiloscyllium plagiosum. The sequence goes on along the minus strand of NW_028270147.1, from coordinate 58,189,989 downwards.
TCGAGTGACAAGCAACAGAAAATTGGGATGATGGGTAGGTACTCAATTTAGCTGGACAATGTGACCAGTGATGCCCCACAAGAATGTGTTAGGGCCTCAATTATTCACATTAAGTTATTAACTACTTGGATAATGGCAGGAAGTAACATCCAAATTTGCTCATGACAAAGTTAGGCAGCATTGTAGATGATAACAAAATTACATGAATATTGATAGACTAGATGAACAGGCAAAACTGTGACAGATGGATTTCAGCGCAACTGTGAGGTTAGTCACTTGAGTTAAAAAAAAGGTTTGATCAGGATACTTTTAAATGGTATGAAGTTAAATACGGTACATGCCCAAAGAAATTTGAGATTTCAGGAGCACAGATCTTTAAAATGCCAAGAACCAACTGAAAACAAAACCAAGGCTGATATGATAATCAGAGGGTTCGATAGGGTGGACAGTGAGAGCCTTTTTCATCAGATGGTGATGGGTAGCACAAGGCGACAGCTTTAAATTGAGGGGTCACAGATATAGGACAGCAGCTAGTGAACTTCGAAGACCCTAATACAGACAAACAAAAAATGCCATTTACAAATAAACCTTGCAAGAACTGTAACAAACACCACGTTGGACAAACATGCAGAAAACTCACTACCAGGATACATGAACATCAACTGGCCACAAAAAGACATGACCCACTCTCACTAGTATCCTTACATATAGATGAGAAAGGACATCACTGACTGGGACAACACATCCATTCCAGAACAAGCCAAACAAGAGACATGCACGAGAATTCTGAAAGCATGGCATTCCAACAGGAACTCTATCAACAAACATGTTGACTTGGATCCCATTTACCACTCCCGAGAAAAAAAAGAACAGGAAGTGACATCACCGATCCAAGGAAACAAACACAAATAGAAAGTGGGCCATACCACCAGCACTTCATCTGGAGGCTGACTGATTTTACCTAGTACGGTGACGAAATATTTGAAAATGAACCTTCCAACTCAGCAAGTAAACCTACATCCAGAATGTAGGCAGATGCCAGAGGTAGTTTCTTTCCTCAGAACGTAGTAAGAGCGTGGAATGCCATTCCTGCAACAGTCAGACTCACCGACTTTAAGGATATTTAAATGGTCATTGGATAAATATATGGATAAATGTAGAATAGCATAGGTTAGATATACTTCAGATTGGTTTCATAGGGTGGTGCAACATCGTGGGTCGAACTGCCTGTACTGCGCTTAATGTTCTACGCTATGCTTCTCTATGCTAGATTTTGTATACAAGGACACAAAGACTATGTTGTAGTTTTACAAAACCTTGGTTAGGCCCACATTATATACGGAGGGTAGATCTGGGCACCACACCTTAGGAAGGATGTGCTGGTGTTGAAGGGAGCAGAGTATAGGTCTACACAATGATACATGGGCTTCAGGAGTTGAGTGAGGAGCAGAGATTGTTCAAATTAGGCCTATTTTCTCTAGAATTCTGAAGCTGGAGTGATCTGACCAAAGTCATTAAGATATTAACAGGAAAAAACAGGGTAGCTCAAAGATGACTATTTTACTGGTTGGAAACTCTAGAACAAAAGGGGTGTTGTCTAAAAGTCACAGCCAAATCATTCAAGAGTGATGTTAGGAAGCACATCTGCACACTAAGGGCAACAGATATTTGAACTCTTCCAAAAACAACAGTTGATGCTAAATCAAATCAGTTAAATTTTAAACATCAGAGATTGTTTAACAAATATTTATCTAAGACATTAAAGGGATACGGGCTAAATGTGGGTAAATTGAGTTAGGCCACAGATCGCCCATGCTCTCAGGGAATGGTAGAACGGACTCAAGGGACTGAATGGCCCATGACCCCTTAGACTACAAATATTTAGTCTATATTTAGTTAATTAAAGTCACCCATTATGACCACTAAATTGTTGACATCCCCAATTTCCTTGCAAAGTTTCTCGACATCCCTCCTCTGCTTGGTGTAGTCCATAGATTACCTATTAGCATAAGTGCACCTTTTTTGTGTCATCGCTGAAGGACAGAATGTGGCTTAAGCTGCTCAGAGTTCTACTTGACAAAATACAACTAAGAGGAGAACTGATAGACATTTTCACAGTCACAATGGAGCAGCCTAGCACACAGGAGCTGAAACTGCTCATGCTTCCCACAGAAGGATCAAGAATGCAAAGACAGTGATTTTTAAACAAAGCAAATGTAATGGGAGATGCACTGATTGGAACAATTGCCAGGTGAATCTCATTGACCAGGAGATCCTTGATTGGTGTTATTAACCTGGGCTAATCAGAGCCCTGCCTGACTGATACGAACAGGAGATTTAGAAAGACTCCCGATTCTAGAGATTGGCTCTGACCAGTCAGCTCAGAGCCATGTACTCTGCAGATATAAATAAAGGGTGAGCTTGGTGATGGGACACTGGCCTCAAGTTATTTCAGTGGTTCTAGTTATGGGCTTGAAGAAAATCTGCTTGCAATGGTTGTCTTGGAGTCGGGTGAGCATTTTTAGCATAATACCTTCATTTGGGAAGTATTTTGTTTTCATTCACTCATGGAATGAGGGCATCACTGGCTGGGCCAGCATTTATTGCCTGTCCCTAATTGCCCAGAGGGCAATTAAGAGTCAACCACATTGTTGTTAGTCTGGCTTACGTGACACCTGACCTGATAAGAATGACAGTTTCCTCCCAAAAAGAAGTGAACTAGATGGGTTTTTTGGACAATCAACAGTGATTTCATGGTCATCACAAGGCCCTTAATTCTAGATTTTATTTACTGAAATGACATTCTGCCATGGTGGGATTTGAACCCAGGTCACCAGAACATTACCTGGGTATCTGAATTAGCAGGCCAGTGGCAATATCATTAGGCCATCAACTCCCTCTGACTCATTTGATTCTGAAGACTGGGCCAGTATGGGGAAGGAATGTGTTATTTGCTTCCTGGGCAAATGAAAAGCAATGAGTCATCCTTCTGACTGCTTGTGGACTCACAGCATTTTTTTTGGTTACTCGGAGCCTAACTTTCCCAGAGGCAGATACTGATACCTTTCAAGACTTGACAGATTTAGTGAAGGAATGTTGCCACCCCAAAACCTCCTAATTCTGACATGCCATCTGCTTTATTTGACTTTTCAAGAACAAGGGGAACACATAATTGGGATTTTTGGGAGGGGAAATGTGATTTTGGTTTAACCCTGAATGACATGCTGATCAACCACTTGGTATATGGGATTAATGACATAACCATTTACAAGCAGCTACTAGGTGAAGCCCAACTGAACTTCAAACAGACATGGCAACTGGCCTGCTCATGAGAAAATGCAGTAAGTGGAGTGTGGAGATACAGGGTACCCCAACGGAAGTGGATACTATCACCTGTCTGACAGAGCTTGGAGAACACCACTTGAGTGAAGGCAATCGCACAGCCCCATATAGGGCATAACTTGAAGAGGGACCCTAGGTCAGCCCACAGCAGAACTCCAAAACAAGGCTGCGCCTCAGTCAAATGGCTAGAGTTTTCTTCAGGCATCGAGCCAGCAAGCAGACTCTAGACAGCAAAGGAGCTCTACAAGGCTTCGGTGTGGCACAGCTGTTACTTATGTATTGATCCAAGTCTGGTTGGTCTCAAGTCTTGCTGCATACAATCACACTGTCAGATACATTACAAATGGCTTTGAATGTTGTGCAAAGTTAAACAAATGTGACTACATCAGTTCATTAATGAACCAAGTGAAGATTGTTGTCCTGAAGGATTTTCCACATTGCTGGGTATGAAAGTCTGCATTGTAGCAGCAGTAGAAAAGTAGGACTAGGGGCTTAGCAGTTATGCAGCACAAGCTTTTAGTTCCACTTTCCTGCAATGAACTGATATGGTGTATTTTGGGATACAGTAATTGAGCCTAAAGGGTCTTTTCTTTTGCTATTGCCAAAATAGCAACAATTCTACTGCTAAAAATGTTGCCAGGACAGCCTGTGCAGTATCCAGTGTCTTCAAGTATTCCACCATATCACGGAGTGAATTAAATTGGCTGAAGAGTGGCATCCATTATACTGGGAACCTTAGGAGACAGCAGCCTGGATGGGCTATGCAAAAAGCAATTTTGGCAAAGAAATTATTGCAAATACTTGATCCTCATCCTCTTCTGTACAAAGATTCTCTTTCCCATTGTTGAGGATGGGGATATTAGGTGTAGTCATCTCTTTCACTTAGTTATTCAGTTATCCATCACCATTCACAGCTGGATGTGCTAAGACTGCAAGGTCTATATCTGATTAGTTGGTTGTATGATTGTTTAATTCGGACTACCAACTGCTGCTTCTGCTGTTTGTCATCAAGTGGGAGGTGACAGGACAGGAGTGGAGAGGAGTTGGGATGCTCAGGTCATTTCAATCAGGTCCTTGCATATGCCAGTTCAAAGACTAGGAGTGTCAAATGACATAGCTCTTGTTCCTTTCGTTCCCTTAAGGAAAGTTTTGCATTTTACTCTAAAGTTAAGATGGAACACATTTTACTCAAAATTAAGCCCTTCAAAAATCATTACCCATGCAAAAATGGAGCCACTGACTTTTATACAAGCACACACTAATTCAAAATTATTTTTTCCGTCTGTGAACAATACCAAAGAATATTCACAAAAGTCAGTTAAACTTAGATTTGAAGCAACATTTGTATTTTGCACATAATAATGCACTGTAAACTGAACTCAAAACAATGCATTTTGACAGAGCACTGCCAGAAGAAATCTACTTTGTAGCAGTGTGAACAATTTCATAATTACAATATTACAACATATTGATCAGCTGTTTAATTGTATTCAAGAATAGGCTGGGGCTGTTTTCGGAGGCTGGGGGGCAGGCCTTAGAGGTTTATAAAATAATGAGGGGCATGGACAGGATAAATAGACGAAGTCGTTTCCCTGGGGTGGGGGGAATCAAGGACTAGAAGGCACAGATTTAGGGTGAGAGGGGAAAAGATATAAAAAGAGACCTAAGGGGCAACGTTTAAACACAGGGTGGTGCGTGCATGGAATGGGCTGCCAGACGGAGTGGTGGATGCTTGTACAATTGCAACATTTAAAAGGCATCTGGATGGGTACATGAATAGGAAGGATTTGGAGGGATATGGGCCAGGTGCTGGCAGGTGGGACTAGATTGGGTTGGGATATTTGGTCAGCATGGACGAGTTTGACCGAAGGGTCTGTTACCATGCTGTATATCTCACTCTGACTCCAAGTTAGTGTTTATCTATTGGGGGATATTCTGTGCTCTCAAGGATCTTGTGGTAGATCCAGAGGGTTTGGGTTCAAGTCCCACCTGTCCAGAGAAGTATGCCATAACATATTCACTTTATTTTTTATTTAAAAAAAACTTTAGCTGAAACAGTGCTTTCTGAATTGAAGATGCAGGTACAAAGTGTCACTCTCTCTCTCTCTCCCCACCCCAAACAAATTTCTAAATAAAATGCATTCCAATTGGATTCCAACCCAATTGTTCACTGCCTGGCCAAGTTGTAACAATCTACACAATCTTTTTATGAACCAAAATTAAGTCTTGTCAGTCATTATTATACAGTAAATTTCTGTACACAGTAATACAGCAACCAATTTGATTTGAAGGAAATCAGATAAAAATCATATTCCACTAAATAGTCATTACACTTCTATATCAAATCAAAAACCTAAATACATTAATTCTCTAAGGAAAAGTAAATGAAAACTAAATTCAATTTAGATTTTAACTACTTTGGCTCAATCCTTCAAGAAACATCAGTCTACTGATACTTAGAATCGAAGTTTTTAGATTTAAAAAGATCTTTCAATATGCAATTGAAATTATACATTTGACAGTATTTTAGGTTTGCGTGAATCTACCTTACTTGGAAATACTCTTTAATAATTACGTGATCAACTAGAGCAGAGTGTACTTAATGGAATATTTAAAGGTACCAGAAAAAAAACTCACCTTTGTGCCCTAGCATCACAGCAAGGTGCAACGGTGTGTTTCCTAGAAAACAAAAGTATTCATAATCAGATGTCGATAATGTCAGTTATTTTGCATGCATAAGTTTACAAAATCAAAATGCCCAATTACACCAGATCCACTCCAAATTTATTTTCATACTTTTCCATTTAAAAAAGGCTTAATACAGAAGAACAGGAGCTTAATTGTATTTATCTATCCTAATGTTTTAAATTTCCAATCCACATGTATAGCATTGTCCATCAAGACCTGCAGGTAATTTTGCTCTAGTAATAGTCAATAAAAGTTTAGGTTCCTGTGCCAAACCAAAGCACATAGCTATAATATAGTGGGGAACAATGAAAATGATTTAAAAAGGGGTGTTTAAGACCAAGCAAGATGTTATAGTTTATTACATGAATGGCAAAGCTGATACTGTATGAAAGCGTAAGAAAGTCATAAGTATAATTTAAAAGTTGAAGTGTTGGAGAAAAACACCTTGCCAGATTTCTATTAAAACACAATTTGTGAAACAAAGATTAAGGGGAACAAAAGTTAAGGAGTGAACTGTAATGCAAGGACTCAGACTGAAGCAAGAGAGGAAACTTGTGGTGGTCTGAATTTATTCATTATCTAACATTGTTTTCTGACCAGTGATGTAAATAATAGGAACTCAAGCTAATTATGGAAATTGTAGCTTTGAGTCATGGTTCATGATCCCTGAACACTACGGGCAATTTAGCATGGCCAATTCACCTAACCTGTACATCTTTGAACTGTGGGAGGAAACCAGAGCACCTGGAAGAAACCCACACAGACACCGGGAGAATGTGCAAACTCCACACAGATAGTCGCCTAGGGTTGGAATTGAACCCAGGTCCTTAGCGCTGTGATGCAGCAGTGCTAACCTCTCAGCTACCCTTGATCCAAACAATACAGACATTGAAACTATTTCTGGAACAGCGATACCCAGAATATTTTAATGGAAGGAATTTTGATAGATTAAAAGGAGTAGAATTGGGAGTGCTATTCTGGGGAGGTAAGAAAAATGCTGAAAACAAGGGGAGGCAATGGCCTTAAGATATTAGTGGATGATTAATCCAGAGACCCAAACAATGTTCCGAGGACCTGGATTCAAATCCTGCCATAGAAGATGGTGGGATTTAAACTCAAAAAAATCTAGAGAATTGAAAGTCTGACAATGACCACTGTCAATGGTCAGAAAAATACATCTATTCTCTAGTGTCCTTTAGTCTGGCTTACATGCGTCTTAGACCCACGGCAATGTGGTTGACTCTAAATTCATTCATGGAATGAGGGCAATTAACTACTTTACGAAATAGCCAAATTTGTTGTAATTCACATCCAAGGCCCTAATTTCTGGCCGACTGGTGTACAGGAAGGCAGGCAATTTAGAAGACCTCCTCCTTGGGCACAGATTTTACGTAATAGAGGAACTGATAAGAGTTGTGAAAGTGATTAAATCTATCCTGAGTCTCAATGTTGATGATGGAGTGTGAGCATGTAATGCCCACCAGTACATTTTAGGCCTTCCACAACTAGGTCTTAAAACTAGAGAGCATGGTTGCAACACCTAGATTTGATTAGTTTTTAAAAATAACTCTAAGCTTGCAATGCACACTCCTTTGGATAAACAAAGCTCATTTCTTAATTTTACTCAATGTCAACCTAAATTCCAATAAAGATAAATAACCAATACGGGAGAAAACTGAGCCAGGCAGCATCTACAGAGAAAGAAAGCTAATGCTTAGAGTCTAGATGACCCACAGAAGTGTAAAGTGTAAATTGCTAGGTGCTGTGAAGAGTCATCTAGAGACAGTTAGCTTGCTCACATTCTATGGATGCTACTTGACTCTGATCTTCAGCATTTTTTGTTGTTTTCAGTACAGATTCCAGCATCTGCAGTAATTTGCTCCTCCAATAAAGGAATTGGAAACTGAACTTCCACAGTAGTAGTGCAATGCAAAATTGTATCTATCACTATTGCTTAAAGCACATAATCTATTCAATTTCTTCCTAACTAGTGCAACAGTTTGAATTATAATGGGATTACTGCTGGAACCTTAATACTCTAAAGCAACTAGAGATCATGAATCACCAAAAGTTGGATTTGCAGGTACAACAGAATCAGGAAGGCAAATGGGATTGAATTTAAGAGCAGGGAGGTTCTGTTGCAATTGTACAAGGTGTTAGTGAGGTCACACCTAGAGTATTGTATGCAGTTCTGTCTCCTGACTTGAGCAAGGATATTCTGACTTTGGAGGCAGTGCAGAGAAGATTCACCAGGTTATACAATTGTAGGGATGTCCAACATGGAAACAGACCCTTTGGTCCAACTAGTCCATGCTGACCAGTTACCCTAACCTAATTTAGTCCCATTTGCCAGCATCTGTCCCATATCCCTCTAAACCCTTCCTATTCATAAACCTATCCGGATGCCTTTTAAATGCTGCAATTTTACTAGCCTCCACCACTTCCTCTGGCAGCTCATTTCATACATGCACCACCCTTTGTGTGAAAACATTTCCCCCCTACATCCCTTTTAAAATTTTCCCAACCCTCACCCTAAACCTGCGCCATTCTAGTTCTGGACTCCCCCAACCCGGGGAAAAGACCTTGCCTATGTACCCTATCCATGCCCCTTATGATTTTATAAACCTCTATAAAAGATCACCTCAGCCTCTGACGCCCCAGCCTATTCAGCCTCTCTCAATAGCTCAAGTCCTCCAACCCTGGAAATATTCTTCAAAGGGTTCAGAACGATTTGCAAATTTTACAACATCCTCCTGATAGAAAGGAGATCAGATTTGCAAACAATACTCTAAAAATGGCCAAACCAACATGACCTCCAAAGCTCCTGTAACTCAATGCTCTGACCAATAAAGAAAAGCATACTAAATGCCTTCTTCACTATCCTAGCTACCTGCGACTCTACTTTCAAGGAAATATGAACCTGCACTCCAAGGTCTCTGTTCAACAACACTCCCTCCGACTTTAACATGAAGATGGACAAGTTCTGTCCTGATTTGCTTTTCCAAAATGTAGCACCTCACATTTAGCTAAATTAAACTCCATCTGCCACTCCTCAGCCCACTGGCCCATCTAATCAAGATCCCGTTGTAATCCAAGGTTCCTTCTTCGCTATCCACTACGCCTCCAATTTTGGTGTCATCTACAAACTTACAAACTGTACCTCTTATGCTCGCATCCAATTTATTTTTATATGGAAGAGTAGCAACGGAGCCACTACCAACCCTAGAAGTACACCACTGGTCACAGGCCTCCAGTCTGAAAGGCAATATTCCACCATTACAGTCTGTCGGTCTTCTACTTTCAAGCCAGTTCTGTGCCCAAATAGCTAGTCCTCCCTGTCCTCATGAGAGATTCCAGAGATGAGGGGTTACCCTACAAGGAAAAGTGGAGTCACCTGAGACTGTACTTGCTAGAATTTAAAAGAATGGGGAGGGGGGAAAGGAGTACTGGATAGAAACAAAATTATGAGGCGAGCAAATTGTTTCTCTTTTGGGTGAGACTAGGACTTGGGCTCAAGATTAGGGGGGAGTAGATTTAGGACAGATGAGGAGGAACTGTTTTTTCCCCCAGAGCATAGTGTATCTTTGGAATTCTCTGCACAAGGAAGCAGTAGAGGCAGCTTCATTAAATATATTCGAGACATAGTTGGATGGTTTTTTGCATGGAAGTTGAATTAACAGTTTTGGGGACAACGCAGGTAGGAGGAGCGAGATGGATAGGTAGATCAGCCATGATCTTAAATCAGTCTGCTCTGCTGTTCAACAGACCAAATACCCTACTCCTGCTACTATTACTAAGGTACTATCAAATATATGGTAACTAAATTTGCTGACAAACTTATTTTTTTTTCCAAGCTCCTCTTTATACCAAAATCAATAGAAAACTAAGGAATATAGATTAAATAAGATGGCAAAAATTGGCAGAGCAATCTGGTGTGGGAAAATGTGAACTTGGCCACTTCAGCAGTAATACACTAAAACAGAAGAATAAAACCTCCATAAACACAAGGGATCTGGGTGTCTTGCTACCAGTCATAAAGCGTAGTAGGCAGGTAAAGTGATTAGTGAGGCAAATAAACTGTTACATATTTCAAGGGAAATGGAATACAAGTTATATATTTTACTGCAGCTGTTTATGGCCTTGGTGAGACCACAACACAACACAAGTATTATGCAGAGTATGGTTTCCTTATTTGAAAAAGGAAAGGAAATCTAATTTTGTTACAAGCACTTGAAAGATTATGCACTTGACTCATTCTTGGAATGACAACGTACCTTAAAGTTAGAACAGCGAACATAAGAACCAGGAGCAGGAGTAGGCCATCTGGCCTTTCGAGCCTGTTCCACCATTCAATAATCTTTTGGTGGCCTTAGTTCCACTTAGCCACCCTCACACCATAACCTTGAATTCCTTTACTGTTCAAAGAATTCATTCAACAAAGAATCCTTAACCACTTCACTGGGCAGGGAATTTCACAGATTCATAACCCATTGGGCAAAGACGTTCCTCAATTCAGTCCTAAGTCTCCTCCCTCCCACCCCCTCACTCCCCAAATTGAGGCTCTACCCTCTTGTTCTAGTTTCACCTGCCAGTGGAAACAACCTCTCTACTTCTATCTTATCTATTGCCTTCATAATTGGGTTTCTTTGGAGGTCCCAACTCATTCTAAATTCCAATAAATATAATCCCGGTCTACTTAGTCTCTCCTCATATGCCAACCCTCTCAACCTAGTGAATCTCCTCTGCATTCCCTCTGGTGCCAATACATCCTTTCAAGTAAGGAGATGCAGTACTCCAAGTGTAGCCTCATTAGCACCCTATACAGCTATAACATAACCTTCCTGCATTTAAACTCAATCCCTCTAGCAATGAAGGACAAAATTTTGTTGGCGTAATTACCTGCTGCACCTGCAAATTAATTTTCTGCAGTGATTCATGCACAAGGACATCCAGGTGTCTCTACACAGCAACATACTGCAACTTTTTTTTTTTACAACCATTGAAATAATAGTCCTTCTTACTGTTATTCCTCCCAAAACTAATGACTTCACATTTATCAAAGAGTACTCCATCTACCAGAACTTCGTCCACTCTCAAAAACTACCTATATCCCTCTGCAAACCTGGCTCTACTACTCATCTTAGTGTCATCTGCAAACTTTGACACAGAACACATGGTTCCCAACTCCAAATCATCTAAGCACAGGAGTTGAAAATGAGAGATTTCCACGATCCTAATGTTGCTTGATTAAGCAGATCACAGGACTCTTCTGGGAAGGATCAGTTATAGGAATGAAGTGCAAGTATGAGAGGACTCTCTTCAGATGAAAAAAGACTGTTTAAAAAAGGTAATTAGTCAGCAAAAAATTCTCTTCCCCAGAAAACTGGGGAGGGCTGACTCTTAACTTTTAAGCCTGAGCTAGATAGATTATTGACAGACAAGGGAATCAAGAGTTATGGGACAGGAAAGACAGGAAATCAAGTCAATACAATCAGGTAAAGCATGCTATTATCAAGCAGCAGAACAAACTCAAAAGGATTAACTTTCTTCAACTTAACATGAAGACAACTGAAGCTATATATTCAAGTGTTCACCACAAACGCTCAGCCTGAAGTTAATTTCTCTTCTTGTTCAACATTTACGTACAATGTAAGGTTCTTCTATGATCTGGGGTGCACTTCTAAATTCGATGTATTAGAATGATCATAATTTTAATCTCCAATCTTTGCACAAACACCACTGCACTTGTTACCTCCAGACTCAACTATTCAAAAAACTTTCTCTTGGCATTTCCTCCACTTCATAAAGCTTCAAATTGTATTTTGGTTAAATTGGAGTTTCTTGGATACATCCATTATTTCTATCCCTGCAGGCCACTAAAATAGTTTTTAAAATGGATTTCAAATCCCTTCGTGGGCTTAACGTACCACACCTTTCAACATGGGTTTTTTAAAATTCTGCCCCTTGGGACAATCTACTTTTCTCCTATCCTAAGGGCAGCTTTCATGAACCTCTTTTGTGTTGTACAATTCTTTCACAGCTCCTTCTTATTAAGGAAAGCTCAAAGCATTATTTGTAACCGAGCTTTCAATCATCCGTCCAATTCCTCTCTCTTCTAGAGAAAGAAAAATGAGCATTAAAATAAATTGCATAAAGTTTTGCAGTAGGAGTACCAGGAAACAGCCTAAAAAAATCTCTACATAGGATTTCAAAATAATTGTTTAAAGGTTGTTTTAAAACTTTAAAGCTCATAAGACTTGACTAGATTTAACAATTAGAGGGATCTAGTCCAGAAGATGACAACTTGTTCTACTGTTAGAAGTGTATTTTGGGCAAAAATAGATGGAAATAAATTCAGGACAAGGATTCCAAACACCTGAGAAAGATGTACACAGTCAATGGGGTTACACCATGATACAATTTTTTTTTCTATTTCAATACAGACGCCACCAAAGGATAAAACAAATAGTCTCGGTCAAGGTAGAGAAGGGCTTCAAGAATACAACAAAATCTGCTTAAGATCAGAATACTGCAAATTGAACAAAAGCAAGCAATTTGATATCTAATGTTGGCTGACTTTTCAGGGAAAAAAAAACCTCAAAAACATGAACTATTAACCAATTATGGTTGCATTTAAAATAGATATAAAAAGGAAAGATAATCGAAGCAATAAAAAATCTTCCACTTTGCTTGAAAGAATATATGAACTATACCATTGTTTCTCAAAGTTAAAAATCACAACACCAGGTTACAGTCCAACAGGTTTAATTGGAAGCACACTAGCTTTCGGAGCGTCACTCCTTCATCAGGTGATAGTGGAGGGCTCAATCCTAACAATTTACAGCAAAAATTTACAGTGTGATGTAACTGAAATTATACATTGAAAAATTGATTCTGTTAAGCCTTTCATCTGTTCGAATACAGTGATAGTTTCACTTTCATGTGTAAATCACAAAACCTTTTTTAAAAAAAGGTTGCATCCTCAGGTTAGCTGTTAACAATGGTGATAGCTAGACAATATGTTGAAGGTGTTGGCCCCCTGTGCTCTCTGTCTCTGCCATGTAAAGTCCAAATTCACCGCACAAAATAAACGTGTGCGTGTCTGTCTGGGTTGAGGATGTGAGAGTGTGAGCGCCACTGAAGTGTCCCCCAACTGGGAGGGAACACCCCTGTCTGTTTGTTGTGCGGTGCCCACCATTGCACTATACACACACACCCGCCCACCCCCTCACAGACTTAAGACACTGTACTCACTACACTTTCTCACACTCAACCCCCAACCCAGACAGACAAAGACCCACATGCACACATATTTTGTGGGGTGAATTTGTACTTGCAGGGTTACATTGTACTTTGCTCAAAAACTGCATACATTCATGTAAAACTCCATTATCTCACTTTTTAGATTAGAATCAATCTGAACATCATGGCATAGACAGAACACAGGGGGCCAACACCTTCTACATATTGTCTAGCTATCACCATTGTTAACAGCTAACTTGAGGATGCAACCTTTTTTAAAAAAGGTTTTGTGATTTACACATGAAAGTGAAACTATCACTGTATTCGAACAGATGAAAGGCTTAACAGACAATGAATTTTTCAATGTATAATTTCAGTTACATCACACTGTAAATTTTTGATGTAAATTGTTAGGATTGAGCCCTCCTGATGAAGGAGTGACGCTCCAAAAGCAAGTGTGCTTCCAATTAAACCTGTTGGACTATAACCTGGTGTTGTGATTTTTAACTTTGTACACCCTAGTCTAACACTGGCATCTCCAAATCATTATTCCTCAACCAATCAAGCATTTAGCTATCCTTGAAAAATATTGAAATAAAATGCAGCTTAAATAAATTCTGATGAGCAATTCAAGTGTCTAGGTTCCACATACAACATACATTAGCAGGCAGACTGCAGCAGTTGAAGAAGGCAGCTCACCACCACCTCAAGGGCAACTAAGGACGAACAATAAAATGCTAGCCAGCCAGCAACCTCCAACTTCCACAAGTGAATACGAACAGAGGCTGGGGCTGTTTTCCTTGTCAGAGGTGGAGAGTGACTTCAGAGATTTATAAAATCATGGAGCAGGGATAGGGTAAATAGACAGCAAATTTGAAGGTGTTTGTATATGCCATTTTACCACCTCCTTAATGGTAGTGCCATGGGTTTGGAAAGTGCGGCCTGAGGAGCCTTGGTGAATTTCTGCTAAGCATCTTGTAGATGATGATCAACATGGTTGTTGAGTAGTATTGGAGGGAGTGGATGTTTGTAGATATTGTGCAAATCAAGCAAACTGCTTTGTCCTGGAAAATGTCTAGCTTCTTGAATGTTGTTGGAAGAGCACTCAGACCTACAAGTGGGAAGCATTTTGTTACACTCCTGACTTTTAGATGGTGGATAGGCTTTCTAGTCCAGTTCACTTTCTAATCAATAGTAATCACCAGGGTGTGGATGGTGGCCATTTCAGTGATGGAAATAGATTCTCTCAGAGCGAGATCTATTTCCTTGCATTTGTGTGGTGCAAATGTCACTTTTTCAGCCTAACCCTAGATACTGTCCAGGTCTTGCAGCATTTCAACACTGACTGCTTTAGTATTGGAGTTGTGCAATGCAATGAACAAATCAGCAAACATCCCCATGACCTTATGATAGAGGGGAGGATATTAATGAAACAGAAGATGGTTGCACCTAGGTCAGTTCATTGAAGGAAGTCCTGCAGAGATATTCTGGAGCGGAGATGATTGTGGTTGTTGGAAGTCAATCATCTTTTATACTAGGTATGACTTCAACTAACAGAGAGACCCCCCCCCCTCCAAATTTTTCTTTACCCCAGTTCACTAGGACTTCTTGATACCACACTCAGTCAAATGCAGTCTTAATGTCACAGGCACTCACCTCACCTCTGGAATTCTGCTCTTATCTCCATGTTTGAACCAAACTGTAAGGAGGTCAGTTGACAACTCAAACTGGACAATAGTGAGTTGGTGTTGCCTGATAGCATTGTCACTTACCCCTTACATCACTTATTATGTGAGGGCAGTCTGATGGGGCTGAAATTGGCCAAGTTGGATTTTTCCAGTTGTGTGTGTATGGGTCATACCTGGTCAATTTCCCACATTGTTAGGTAGCTGCCAGGGTTATAGATGTACCAAAATAGTTTGGCTAGAGGCACAGCAAAACTCTGGAGCTTAACTCTTTAGTATAGTTGAAATGTTGCCAGCCTTTGCAGTATCAAGCACCTCCACTCATTTGAGATCACGAGCGATTCTAATTGGCTGAAAACGTTCATCCAAGATGCTAAAGATCTCTGGAGGTGGCTGAAATGGATCTCTGGTTGAAAATTGTTGTGAATGCTTCAGTCTAATCAAACATGCATCTGTGATGCATAGCTCGGTTATACGCTGACTACCTGTGGCAGATGACAGTTGCAAAGGCTTCAGCCTCATCTTTCTGCACTAATATATTGGGCTCCCCAATCACTAAGAATGAGAGTATTTGTAGAGATCCATCCTGCTGTTGTTTTTTGATTGTCCTCCACCAATCACAGCTCAATAGTGCTGAACTGCAGGACTTCGATCTGAACAAAAAGCTGGTTCTTCCTCGCATGAATTACATCAATACAAGGCAGTAATTCATCACCTTTTTCTGAAAATCAATTAGGCATGTGCAGCAACATACCATGTGAATGAATAAAGAAAGCTTAAAAGATAGTCTGTTGAATTGCAATGAGGCCTAAAAGGTCAAATTGCATTTAGAGATAAGCACACGATCAATGAAAAATTTGTGGTTGGTAAACAAAGACACATCTGAAGATGATGGGGCATACTGGCACTGTGTGGAGAAGAAGGTGAAGGTCTAGGAACAATTGGAGGCGATGCAAAGTGATTACCAAAGTACCAAAACTTTACCCTAACTATGCAAGAGTTTCCATTAACTGGACCGCTCTGAAATACACATCTTGGTAGAAAAAAAATGAAAAGCAACAATATAAACTAAGTAGTTTAGAACAGAGGAACCTGGCAGGACAAGTTTAGAAGGGCATCTAAAAGCACATGGAAATATCTTTACAAAAAAAAAGTGAATGATGAATGCATAAGAGTACAAAAAGTAAGGAAGTAATGTTAAATCTTGATCAATCAATGGCTAGGTACCAAACAGAGTAGCTCCTGGCCAAAGTGTTGTAAATATACTATATTTTTTAGTAGAAATAGTAGCAAGGCTATCACATATCATAGAATAGCTTGAAAAGCATTCATACAATGTGCTGTCAAACATGGAAACTGTTCACTACTCCTCCACAAGCCTCACTACATAGATATCTCTAAATTGAAATTAAGGAATGCGAATTTAGGAAATTTACTTGATAGCCACTAAAGACATTGGAAAAAAAAAGTTTGATCTTGTCCACTGATGCATACGTGAATTTTCTTTGTCACAATAAGACTTAAATACTGCAAAATATAGTTGGCATATTTAATTTGAAAGAGGAGTCCCAACCCTTCAGGTTTATTGCTGAAGATTTCAAAGTTAAAATTTTGGATTTTTGTACGGATTCATCTCCTCCATTCCATTTTTTTCCCCCTTTTTCACATGATTTACCATCAAATTAATGATTCTCACTTTGTGAAACATGTTAACAATTCTAACAGATTGGTTAGTAAAATACTCTTTTTTTTTCCTCATCAAGGATACTAGCTCTCCTATAGAAGGAACTCTTATTTAGACATTAATAAGCTTTTGCACTGAAAATTGAGGTTATTAATGGTCAGCACGTAAACATGTAGCAAATAGCTGATTCAGTGATGAACAGATAGCAAAGTCAACCTTTGCAACATTATGGCCTTTTAAGTAGGTGTACAGAAAGTTTACTAAAATGATTGACAAGAATAAAAATAGATATCAGATCTATAGAGAGGCTAAAGAAACAAAATTTGCAGTCGTTTCAGCAAGTGAGGTTGGGGTAGAGATTTAGGGATGTTTAAAACCCTAGTTTTAGTGGTTTCTCCTTATGTACTTTATTTCCAGTGATTGAGAATCAGAAAACAGTTTTAAAGTAACTAGTATAAGAAAGAGGAAAGACAAGGTGACTTTAAATTTATTAGGTCATGGAGCAGAACACAGCCTAGAAAGGATGGCAAAAACTATTGATACATTTCTTCCAGAAACTCAACTTTACAAGTACTTGAAATTAAAGTCTGTAAATGTTTCTGGATTCAGACTAAAAAGTTCTTTTGAAAAGCTGTCAAAGTGAATTGCCTCATTTTATTTTGTTGAAATATTAAACACTTAGAGTGAGCTTTACCAGTAATAAATAATTTCAATATATCTGAATGAAAACAGCAGGAATATCCACTCAAAACTAGGTCATCTAGGTGGTTAAAATACATGTGAATTCTCACAGTTGCTCTTAGCTTTTGTGTGTATTTACAAAGCAAAGTGTTTAAAACTTGAACCAAATCTCCTTTACAGTTTTGCTAACACAATACAGGCTCATCTGTCACAGCGTACTGTTAGTGGATCTGTACAAAAGTAAGCAAGCACGATTGTAAAATTTACGTTCGATGACTATAAAAACCACAGTCATTACTCCAAAGTTCTTAAAGATTTAAGCACAAGACCAGGTAACTAAACAGATTTTGTATTTTCCTCACGCAGGAAGAACTGTTTGGTCAACCTTATATCGTAAATTTAAGCTGAAATCTGGGCATAGGAAGTGATAAACGGAGGAAAGATATAGTCATTATTGCCTAATTTAGTTTGTAGAAGAACAGATTTCGTAATATCCAAGAATGCATATTTACTCAACTTCAGTTTGCAATCAATGCTTGGAGCAACTGGTATCTCAACAGCCCGAGATTATTGTAACAAAAAAAAACTTACCGTGGAGATCTTTTTGAGCTATATTGTGTGTCCTTATCGATGACGATAATCTACGGATATCGCCTTTAAAGACGCACTCGTGGACTGGGAAATCCTCATTTCTAGTCGTGGACGCCTCCGTGGTCAAAGTCGGGCTCTTGATCAATTTGTGATTCGTAAAGAGCTTAGCCCGGTTTTTAGTCCTTGCCGCCTCGTCGTCCTGTTCAGCCCCAGCCTCCTCTTTGAATAGCCTGTGATCTCTACGCACCGAACGGCCGTTGGAAATCCTTTCCGCTTTCTCTCCTGTCATGACGACGAGAGAAACAGTAAAAGGGACGGCGGCAGTACAGCTGCCGCGGACCTCGCAGAGATTCGGAGGTTAAAGGGCGCACTCTCAGCTGCTTTTCCGCCGCGACGACCACACAACGACATGTAGAGCAGTCAAACGCGGGGCTCGGAGGCTGCGGTAACATAGGAAAGAAAAACAGTGGCCTGGAGGGGTGGGGACGGCACTGAGAGCCAGAAGGAACACAGGAATCACTTGGCAGACTCACTGCGAGGAAAGAAAAGCGACACCAAAGGTGGCTTCAAAGCAAAATAAATAGGAGCAGCTTTAAAAAGTAGAACGGCCACTGTTCATCAGCGCCACTATCCAGTTTCGTAAACTCTTCAACCTGCACTCAAGACAAACCCGCCATTTTTCTTCCCTCACTCCCTCCGTTAAATCTCGCGAGGTTTTGCGCGGCCTTCAATTTTATCGCGATCCTTCCCAAGTCCCGATTGTCGCGTGGCGTGGTCACTATGACAACCAAGGCAACGACGTGTTTGCTCCTCTCCTCTCCCCGACCCTGGGAAAGGCTTGAGGTCACGTGTTTACAAATGATCTCTGTATCATACAAAATAACAGATAACAAAACCCCACGCCCACATGTAGTTAACGGCAGGAGAAAAACGAAATAGGTGACGAACGCTGCGTTTTACCCGGACTGTTTCCAACGCTAGGGGACATGTTCACACGGGGATGCTGGTGTTGGGATGGGAAGCGATGAGGCTGACTATACTGAAACACACACACACACGGCGATGATTAACTGGAATTTACACGCTGAGGCGAAGTAACAGAGTTCGCTGAACTCCTCGGACCGTCACAAAATCCTACTAAATGATCTCAGGTGCATAAATGCTTTGAATTTAAGTTTTACGCATTCAATGATCGGCAAATGTGGGATTTAAGATGATCAACTATACTACACGTTGGGGAGAAAGTGAGGTCTGCAGATGCTGGAGATCAGAGCTGAAAATGTGTTGGAAAAGCGCAGCAGGTCAGGCAGCATCCAGGGAACAGGAGAATCGACGTTTCGGGCATAAGCCCTTCTTCAGGAATGAGGAAAAGTGTGTCCAGCAGGCTAAGATAAAAGGTAGGGAGGAGGGACTTGGGGGAGGGGCGTCGGAAATGTGATAGGTGGAAAGAGGTCAAGGTGAGGGAGATAGGTCAGACTGGGGTGGGGGTGGAGAGGTCAGGCAGAAGATTGCAGGTTAGGAAGGTGGTGCTGAGTTCTATGGATTTGACTGAGACAAGGTGGGGGGAGGGGAAATGAGGAAACTGGTGAAATCCGAGTTCACCCCTTGTGGTTGGAGGGTTCCTAGGCGGAAGATGAGGCGCTCTTCCTCCAACCGTCGTGTTGTTGTGGTCTGGCGATGGAGGAGTCCAAAGACCTGCATATCCTTGGTGGAGTGGGAGGGGGAATTGAAATGTTGAGCCACAGGGTGGTTGGGTTGGTCGGTCCGGGTGTCCCAGAGGTGTTCTCTGAAACGCTCCGCAAGTAGCCGGCCTGTCTCCCCAATATAGAGGAGGCCACATCGGGCGCAGAGGATGCAATAGATGATGTGTGTGGAGGTGCAGGTGAATTTGTGGCGGATATGGAAGTTTCCTTTGGGGCCTGGGAGGGAGGTGAGGGGGGAGGTGTGGGCGCAAGTCTTGCACCTCCTGCGATTGCAGGGGAAGGTGCCGGGAGTGGAGGTTGAGTTGGTGGGGGGTGTGGATCTGACGAGGGAGTCACGGAGGGAGTGGTCTTTACGGAATGCTGATAGGGGAGGGGAGGGAAATATATCCTTGGTGGTGGGGTCAGTTTGGAGGTAGTGGAAATGGCGGCGGATGATGCGCTGTACATGGAGATTGGTGGGGTGGTAGGTGAAGACCAGTGGGGTTCTGTCCTGGAGGCGGTTGGAGGGGCGGGGCTCAAGGGCGGAGGAGCGGGAAGTGGAAGAGATGCGGTGGAGGGCATCGTCGACCACGTCGGGGGGGAAATTGCGGTCCTTGAAGAAGGAGGCCATCTGGGTTGTACGTTTTTGGAACTGGTCCTCCTGGGAGCAGATGCGGCGGAGTCGAAGGAATTGGGAGAATGGAATGGCGTTTTTACAGGGGGCAGGGTGGGAGGAGGTGCAGTCCAGGTAGCTGTGGGAGTCAGTCGGTTTGTAGTAGATGTCCGTGTTGATTCGGTTGCCTGAGATAGAAATAGAAAGGTCGAGGAAGGGGAGGGAGGAATCTGAGACTGTCCAGGTGAATTTGAGGTCGGGGTGGAAGGTGTTGGTGAAGTGGATAAACTGTTCAACCTCCTCATGGGAGCACGAGGCGGCGCCGATACAGTCATCGATGTAGCGGAGGAAAAGGTGGGGGGGGTGGGGCCAGTGTAGTTGCGGAAGATGGACTGATCCACATATCCTACGAAGAGGCAGGCATAGCTGGGGCCCATGCGAGTGCCCATGGCTACTCCACGTAGGTCAACTATACTACATCTAGAACAGCTCTGAATGTTCCTGATGAAGGGCTCTTGCCCGAAACGTCGATTCTCCTGCTCCTCGGATGCTGCCTGACTGGCTGGTGCTTTTCCAGCACCACACTCTTGACTCTGATCTCCAGCATCTGCAGTCCTCTTTCCCCTGAATATTTCACACTCTGCTAAATCAGTTCCGAAATCATCCTGGAAAATGCCTTTGCTTTTTCTTATTCTAATTCTGTTAACGCCATTTTTGCCATATTGGTCTTTGATATGCTTTTCCCATGTATTCTTCAATACTCTTATTTCCTGTAAC